>NC_064920.1:479630005-480255005 GCF_023897955.1 Schistocerca gregaria | reverse complement strand
ATGGTATCATTTGAAGTGACTTATTCAAACGATTACATATTCAATAAAAGTCGTACCGTTAAATACTTTCATTACAGAAGTTCTTTGGAACATCGATGTATGGTGTCTTCGTCTGTTTCACAATATCGCCAACTTTTCCCACGAACGTAATTCAACATCGTATGTCCAAGCTCCCGACGAATCTGCTCCTTCTTAGCGAAAACGATCTGCTATAGAAAAATTGTATTTAAATAGAAGATGACTTGGGTAATATGAATATTATTGCGGGTTCGTCTGAGTCTTGGTTATACTACGATTTGTAGCGACACACAGTCACACCAGCATTTTTCCGAGAAATAAAAGTGCTTAACCATTAGTTAATTCGTCGCAGCATCCTGTAGTTGACGTCAGGATAGGATGGACAGCAGAACTAGGTATTATCCAACTTATTGTGTAAGATGGTAAGAACTATGCCCCTTACATGAAGTCATTAAAGATCACCTAACTCATGTTGAGCGAACAGTAGGGCTGAACAAAAATGACTGACAAGGCACAATGCATCTTGTAGAGGGTATAGTATGGACGTATTGGAATAATTAATGTTGGGTGATGGTTTTAAAGTAATTCACATTACATGAAAACTTTGTGGAAACGCGTTGATCTACTGGAGGCTAGTTTATCCCAGGGAAGTATTCGAGTTGACCGTTGCCGGCTGGGAACTGCCAGTGGGAAGTGACAATAGGCAGCTTAGGGCCGCTCAAGCTCTAAGAAAGCAGTAACGGGGTGTGGCATCCAGCTGCCTTAACATGAGTGACAGTGAGTGGGTGGTTCACCCCATACTGGTGTACCGGGAAGCAGACGGAGTACTTCTACACCTGTTGATAAATGTCCGTAGTCCCGTTTTCAGTGAAACATGCGAGTAAGCCGCGTGAAGCTACAGTGGAGCAGTCAACAGAGGCAAAAATATGTGTGTTCATGACTATAGCAACTTCACGCTGAATTCACAGTCTGCAGACTCTGAAGTAAATGAGGTGAAGAGCGACAGAATGAAATACGCCTGCCTCCTATGGGAACATAGGACCAAGGAATTTGAAGTACTCTCCTGGGAGTCAGAATTCCAGAAAAATTGGTGTTTTGTGCAGATGCTAACTTTGATGGGTGGCCTGGGAGGAGCTAAACAGCAGAAGGTGAGAGGAAGGGAAATTTTGTGGGAATTTGTTCACTTCCCAGAGCAGGCATTGGTCGGCGCTGGGAAGCGATGCATGATTAACGCGACTTGCACTGCAATTGGCGTAAGTGATTTTGCTGGAGAAGAAACCGAGGTGAATAGCGGACTGGGAGAAGTCCCCGTAGTGGTCTTCTGTTCCCAGCTTGCCTAGAGTGTGGATGTGGCATTCTTTACTCAGCTTGCCTGAGAAAGAGTGAGCATCTCTGCAGTTTAGGACTTGGCAAATGGAACGATTGAGCTTGGAGATAGGAAGTTTTGGTTCAGCTATGTGATGAGCAAGATAGCTAGGAGTGAATAGATGAGCGCAGCCTTGCAGCACCACAAGGTTGGCCGACATCTGCACAACGACGCCACTCCGCCATGCTGTATTCGGTGATATTGCACCCGCTCCGGCCACTGATTAATTTGTTGGATCACATCGGCAAAGCTTCCTCGAGGGTTTCATGGGCCGTGTATTGTAGAATTCTTCTCGCACTTCGCATTATGCCTGGGTCAGTCCATAGGAATTACTTTTGAGTTATCGCGCTTTACTCCATGCAAACGCAATTTATTACCATTGCCTGACAGGAGAGGCTTGTAATGTGATTATTGAAGGTCAGGAGTTAAAATAAATTTGTGCTAATCGACTGCATCTGTTTTCAATCAAGTAGTTGAAATCCTAAGTCACTTTCTTAATTAATTTTATGTTCAACATTTGCATCTGGTGTTCAATAGCTGAATATAACATCAATGAGCACCCCTTTTAATTAAAAGTGATCAATTCTGAATCAGTAAACATCAACACTGCCACCGCAGTTCAATCAGGAGTCACAGAGCCCTATTACTTTTTTTGCATTATCCGATATTGTGGCAGTTTTGCACTCTCTGTTGATATGTTAGTCAATTAGCTGGGACGAACACACGCCAAAACCAAATAAGTGATGTGTGGGGTTTAACAATTGGATCTGACTTATTAAATTATTTCATTAATCACTTTTACTGAATGCTATTGTCCACAAAGCTTTGGCTACTGTGTCATCGTCACTCGACTGATTTACTGGCGTAGTGCGAAACAGCCCAAAGAGACAACTTGCACTGTCTTAAACGAGAATGGAGTACTGCTTCACCGTTCTCCCACACACTCCAGGCGTTTCCGAGGCCAAAGTGAAGCACTTACGCCGGCAGCGTTGGCTGGCGCACTCAACAGCCGCCCACTTAGCCTCCGCTTCCCTTCGCTTCCATCGGCGACCGCCCCGCTAGCTCCTCTCGGCCTGTATGCTGGCGCTTTCCGCAGACGAGCCGATAGCACGGATCGGACCGCGACGCATCGCAACAGATCGCCTCATTCCGCTCCACAGAGCCTCAGCTGCAACCACTACCATTACCACGACCACCACCACCAACACTATCACCGCTACCGCCATCACCACCATCACCATCACCTTCCCCTCCTTCGAGCCATCCGTTTGCGTGTAATTAAATATTGTTAAGTGGGCGAATACTGTTTGACGGCCAGAGCGAAGGCAGGCGAGCAGCAATTTCCTAATCCCGCTGCAGGCGGCCATTTCCTCGTCACCGGCAAATTGTTTCCGGGGCCAGGTGGGTCCCTGCGACGGTCTCCCCCCTCCACCGCGGCTACTAATTTCCATTTTAATAGGTTATCGCTGTCCCATTTCTCTGGCGAAACGAGGCCGGCGAACGGCACGCGCAGAGGGCCAGCCGCCTAACTGGTAAAAACAGAGGACGCGAAACGGGTAAACGGAAGACAGCAGGGGAAAAAAAATATACGAAACAGAAACAGCAGACCAAGCGCGAGCGCGCTCGCCTGTGGTGTCGCACTGTGTGGCGGGTGGCGTTATCTCGTAAAGCAAGGCGGGTGACCACCTGCTAAACGCTCGGCGTGCCGTTAATGTCCGGACGAGCGCCTCTACCGGGAAGCGCATAATGCGGCCATTAGTGAGGTGATAACAGCCACACAGAGAGCAAACCGGACTTTTTTTTCCCACGCAGTGCAATCTCTGCGAAAACGGCCTGTTCCGTAGCTTGTACTGTGAGATTCTCATCGCCAATCTTGCCTGATCAGCAACCGGTTAAACAAGGTACTGAGAGTACTGCCTCACGATAAAATCCACGGAACACATTGAATAAGGTTTTACAGTAGATATATTTTTGTTAACAATTTGTCGCGTTAAGTCACAATATTTTATTTTTATATTTTGCTCCAACACGTTTCGGACCTAAGACTCCGGCCAACTTGGGTTTCCGCGGGCCTGGCAAGCTTCACCGTACCCGTTCCGCCTGCTGCGCCTCACAAAAGGTTTTGCTACCAGTACAACGGCGGCCGAAGTGGCCGAGCGGTTCTAGGCGCTACAGTCTGGGCATGGATGTGTGTGATGGCCTTAGGTTAGTTAGGTTTAAGTAGTTCTAAGTTCTAGGGGACTGATGACCTCAGAAGTTAAGTCCCATAGTGCTCAGAGCCATTTGAACCAGCACAACGTGACTAGCCAGGTATAGATTTATAAGCTAAAACATTATGACCACCGCCCATCGCGACGTTAGGTACCACCCGGTGGCGTTCTGGGCACGTGACGTGGTAGTAAAAGTATGCAAGGGGAGCAGACACGGACAGACAATCACTCCGCCGAAGACAAGGGCTGCAAATGGAAAAAACCATTGAGACCTCGACAAGGGCAGATTAGTATTACGCACAGTCTGTGAATGTGTATCTCGAAAACGGCGACGTTTGTCGAATGGTCACGTGCTACTGTCATGAGCATCTACGGAAAGAGGTAGAAGGACAATGAGATTACCACTAGGCGCTAAATGGTTGGACGTGCATGACTCTTCACAGAACGTAGCTTTCGGAGGCTTTTCCCTGTGTAAAGTAAGATAGGTGGTGGTCTGTGGTTCAAAAAATAAATGGTTCAAATGGCTCTGAGCACTATGTGACTTAAATTCTGAGGTCATCATTCCTCTAGACTTAGAACTACTTAAACCTAACTAACCTAAGGACATCGCACACATGCATGCCCAAAGCAGGATTCGAACCTGCGACTGCAGCGGTTGCGCGGTTCCAGACTGTAGCCCCTAGAACTACTCGGCCACCAGTGGCCGGCCAGATCTGTAGTATCTCTACCGAAAGAAAACAATGCTGGTGCACGCGCTAGTGTTTCGGAGCACACCGTTCAGCGCACATTGTCGAACATGGAGCTCTGCAGCAGACCACCCTTGCGTGTTCACATCTTGATCCAACGTCATCGTCAATTACGACTGCATCGGGATTCGAGCGTCGATCAATGGGAACGTGTCGGGTGAATCTCACTTTTGCTGCAGTAGGTCGAAGTTCCTCTACACAAATCCCGTCGTCGAGGGGAATGGCGACTCGAAACGTGCAGCGCGCCACGGACACAGGCTGGTGGGAGGAGTATTATACCAGGAGATACAAACTTCTGTTCTTGCATGGGACCTGTTACAGTAATCGAAGATACGCTCACAGACGCGAACCAACTGCATGTCTTCATGCTTGATGCCTTCCCCGACGGTGATGTTATCTTTCAGCAGGATAAGTGTCCATGTCTTGGAGTCGGATCCGTGCTACAGTGGTTTGAGGCGCACTACAGTGTACTCAACGTGATGTGTTGGCATCCAATGCACATACCTCACCAAACCTTCTAACAAACTGTCGGATCCCTGACACGCAGAATCAGTGATGTATTTCGATCCAAAGACTGACAAAGAAGCTATTGAGCAGGTGGTCATAATGTTTTTCCTCATCAGTGTATGTTTGCGTAGGTAGTTTCACAGCACCTAAGCTAACTTAACGGTGGGAGCAGGAAAATAAACAAACCATACTTATAGGAGACTGTGTAGAAACTGAGAATTGGGGAACACATACTAGTCATCAAACAGAGCCCAAGTCCAGCATGAGAAAAGTTTTCGTGTGTTTATTACGCAGGTGCAAATAAATCGATAGGTCTTTCCCAATGCAAATTGTGTAAAAAGTTACTAAACACTCTTTCAGGAACCTCGAATATGTTACATGTCTGTAAATCTGACCGGCAGTTTCTACACTCCTCAAAAATTTTGAAAGAGGATAAAGACTTAGTGGCTGGTAAGTGCATGGAAGTGCGTGCTAAGGATTTGAGGGCATTCAGCAGCATATAGAATTTCTAAATTTAGGGCAATATGGCTTAGTCGATATTAAAACTCAAATTCTGTTGGTTTGCAATGTAGTCTGAGAGAAGCTTAGTAAGAAAGAAAAACGTCTTGTTTCAGACATGTACAAAGAGCGTTCGAAAAGTTTTTCACAGTCGTCTCTAATTTTTTTTTATTTTTTGCTTGAGGAGAATGAATTTTTTTGTGAACATACTTGGAACATTTAGCTGTAAGTTGGTGTATAAAAGTATTTCCTTTTCTTTACAGGTGAGGCATAATGTACCGTGAAGTAGATGTCAGGCTGCCACAACGGTCGGTGATGGAGTTCCTCTTCAAGACCGGCGGTGACTCTGCCACATCGATTCATAGGAAGTTGCTCCCTGTTTATGGGGAGGACACAGTTGATCGCAGCAGTATCCAGAGGCGGTTGCAGAGGTTTAAAGAAGGTGATTTCTCTCTACTGGACAATCCACGACGGCAGTGAGTGATGTGAATAAGGAGACCGTTGATCAAATCATCCAAAATGACAGATGTGTGACGACACAACAGCTTGCTGAAATAACTCTTTTCTCATTGGGTCGTGTGGTATCGCTGGTACAGGCACTAAGGTACAGAAATATCTGTGCACGTTGGGTGCTTAGATTATTGACAAGAGAAATGAAAACGATGAGGACGAATGTGTACGAGGGTCTCATGAAGACCTGTACTGAAGAGTGGAAACTGTTTTGACGGCTTCATTACCCAAGATGAAACATGGTTGTTTGTGCCCGAACGTGAGAGCAAAACCCAATCCATGGATTGACGTTATCCGGGTTTCCCTCAGAAGAAGAAACCAAGACTTTTACGAACAGCAGCCCGAAAGGTTAGGGTCTCCTTCTTCTGGGATCAGAATCGCGTCATTTTCATTGACTTTTTGGAGCCTGGCTCCACAATTAACCGGGACCGTTACTGTTTATCACTGGACAAGCTGCGACGTGCCATCAAGATCCACAGACCACAGCTTCAGGGTCAGCTCATCAGATTATATCATGACAATGCCAAACCCCATACAGCCCTTATGCCGCAGGAGAAAATCAGGAAAATGGGTTGGAAAATTGTTCCTCATCCTTCCTACAGCCCGGACTTGGCTCCGTCTGATTTTTACTTCTTTGGTCGTCTGAAGACCCACCTGCGAGGTAAAACATTTGATAGTTAGAAAGACCTTATTTCCTGTGGCAAGAGATGGTGTAAAAGTCAATCCCCAGAATTTTACCAAAGTGCATTTACATCATGGAAAGGACGTTGGGTCAGATGCGTCACAGCTGATGGAGGCTACATCGAGTAGACTCAATTTATAGCTAAATATTCCAAGTATGTTTACTAAAAAATTAATTCTCCTCCTGATAAAAAATAATAAATTAGAGACGTCTGTGCAAAACTTTTTGATAGCCCTTTGTACTTTTTAGATTAACAAAATATGAAAAACTAGACATCCAAACCCTTGCCATATTGGAAATTTGTGGTAAGTTCCTATGGGACCAAACTGCTGAGGTCATCGGTCCCTAGGGTTACACGCTACTTAATCTAACTTAAACTAACTTACGCTAAGGACAACACACACACCCATGCCCGAGGGAGGACTCGATCCTCCGACGGCGGGAGCCGCGCACCGTGACAAGGCGCATAAGACCGCGCGAATACTACGCATGGTTAATCCTTGCCTTAGCTGGGGTTGCAGTATATCTGCTTCTACGTCTACACAGATACTCCACAAGCAACCGTGCGCTGCTCAGCAGACGGTAGCCTGCACCACTACTAGTAAGTTCCGTTCCTGTCGCACTCACTCTCAAATAGAGCGAAGGAGAAATGACAATGAGCCCTGCTTTCGCGTATCTTATCTTCGTGGTTCTTACGCGCAATGTATGTTGGTGACAATAGAATATTTTGGCAGTCAGCTACAAATGCCGATTCTCTAAATTCTCTCAATAGTGTTTCTCTGAAAGAACGTCGCCTTCCCTCCAAGGATTCCAATTTTAGTTCCCGAAGCGTCTCCGTAGCACTTACGTGTTGTTCGAACGTACCGGTAACAAATCTAGCATTCCGCCTCTGAATTCCTTCGACGTCTTCCTTCAATCCGACACTCGAGCAGTACTCAAGAATAGGTCACACCAAGGTCCTACATGCGGTCTCCTTTACAGGTGAATCACTCTTTCCTAAAATTCTCCCAATAAGCCGAAGTTGACCATTCGCCTTTCCTACCGCAGTTCTCACATGCTCGTTCCATTTCATACCGCTTTGCAACGTTATGCCCAGATATTTAAACGACTTGACCGTTTCGAGCAAGACATCAGTAACATTGTATCCGAACATTACAGGTTTGGTCTTCGTAATCATCCGCATTAACCTACATCTTTCCACATTCAGAGCTAACTGCCGTTCATCACACCAACTGGAAATATTGTCTAAGTCGTCTCGTGTCTTCCTACAGTCACTCAACTTCGGCACCTCACCGTACACCACACCATCATCAGCAAACAACCGCAAATTGCTGCCAATCGTGTCCGCCAAATCATTTACGTACATAGAGATAAACAGCGGCCCTATCACACTTCCCTGGGGCACTCCTGACGATACCCGTGTCTCTGACGAACATCCACCTTCGAGGTCAACATACTGGGTTCTATTATTTAAGAAGTCTTCCAGCCACTGATGTGCTCGTGAACTTATTCCATATGCTCGTATCTTCGTTAACAGTCTGTAATGGCCCACCGCGTCCAATGATTTCCGAAAATCTAGAAATGTGGAATCTGCCTGATGCCCTTCATCCATTGTTCGCAGTAGATAGAGCGAGAAAAGGGTAAGCTGAGTTTGACACGAGCGATGGTTTCTAAAAACCACGCTGATTCGTGGATATAAGCTTCTCAGTCACAAGAAAGTTTGCTATATTCGAACTGAGAATATGTTCAAGGATTCTGGAGCAAACCGAAGTTAGGGATATTGGCCTGTAATTTTGCGGCTCCGTTCTTTTATCCTGCTTATGTACTGCAGTCACCTGCGCTTTTTTCTAGTTGCTTAGGGCTAGGTAAGAGACCAGTACCGTAGAGTACTCCTTGTTAAATCGAACTGGGATTCCATCCGGACCTGGTGATTTACTTGCTTTCGGATCTTTTAGTTGCTTCTCTACAACAGGGATCCGCATTACTATATCGTCCATACTGGAGTACATCTTTCGTTTTGCTATCTTCAACTGCCACACCAGACTGGTCAAAATGGGACCAGCGATATTACATAATACCACAAATTTTCTCGGATTCTCTGCCAGATCTTGACGTTGGCTGTTGTTGTATGCTTCACACACAGATCTTTTCACAGTCGCACGAATCCCTTTTGAACAGAGAATACAACAGCTTCTGCTTCCTCACCATCCTCCAAATTTCGTTACTAAACCATGGTGGGTCTTTTCCATCCTTTATCCATTTACTAAGTACATAGCTCTCCAGACCACGATTTTCAATCTGCTTAAGCTTTGACCGTAATTCCTCTACATCCATCTCACTGGAACTAAGTGATGTCAGTCTAATGGCTAAGTGAGAAGCTAACAACTGATTATCCGTTATATCTAGCAGAAACGCTCTCCTAGCCTTCTTATGGATTCATTAACCTTCGTAATCATAGTTGATATAATGACATCATGATCACTAATCCCCGTTCCTCTAGTGATCGTCGATAAGGTCCGGCCTATTTGTAGCTGAAAGTATCTCCATTATGTGCGGCTGCCGAGCTAGCTGCTCAAGATAATTTGCAGAAAACGTGTTCAAATTTAAATCGCTTGACTCCCTGTCTGCACCCCCCGGCAATGAATCCATAGACATCCCAGTCTATACTGGTAAGTTAAAGTCGCGTCCAACTAGTTTTGCATGACCTGGGTATGTACACGCTATAGACCGCAGACTTTCTTTAAATGACTGGAGAACTGTCACAGCAAAATCGGGTGGCCGCTAAAAAATCCAACAATTAGCTTGTTTTCACATACACTCTTTATACGCAACCAATAACTTCACTGTCACACTCAACTTCGACCTCAATAGGTCAACATTTTTCTCAAATGCGATGAATACTCTCGCTCCTATGGCCTTTAAACTGTCTTTCCGATATACGTTCCACGACTCGCTAAATCTCATATATCTCTCGTTGCGAGAACTTTCCTAAAGGGCAGTAAATTCGGAACTTTATAACGAATACTTCGACAGTTTACTGATAAAATTATGATAGTGGAAGTGTCCTAATTCTGAACGCCGTTTGACTTCCCATGCTTCATATCGACTGGCGAGTGTTCATCAGAGCACCTCAAACCACTGCCTAGCCTAAAGACCCTCATGCACACTCCACAAATACTCTGCTACCCAAGTAGCTGCTTCCTTTGTGTAGTGCACCCCTGACCTATAAAGGAGAGTCATACAAATCACCACACGATGACGCAGGTCTATAAATTTGTAACCAAGAGCGAAACCTTTAGTTGAGACTCTCCTCTCGACTCCAAACCAAAGGACCTCAGTCAACTTGGGGAACAATGGTTCAAATTGCGGGGTCTACTTGTACCCCGCGTGCGAAATCAGGAGTCTTCACCACCACCACCAGCCGCCTGTACGAACTGAGGATGTCCTCAGAAAAGATTCGACAGGCGTCGTTGGTGCCGACATGAGCCACAACTTGTAGATGACTGCACCCTGAACGTTTGATATCCGTAGGCATGCCACCTTCACATTTCGAATGAGGCCCCTCTGCAGACTTACGGAGTGCACATTGGCTTTTTTTGCAGACCTGCGCGCTATCTTCCTAAAGGTCCCCATAACGCGTCTAACATTGGAGCTTCCAATAATTAGTAAACTCCTGCCCTCGTGTATCTTCTCGGATCGCACTGAAGGAACGGCCACCTTCACAGGGTGAAGGCGCGAGGCCAGGTGGCCAGTTCAGCATTGGCCTTTCACCTCGAGCGACGCAAACGCGGCACCACCCCCTCCCCACCCCTTCCCGCTCACCCTGCTGTGAGGACGTAGCCACCGTGGCAGGTACTAGGAGCTGCCTCGGAAGCAGAGCCCGTGGGCAAAACAAGTGACACCTGAGGTACCCCAAGCTATAAGCCAGATTCTCCGCCACCGCTACATCCCGAGGTGGCAGACTGAAATTGACTTACCATAGCCAAAAGCCCATTCAAGCTTTCGCGAACTGCAGCCAGCTCCTCCTGCATCCACACACAGCATGCACACATCCTAACCTTCCTAGCAAGACTAATTGAGGAAGTACTGTAAGAACAGACAGAGTCCTAGATACGCAAATTGCTACCCTCCTGATGTGTCACCAGTGGACGATGATGCGCTAATGAGCTATGTAGCTGGTTGTTCAGTGGTCAACCACTGCGCTACAGACTGAATTAATTTATACTCACAAAAACGTGAGATTACACCTCTTAAACAAAAAACACGCATCCGATTTAGTAAATATACTACGAGGGAAACACAGAAAAAGATAAACCCTTAACTTGTCGCTCTGTAGTTCTACATCAACTGACAGCTGAAGCCTGACAGACTGGATTACTAAACGGACGGACGGCTACTTTCAAAACACGTGGGCCACTATTGCGCTAAAGACTGAATGAATATATACCTTTAAAAAGCGAGATTAAACCTCTTAAACAGAAAAACTCCCACGAAGTTTAACAAATATACTACGAGGAAAACACTGAAAAATATAAACACAGACATCTTCACTTTCTAATGTGCAAAGGATTTCGCCTTTCAGAGATAGTTCTGCTTACTTCGGGAAACATGTATTACACTGGTCGGATGATGATTCGAATTAAAAATAGCCAATACTAATCGAAAGAGGTGAGGAGGCAGAGAAACCTGTTCATACCGAAATAAATAAATAAGACCGAAGTACGACGAAAATGGTTCAAATGGCTCTGAGCACTATGGGACTTAACATCTATGGTCATCAGTCCCCTAGAACTTAGAACTACTTAAACCTAACTAACCTAAGGACACCACAAAACACCCAGCCATAACGAGGCAGAGAAAAATCCCTGACCCCGCCGGGAATCGAATCCGGGAACCCGTGCGAGAACGCTACCGCACGACCACGAGATGCGGGCCGACGCAAATGAAAGAAAGGACAAATAAAGTCTACAATTTTCTGGGCTACAATGACTCAAAATGAACATATACGAGGTGCGACACTAAAGTAATGAGACTGATTTTCTTTGAAAGACGTGTCAACCCTGCAGGCTTGCGTAGGCACAATATCTTTGAACTTGGTCTATAAGCTGCCTCTAGTCCAAGGGGCACATCGATGCAACTGCTCAGTCGTGAGTTGTGCTGTAATAAGTTAACACGTGTTTATGTCTCTCGTCACGGAAATGGAACCGCATAATATTGCGCAACGGTGTGCCGTTTCTTTATGCGTTAAATTGGGTGAAAACGCGACGGCAACTTACTGTAAACTTCAGAAGGCTTTTGGAGAGGAGGTTATGTCAAGAGGTTAAGTTTTTCGTTGGGATAAAATGTTTAGTGAAGTCACAACGAATGTTGAAGATGAAGACCGCAGTGGACGGCCATGAACCTCACGGACGGATATCAACTTGGCCAGGGTGCGTGAACTCGTACGATCTGATCGAAGATTATCCGTGAAAATGATTGCAGAAGAACTGAACACCAACCGAGAAATGGTTCGTCTAATGATAAATGAAGATCTTGGTATGAGAAGGATTTGTGCAAAAATGGTCCCCAAAAATCTCACACCATAACAGCGAGAAACACGGAAAAATGTGGCAGCCGATATGTTAGAGCAAACGGAAATCAACCGAGAATTGTTGATCCGTGTTATCACTGGTGATGAAAGTTGGTTTTTTCAGTACGATCCAGAGAGTAAACGCCAAAGTTCGCAGTGGTTCTCAAAGGGATCACCCAGACCAAAAACAAGCTCGTATGTCAAAGTCAGAAGTGAAATGCCTGCTTGTGTGCTTCTTGGATTCCAAGGGAATTGTTCATAAAGAATGGGTGCTTCCTGGTTAAACAGTTAACCAATATTACTACAAAGAAATTTTAGAAAGACTTCGTAAAAGAGTTCTTCGCCTCCATGCCAACATTTCTGATAATTGGATTCTGCATCACGATAATGAGCCATCCCATATCGTTCTGTCAATATAGCAATTTTTAACCCCAAAACAAATATCAGTACTACCACAGCCACCTTATTCACCAGATATCGCTCCGTGCGACTTTTTTTCTATTTACAAGGGTGAAAACGGCTTTCAGGGGATACCATTTTGAAACAACAAAGATGTCCAAAAAGCTGTGACGAGGGTCTTGGAGGATATTACAGAAGATGAGTTCAAGAAATGTTACTGTTAATGACAGAAGTGCTGAAAAAAGCGTGTGCAGTCAGAAGAGAACTACTTTGAAAGAGACAACACTAAACTTGACTAAAACGGCAAGCAACATTTTTTTTTTTTCATATCAGTCTCATTATTTTACTGTCGCACCTCGTATTTTATTGGGCATCGTCTTGCGATACTCAGTTTAAAAACATCTTTCGATCACTACTCATAAAACTAAAATGAAAGTGTACAGAATAAAATGCTACGTAGCGCAGCACCGCGGCAAGACGGGCAGGCAAGCAAGACTCCTGTAGCCTGCCAGTGTTGTGCATAGCTTGGCTTGGATGGGAGTAAAGCACCCCGCCCTTTCAGCTGATAACGTGCGGCACTTGTCTTCATGGCTAACAGGCAAGCATTGGGCACGTTGATAGCGCAATGTGTACCTGTCCGACTCTCGCAACTGACAGCGCTACATACAGGCAGCAATCAGTGAGCGCACTAGAACGGGCTGGCGATGAGCCCTCCTACGCCACATTAAGCTACGTAGCGTGGTACCACATTCTCTGAAGCGGCATAAAGCTGTCTGCGCAGTAACAACAAGCTAAGCCGTGTTAACTCTATATGCTTACCTCAGTAGTCCTCTTGCGACTACCTACTCCACGAGCTTTGACAATGTTTGGTGTTTGAGTGTGGCTGGATTTCTCGTAGCTATACAACGGATTCATTCACGGACACACGTATTTCACAGTGCTCATTCTTGGCGTGACTTTAGCCAGCCACGAGCTTGTGCTGTGAGTCAAACTCGAGACCTGCAGCGAACTTGTTACAACTGTTTTTGTGCAAATGAAAGAAAACAAAGGACTGTTCCAGCAACATTGTCCTGTCAGGGGGTTACAATTGCTTCGGTTGAACACCTAGGAGTAATTGAACGCCTTAGTTGTCAGTTTGGCACTCATAGGAGATAAAAGAAATAAATTAGTAAAGGAACGTGCTCTAAACTGAAGGTCCATGGTTTCTTGGCCCTGCATTCTCCTGATCTCTTGTAAAACCAACTCTAAACAGTAGTTTGGGAGTCATCCAGGCTGTAGCAGAGAGCACAAGACGCCCATTTCACTTGTCACTTATCAGTTCGTCATTATATGTTTTGACACTGGAAAAAATTTTCATACAGAGTTTGATTTTCGCCATTTCTCCTACACATTGTCAGGTAAGTCTTTCAAACCGTATGTGTTCTTGAACAGTAAGGTTTAAGGTTAGCCGCGCAGAGTGGCCGCGCGGTTAGAGGCGCCATGTAACTGATTGCGCGGACACTCCCTCCAGAGTTTCGAGTCCTCCCTCGGGAATGTGTGTGTGTGTGTGTGTGTGTGTGTGTGTGTGTGTGTGTGTGTGTGTGTGTGTGTGTGTGTGTGCGCGCACGTTCTTAGCACAAGTTAGTTTAAGTAGTGTGTAAGTCTAGCGACCGATGACCTCAGCAGTTTGGTCCCTTAGGAATTCAGTCACGCACACGTTTATGGTTAACTGTTATGATTAAACCGATTCATTTAGATGTTTGGTTAAAAATTTATTCCATTAACAAAATGTAGGCTCCAGTTCAGTAAAATGAACCCCTTCAGTTGCTTAAACTGGTCCCCTAACTTTTTTATATTCAAAATCTTTCTGTTTTATTACGCTATATTATGATCCTTAATTCTACTGCACATTCCAAAGCAGATAATAAGGAAGGTTAATCAGAGAAAGTGGAGTCCGTCTAAAAGGACTAAAGCTATTGATGCCGTTCAGGAAAAGAAGACGGGCTGCGACAAGGCCAGTAAACAATTTAATGTTTCAAGAACAACATTTATGAGGCGGTCTAGCACACACACATGGCTCTGAGCACTATGGGACTCAACTGCTGTGGTCATTAGTCCCCTAGAACTTAGAACTACTTAAACCTAACTAACCTAAGGACATCACACACATCCATGCCCGAGGCAGGATTCGAACCTGCGACCGTAGCAGTCGCACGGTTCCGGACTGCGCGCCTAGAACCGCGAGACCACCGCGGCCGGCGGTCTAGCAGGAAGTATGATTCACCTGAAGAAGCCGAACAAAGAAAAAGAGGCAGACCTACAATTCTGGATGAAGATATTGGTGAAAAACTGATGTATTACCCGCCTTGATATGGAACCATCTTTCTGTGGGCCTAGTCGTAACGACTTGCGGAGAATGGCCGCACAATTTGCAGAGAAAATTGCATGGAACTCCATTTCAAAGACGAAACTGCTGGGAAATAGTAGGTTAGCACTCTTCTTAAACGCCGACAAAATCCAATGTCAGAAGGAAAGCCTACAGCAACATCCTGTACCAGAGCTCTTGGATTCAGCAAAGACAACAGAGAGAAATTCTATAATCTTTTGAAAAATGTTACATTATACTTAGTTTCAAACCAGGTTATGTTTTCTCTGATTTCATACTTTCTTTCCAAATTTTTTTAGCGCGGTCTTGATTGTTTTTAGAAGCAAATAAATTTTAGCAACTATTTCCTAAACTCCGTTATTGCAAGATTTTTGAAAATAATTTTAATAACAAATTTTAATTGTGTTTTCTAAGAATAAAACGTTGGTGATGTACAAAATTATCAAGTAAACATTACATGCTTTTAAAACACAATTATTTAATATTTTATGTTTTTAAAAAAATCAAAAATAGAGTGGGGACCAGTCTGGACACTTTCTTTTTTAATAGATACCTTCATCTACGAACCGTGTTTTTCTGCCTGATATAGCAGAAGTTACACTGTGTGTGCAAAAGCATCCGGACACCTGGCTCAAAATGACTTACAAGTTTGTGGCGCCCTCCATTGTTAACAATGACATTCAATATGGTGTTGGCCCACCGCTAGCCTTGATGACAGCTTCCACTCTCGCAGGCATACGTTCAATCAGGTGCTGCAACGTTTCTTGGGGAATGGCAGCCCATTCTTGACGGAGTGCTGCGCTGAGGAGAGGTATCGATGTCGGTCGGTGAGGCCTGGCACGAAGTCGGCGTTCCAAAACATCCCAAACGTGTTCTATAGGATACAGGTCAGCACTCTGTGCACGCCACTCCATTACAGGGATGTTACTGTCGTGTAACCACTCCACCACAGGCCGTGCATTATGAACAGACATTCGATCGTGTTGAAAGATGCAGTCGCCATCCCCGAACTGCTCTTGAACAGTGGGAAGCAAGAAGCTACTTAAAACATCAAGTTAGGCCTGTGCTGTGATAGTGCCACGCACAGCACCAAGGGGTGCAAGCACCCTCCATCAAAAGCACGAGCACACCATAACACCACCGCCTCAGAATTTTACTGCTGGCACTACACACGCTGGCAGATGATGTTCACCGGGCATTCGCCATGCCCACACCCTGCCATCTGGTAGCCACATTGTGTACAGTGATTCGTCACTCCACACAACGTTTTTCTACTGTTTAATCGTCCAACGTTTACGCTCCGTACACCAAGTAATGAGTCGTTTGGCATTTACCGGCGTGATGTGTGGCTTTTGAACAGCCGCTCGACCATTAAATCCACGTTTTCTCACCTCCCGCCTAACTGTCATAGTACTTGCAGTGGACCCTGATGCAGTTTAGAATTCCTGTGTGGTGGTCTGAATAGATGTCTGCCTATTACACGTTACGACCCTCTTCAACTGTTGGCGGTCTCTGTCAGTCAACAGACGAGGTCGGCCTGTACGCTTTTGTGCTTTATGTGTCCCTTCGCGTTTTCGCTTCACTATCATATAGGAAACAGTTGTCCTAGGGATGTTTAGGACTGTGGGAATCTAGTGTACAGACGAATGATACAACTGACACCAACTCACCTGACCATTTTCGACGTCCGTGAGTTCCGCGGAGAGCCCCATTCTGCTCTCACACTATGTCTAATGACTGCTGAGGTCGCTGATATGGAGTACTTGGCACTAGATGGCAGCAAAATGTACTTAATATGAAAAATGTATGTTTTTGGGGTGTCCGGATGCTTTCGATCACATAGTGTATGTCATGTCAATAGGGTCGATATAAGCCTCAACGAAAGATCCGGTATCAGTAGATTGCCTGAGGTCAAAACATACAGAGAATCTGCACACTGTTACTGTTATTGCACCATCAGAAAACAGACGGGAAATAGCGGGAAGAAGGAGAAAAACAAAGGCCTTGACCTCGTCGAGGATCTCGTCGTACGGTCACCTCCCAGCCCATCAACTGCTTAAATTTAGGAAAAGTTCTCCGTGCACCACACAGAGCCTCACTGATCCACAACAACGCACAAGATTGCAGTTAAGGGAAGTTGAAACCGAGCACCTCATTGCCTGCACAACACCCACAGAAGAGCTCCCTCCGGACCACACTGGGGAGTGGACGACCTGGCGCAAAAGGCTGCGCTCCGATGCTTCAAGGTGAAAAGAAGACATGTGGAGATGGGGCCTTCTGGATAAACGGACTCTGTGTGATGCGGACCCCTTCAGACTACTACCTCACCTCTTGCAGTGTGGCTGTTTCCAAACACCTGCACTATGGAGTATCTACACAAGCCTATCCCCTGCGCACTACATGTGGCCCAGACAATATGGTCATATAATCATGTAACATTTTTTTAAGGGTAAGTACAAATCTGGATGTTACTCACCGATATATATACTCACACACGAGTGAGAAGCATCTAGATTTGTACTTACGCTTCAAAAAATGTTACCTGATTAACGTTGTACCACACTGGTAAAATAACACACTTGGATGTGTAAGGTTATACCATCATCGTTATCATAAACCGCCTTGATTTTTTTTTACTTTGTTTTGTCTGTTGCGAAGCAATGAGTACAGTTGAAGCATTTCATTTCCCCTCTTCTTCACGGAGCGGTGTCTCGAAAGCGCCGGCCGGAGTGACCGAGCGGTTCTAGGCGCTACAGTCTGGAACTGCGCGACCGCTACGGTTGCAGGTTGGAGTCCTGCGTCGGGCATGGATGTGTGTGATGTCCTTGGGTTAGTTAGGTTTAAGTAGTTCTAAGTTCTAGGGGACTGATGACCTTAGCAGTTAAGTCCCATAGTGCTCAGAGCCATTTGAACCATTCTTTTTTTTTTTTTTTTGTCTCGAAAGCAGGACCGTTCCACGCTCCAAGAGCCCCGTGTTTTTTGCGGCACGCGCGATCCCACTGCGGGGAAAGAAACTGTGAAAATGCGTACTATGTTCCTAAGCTTACAAAACAGCTTTTGATGGGAGACGCGGTACTCGCTTTGTACTCGAGAGTAGAAAGTCGTAACTCTGACATTAGTTACAACCAACCTCCAGGAATCAGTCTAATTTGCAAAGAGTTCTGCGACCTAACCACAGGGCGAGAAAAATACAATATTAACATATCCATATAAACCACGACTGGCTCTTCTCAATGTCCTAAACAATCTCACCAATCTCTGCATAAGGTATCAAGTTAAATATCAGAAAGTCACTTCGAAATCAAACATCTCTGTCTCTTCACAAACAAAACCTTTAATTTTCAATTCAGTAAACTACACCAGCTCTGTTTCTTCGATTAGCCCTTAGTGCAGCAAATTACAGTATTAACATCCTATTCCAACGCAAAACCGCTGTAAAATGACAGCTTCAGTTCGCGCTCTAAGAATAAAACAGTTTGCTCTCACGTTTAGAATTACTCGTACAAAGCTGTCGCTACTCAGCTACTCAGCCAGTTGCCGAGTTACCACTGTTTGGACAACAAGAAATGACATACGCCCTCCAGCCAAAACATTACGACCACCTACCTTGTAGCCAGTGTTGCCTCTTTTAGCACAGATAACAGTGGCAACGCCTCGTGTCATGGAAGCAACGAGGTCTTGGTAGGTCGCTGGAGGGAGTTAGCACCACATCTCTACACACAAGTCAGCTAATTCCCGTAAATTCCGGGGAGGGGGCCCAAGAGCGTTCAATCGCATCCCAGATTTGTTCGATCGGGTTAAGATCTCGTTAGTTTAGCGACCAGCACATCCACTGGAAGTTTCCGTTGTGTTTCTCAAGCCACTCCACATGCTCCTGGCCTTGCGACGTGGCGCATTATCTTGGCGAAAAATGCCCTGCCGTCGGGATACATGATCGTCACGAACGGTGTACGTGGTGTGCAACCACTGTATGATACTGCATGGCCGTGATGGTGCTTGCACGAGCTCCACTGGACCAATGGATGCGCACGTGATCGTTCTTCAGAGAAGAATGGAACCGCCGGCAACTTCTTGCCTCCGTCCACAGTAGAAGTATCAAGGAGCTGTTCCCCTGGAAGACGACGAGTTCGCGCCCTCCCATCGGGATGACAAAAAATGTGTTGGGATTCAACAGGCCATGTAACGCTCTGCAGTTGTGTCAACGTCCAGTGCTGATGGTCGCGAGCCCATTTCAGTCCTAGTTAGCGATATCAAGGTGTTAACATTAGCACGTGCATTGGTCATCGGCTGCGGAGGCCCATCCTTAGGAGTGTTGGGTGCAGTGTGTGTTCAGACACAATTTTGCCCCGCCTAGCATTAAAGTCTGACATATGTTACGCCACAGTTCGCCACCTATCCTGGTTTACCAGTCTGCCCAGGCTAAGACATCCAACATCTGTAATGAGAGATGGTCGGTCAACCCCTCGACGTCTGGACGTGTCCTTTGTTTCACCACAAGTTGAAGACACTCACCACAGCACTCCTCGAACATTCGACAAGTTGAGAAGTTCCCGAAATGGTCGTGCCGGTCCTCCAGTGTATTACAATCTGCTCTCAGCCAGAATCATATAGATCGCGCGACTTCTCCATTCTACACATGGACAGCACCCTCACTGATACTACATGCACCGTACGTGTGTCTGACTACCAGTCATTCCTCGCCAGATGACGCTGCGATCGCCTAGATGGGTTTATATCGAGAATAGGTCGGCGGTCATAATGTTCTGGCTGATAAAATGTTTATAACGGAAGTCACGTAGCGATCTGGAACATGGTGTGATCAGCTTCTTCAATAAACCATACTCTCCTCATAGCATAAGTGCAGACTTAACTGCAACATTATGCACACTACATATTTTTCTTTTCCTTGTTACCTTTTCGTAACATACCTATTAGAAGCACATTTCTTGAACAGATGTGAGACCTCACATTCCCTCTCCCCTCCCCGTTTTCCTCGTTTCTCAGTTACGCACCAATGAATTAAATGTAAGCCACGCGAAGGAAAACTTGGTCATCCGTTTAAAATAGAAGTGCACTACGGTAGTTTTGGAATGCTGCAGCTGGCTTAGAACTTGTACCGTGCGGTAATGCTACCTCCCACCGTCGAAGTAAGTCGTGGTAGTGGTGTATGTCTGTCGGTTGTACGGTATCAATGAAGTAAGACGAGTGGACGTGACAGTACGGCAGAAAGGAGCTATCGCGTTTGGACGCGCCCATAACCACATCATGAAGTGCGCAATTTGTCTGTATATCAACACGGACTGTCAAGTACGTGTAAAAGGAACGGTGTATCACTCGCAACCACGTAACACAGCTGAAAAACAGCGGTCGTACAATGATCCTACGCAACGGGGACCGGAGCCGAGTGCCATGCCTTGCCAGTGACACTCAGTTTTGAAACCCGAATGGTGTTGCTGCCATCAGTGAATGCGGGTCCGTCTCAACCAGTTACCTAGCGAAGACAGTGAAGCAAATTGCATGCATGTGACATTTGGAGTCATAAAAGTCATTGCTCACAGCAGCACATAAATCTATAGGTCTTCGCTGGAAGCAAAAAAAAAAAAAAAAAAAAAAAAAAAAAAAAAAAAAACCAGAAACTGGACTATAACTGAATGGGAATATGTAGTGTGATCCGACGAGTCCTGATTTTGGGTCTTTTGAATGATACAAGGTACTTAGTGCGCCGACACCCCAATGAGGTGTTTAACCCGCAGTGTGTGGAGGATGTAGTTCACGCCAAAATGAGATTTGAGATATTCGGGGTGTTCTTCGTACGACGACTGACGTCAGGTTACCGCGAATATCCACGCTGATATACCCAAATCTCGCTCTTTCTTCTACATCTTCATGCTGACTATACTTAAGACACTACTTTCAAAAAACTACAACAGGGGTCTTCAAAGGTCTCGATCGGGGCTCGCGTCTTATATGGGTCCTGCGGTTTGAGTCACAGTACGTGACACTACAGTCCTTACAGCAGTCGTCTCCAGCAGGGAGCGAGTTTCTATTTGAGACAACATTAAAAGCTGGGCGTTTAAATAGACTCACACTCTCGACAAAATGTGGCACCGTTAAGGACCTTATGGGGTACCTTTCCATTGAGAGTCCTCCCCGATAGCTGAGTGGTCAGCGCAGCGCTCTGTCGCGCCAAGGGGTCCTTATTATCATTTCATCATCATCAGTGGAAGGCAACGGGAAACCACCACTGGAAGCACTTCCCTAGACACGCCTGCGGTGGACCTCTCTGACAAGGCTTCCCCCATGACAAGACCTGCCGTAAGGCAGAACACAAAGTTTTCCACTGAGAAACTGATCTCCCGCCTGGCCCCAGCCGTAGCCGAGCTTTCGTGATGGGGTGACCAAAGTCATGAGATAGCGACACAAGCATATCGTATACAGATGACGGTAGTGTCGAATACACAAGACATTAAATGGCAGGCCATTGGCGGGGCTGTCATTTGTACTCAGTTGATTCATGTGAAAAGGTTTCCGACGTAGTTGTGGCCGCACGACGAGAATTAACAGACTCTGTACGCGGAGTGGTTGTTGGAGCTAGATGTATGGGGAATTCAATATCTGAGGTCCAGTAGTGTCCACAGTGTGCCAATAGCAGGACGACGCAGTGTTCGACAACCTTCACTTAACGACCGACGGCAGCGGCGTTTAAGTAGACTTCTCAGTGCTAACACACGTGCAGCACTGCGTTAAGTAACCACAGAAATCAATGTTGGACGTATTGTGACCATATCCGTTAGGATAGTGCGGCGAAATGTGGCGTTAATAGGCTATGGCAGCAGACGACCATACTGGTTGCACCCTAGACGACTGGAAAACCGTGGCCTGGTCACATGAGTCCCCATGTCAGTTGGTAAGAGCTGAAGGTAGCGATCGAGTGTTGCGCAGATCCCAAGAAGCCATGGACGCAAGTTGTAAAGAAAGCCATTGTGCAAACTGGTGGTGGGTCCATTATGGTGTGGTCTGTGGTTACATGGAAGAGACTAGTTCCTCTGGCCCAAACGAACAGATCGTTGACTGAACGTGGTTATCTTCCGCTACTTGGACACCATTCGCAGCCTTTCATGGACTTCACGTCCGCAAACATCGATGGAACTTTTACGGCTGACAATACGCCACGTCACTGGGCCACAGTTGTTATAGACTGGTCTGAAGAACGTTCTGGAGGTTTAAAACGAATGATTTGGCCACCCGGGTCGCCCGATATGAATCCCATCCAACGTTTACGGTGCAGAATCGAATGATCTGTTCTCGCACAAAATCGTGCACCAGCAGCACTTTCACAATTATAGATGGCTGCAGAGGCAGCAAGGGTCAATAGTTCTGCAGAGGAACGTATAGCTGTTGCAATACGCTGAGCTGGGGGGCGGGGGGGGGGGGGGGGTCGGACAGGTCATAGGAGCTATCCCATGACTTTTGTCACCTCAGTCAACTAGAGCGAAGTCACAAATACGATATGGGGCCCGTATGTCCCATGGGCCCTGCTGGGAACTTAGGCTCCTACTTTCATGAACACTCAGGCATCATATCGCATTACGAGTGCCCTGTTAAATCACCCGAAGTTAATAGTACAGAAGATGTGTGGGACTATTTGAAAAAACTGGTGAAACATGGCATCATCCCTGCAATCTGGCAGCTCCCGAGGATCTAATAATCAACGAGCGGCAAGGGGCAGTATTGCTCGGTATTAGCTTGATGTGTCTTGGGAGTGATGAATTACTTGTCTGGGGTGCATATTAGCCCATGGAGTAAATATACTGAAGCATGTAGGTTCTTCTAGCAACGTCCAGCTCAGGAGGTAAATACGAGCGCGTACTGAAAAGATTATTTTTTTTACCGTATGTGAAAAATCTTAAAGCTTTTGTATAAAACAAATGTTATTAACACTATACATTTTTATCACTGCAATTATATGTGTGATTGCTGCTCTTTCGGACGTTCCAGAAAGAACAGACATCACGCATGTAATAGAAATATCTATAAACCTTGACCCCATTCCGAAATATGTCTTCAGTGTAGATTCAGGCTATTCCTCCCTCTTGCGGGAATCGAGCTACATGCTGCGAGTATTGAAGATGGTGGGCAGGTGGGCGCTACGGAAGTAGTGTGCAACAAGCTGAGAATTTGGGTTGGACGTGAAACGTGCTCGGGTAGCCAAGGCGATTAAGGCGACCGCTCACGTAAAGCGGGACAGCCGAGTTCGAGACTTGGTCAGGAACAGATTTTCACTTGTCGCCATTGAATTATTTCAATGCTGTCATGTGGCTGACACCGGTATTCCTCTTTCATCATGTACAAGTTTATGCTTCACGCTTGCATATTTATTTCTCAACATAGTCATCCTCGCGACGAACACATTCCTCCCAACGAAAGACGAGTTTATTAATACCGTCGTTGCAGAATGTTTGCATTTGTAGACAGAGTCATAACCTCACCTCTGCATTCAGCGCATCATCACTATCAAAGCAAAGTCCTCGAATGTGTTCTTCATGTGTTGAAAACAGATTAAAATCGTATGGGGCCAAGTCGGGACTGTATAGAGAATGATCGATGACAGTGGAGGCAAGGCGTGCTGTAAAAGTCGCAGCGCTCGTGTTTGGTCATGCTGGACGAGAGCGTGCTCCATGTGTCGACGACTTCTTCGAATTCTAGATCCGATAACGCCACGCCCTTTCCCATGCACCGACGTTGCACAACACGTTGCAATTCGGAGCCCTCTAGTTGCAAATATGATTTTAGAGATGAGGAATAAAGATGTATAATTTTAATAACGTTTGCTGTATTTAGAAAGCATTAAAAGTTTTCATATAAAAATTGGGAGGCATTACTTTTCAGAACTCCCTAGTAAATAGGTTCCCCGGGTAGCAGGCGGCTAAAATTGGATTCTGCTGCGGGACTGGGATAGTGACTGCACGTTAACATCGAGGAGTGAGTGGGCAGTTGCGTCACGACCGGCCGCGGGAGTCATCTCGAACCACATAAAGGTCCGAGGAGAGATGAGATGTGCTGTTTTGTTGTGTGATGTGATGTGATGTAAGCGCCACCCGCTCTCCCGTTCGCACCATAAAGCAACCCGACGAGAGCGCGCTCACAAACATTACGACCGGTACATTCGTAGCATTTACTGCTGATAGTTCCTGCCGCCGTCGTGTGGGTTTTTACAGAATTCTGGTTTATTCGTTTCACAGTTGCCTTCTGCTTCTGATTCCCTTCCGTTCGAGCCAGCCGCCGTGGCCGAGCGGTTCTAGGCACTTCAGTCCGGAACTGCGCGACTGCTACGATCGCAGGTTCGAATCCTGCCTCGGGCATGGATGTGTGCGATGTCCTTAGGTTAGTTAGGTTTAAGTAATTCTAAGTTCTAGGGGACTGATGGCCGCAGATGTTAAAGCCCATAGAGCTCAAGCCATTTGAACCATTGGAACTTTTCTTTCGTAAACAACATAACTGAATACGCAAGACGGGTCTGTTCCACGTACACTGCTCAGTAAGAAAAGTTTTTCAAAAGAAACAGTGGCAGACAAAGCTATTCATGATACAAATAAAGTATTCATGAAGCTAAATTACATTATTGCTAAAAATGGGTATTTTGTTACGGCGTTTCTTGTGGCAGTAACAGCTTCCGAAGTGTTTACTTACTTTCTCTTCGTTGTGTCGAGGCGTCGCCCGAACTAAAACGCGTCCGCAGCTAGGATTTGTATGTTCACTGAGATGCACGGCATGCGATGCAAATTCTGCAGTACATTACACCACCGATTACACAAGGTAATGTTTATCGACCGACTCACATCAAAATGGTTCAAATGGCTCTGAACACTATGAGACTTTACATCTGAGGTCATCAGTCCCCTAGAACTTAGAACCACTTAAACCTAACTAACCTAAGGACATCACACACATCCATGCCCCAGGCAGGATTCGAACCTGCGACCGTAGCAGCAGCGGGATTCCGGACTGAAGCGCCTAGAACACTCGGCCACTGCAGCCGGCCCGACTCACATCAATTATCCGTACTGAGACACATTTTTAAATATAGTTTTGATTCCATATGTGGAGCAAGCTGTTCGAATTATGACCCATTGGATAGTCAGGCACCTTTCAATCAAACAGCAGACGATCTGGTAATGAAACACAGGGAGTCTCCACTGGGAATATTTGCGAACAGATTTCCATTTACTGCATTTGCAATACAATCAAGAACAATCTTCCAAAAACTGTGGTCAGTTCGTAGGGATGACAATTATTTTAATTTAATTCTGTGGCAGTATACTGCAAGGCGCCCACTCTTCCATCTTTAATTTCTACATCCTGAAACAGGTCTGCTATGTAAAAGATGCTGATTCTTCTTTCCGTGCAAAAAAGGATTTGGAGGCCGCGACTGAAGTCCATGTTGACTACTCAACATAGAATTCAGTCACAGCCTCCAAGTCCATTTATGCAACGAAAGAAGAAGCAGCATCTATCACTTAGCGCACCAGTTTCAGGATGCAGAAGTTAAAGATGGAGGAGTGGGCGCCTTGCGATATACTTCCACAGAATTAAATTAAAATAACCTAAGAAAGTAGAGACAAGTAACTAAGATGAACTACACCGTGCTCATGTCTAAGGTATATGCTACGCTAACCGATCGGAAATGTTCATCAAAAGAAAACCCTCATATTAAGGGGAAACTTTCAACGATTCGGTCCAACTACACATATACATGCTTCTTATACACTCCCTTAACTCTCACGTTGGGTTTAAACGTCTTCGTAATCACCTTTAGAGATGAAGTTGTATTCAGGAAGTGAAAACTGTGAGGTGAGGTGCAATATTCCTAAAACTATGATATTGACTGATAAAGAAAAGTTTTTTGATGGTGATCCAATATTGCAACTATAAATGAAATTATAGTACCTAATGATCACGTTTGATCTACAGGCATCTACAAAGAAAACCGGCGTATTGAACTTCAGGGCCGGGTCACGAAAAAAAATCTCAGAATGACTTGAAACACCAAAAATGATAGAAATCAAGTGATTGCTTCCATGAGTTCATGGAATGAATTACTCTTAAGCAAAACATGATACATTATTAATCAAGCAGAGCCCACTGCTGGTGGCAACTGGTCAGCCTCGGCGTGAACGAAGTCGTAGTAACGGTTTGAGCATTATTCATGAAAATAACTTAAAAAATACAATTCACACAAACCAAAAAGCACTTCCGAATATTAGATGAATTGAATTAAATCACGCTCTGAAAATGAACAAGAAACTAAATGCTCTAACCGGAACAAAATTATACCAAGGTGAATTCCAAGGAATATGATATCTTACGAAGACAGTAGCAGCAGAATCTCCAGTGCCGCTTCACATAAATGAACAGAGTTCATAGATTACACAGACCATTTTTTTAAGCTAGAGGAAAATAAAAATCTCCTGCCACTCGGGAGGAAAAATGGTCCATAGAATCAGACTTGTCAACCTCTCAAAAAGAGCCAGCCAACAGCAGACTGCTGTGGCGACCAGTCTTTTAGTAAAGTATTGGAGATGATTTTCATTGGTAATGTTGCGGAGAGAAGAACCACCATAATGCTACGGATAAAATGAAACACTCTGCCAGACCTCTCAGGGAAAGCATCAATACTAACGTTACCCAGATCAGAATCTCTCTGCATCCCTGACCGGCAGATTTAACCACATGTGCTCACAGTTTCACATTTTGCAGGGATTATCTGGGGAAATGTAGAAGGTATGGAGAAAATGCCGTTTTACTCACAAAGTACATATATATTTATTTGCACCCTATGTTTTCTCCTAACAAGCGAGACGACAAAGATAAACCGTCTGTACAGTTTGCATAGAATAATTAGGCAGTATCACACAGTAATAAACGAAAGTTGGCGTATAAAGCTACCACTCAATGTCCAACACCAAAAAAGTTGAGGTACCAGTCCATATAAAAATTCTTTGGTTATACACTCCTGGAAATTGAAATAAGAACACCGTGAATTTATTGTCCCAGGAAGGGGAAACTTTATTGACACATTCCTGGGGTCAGATACATCACATGATCACACTGACAGAACCACAGGCACATAGACACAGGCAACAGAGCATGCACAATGTCGGCACTAGTACAGTGTATATCCACCTTTCGCAGCAATGCAGGCTGCTATTCTCCCATGGAGACGATCGTAGAGATGCTGGATGTAGTCCTGTGGAACGGCTTGCCATGCCATTTCCACCTGGCGCCTCAGTTGGACCAGCGTTCGTGCTGGACATGCAGACCGCGTGAGACGATGCTTCATCCAGTCCCAAACATGCTCAATGGGGGACAGATCCGGAGATCTTGCTGGCCAGGGTAGTTGACTTACACCTTCTAGAGCACGTTGGGTGGCACGGGATACATGCGGACGTGCATTGTTCTGTTGGAACAGCAAGTACCCTTGCCGGTCTAGGAATGGTAGAACGATGGGTTCGATGACGGTTTGGATGTAGCGTGCACTATTCAGTGTCCCCTCGACGATCACCAGAGGTGTACGACCAGTGTAGGAGATCGCTCCCCACACCATGATGCCGGGTGTTGGCCCTGTGTGCCTCGGTCGTATGCAGTCCTGATTGTGGCGCTCACCTGCACGGCGCCAAACACGCATACGACCATCATTGGCACCAAGGCAGAAGCGACTCTCATCGCTGAAGACGACACGTCTCCATTCGTCCCTCCATTCACGCCTGTCGCGACACCACTGGAGGCGGGCTGCACGATGTTGGGGCGTGAGCGGAAGACTGCCTGACGGAGTGAGGGACCGTAGCCCAGCTTCATGGAGACGGTTGCGAATGGTCCTCGCCGATACCCCAGGAGCAACAGTGTCCCAAATTTGCTGGGAAGTGCCGGTGCGGTCCCCTACGGCACTGCGTAGGATCCTACGGTCTTGGCGTGCACCCGTGCGTCGCTGCGGTCCGGTCCCAGGTCGACGGTCACGTGCACCTTCCGACTACCACTGGCGACAACATCGATGTACTGTGGAGACCTCACGCCCCACGTGTTGAGCAATTCGGCGGTACGTCCACCCGGCCTCCCGCATGCCCACTATACGCCCTCGCTCAAAGTCCGTCAACTGCACATACGGTTCACGTCCTCGCTGTCGCGGCATGCTACCAGTGTTAAAGACTGCGACAGAGCTCCGTATGCCACGGCAAACTGGCTGACACTGACGGCGGCGGTGCACAAATGCTGCGCAGCTAGCGCCATTCGACGGCCAACACCGCGGTTCCTGGTGTGTCCGCTGTGCCGTGCGTGTGATCATAGCTTGTACAGCCCTCTCGCAGTGTCCGGAGCAAGTATGGTGGGTCTGACACACCGGTGTCAATGTGTTATTTTTTCAATTTCCAGGAGTGTATACATACAGAATAAAGTCGACGATGCGGTGGACATATAGAATGTAACTATGTCACTGTGGTGATGGCGATAAAATAGTCTTAAGAAGTGCCATTAGTTACAGTTTGGACTACAAACAAAATTGAAATGGTTACCTTCTCAGTTCCAAAGATAAATAAGCCGCAGCTATCTAGTAGCTTTTAAAAAAGTTCCAGGATTCAAATTGAACTAGTTCCTTGCCACTCCCACAGATATCTGGACAAAGACAAAACAGGAGCGTCGGTCACGTGTCACAGTGAAATCTAAACATGACATCTCCTTTATACTTTTACAAAATTAGCTGCATTAGATTATTTCTTGTTATTTTTACATACGTAGACAAAAAGCTAGTATCGGCATTTGTAGCGTTTTCAATTGTTCCTGTGGATGTTACATTTATAAAGCGTTTTATTTTACGTCTATGTAACAGTACTATGAGATTTGTATCTTGTATTATACTTACGTCTAGACGTAGTGACGTCCACAAAGCCTCTTGGAACATATTTCTTTTATTTGCTGCGTTGTTAACATACTGTGACACCTCCTACCGATATATAATTTTTTCTGAATTGTATGTAAATATTTGTAATTTAAATGCTTTCTTTTAATAATTGCTTCATTGTATGTGTAAATTTAGATATAAGTCTGTTGACGTTTCCTTCTATTTGTCTGTGTCTTACTGTGAAACTCATAAGCTCTGGGAAACCCAAAGGAATTGTTATTTGCATCAACTAGCAACGATAATAGCAGTGCTTGTACGTTGTAAAATCTTTGGGTAGAGAGTTGTTGCGTAGAGCGCGTAGAGAGACAGGGAGACAGGTTCCAGCGCATGTAGCGTGCGGAAGTGTGGTTAACGCTCTCCCAGTAGGGAGTACCATTTTCAGCGGCATCACGTACGCGCGCCAGCCACATGTCTAGTAACAGGAGTACGGACAGTGGACGGGCGGAAGAGGCTGTATTAATTACCATTGCCCATTTCGGTAATTAGCAGTGGCTCCACAAGATGCTACCGTCTTCAACAACAGCTGCAGTTCCAGCAACACAGTTTTGTCGTTGGCTCCGAGTTTCGTCGTATGGACAGGACTGCAGTAAGACTGTTCATTGGTAGAAAGTATTAACGGCTAACCCAGCAGCATAACTGAATGTGATTTGATTGATAAAATTTATTTAAATATTAATCAGTTAAACTCAGGCGATTCTGTCCTTATTTCCCCCAGACATTGTTGCCAAGCAGCGTCCTTGTTCCTTTTTTCCCTTATATGCTAAACGAATGTCATAAGAAACAAATTGAATAGTTACAGCCAGTTTATTAATGAATAATTTCACTTTTAAGAATTTTAGCCTCTGTCTACTTTCAATTAACTGTTGACTAAAGTAAAGCAATTTAATTTTGCAAGTTTGAGAATCTGTCACCGGAAAAAATCCAAATCTAAAGAAAATGCACAAATTAAGAGTGCCGAAGTTTCATTTATTTTTACACATAGCTTGGAGCACATGGCTGTTTGGGTTGGTACGTATTCTAGTATTTAATTCTGTTCAAGCCAGTAAAAAAGGCTCAGTTGTTCAGAAAATAATACAAAATCGAGTTTGCAAAAGAAGTAATGGCAAAGTAAAATGTGCTTGCTTTTTTCTAGATTTCTTTTATGACGTTATGTTGAGGTCACCGAAAGTCATTGTTCACGTATCGAAGTTCAATACTAACATACAGTTCAATTGCATATTTTCAAATAATTACTCGATTGCCTTTTTCAAAATTTAATGCCAAGCATAACGCAAGAGTGATTTCTTAGTTTTCTTTATCATTACATACTCACTTAAAATTAGTGTCAAAAAAACGTGACAACTTTCAGTTGCCCCATCATTGTTTGATAATAAATGTTTTTCTTTCCCATCGTCTTGTACAGGATTTTGGATGTAAATTCCCCTAGTGGGCTGGCGACCGTTAATTACTTCCTTTTCGTTCCTTAGTGCAACTTTTGGTTTGATGATCAGTGGTACCCCTTTTCTGTCCAGTGTAGTTTGTGAGTGAATACACAAAATAATTTTCATTTTCTCAAAATTATAGCCCTGTTCAGTTTAATTACTTTTAATTTTAATACACTTTTCCATCAGAAGGGTAGGTTGTACCCTTTCCTCCTACTTATCGTTATTACTTCTTCGGGAAAGATAGCCTTATCCAATTAGTAAAAATCCATTAGGCATACACATGATACACGATCATATTTTATATCGCAACTAGGATAGGCCAATTAGTAACGGGGAGGTTACACGTGGCGATTCAGGTGACAGGACAATATCAGTTTGGTATTGTTCTGGGCACGAACTTGCATTGTGCAGTTTTGCAGTGAATAACCACTTGTTACAAAGTCGCTCACATACAATAACAGTAAATGACAGAAATAAGCCACACATTTAAATTTCACAGTAATCAGCAAACTGGGAACTGGGAATTAGGCGAAAGAAGTAATTTGATTGTACCAAATGCGGAACAATCGGTCGAATAATGCACAACTCAGGAAGTAGGACTCATTGTTCAGAGTTCGGCAGCTAGCATCACAGACGCTGCTGCGGAAAATCGAACAATGGCTGAAATGGAATTCCAGGCACTCGCAAATGCTACAAAATACGAAATAAAAAGCAAAACAGAACCTATTGATGACGGATACGAGGAATCTATTACGGCAGAACCAGTGCTGCAACCTGTGATTTCCGGAAATATGATTTGTTCAGTTTGTTAATCAGTAAAGTGGATGCCCAATCAGCAAAAATAGATGACCAGAATAAAGCAATTAAAACTTTTAACGGTAATATTGGAATTGTTAACATAAAGATAGATAAAATTGGAGCAGAAGTATTAGCATTGAGTACCGAAATCGGTAATCTGAAGCGTGACGTCGAAGAAGCCCAAACAAAGATAGGATACATAAATAGTCAATTCGAAACTGAAGTAGGGAGAATCGAACAGAAACTGTTAGAGACTGTTGGTCCCAGGATAGAGAGCAAGGTAACTACAAAATTGAAAGTAGCTCGAGAAGAGGATGTAGGCAAAATAACGAGTTTACAGACTTTAGAATCCGACGTAGGTGGTAATGTAAATAGATAATCGGTTGTGTGTAATGAAAAGAAGCAGGAGGTGGAAACGTTATCAATTACCACTAGCCAAGTAGTTACAAGGATAAATGAGTTAGAGAAACGATTAGGAGGAAATCAGCACTATGTGTCATACTACGCATATGTCGCTGAAATATTAGCGAAGGATGAGCGTGTCAATCCCCTCAAAAAGCAGGATGGACTGCACGCTACCGACCTCATTAAAAATTGTGAAAGCGTATTGATAAAATCATGGACAGACAAGAGAAAAATAAATGCAGTAATCGACGTGTTAGCTGGAGAGGGTAAGCGATGGGGCTTAAACCTCGATATAACAAACATGACGTTTCAAGAGACTAAAAATGCATTCTTGAAAGAGTATTGGTCAGAGCAGGAAAAAAGGGTGTGTCTGGCGCGATTTCGGAGTGTCGAGGCCTTAAGATGTAAACACGCGTGGCTCCATGAAAGAATTTTGTACAAACTGGATCCGCAAATTGGAATATTTGCGCGATCGGAAAACTGAATCGCAGATTGTCTGGGGGCTGTGGCAGAAGCTTCCAGATTATTCCAAGAGATACATCGGCAGTAGTTCGAGAACGTTTGCTGCGTTTTTACAGAAAGTAGAAGACGAAGACAATTGGCGGAATAACCCAGAAAATGTTAAAAACCGTAGGAATGGTAACAATTACCACCATAGTCACAACCAGAACAATAACAATAACCATGGCAATAATGGTAGCAACCACCATGGTCATAACAATCCACAGCACTACAACAATAATGGTGACAGTAACAATAACCACAACTGTAGGAATGATAGGGGCCAGTATCAAGTAAATATGGTACGTGGTCCTTGGAAGAATGATAGTAGACGTGAGCGTAATGATACATCACGACAGTCTGGTAGCAATAGGTCTGTCGGAATTAGTCAGAGAAACAAGCCGCGCCGATTAGGGGCCCACTGGGCATAGGGAGACCTTGGCGGCCCAAACGGAAACCTAGAGAATACCTCTACGATAAAACCGAAAGGATAACTCAGCGATGGGAGAATGTGCGAGAGAGTAAAGAGAGCGACGCGCCTAGAGTAATGATAACTGAGCTGGAAACGGCAATCGGCGCAACTATCACTGCTCGTAAAAGTTATAATGATATTAGCGACCCGGTAGGGGGGGAGGAAGAGGCCGCTGTTAAAGCAACGACGGTTACGCAAGTTTCAGTACAGTAGGAGTTGCAAGCGGAACTAATAGAGCGCCCACATCTCGTGGTCGTGCTGTAGCTTTCTCGCTTCCCACGCCCGGGTTCCCGGGTTCGATTCCCGGCGGGGTCAGGGATTTTCTCTCCCTCGTGATGGCTGGGTGTTGTGTGATGTCCTTAGGTTAGTTAGGTTTAAGTAGTTCTAAGTTCTAGGGGACTGATGACCATAGATGTTAAGTCCCATAGTGCTCAGAGCCATTTGAACCATTTAAACTAATAGAGCCGATCTCGAATAAAGTTTCCGTTATCGAAAAGGGAAATGCGGAACGTGAGGAGGTGCGGTTTGGTCAGTTCGGTCGGACGTACGACGAACTGAAAAGCTATAGAGGATTGTATGGGAGGTGTGCTAATGGGGAGAGCGGACATAAATTGAAGCTTCTCAGCCCACAAGAAATTAGCGTTTTTGAAACGGAAAGCCCTCTACCTGAACGGCAGGCTTGTCCAAATGAGGTTTTGAAGTAGCCGAACCCTGTGACGCTAGTCCTATTGAAAACAGAGGCGGATGTTACGAGGAGGGCGAGATGAATCTGGCGATAATCATCAGGTACAACTAATTGAAAGCCACTTAGATTACAATAACTACAAGGTCAAAACTGACGTTATTCAGTCAGACGAGAGTAATGACAGGTTGCGTGAGCTCGGGAGATGAGACAGAAGAGAAAGCAGAGCACTTTTCTCCAAAAATCTCGGAAGATGACAGTCATCTTTCCGAAGAATACCTGACGTGACAATTAGCGATCTACTGGTTAAACAAAGTTCATTTATCGACTACACTGATAGTGAGATTACGGTGTTGAGATCAAAACAAGTTCTGACTACAGCAGGACAGACAAATAGAGATCAAAAACGTTCAAACACAAAGAATTAGAAAATCGCAGGATAAACCGCTGTCGGCATGGGAAATGGACGGATTTTTCTGGTACGACCTGGAGATAGATGAGGATTTGTTGTGGGAAGACCAAACCATTGATAATGACAGGTATAGACAGATTGTAGTGCCCGTTAATATGTACGGCCTACAAATGCAAATTTTAACTGATACAGGGGCAGAGGTAAGTGCTATGTCGGGAAAAACATTTGAATTACTGAAAGATAAACCAGAAGTAGTAGTAATGCCACTAACGAGAGTCAAAATAATCAGTGCTACCGGAAGGAATAGTAAACCGATAACAAACCAAATATTTGTATGTTTTGAGATTAAAGGAGAACCATTCGAACAGGAATTTGTCGTTGTGCCAGATCTGTGCACCGATACTATTGTGGGTTTAGATTGGTTGTTAAAATATCGTGCAATTATTTTTTAACTGCAATAATAAGACCATGAAGTGCATTTCCAAAGACAATACCGTAGTAAATGTGAGTTTTGATGAAACGAGTGACGATATGAGTAGTGAATACAAACCTATTCATCTTGTTACTTGTCCTCATGAGACTGGTTTAGGCAGAAAAATGGAATACTACGGTACCCGTAGTATGAACATCGACAACTGTTGGGAAGACGAATTAGAGAGCATATGACGTAATAATGAGAAACCAGAACGTGTTTTCAAATAAACCGGAGCTTGTTACTGGGTATCAGCGCAAGTTAAATGTAATACCCCATGAACCATTCTTTGTAAGACCATATGTTGTAAGGCTGTCCAAAAAGAGATAGATCGGATGTTAGAATGGAATGTTACAGAGAGGAGTACCAGCCCCTATAACAATCCCTAATAATAGTAGGGAAGAGAGATGGTAGTGTCAGGATTGTAATAGATGCACGCACATTGAACAAGGTCACTCAGCATGAGACGGATAGACCAGGAAGTATGGAAGAGAGAGACTACAAAGATTTCACAATGTACAGTTTATGACTAGCCTAGACCTGACAGCTGGGTACAGGCAAATAGCCTTAGAAGAAGAGTGTAGGAAATATACGGTGTTTTTACTCGCATATTCAGACCAATGTTAACAGTACAAAGTAGTGCCATTCAGCCTGAATATATCTGTTTCTGTCTTTAATAGGGTTCCTAGATAAGGTGTTAGGCGCTGCCCTGAGCCCAAAACTGACCGTGTACGTGGGCGATTTGCTGCTGGCGAATTAGTCATGGCGAGAACATTGCGAATTGTTAGATGAAGTTTTCAGTGCTTTAGACAATAGTGTAATAACGCTGAAACTGAAGAAGTGTGACTCTGTGAAGAAAGAACTGAATTGGTCGCGTTGTGACAACAGAGGGCATCACTAAAGATCGACAGAAAGTGGAGGCAATAAAGAACTGTCCTCCGCCGAAGACTAGGAAACAGTTAAAGAGTTTCCTAGGGCTCTCAGGATTCTATCGCAAGTTCGTGCAGGGCCATGGGTTCAATGATACAAACCAGAACAATTTGTTGCGAAAAAACACGCCATTTGTGTGAACTGACGAGAGTCAGGCCGCATTTGAAAGACAGAAAAATGAATTACTACAGAATAGCATATTGTAGCATCCTGATCTTGCGTTGCCATTTCATATGGGAACGGACTCGTCCAATTACAGCTTAGGAGTGGAATTGTTTCAAGAGGTAGGAGAAGGAGAAAATAAAGAACACAGAACAGTCGCGTTCGCAAGCCGTGACGAAATGTGAGCGAAACTATACGATTTCTGTGAAAGAATATCTCGCTATCGTATGGAGTTTCAGAAACTTTAAAGGTTATTTGTGGGACCGAAAAGTGATAATTCACACGGATCACAAGGCGCTCACTTATCTAAAGGATTGTCGTTTACTGCATGAAAGACTGACACTGTGGTCTTTCTTCTTGCAGCAGTTTTTCTATGACATTTGTTGCGTGAGAGGATCAGACAACTGTACAACGGACGCGCTGTCACGTTTGCCTGAAACCGATCATCGCCTTGTGGAGGACGAGTTTGAAGGCTTACTGAAATTGTACTGCTTTCAAGATGTAGAAGGTCGTAAAAGAGTAGAGAGCATCAGCAAAAACATGCGTCGTCATCAAAACGAGGACGACTGTCTAATAATAGTTAAGAACAATTATGACGAAAAAATAAGAAAGGGGAGAAACTGAGAAAGTATTACAAAATCTATAACCATATCTTGCACATACGTAAGGGTGAAGATAGCAATAATTGGCGACTGTGTTAGACAGCCAAGTAGGTCATTTAGGTTATGGTCATTGCGGACCAAAGAAGTGCACTGAGAACTAGCGGAAGTTGTAAATTTTAATAATATGCAAAAAAGAGTTGCTGATAGAATAAAGATATGTGATAAGTGCCAGAGGGTGATGGTAACGAATTCCTCGAAGAATGGCCCTATGCAGAGCGTAAGACCTAACGACGTGCTGGATTTGGTTTGTACGGGCTTCTGTGGTCCACTGCCCAAGAATTCAGAGACTTTCGCGTACATATTATTGGTGCTAGAAACATTTGCTAAGTTTATCAAGTTATAACCGATAAGAAAGGCAACAGCTACAGCTGTTTTTAACAGATTTCTTAATGATTACTTTGTGCACGTCGGCAAACCAATAGTGGTTTTGCCCGATAACAGAGCGCAATTTACTGTCAAATTACGGAATGAAGGAATGAAAAGCAATGGAATTGAAGTAATACACATTTCGGCCAGTTCCCTGAGCGGGTATCCCGCGGAACGGTACATGCGTCAATTAGGTCGGCTTTCCCGAACGTATTGTCTCCACAATCACAAATCGTGGGGCAATTACGTCGGTGAATCCGAGAAAATAATGAACGCCTTGACGCATGAATCCATGGGCTACACACCAGAAGAAATAATATTAGACCATAAGTCTATAAGTTTAGTGGCAGAAATGATTGATTTCCCTCCGAGAGTTGATATTAACCTTGAAGTAAAGGAAGAACTCCTACGAGAAATGATGAAAAAGAAAGCTGAAGCGCGAATACGGCCTCATGACGCTAAAGCGCGGTTTGCCAAATTTACTATTGGCGATTGTACTTGTTAAAGCACACGAAAAGTCAAGCGGGATCGACCATGAAATTTCAAAATCTGAATTCATTTACAATGAACCATTTGAGATTATCAGTGTACCTGGGTTCAAATGGCTCTGAGCACTATGGGACTTAATATCTGAGGTCATCAGTCCCCTAGAACTTAGAACTACTTAAACCTAACTAATCTAAGGACATCGCACACATCCATGCCCGAGACAGGATTCGAATCTGCGAGCGTAGCTGGCGCGCGGTTCCAGACTGAAGCTCCTAGAATCGCTCGGCCACAAGGGCGGAAGAATGGTTATGGTACGTCGTTACCGTAACAACGAACGCCGCGCAAAGATGGTACTACTGTAGACGGCTTATACGAAGGGGCTACCATGACGACAGCGCTCCAACCACACACGTTAGGGGGCTCTTGATATATACTATCGCCCATGGCAATGGCGTCCCTACCACAAAAGATAGAGGGCTCTACTCTATCCACAAATGATGTGAAAAATGAATGGGACAACAGTTACATGAATTTTAAATAATTGTAAATCGATCGAGGTTTAATTAATTATATTTATTATTTTTTATGTATTAGATTACAACTGGAATAAACTTTAAAATTTACGATTTCTTGCTTAAGCATGTAACTATCGTTGGTCACCGTGGAGGGCGTTACCGTCTCCCACGTGTTGTTGGCCGTTATTTAAGCTCATGCAGAGAGCCAACCATGCATAGTTACCAACCGTGCACAGGCAGGGTAACGACTCCGGCGAGCGACCAAATGGGTATAAAAATCTGTTTATCTATGTAACTTTGACTAATTGCTTGTAGATTAAGTACATGATTACTTACTAATATTATAACTTTACAGTGTAAATTTCCCTGAAGATGACCCCATCGCGGGTTGAAACCGGCTGGCGGCAATATAAATAATGCGACTGTGACTGTCATTTTGAGTAATTTGTGTACACAAATGTCAAGAGTCATTGTACTTGAATGTTCTGTAACTGTACATATACCGTATGTGTTCTGGCCGGACGCAGTTCGATTCGCGCTCTTGTATGTGCAAGTGCCGAATAAACCTTCGTTATGTGAGGTTAGTGTTCGTTATTCATCTAATTACACCTTGTTCTACGTGACAATATAATCGGGCATATAAATGTCGATGTGCCACCAGGAACTCTTGTCAATGGAAGAAAATGAGGGAAGCCGATAGTTGTGTGTGCTATAAATGGCGGGTCACGTAAAATTGGCACCCCTTTTATTTCGTAAATAGATCGAGATACTGAAACAACAGTTTTGGAAAACAATAATAGACAGATAGATGAATAATTTTGTCATATTGTGGCCTAGAGTCTCACTGAGCGGAGTATAACTGTCTTCAGTGATGTGTTGAGCTACGAACTGAGCACTGATGACCACTTTAAACTCGTCTGGAGATGCCCCGGACGTCAGTGGGATACCAGCTTGACTGTCGCCCACCATATGGTCCAACAGACAGTAGTGACGGTCTCAGGTGCCATTTCGTTTGCTTAGCAGGACCCCGTTGGGTGTCATCCCAGCACCCTTACAGCACTCCCCTTTCTCTTGCCCTTCGTGGCAAGCCATCCTGGGATTACATTTCAGCAAGATAATGCCCACCCGCTCGTGTGAGAGTTTCTACTGTTTGTCTTCGTGCTTGTCAATCCTATCTTGGACAGCAAGGTCGGCGGATCTCTCCCCAACTGTGAACGGTTGACGTATTCTGCGCTGGGTCCTCCAAACAGTTCGGTATTTTGACGTTTTAACGCGCGAATTGAACGGAAATTTGCACGATACCGTAAGGTGGACATTCAAAACTTCCGTCAATTAACGCCAAATCGTATAATTACTTGCATAATGGCCAGAAATGAACCATGGGTTATTGACGGTTTCAATTTGTAAAGCTCTTTCTTTTGAGTAAATCATCCATTTTTTTTTCTGAAATAGCTGTCATTTGCTTGTACAGCTTCGTCAGATCACAGATCTCCATCCCACCTGTACTGTTCCTCCGTGATGCGTCTTTTTTGGTCTTAGAGAGGATTAATGTACATGTTTTCCCAAGGAGGGTCAAATACCACTAGAAAGAAGTACATCGATCCATTAACATAATATATATATATATTGTTGAATATAAGCACCCAAAAACACCCATACAATGGAATTACATGATAGTCTGCCGACTATTATTTGCTCTAAACCTCGTTTCTACATCTTGAAACTTTCATGAAATGAAAGGGAATGACGTTTTAGTGATGAGATGATGATGATGATTTATGTTGATGAAGTTTTAGGTTGTCTACACTTTACACTATTATCCACGCACCATATGAAACGTACCCTTAGAACAATTACACATGATTGTGCTTAAAATGACACACAATATTTTTAGCGCAACGCAATCTGACTTTCAAAAATCGCTACAAAAGAATGGCCCTGACTAACATTAACCTATACGTTTCACAAATCACTTACCTCACAAAAATCTTCGTTACTCGAACTACTGCAATACAGCGAGCGCCACCACTGCCAGCTAAATAAACTAAATAAAATATTCAAAATACTGAAGGCACTAACTACTGATAGGTATAGTTAGCAAATGAAAGATTTAAATAGAGAACAAACAATGTATTTACCTTAATATTGTTCAAAAGTCATAACATATATAGCAGTTCTTGACATCAGTCTTACAAATTTCAAAACTCCACCGTTTCTCTCCCCACATCCACCACTGCTGGCGACTCACCTCCAACTGCGCAACGCTACGCGCTGTTCACATCCAGCTGCCCAACACTACAATAGCCAACAACAATGCAAACCAGCCACAGACTGCACACAGCACAGCCAGTGATTTTCATACAGAGCGCTATGTGGCGTTACCAATATAAAAACCTATACAGCCTACTTACACATATAGCGGCGTGAGTAGTTTAGATCTAGAAGTAGATAGAGCAAAAGTTATAACATGGAACACCTTGTAGATCGCAGAATTTCCCAGTGCAAATCACGCTCATGTTGGCAACACGAAGTTATCTCTTTCATCCAGACCATGCAGAGAAACAGCATTTTATAAAACCAGACAATTAATTTTAGATCAGAAATTTTGACAGTTGATGAAATTACAAATCGAATGACCACAATCATGGGTCGATTAAATAAATTTAATAAGTAAATCTCCCCCACTGAATGAATTATGCGTGAAGTTCTGATACTACCAATGGGTTGATGAAGGAACGGGCTATCAGGCAGTGATATCAGAATAATTATTTTATTACCATAAATCACTTCCATTAAAAATCTCAATGCAGCGGTGGTCATTATAGGAAGCTGTTTACAAACAAATTTTGTTCGTGTCCCGCGCAGGCGCAGAGAGATAATTTATCTCCATGCCTTCCTGCTGGCGTCATATGGAAAACGCAACCCTAGCAGTAATAAAGCCCTTCTCCCGTCATAAAGACTTAACATGGATAGGAAATAAAAGTACCCTGTAGTGTTTAAAAATTATGCTTTTAGCTTTGGAGGCACAGTACCGAGGTTATAAACTTACGGAGACACCATGCTCCACAAGACACACTCGGCTCACTCCCAGAGGTCACCCACTCGTTTCGTCTCATTCGTCGGATTCGCTTCCCGTGAACATGTACTTGGGCGCAGTACTCTGCTTTCTCTGACTTCCATTACCTTGGAACCAGACTCGCAGCGTTCAGGCTTACTAGACTGAAGAGCCAAAGAAAGTGGTACATCTGATTAACATCTTGTAGGGCACCCGCAAGCACTCTGACGGGCAACAACACGATGTGGCATGGACTCGGCTAATGTCTGAAGTAGAGCTGAAGGGAACAGACAGCTTGAATCCTGCACGGCTGTTCATAAATCCGTAAGAGTACGACGGAGTTAATGTCTGAAGAGTTTGGAGGCCAGAGGACGTGTTTAACTCAGAAGAGTGTTCCTGAAGCCACTCTGTAGCTATTCTGGAAGTGTGGGGTGTCACATTGTCCTGCTGGAATTGCCAAAGCCCGTCGGAACGCACAATGGACATAAATGGATTGCAGGTGATCAGACAGGACGCTTGCGTAGGTGTCACCTGTCAGAGTCGTATCTAGACGTATCAGGAATCCAATATCTCTCCAACTGCAGATGCCCAACACCATTACTGAACCTCTACCAGCTTGAACAGTTCCCTGCTGACATGCAGGGTCTATGGATTCATAACGTTGTCTCCATACCGGTACACGTCCATTTGCTCGATACAATATGAAACGAGACTTGTCCGACCAGGCACCATGTTTTCAGTCATCAACAGTCCAATGTCGGCACTGACGGGCCCAGGCGGGGCGTAAAGCTTTGTGTCGTACAGTCATCCAGGTTGCACGAGTTGACCTTCCGGCTCCGAAAGCCCATATTGATAATGTTTCGTTGAATGGTTAACACGCTGACACTTGTTGATGACCCAGCATTGAAGTCTACAGCAATTTGCGGAAGGTTTGCACTTCTGTTACACTCAACGATTCTCTTCGGTCGTTGTTGGTCCCATTCTGCAGGATCTCCTTCCGGCCGCTGCGATGTCGGGGATCTGATGTCTTACCGGATTTTCTTTATTTTCACGGTAAACTCGTGAACTGGCGTAAGGGAAAATCCCCACTTCATCGCTACCTCGGAGATGCTGTTCCCATCGCTCGTACGCCGACTATAAGACCACGTTCACTCACTTAAATCTTGGTAACCTGCCATTGTAGCAGCAGTAACCGATCTAACAACTGCGCCCGACACTTGCTGTCTTGTATAGGCGTTCGCAACCGAAGCGCCGTATTCTGCCTGTTTGCATATCTCTGTATTCAATACGCATGCCTCCACCAGTTTCTTTGGGGCTACAGTGTATTAATTCCGTGGTGGCATAAGATTGTGGCAGCGACAGATGGCAGGGACCGAGCGAGGTGGCGCAGTGGTTAGCACACTGGACTCGCATTCGGGAGGACGATGGTTCAATCCCGTCTCCAGCCATCCTGATTTAGGTTTTCCGTGATTTCCCTAAATCGTTTGAGGCAAATGCCGGGATGGTTCCTTTGAAAGGGCACGGCCGATTTCCTTCCCCATCCTTCCCTAATCCGAGCTTGTGCTCCGTCTCTAATGACCTCGTTGTCGACGGGACGTTAAATAACACTAACCTAACCTAACCAGATGCCAGGGGATGGCTTTGGTAAGCGCCACTTGCAACAAAACCATAGGACTCTCATGACCTGACTGCAATTTTTTCTGCGTATGTTAAAAGTATATGAAAGAGGAATCTGTGGTGGACATGAATACTGATCATAATCTGTATTTCGTATGAAGTACGACAAAAATGATTTTATATGTTCCTTATATATTGGTATTAGTCCTCATTCGGCTGAAATCGGCAAATTCTTGAAGTCTTTAATCTAAAAGCATATTTGCTTAAGCATCCGCTTGCCGACCTTTGTGATCTTGCAACAGCGCGGGGAACTAACAGCAAGAACTCCAGTGTTGAGCATATTAAGTAGGTGGTAGCTCTGTGACCCAAGCGTAAGATTGACCAATAAGCAATGGTAGCGACAAGAGGAGTGTTCGGTACTAACCGTTTCTTTATGACACTGCTTCCACTGTGGCAGCGCAGTGCGTACACACTCTCTTGTCGAGAAAAATACTTGCTGTCGTGGTGTGAGTGTATAGCTGAAGTTTGGACATATACCTGTGAATATCAGACCTGTCAGCGGCAGCTGGACTGGCCAATAGTCAGATCGCTCGCCGTGGACTAGCGTACGTTCCATCAACAAAGTGTCAGGCATTGGATAACTAATAGGACAGGGGTGACACTAGCAAATATGAGACGTCGGTCTTGTACTCCTCATGGACTGTGCGGCTGGTCCCGGTGGAGGTTCGAGTCCTCCCTCGGGCATGGGTGTGTGTGTTTGTCCTTAGGATAATTTAGGTTAAGTAGTGTGTAAGCTTAGGGACTGATGACCTTTGCAGTTAAGTCCCATAAGATTTCACGCACATTTGAACATTTTCTTGTACTCCACAAAAGACAATAAACAGCTTGTTTATCTATGATATGAATCAGTGGTCCTCATCAAACAGTGTTTATTACAAAGCTTCTGCGGGCATACATGAATAAGAAATCATTACAGTCTCTGTTAGGATACAAGAAATGCAGAGAATAAGGAAATTAACAACTGTTGACATGGACCAGTACGGTCTAACTCCTAACTACCACTGCTAAGACTGGATGAATTAGTTGACAGTGTGAGACTGAAGTCCACGCTTTTATAATGGGAAGACAAATGCGCAGTGTCACGCAGTGATTGCCTAGATCCGCCAGAAGAATGAAAAACTACACATACATCTCTTAACATTGGCGACTGAGTCACGAATGAGCCTTCAATTATTCGAGAAAATGTGTTGGATTCGCGAAATGTGGCTAATCCTAACAGCGCGCAAACAAATGGACAGTAATTCTCGTAGCCTGCCCGCCCAAGCTGCCATATCTCACCGTTCTCGGCACTATGGTGACTGGGGCACAGTAGGCGCCGTAATCTGCCGACAGAATCAGCTTTCCTCAAGATGAAGTCTCAGGATCAAGCGTTCTCTCCCGTATCTCAAAAGGAAGTCTGTTCTCTCCTTTCTCTCAAGCTGAAGTGTGTTCTCTACTAACAGATTGCTTTGTCTCCCAAGACGAAGTAAGTTCGCCACCAACACAGAGTTCGTCCTCCATTCTATCAGTGAGCGGAGTTCTCGTGCACCAGTAAAAATGGCTCCCTTGTAACCTGGGCAAGACAACTGTTTACCTTCGTAAAAAAAAGTTTACAACAATCACCAGTCGTTACAAACTGATGCAAGCAGGTCTTGAACAATTTTCAATTCCTCTCCCACTCCTCGGTTATGCTCGTTACTTCAGCCAATACGTTCACCTCCACGTCAGCGCTTGTCGAAAATTGCTATGTTGACTGTTCCTACTGTGCTACTTTTTTAGATTAGCCAATGCGTAGCCCTCTTACAACTCTTTAGGCCAGACTTTACTAACAGTGCATAATGTGGCGACAGAAAGTCAGCCCATCGCTTTACAAACAGAAAAGAATTCCTTTTCACAATGCAGCCCAGACGCTTCTCGTGATATGCCAAAACCTTTACCTGTCACTAAGTGCCCCTCACCTGGAATTCCTGAAAGCTGACTTTTTGGTACAAAACAAGGTTCCTTTGAAATGTGTTTTGGCTAAATGACTATGCTTGAAAACACTGAGACTTCTACTAGTACAGGTGTTCAACACGAACTTTAAAAACGTCCATGAATCTAGTCCAAGATCCCACAACGTGCAAGGTGCTTTATGTGAAAAACTGCAGGCACGCGACTATCTTACGCCACCGCTGACAAAGGCTGGTTCGCTGGCAAGTCCCTGCCCCGAAAAGCCAGCCGTAGCCCCCTTGGCGGTCAGTCCGAACAAGTCACCTGCTGGCCCACTGTGTCCACCCAGGCTCGTCACATACTCAGCTAAACGACAGAGAAAATTGCATGCCAAAACAACCATGATGGAAGATGAGGAAACAATATGGCTTACTTCTGACAGTCACTAACTTTCTTGATAACAAGCATTAACTATTTTATTTTCTGATAAGCATAAAGTTCAGAACGTACTGATTCTGAATCAAATGAGATGTTTAGGTCCAGCAACGAACTGACGCTTATCAGTAGGCAGAAAACGTGAACGTGAGGTATAGGAAAACTGGCGCACCGGAAATTTCTTCGTCATTGTCTGCGCCCGTGACAGGGACCTATCTCGCCACGCCCTCGATATGGCTCTGGATTAGTGTCTCCCAAAATGAAAAAGTTGCCTCAACTATTGTTTGTTATGAAGAATAAATTCAAATTAAGTAAAAACTGTCTCTCGGTTGTAATCGTTCCACATGTTCCAATATATTTACACCTCAAGTTTTGACAAAATCATCTGCAGTAAGACTAGGAGACTAGCGGTGCCACGCTCATGGCGATAAGGGAGTTTCTCTACATGTAAGAAATTACATATCACTACAGCTAACATTTACAGACTTCATTAGTACAATAAAACTGGTATTTGACCGCCTTGGTTATTTTGGCCACTCATACACCAAAAGTTGTACAGGCCTCTTGCTGGGTCTCAGTTGGGTGTTTAGTAAACATGTTTTGTCGTGGAGTCCCATCAATATACACTAAATGGCTCCATTTAGTGCCGATTTTCTTGCCAACAGTGCCAGCAGTTGGTGAACCTGTTGCAACTTATATGAAAAGGTGTGTTAAACTGTGGTTGTCTAAAATCCATCGATATTACTTAACTGCTTAGCGATGGTGTTTGTATCATGTATGTTACTCGATTAATCCTCAAAACAAACCACTGATTGAGTTTTCACACGTGTATACATTTGCCACTATATTACGCGCACTGAAGTCTATTGCATGATTTTTCTCTTTCGAGGCTACTTTGACCACTGGTTATTGTTAACCCAGGATTACAGATGCACAGTTTCTTAAACAGTCTTGATATAAGTGGCAGTGTAGAGCTAAGGCTCATTTGTAACCTTTAACGTGCCTACAATGAATAAAATCAAATTGCAAGCTGTTGTGGTTGAGGCAGTAATTCAGATACGACATATATTCTCAAGTATCTCCGGAAACAGGGAATGAAGTTATTTTGGCCACTAGTGCCAGCCATTGCCTCGATAAATGAAGAACAGGTAACAGTAATTCTAACTGATGTGGATATTTTGAAATTAGGATTTAAGTCTAAGTTGGATGAAACTGAAGGTCCGATGTTTAGCTAAATTTGGGGTCACGGGTGGCGTACCTTTCATAGTATTTGCAGTTTTCATGATGGATTACACTGTTTGATTAATGTACTAGGTTTTTCTTTTATGAGACTTAATAAAGCACTTAAGAAAGCTTTAGATCAATGTATTTATTTCTGGGTGGTCAGAGTTTCATTGTCTTTTTCAAACACTGACCACAAATAAAATAGTTGCTTAAATTGTGATGGAACTATAGGTCGGTCAATGTATCCCCAGATTCATGCTAACTTTGATCACCTATGTTTTTTTCATTACTTCCTCCACATTTTAGAAAATGTATTTAACTAATTAGTTCGCAGTCCTATCACACAAGCCCCTGCGTACACTAACATAAATGTCACACAAGTTAAACAACAGTCATGATAATTACATTTGAATCTGGAAATCGATCAAAGTTCAGGATTTTTCACAATTCATATTACAGACTACTAGAGGTTGTAGGAGGGACTTAGAGATCAGGTTTTACATACGAACCAAGGTCCGGAATCGTTAAAAAATGATTCAAATGTCTCTGAGCACTATGGGAGGTCATCAGTCCCATACAACTTAGATCTACTTAAACCTAAGGACATCAAACACATCCGTGCCCGAGGCAATATTCGAACCTGCGACCGTAGCGGTCGCGAGGTTCCAGACTGAAGCGCCTAGAACCGCTGAGCCACATCAGCCTACACGGAATCGTTGCACAGCGTCGAAATGATGGGTGACAGCGAGTATAAATATATATATGTGATCCCATGATGACTTTACAAAATTTCTAAGATGATGGAGATGGATAACTGCATGAAGTCCCTGTAACAGAAACAAATGAGTCGAAAATAAGCGAAAACCATTCTGAAACCTCTGACAGTGGAGTATATGTACCGGTAGTGGTGTTACTGAGATTGTGGGTTGGCCAAATTTCAAATGTTGTAGTATGGACCAAAACAAGGAAAAATTGTCCAGCAAACATGAGGTCTAAAGTGCATACCTGAGGAGCTATAAGCATTTGTTCACCTTCGCGACTGTGAAACACATCTCTACTGAGCATAGTTTTCGTTCATATCACCACAACCGAAAGTTGCCTACCCTTAAATCTTAGCAACAACAGTAACAGCAGACGTATTCCACTGTCAGGGGTACCCCATACTAGTACCCTTACCTCAGATTGATACATTCATCCTTCGTCATCGTCCTACACCAATGGCCACTAAAATTGCTACACCAAGAAGAAATACAGATGATAAACGGGTGTTCATTGGACAAATATATTATACTAGAACTCACATGTGATTACATTTTCACGCAATTTGGGTGCACACATCCTGAGAAATCAGTACCCAGAACAACCACCTCCGGCCGTAATAACGGCCTTGATACGCGTGGGCATTGAGTCAGAGCTTAGATGGCGCGTACAGGTACAGCTGCCCATGCAGCTTCAACATGATACCACATCTCATCAACAGTAGTGACTGGCGTATTGTGACGAGCCAGTTGCTCGACCACTATTGACCAGACGTTTTCAGTTGGTGAGAGATCTGGAGAATGTGCTGGTCAGGGCAGCAGTCGAACATTTTCTGTATGCAGAAAGGCCCGCACAGGACCTGCAACATGCGGTCGTGCATTATCCTGCTGAAATGTAGGGTTTCGCAGGGATCGAATGAAGGGTAGAGCCACGGGTCGTAACACATCTGAAATGTAACGTCCACTGTTCAAAGCGCCGTCAATGCGAACAGGAGGTGACCGAGACGTGTAACCAATGGCACCCAACCATCACGCCGGGTGATGCGCCAGTATGGCGATGACGAATACATGCTTCCAAAGTGCGTTCATGGCGATGTCGCCAAACACGGATGCGACCATCACGAGGCTGTAAACAGAACATGGATTCATCCGAAAAAAAAATGACGTTTTGCCAATCGTGCACCCAGGTTCGTCGTTGAGTACACCATCGCAGGCGCTGCTGTTGGTGATGTAGCGTCAAGGAAAACCGCAGCCATGGTCTCCAAGCTGATAGTCCATGCTGCTGCAAACGTCATCGAACTGTTCGTGCAGATGGTTGTCTTGCAAACCTCCCCATCTGTTGACTCATGGGTCGAGACGTGGTTGCACTATCCGTTGCAGCCATGCGGATAAGATGCCTGTCATCTCGACTGCTAGTGATACGAGGCCGTTGGGATCCATCACGGCGTTCCGTATTACCGTCCTGAACCCACCGATTCCATATTCTGCTAACAGTCATTGGATCTCGACCAACGCGACCAGCAACGTCGCGATGCCATAAACGGCAATCACGATAGGCTACAACCCGACCAATATCAAAGTCGGAAACGTGATGGCACGCATTTCTCCTCCTTACACGAGGCATCACAATAACGTTTCACTAACGAACGCATGTCAACTGCTGTTTCTGTATGAGAAATCGGTTGGAAACTTTGCTTATGTCAGCACGCTGTAGGTGCCGCCACCGGCGCCAACTTTGTGTGAATGCTCCGAGAAGCCAATCATTTGCATATCACGGCATCTTATTCCTGTCGGTTAAGTTTCGCGTCTGTAGCACGTCATCTTTGTGGTGTAGCAATTTTAATGGCCAGTAGTGTAGAAAGTCGGTAACATCAACTGCATACAATCACAATCGTCGGCTTCTATAACCTCGACGCTCTGTAGCGTCGTTGGATGTTCGCGAATGTGGATTCCTACCTCGAACTTCATCTACTATGACCCCTCTACAACCTCTAGAAGTGTGTAACGTTGTTTGCAGTATTATCATCCAGCAGTAACTTCGCAGCTGATAGTGATTTATGCATCTAGCTCAGCGTTGTTTGACAGGATCTGCTACAACACCCACTGCCTCACGTACCATGGAAGACACAGAAAGCAACAAGTGTGCGGTCTCTTTACCGCACGCATGGCCCAGCAGCAGCAGCAGCGCCCAGGCAGGGAGCCAACACTAACCTGGCTCAAGCCGTCGCCAACCCCTGGTAACAGGTGTCAGTGGCGCGACCTCGCACACTGCGCATATTTTCACACGCTGTCCACACCCATTAGAGCCTGGAGGCCGGCCAAGGCAGCTGCGTGCTTCGCGATCCGGTGGGGCCAACACAAAGTAGCGACAAGTATGCCGCAGGGAATAGCTCCAAGTCTGTGAAGAGATGCTGCTGTCCGGAACTCGCGCTCTCAGCGTAAACGGCGGAAAGGGCCCATGCTCATAACCATTTTTTCCTATAGTGATGTCGACGTTCAGCGTTGATCGCCAAATAATTCGTGACGACTCCTACACTTTGTGACTAAGTAAGGGTACTGAACGAGGATTCTTGTTAAATATAGTACGCGCAGTACCATTCTCTCTCAGGCATTTAGGATCGAAATTATACCGTGTTTCCCATTTTTCTTAGAACTAAACTCCGCCGAACAGGTCACGAGGGTCCACCGGTACCGACGGGCCACCGTCTCACCCTCAGCCCACAGGCGTCACTGGATGCGGGTACGGAGGGGCATGTGGTCAGCACACCGCTCTCCCGGCCGTATCTCAGTTTACGAGACCGGAGACGGTACTTCATCTACATCTACATCTACCTCTACATGACTACTCTGCAATTCACATTTAAGTGCTTGGCAGAGGGTTCATCGAACCACAATCATACTATTCCACTCCCGAACTGCGCGCGGGAAAAACGAACGCCTAAACCTTTCTGTTCGAGGTCTGATTTCTCTTATATTATTTTGATGATCATTCCTACCTATGTAGGTTGGGCTCAACAAAATATTTTCGCATTCGAAAGAGAAAGTTGGTGACTAAAATTTCGTAAATAGATCTCGTCGCGACGAAAAACGTCTTTGCTGTAATGACTTCTATCCCAATTCGCGTATCATGTCTGCCACACTCTCTCCCCTATTACGTGATAATACAAAACGAGGTACCATTTTTTGCACCCTTTCGATGTCCTCCGCCAATCCCACCTGGTAAGGATCCCACACGGCGCAGCAATATTCTAATAGAGGACGAACGAGTGTAGTGTAAGCTGTCTCTTTAGTGGACTTGTTGCATCTTCCAAGTGTCCTGCCAATGAAACGCAACCTTTGGCTCGCCTTCACCACAATATTATCTATGTGGTCCTTCCAACTGAAGTTGTTCGTAATTTTAACACCCAGGTACTTAGTTGAATTGACAGCCTTGAGAATTGTACTATTTATCGAGTAATCGAATTCCAACGGATTTCTTTTGGAACTCATGTGGATCACCTCACACTTTTCGTTATTTCGCGTCAACTGCCACCTGCCACACCATACAGCAATCTTTTCTAAATTGCTTTGCAACTGATACTGGTCTTCGGATGACCTTACTAGACGGTAAATTACAGCATCATCTGCGAACAGTCTAAGAGAACTGCTCAGATTGTCACCCAGGTCATTTATATAGATCAGGAACAGCAGAGGTCCCAGGACGCTTCCCTGGGGAACACCTGATATCACTTCTGTTTTACTCGATGATTTGCCGTCTATTACTACGAACTGCGACCTTCCTGACAGGAAATCACGAATCCAGTCGCACAACTGAGACGATACCCCATAGGTCTGCAGCTTGATTAGAAGTCGCTTATGAGGAACGGTGTCAAAAGCTTTCCGGAAATCTAGAAAAACGGAATCAACTTGAGATCCTCTGTCGATAGCGGCCATTACTTCGTGCGAATAAAGAGCTAGCTGCGTTGCACAAGAGCGATGTTTTCTGAAGCCATGCTGATTACGTGTCAATAGATCGTTCCCTTCGAGGTGATTCATAATGTTTGAATACAGTATATGCTCCAAAATCCTACTGCAAACTGACGTCAATGATATAGGTCTAGAGTTAGATGGATTACTCCTACTACCCTTCTTAAACACTGGTGCGACCTGCGCAATTTTCCAGTCTGTAGGTACAGATCTATCGGTGAGCGAGCGGTTGTATATGAGTGCCAAGTAGGGAGCTATTGTATCAGCGTAATCTGAAAGGAACCTAATAGGTATACAATCTGGACCTGAAGACTTGCCCGTATCAAGCCATTTGAGTTGCTTCGCAAGCCCTATAGTATCTACTTCTAAGAAACTCATGCTAGCAGATGTTCGTGTTTCAAATTCTGGAATAATCCATTCGTCTTCCCTGGTGAAGGAATTTCGGAAAAGTGCGTTCAATAACTCCGCTTTAGCGGCACAGTCGTCGGTAACAGTACCATCGGCACTGCGCAGCGAAGGTATTGACTGAGTCTTGCCGCTTGTGTACTTTACATACGACCAGAATTACTTCGGATTTTCTACCAAATTTCGAGACAATGTTTCGTTGTGGATCCTATTAAAGGCATCTCGCATCGAAGTCAGTGCCAAATTTAGCGCGTCTGTAAATTTCAGCCAATCTTCGGGATTTCGCGTTCTTCTGAACTACGCATGCTTTTATCGTTGCCTCTGCAACAGCGTTCGGACCTTTTTGTGTACCACGGGGGATCCATTCCATCTCTTATCAATTTATATGGTATGAATCTCTCAATTGCTGTTGCTACTATATCTTTGAATTTGAGCCACATCGCGTCTACATTTGCATAGTCAGTTCGGAAGGAATGGAGATTGTCTTTTAGGAAGGCTTCTAATGACACTTTATCCGCTTTTTTAAATAAAATTATTTTGCGTTTGTTTCTGATGGATTTGGAAGAAACGGTATTGAACCTAGCTACAACGACCTTGTGATCACTAATCCCTGTATCAGTCATGATGCTCTCTATCAGCTCTGGATTGTTTGTGGCTAAGAGGTCAAGTGTGTTTTCGCATGTGTTCGTGGACTAACTGCTCGAAATAATTTTCGGAGAAAGCATTTAGGACAATCTCGGAATATGTTTTCTGCCTACCACCGGTTTTGAACAAGTATTTTTGCCAACTACCGAGGGAAGGTTGAAGTCCCCACCAACTATAACCGTATGAGTGCTGTATTTATTTGTTACGAGACTCAAATTTTCTCTGAACTGTTCCGCAACTATATCATCGGAGTCTGGGGGTCGGTAGAAGGAGCCAATTATTAACTTAGTTCGGCTGTTAAGTATAACCTCCACCCATACCAATTCGCACGGAGTATCTACTTCGACTTCACTACAAGATAAACCACTACTGACAGACACAAACACTCCACCACCTATTCTACCTAATCTATCTTTCCTGAACACCGTCTGAGACTTCGTAAAAATTTCTGCAGAACTTATTTCAGGCTTTAGCCAGCTTTCTGTACCTATAACGATATCAGCTTCTGTGCTTTCTATTAGCGCTTGAAGCTCAGGGACTTTTCCAGCACAACTACAACAATTTACAACTATAATTCCGACTGTTCCTTGATCCAAGCACGTCCTGTATTTCCGAGTCAAGTACCCAGTCAAGTACCTCCTCAGTTGGTCTCACAAGGACTGCGTACTCCCGGCTTGCCAACAGTTGCTCGGCAAACTGGATGGTCAACCATCCAAGTGCTAGCCTAGCCGCACACTACTTAACGCCGGTGCTCTGACGGGAACCGCTGTCACCACTGCGGCGAGGCCGTTGGCTCTCGTTTCTTTTGATCACCTCAAATAATTCTGTGTTCAGAAGAATTTTTTGTAGAGAGGTCACAGTTCATAGTAATTGTCGGGAAGTCGTCGAGTAGAATAAATGTGATTTCTGGTGTTCCCCACGGTAGTGTTATAGGCCCTCTGCTGTTCCTTATCTATATAAACGATTTGGGAGACAATCAATCAGCCGTCTTGGGTTCTTTGCAGATGACCCTGTCGTTTACCATCTGGTAAAGTCATCAAAAGATCAAAACGAACTGCGAAACGATTTACAAAATATGTCTGTAGAGTGTGAAAATAAGCATCTGACTCTAAATATTGAAAATTATGAGGCCATCCACATGAGTGCTAATCCATTAAATTATTAATAGCTTAAATTGGAAAGAACACACCGAAAGTGTTGTGAGGTAGGCTAACCAAAGACTGCGTTTTATTGGCATAACACTTAGACGATGCAACCGATCCACCAGAGCTAATGTCAACCCTACGACTGTTCGTCCTCTTTTGGGGTATTGCTGCGGTGTGTGGGATCCTTACCAGTTAATGCTAAAGGAGTACATCGAAAAAGTTCAAAAAACGGCAGCACGTTTTGTAACATCCTCAAATAGCGGAGAGAATATCACGAATATGATAAAAGGATTTGGCGTTTTTCGCTGCGACCGTATTTTCTAAGGAAATTTCAATCACCAACTTTCTCCTCCAAGTTCAAAAATATTTTTTTGTGGTGGACCTATATATGGATAAACAAAAAAATGGCTGTAAGCACTATGGGATTTAACATCTGAGGTCATCAGTCCCCTAGACTTAGAACCTTACTAACCTAAGGACGTCAAACACATCCATGCCGGAGGCACAGATACGAAACTGCGGCCGTAACAGGAGCGCAGTTCCGGACTGAAGCACCTATGGATAAACGATGATAATAATAATAATATAAGGAAATGAGAGCTCACACGGAAAAGTAAGAGTAGTAGATTTTTCCGAGCGTTCTTCAGGAGTAGATTAATAGAGAATCTACACTTAAGTGTGATCTGCAGAGCAGCCATGCAGATGCAGATTTAAAAAATGTATCAAGCAAAAGTTGTTTAGCTACCTGTGGGACGTTAATCAGCATGGCTGCATTTGTTGTACCTTCGTTACCAAAATATTAACTACAGTACATCTGTTTTAAATAGCACCTAATTATCTTTATAGGGTATTCAAGTTCCTCTCCTCAAAACCTGTTCAAGAATATATCACATCGTATCGGTCACGTGATCATGACCTTTATGAAAAATGTAACATAAAATGGATTTTGATTCTCTCACACAGTGAAGGTTATAATTAAAGTGCAGCTACTGAGGGAGGGCTATAATTAACGTATGGCAGTGAAACGTGGTGGATATGATAACGTGTTAATGCGGAACCTATTTACGATGGAAGAAAATTAGTTCCAATTTTAGGTACCAGGTGGAAATATAGGATTGTACAGTACATCGTCGGCGTCTCCGGTGCACAAATTGAACAAACTGGAAAAGCGACGGTTTATAATAAAATCAACATTATGCCTTTCTCATTGTTTGACTTTTTCTACCCACGTCTTGGTCGTTATCTGTCACACATGGAAACTTTTCTATACGTCTTCCTTGCAGTCATAGCGCCAGATGTACACCTCGTGGCCAAAATTGGACCTTTTTTCCGGTGTAAATCGGTTTCGCGTTAACTCATTAGAACATCTAACACGTTTCACTGTCGAACGCTAATTACAGCTCACACTGGACCTCTACGAGTAACTGTACTTTTTAACTGTAACCACCTTGTATCTGAGGTAACGGATTTCATCCACTTACTGGATTTACAGTAAACAAATGGAAACTCAAGGAGAACGCGCATCAGTCGTCCAGTTAAGCGTCTGCAGTTGAAGGTTTGTGTGAGTACAATGTATTCCAGAGAAAAGTAGGTAGAAATGCTAATAATCTACACATATGTAAATAATATGTCGTTTGAAAATATTGCGTTTTCATCCCACAGTCGGCCGAAGTGGCCGAGCGGTTCTAGGCGGTACAGTCTGGAACCGAGTGACCGCTACGGTCGCAGGTTCGAATCCTGCCTCGGGCATGGATGTGTGTGATGTCCTTAGGTTAGTTAGTTAGTTCTAAGTTCCAAGTTCTAGGAACTGATGACCTCAGAAGTTAAGTCCCATAGTGCTCAGAACCATTTTTTTTTTTTTTTGGTCCCACATGTACCCATGTTGTAAACAATAAAACATTTCTAAAATCACTGTTCAGCTAACTTATATTCTCTATAGATGGGCAGCAATTTCTTTGTGTTACCTTTTGCTCACTATCAGTTCTAGCAGGCGGGCGAGTTACGTTATCCTCGGTACCTACAATGTGTATTGCTACAGCAGAATGAAGTCAGTTGTGTGCTAAGTTTTTAATAACGTCATGTACACATGAAAGTTACACTGTGATTATTTTAATCTTTTCGTGTCTGAATTCTTGTTTCTACAACCACGACAATGTGGTACGCAGCCTTCGGTTTTTTTAACTGTTTTTTTTTTTTTCTTACATCTGACTTTATAACTTCTGATAAAAGGTTTGGGTCAGTATGAAAGTATATTTTCTTTCAGATGGAGATACATCTAAATCGTATCCGTATTTTACTGCAGAAGATATATAGGTAACATTGGTGTATATTTCACTACATCATACAATTTGTACCATCATGCGATGTACTGCACCAAATAAATCATCACCCTATTCTTTAACGTCCATCTTAATCTTCTTACATCACAGTTATTTACTATTTCTTGCAAATTTCTTAAGATTATTTTGTGGCGTTGCTGCATTTCGAGCTGACAAGTATCAGTATTCATGTAGCAACAGCAGGTTAGCTGGTAATCCGCATCCATACATATCTTTACACTACAGGAACTGTTATTGAAAATTTATTGAAACACAACAAACGTCTCTAAGATGATAGGTTTTAATGCTATTTCCTCATGGGTTTCATGAAACTGTCAAATTTTAAGGAGAGCTAAGCCGCTTATTGTGGCTATTCGAAGTTTCTCACAAAGACCTATCCCTTGCATCCGCGGAGAGTGAGTTAGTTGTCACGTGGGTGTTCGAGCAGATTCGATACGGTATCGAGCACTGCGCCGCATCGGGAAATCTGGACCTCATTCGAACGAATATCGTTTGCCCACCTTTACATCGGGAGCGTCCATGACATGCATAGTCGCTGCTGTGTGTCTCATGGCAGACCTTCAAAATATTGTTTGTTCTTGATAGGACGCTAGAAAGTATACTTAATATTAGTACCGAGTATTTCGTTGATAAAGGTTTCAGTTAAAATAATTCACTGAAGGTCATGACACACTGACGTTTTCCAAACAATGTGCAGTTTTTCGATCACTGGTTTTTGCGGAACAACAACACAATAAAAAGATTGTTATCCTTCAACAACCGTCCTAGCTTCCTAGCTTGTTGGCTTCATTTTCTGTATCTTCGACCCGTAGTAAATTATTCAAGTGTTATTAAAACGTCACGCAATTTGTTACGCAGGAAATGAAGGCTTGTGATCCATAATCTGTAAAAAAGTAGGTTAGGACTGAAACTAGGGATGATTATTAATGTGACACTGCCATTTCGGGGGAGTGTTACGATTAGCATCTGCATACAGAGTTTGCCACGAACACAAACATTGAAGCCCTAAAAAAATTACAGTGATTCTGATCATACCTAATACTGTGCCGGCAATTCAGCTGCCTACACTGCAGTATGTGCATAACGGGAAGGAACATCTTGAAATCATCTTTTTATTGATGGTGCTTATCTGAGGTTGCGCGAACTCGTAGAACAACCGGTGCGGAAGTCCTCTCGAAAATACTAATCAGTTATACCACTAGGCTCTTTATGATGTAATGATGTGAAAATGTCGGTTGGGTAAAGGGGGGCGGGTGGGTGGCTGCCATCGGGCCGGTATCTATTCTTAGACCAATACTCTTCTACCAAACCATAACTTCTTATAGGTATATAACAATATGCTACAACTTTTTCAGGGAACTAAGAGCTGACGGAAATGCCTAAAGCTAATACATGCAAAAAATGCAATATCACACATCACCAATGATGCTAAGACAGTATTACGACGTGTTTTTTATGACGGCAACTGCTCTACTCAGTTGCAGCACCTGAATTTAGAACGCAATTTTTGGAGGCGAGGCGACGTTCTTAGTTAAATGCTTCACGGATTTCTTGCCACCTCAGGTTAATATGTAATCTCTGTCGCCAACGTCAGGAGTCATCTGCAAGTAGTTTGACGAATTATGTCATGGGAACGTCACGAAGTCACGGGACTTTCGCATGCTGCCAGAGACTGTGACCGCGTCTACACTCCTGGAAATGGGCAAAAGAACACATTGACACCGGTGTGTCAGACCCACCATACTTGCTCCGGACACTGCGAGAGGGCTGTACAAGCAATGATCACACGCAAAGCACAGCGGACACACCAGGAACCGCGGTGTTGGCCGTCGAATGGCGCTAGCTGCGCAGCATTTGTGCACCGCCGCCGTCAGTGTCAGCCAGTTTGCCGTGGCATACGGAGCTCTGTCGCAGTCTTTAACACTGGTAGCATGCCGCGACAGCGTGGACGTGAACCGTATGTGCAGTTGACGGACTTTGAGCGAGGGCGTATAGTGGGCATGCGGGAGGCCGGGTGGACGTACCGCCGAATTGCTCAACACGTGGGGCGTAAGGTCTCCACAGTACATCGATGTTGTCGCCAGTGATCGGCGGAAGGTGCACGTGCCCGTCGACCTGGGACCGGACCGCAGCGACGCACGGATGCACGCCAAAACCGTAGGATCCTACGCAGTGCCGTAGGGGACCGCACCGCCACTTCCCAGCAAATTAGGGACACTGTTGCTCCTGGGGTATCGGCGAGGACCATTCGCAACCGTCTGCATGAAGCTGGGCTACGGTCCCGCACACCGTTAGGCCGTCTTCCGCTCACGCCCCAAAATCGTGCAACCCGCCTCCAGTGGTGTCGTGACAGGCGTGAATGGAGGGACTAATGGAGACGTGTCGTCTTCAGCGATGAGAGTCGCTTCTGCCTTGGTACCAATGATGGTCGTATGCGTGTTTGGCGCCGTGTAGGTGAGCGCCACAATCAGGACTGCATACGACCGAGGCACACAGGGCCAACACCCGGCATCATGGTGTGGGGAGCGATCTCCTACACTGGCCGTACACCTCTAGTGATCGTCGAAGGGACACTGAATAGTGCACGGTACATCCAAACCGTCATCGAACACATCGTTCTACCATTCCTAGACCGGCAAGGGAACTTGCTGTTCCAAAGGGACAATGCACGTCCGCATGTGTCCCGTGCCACCCAACGTGCTCTCGAAGGTGTAAGTCAACTACCCTGGCCAGCAAGATCTCCGGATCTGTCCCCCATTGAGCATGTTTGGGATTGCATGAAGCGTCGTCTCACGCGGTCTGCACGTCCAGCACGAACGCTGGTCCAACTGAGGCGCCAGGTGGAAATGGCATGGCAAGCGGTTCCACAGGACTACATCCAGCATCTGTACGATCGTCTCCATGGGAGAATAGCAGCCTGCATTGCTGCGAAAGGTGGATATACACTGTACTAGTGCCGACATTGTGCATGCTCTGTTGCCTGTGTCTATGTGCCTGTGGTTCTGTCAGTGTGATCATGTGATGTATCTGACCCCAGGAATGTGTCAATAAAGTTTCCCCTTCCTGGGACAATGAATTCACGGTGTTCTTATTTCAATTTCCAGGAGTGTATTAAGGAGGAACGTTGGTAGCCATGGTGGATGATTCAGCTGATTTCTCTGTTGAGTTTCAGCATCAAGCGTCCTTTACATGCACCATTAAGGATACAGCCACTGTCTCGACTGAAGTTGTTGCCACACATTCTCACCTCAACATCGTCTTCGATGAGACAATCCCACCAGGTTGACGCGTGGAATAATATTAGGTTGGTGCGTAAGTTCGTAGCGTTTGTTTTGCATGTTGACAGTTCAGTTGTTGTAGTTTATTTATCTACTGTAATTTTTTATAAGTAGCTCATTTTTGCTATTTGAGCTTGCACACTGTCATTTTGTCATTTGGAGATAGTGAGTGGGGCTGTGGTCGCTGGGAAATGGAGTGTCAAGTGGAGAAATAGGAACATTTTCGACATCTGCTTCTAGCTGAGTTCAATAGAGGGGTGACAGCAGCGGAGGCAGCCAGAAACATTTGCGCCATGTAGGAGGAACTGCAAGATAATGGTTTTATCGTATTAAGCAGGATCATTTTGACATTAGTTACTCCCCACGTTCTGAATCATTGTCAGGTTTGATAAAAATAGTTTAAACTCATTAATTCACAATGATACACATCAGTGTATCTGAGAATTGGCAAATGTGACGAACTGTGATCATTCCACCATCGTACGACGTTTGCATGCAATGGGGGAGGACTTAAAAATCGGGCGTATGGATACCGTATGTTGTAATCAAGAATCACAAAACTCTGCGGGTGGCCATATGTGAATCTGCTTGGCTCGTCATCAAATGTCTCGTGAAGAACACCGACCGTTCCTATCTTACATCGCTACTGGTGATGAGAAATGGTGTCTTTATGATAATACAAGGAAAAGAAAGGAATTTTTGAAACCAAACACAGCAGCAACTTCCTGTGCAAAGACCTGCGCGCATCTACAAAAGATTAAGATGTGCATCTTGTGGAACAGTGGTGGTGTGGTTACTATGGATTGCTTCCCCGAAGTGTAACCATCACTGCTGGCATTTGTCAAACACAGATGCAATCCAAGAACAGCGACGAGAAAGACTGCGTGAAGTGATGCTTCTCCACGATGACGCCGGCCTGCATTCTGCTAGACTGACAAAAAACACTATACAGGAGTTGGGTCGGAAACACATTCCGCTCCCACTTTATTCACCTTTTCCACTCTCTATCAACAACCTTCAAAGAACGTCTTTTCCGTATGGAAAAGCGCTCCGAGCATGGCTCGATGAGTTCTTCGCCTCAAAACCATGTGTTTCCTACAGACGCGGAATCGAAAAGTTGGAAAGAACGTATTATTTACCATTAAAGTCTCTGCTATGTGTACCTGATGTGTTTATTAAGCTTATGAAAAGACGCTAAGAACTTAGGCAACAACCCAATATCTCCGTTTTGTCATACATAATCGTATTCTTATTCTTGCCGTTGAGGCCAGAGGCAGCAGGTTTGTCCATATCGCGATATTTAATGTGGCGTTGGTGTTCCGTGCAACGTTCTGAAATAGTACCTACAGACTGACCAAGGTAACTGGGACACTATTTACAAAGAAATTTATAAATTCAAATAACAGTGAGCCCAACGCTGTCTTTTAATGGGCGCAACATCTCTCTAATTTACTTGCGTCGCCAGGAAATAGATGGAATACCGTGTCTGCCCGGATTTCATTTGTTGCAGCTGCGAAGAAAGGAAGCAGTGCGGTAGACTGTCTTAAGATGACTGAATACCCACGTCTCTTCAATCTCAGACAGGGTTAAATTGATATTTCATTTAGTACACCCGCTCTTTCGCAATATCTTTTTCGGTTTCAGTACTTCACTCGGTAAAAGCGGAATCCTTATAGGATCCCTTTGTACATCGGTCAATAGGTGAAGATCTTATTTTCTCTGGAGCGGGTTCAAGAATAGAGTCGAAATTTATGTTACATACTAAGGTCTTAGGTCCCTTTCTGGTGTCAAAAATTTAAGCGTCTAAGTCAATGCACCCAACAGATACGGCCTTTTGTCACATATTTCGATACTTGCGGCCTCATTCATCGAAACCTTAGGGTACTTTCCGTTGACCTAAAATAATAAAATTTGACAATAAGCAATCTTCCGCAGTTCAAATAGAGAAAAAAATCGGAAAGTTGTTAATTTTGCTCGACAGAGTGGCCGAGTCACCCACTTGATTTTCATTCAAACGGTAAATTTCCTTGTCTCTTCATTTTACAGACAAACTTTACCATTACGACGACAGTGAACTGTTACACTTGAACAATTTCACCGTACATCGTACTTTTGACTGAAGGTTGCACATGTGAAAGGTTTGTGACAAAACGGTACCGAAAAGCCTCGTAACGGATCAGAAGGACTTGTGCTTTGATCTTCTTGCGAGGATTTCCAGTGACTACGAATGGTTCAGTTATGTGATCACAAGTGATGAGTCCTGGATTTTTGAGTACGATCCTGAGACAAAGCGGCAATGTCAAGAGAGGCACACTGAGACGTTGCCTCGACTGACGAGAAAGCTCGATTAAGCAAATCAAAGGCAAAAACAATAGTGATCCGATTTTTTTCATAATAGGAGCATTGCGCATAACTGATTTCTTTCTCCAGGACAAACGGTCTACCAAGTGTTTCACAAAGATGCCCTTGAACGGCTCAAGAAGAAGGTAAATCGAGAGAGACCGGGCACTGCAGACACGTCAATGCTGCATCATGACCACGCCCCACGTCACACGGTCACCTCCATGACGGAAGTTGTTTACGTCGAAAGGTATTCCTGTCGTTCCGGAACTCCTCTATCCCTCTGATCTGAGTTCTTATGACTTTTCCTTTCCCGAAACTGAAATTGTGTGGAAACGACGTCATTATGGGACTCTGGAGAACATTCAAAAGAATATAACAGACATGTTAAATGTGATGTCATCAGTCACACGACCACACAGCCGCTTCAGAGATCGATCCGCCGGATGCGATTCTCTCGATAAACGGAACAGAATAACGGGTGTTTTAGCCAAAGAGTACACAGCCAGTCGCAGTACTTATGCTCGCCGCTAGGCCACTTCATGTGCAGCAGGAGAACTGTGCAGTTGCAACAGTCTACAGTTCTTAGCCGCTCTCAGTGGTCATCCAGCGCCGATGTCAGTCATCGTCTGCAGCTTAGTCATTGCTGCCCTCGAGTCTGTGTAGCTCCGTTCCAAGCTAGTCTTCAAATTCACAGCATTCGACATTCAAGATTACGAAAGATTAATTCGTCACTGCAAGATTTGTGAGTTGTAAATTATGTCATTCTACAGCCGCTGAGACTTGTCGCGTTTTCTGTAATTGTCAACCAACTGATAATGGATTACAGCAAAGTTAAGTAATAAATACTTTCTTATTTTGTACTCCTGCTAATTAATCGTGTTTTCCTGATGTAGCTACGAAGCAGTCTTGGCATAGTAGAACTCACGTGTCCACCTCCTTGGCTACCTCATATTTGACACCTCATGTTGATGGATTCGATTATGGTGGAAGATCGAGAGCCATCGTTAAAGGCCCTAGCCGTTGTTGCCTTTCAGCACTGCTCCCAAGGCTGGGAACGACGCCGGTGCCTCTGTCTAGCTGCTGAATGGAACTACTTTGAAGTGGACTATAGTTGTTCGAAAAAAATAAAAACTTTAGCAGATAAAAAATTAGACTCAGTACTTTTCCTATAACCTCTTATGCATATAATTCGCATCATAATATTCGTTTCCACATTGTCCAGTATCTAACATACGTTTCTGGAATTCGCCTTTCAGTTTCAGCTCTCGTAGGTTGTAAAAGGTATGCTGTTACCAAGGGTTGGTTTTATTTGGGAGAAGAGACCAAACAGCGAGGTCATCGGTCTCATTGGATTAGGGAAAGATGGTGAAGGAAGTCGGCCGTGCCCTGTCTGAGGAACCATCTGGGCATTTTCCTGAAGCGATTTAGGGAAATCACGGAAAACCCAAATCAGGACGGCCGAATGCGGGACTGAACCGTCGTCCTCCCGCATGCGAGGCCAGTCTGCTAAACACTGCGCCACCTCGCTCGGTGCAGTTGCCAAGTAATACAACAAGTGTAAATATTTCTATGAGCAAATTAGTTATTAAACGCAATGTATATGCGGTAATCTTTGTGCTACATATTGCTCTTCAGAACTCTATGAAGCTTGTGCACATTTTAAGGAGCTTCAGTGCTGCAGAACTGGCGTGACGTAATTGCCTTACAGGCTAAATACATACGGATTTTGTAAACAATGTGCATGTGTAAGGTGTCAGGCAAATCCAACACCTTCCATGAAAACCCTGACATGATAAGCAAATCCAGTAGTATGTCACATAGCTTCGAAAAAATCGTTACATTAAATTAAACAAAGTAATACGAGAAACGAGTGAGCAAATGGAGTACCACAGACTAACACAAGAATGCCTAAATGCATGTAATACCTTCCCAATGTGAGACACACGCAGTTCCGAGGGGAGAAACGAGAACAGAAGCCGAGAGCAGAACCGTGTTAAGCTGAAGGCCCTACGATAAGGGACGGACACCCACGCGCCAGCTATCCGCTAGGACCACTTTTTCGCGTCTCTGTTACGTTGCAAACTTTAAAAACATTGCACCACGACCAGAAGTATAACGTTTCTCATTGGATAGACAGATTTTTGGAGGCGAAGCTTAAGGTTAACATTGAGACCCTGATTGGTCAGATGAAAACACAGCCAGATAGTTTTTTTTTAACCAACTTCGGAAAATGGTAGTAAGGAGAAGTTAGGAGAGCAGAGTTGCTTCCGAGATGGCGAGTTGAGCGGAGCTGTGCTGCCCGCCGCCCCCTGACGAACACTGACAATGTAATGAACGCACGCGATGCCACATAACAGCGCATAAAGCTTCACTCAGAACTGCAGAAGTCTCATCTGTTACACCCCTTTTTGCGTAATACTAGTGTCGATTGTCAATTAAAGCTCATAATATTGTCATTTGCCACTTGAAATAAAAATCTGAAACGCGATGATTTTTCTGTTATATAGTTATTGAGAAGCCACATCAGCCACTGTAATTTACGACAAGTTAGATAAGTAATTAAAGATAATTGAGGGTCACTGTAGACCATTTTGATAGTTTGCTCTTTTATGAAACATAACTTAAACCTAGATTATAGATGTGATATGGCATAGGTAATCCTTCGATCAATTATAGAACTTGGAAACCCATTCAGGGAATATTCGTTCACATTTTTGTTGAACGCAGTTGGTTTTTATCATCCTGTATTAAAATATTTCCTTTTATCAATAGTGAAATTTATAAACAATGTTTTGCGAGTAGAATAAAAATTCCAATGGTAAACTTAACTACTTTTCGACGTTATTTTACCAGCTAACTAAAAACAGGAAAGCCTTGAACCGTTTCCATTAAATTTAGTTAGTATTAAGATTCTTTTACAGGGAGTGCAGTGGAGCTGACGCTGAAATCAACTATTTCATTATATCATCGCTAGTCTCACTGAACTCCACATGTCATGTGTGGTCTGGCGTCTCCTTACCAGCAACAGGTCCCAGGCTCAGAGTAGTCAATTCCCTAAGAAAAACACGCTCAGAGCGTCGTTGTGCGAAAGTGGTAGGGAGATACGACTTCGAACAAACAGAAACCACGCAGAATGTTAGAATTTGTAACAGATACTTGATTTCTTGCCCACCCCTACGACCGACACTGTGTGCCTCGTAGATCTAATGCACAACGATGAGCCTCTCCCTGTTGAAGCTAGACGTCGGGATGGATTGAGCAGGTTGGCTGAGTCGCGGCTGAAGGGCCACACAGGTAGGCAACGTCCCTGGCGGCGAAAATCCCCTGGCGGCAGCGGCGGCGCAAAGCCCGCTGGGCAAATAACGCTCAGCCCCAAAACACTCTGCATGTAGCTTAAAACGAAATCCTCCGTGAAATGTACAAAGCCATTATCCGGTGCGGTGGCTGCCTTCGCCTCTGCTGCCGCAGAGTTCATCCCTTCCGGCTGCTCTCCCCCTCCTGCCCCTCCCCGCACCCCACCCAGCCATTCCGGTTGCCATGCCTACCAACCGAGCGCCCGTTGCTGCCAACTTTCCAGCGAGCTACCACGCGAGATACTGGGAACTGCTGCCAGTCAGCCAATGCGATTAACGTGTTTGCTACTGTGGTTCGCCTGCTAATTGATAATTGGACCTGTCGATCTGCGAAACTCGGTTGACAGCCCGAGGGAATTAGAGATAATTTCGGAGGTTTCATTTTCTTCTCGCTCTGTTCCATTCTCAATTGCACTCTCACCTTACTCACTAAAATACAGTAGTGTTTCAGCGATTTCTTTCTCTTTGCTCTCAGTAAATAGCCAAGCCTCTTTTGTTACCTACAATCTGGATCATGCTGAGCTCCACAGAGGACTGACACTAACATTAATAAAAGCCACTACAGCTGCGTTAATAAACATCTGTTGTGTAACTTCCGGAGCATTCCCAGAATGAGATTTTCACTCTGCAGCGGAGTGTGCGCTGATATGAAACTTCCTGGCAGATTAAAACTGTGTGCCCGACCGAGACTCGAACTCGGGACCTTTGCCTTTCGCGGGCGAGTGCTCTACCAACTGAGCTACCGAAGCACGACTCACGCCCGGTACTCACAACTTTACTTCTGCCAGTATCCGTCTCCTACCTTCCAAACTTTACAGAAGCTCTTCTGCGAACCTTGCAGAACTAGCACTCCTGAAAGAAAGGATATTGCGGAGACATGGCTTAGCCACAGCCTGGGGGATGTTTCCAGAATGAGATTTTCACTCTGCAGCGGAGTGTGCGCTGATATGAAACTTCCTGGCAGATTAAAACTGTGTGCCCGACCGAGACTCGAACTCGGGACCTTTGCCTTTAGCTTCTGTAAAGTTTGGAAGGTAGGAGACGGATACTGGCAGAAGTAAAGTTGTGAGTACCGGGCGTGAGTCGTGCTTCGGTAGCTCAGTTGGTAGAGCACTCGCCCGCGAAAGGCAAAGGTCCCGAGTTCGAGTCTCGGTCGGGCACACAGTTTTAATCTGCCAGGAAGTTCCGGAGCATTCTTTTAAAATATAATCAGGTTGCCAGCAGTAAAACAAAACAAGACATTAGGCTAAAGGTTGTAGTATCTTAACGAATTAAATGAGGTACACTGCCAACAGTCACATAATAAACCCTCACCGAGTTCTGCCAATCTCTGTATGTAAAATGCAATGTCCGACTGACTCAGTCACTCACTGACTCACCACCGCCTAGCCCAAGCCACTAAGAATAGAAATTTGAAATTTGCTGAAGTTGTTGATCTTGTCCTGTAATCGTCGTTCAAGAAGAGAGTTTTCGCGATTCTACCCCTAAGGGAATGAAATAAGGGATAAAAGATTTTTTTTTGAAATATCTCGCTATTAAGTCAATTTTGAAGCTAGACCCATAACAATTAGCATTTGGTTTCTCAGCCAGTAATAAATAATAAGAGCTCCAGCACTTTTGTAAATTCACTCTTAGTGGGTGAAATAGGAATAGGGGATGAAAGGTTTTGTGGGACTATTTCTTTATGCAAGCATTTTTTAAGCTAAAGCTATGAAAATTTGTATTCGGCTCCTCTGTAAGAAGCAAAAAATTGCATTTCACTATTTCTGGAATTCCAACCCCTAAGGGGGTGAAATAGCGGGTGAAATGTTCTGTGAAAATCTTTCATGGTGAGAGCATTTTTGAAGTTACACCTTTGAAATTGGAAATTTGTGGTAAGATCTTATGGGACCAAAATGCTGAAGGCATCGGTCCGTAAGTTTACACACTGCTTAATCTAACTTTAACTTACGCTAAGGATAACACGCACACACCCATGCCCGACGGGGGAGGACTCGAACCTCCGACGGGAGGAGCCGCGCCGACTGTCACAAGACGCCTCAAAAAAATGTCTCTGAGCAGTATGGGACTTAACTTCTGAGGTCATCAGTCCCCTAGAACTTAGAACTACTTAAACCTAACTAACCTAAGGACATTACACACATCCATGCCACAGGCAGGATTCGAACCTGCAACCGTAGCGGTCGCGCGGTTCCAGACTGTAGCGCCTAGAACCTCTCGGCCACACCGGCCGGCACAAGACGCCTCAGACAGCGCGTCTACCCGGCGCGTCTACATCTTTGAAAATTGGTATTTGTCTTTTCGGTACGTGCTTCACTGTTCTTACATTACGCTATCTACCACGCAAGCTGGCCCGAATGTAACATTCAACTTCTTATGACTTCCTGTACATATTTAAAAAATTCATTGTCACCAAGTAACCTTGGTGCCGAGACGACAAGTACATTTCCCACTTAGAAAACTAGCATAACATACACGTGACTGCAGACTAACAATGGCCTTTCACATGGAAGGTATAGCTACTGATATACTTCAAATGTGCCTTGACTATTCCCTGCTTCATTTTTATCTTTGGGAACAATACACAAATTCTCTCTTCTATATACCGAGCCTATACGTAATCATAATAAATCAGAACCTTCTATCAACCAATTTGATTCTTTATATACGATCACTTGCATAATTTTCTAAGAATGTAATGATCTCATGCTAGGTTAAGGCAATTAGTACCTTCAAACGGTTACTCACACAAACCTTTTTTTGCTAATAACTGATGTAATGTGCACAAGATATTTTAGCGTGCTGGACTAAGTACACAGGTTTTATGTTACTCACTCGAGAATTAATTGTATATGTGCTATTACTGCTCTTTAATATCCATTCAATCTTAATACGTTAACGTTACGTATGGTAACACTTTCGTAATATATTTATCTTAGTCAACAACGTAGTAACAAATCATACATACAATAGTTCTACGCTAACAGATCATAATATTACGAGATTCTTTTAATGTTTTGTACATTTTTAACTAATTATCTTTCCTTTTCCCTGTACCAACTGATCTTATTAATTTATATCTGACTGCGTTTTGTTACTTTTTCGTTTCTCTAAACATTACAACTGGATGAAAGGCGGTAATTTATCTTACCGCGATACATAAAGACTCTTTTTATTTTGTTTAGGTTGTTATGTCTAAAGTTTTTGTAGTTACTTGATCTTCCAGAAACGCAATAATTATCCCTTTTTTATTATTGAAAGAAATAAAGTTAGATAAGACTAAAAGCATAAAAAGGTCGAAGTCCTGGTATACTGGCATAAGGAATTTTTCTATTAATCTCAAATTCTAATTTGGAGTTTTCTATTAAACAAACCGTCACCACCACTGCAGGCGCTGTCACCTCATTACATTCTTTTTCAGATTTTCTTAAATATACGTCACATTTATAAATGCCCAAGAATTAAGAGCATAATAACAATCTTCCTTTTAATTTAATGACTCCACAAGGCGAAGGAGTATGCTGTGCAGTTTGACTATTAAAATTTTGGTTGAGTATTTAAAGTAGTCACAAAGCTGCTCAAACTAACCAGTAACACGATACTAGCACTGGATTCACAACCAGTCATGCATAAGAGTCTTTTTAAGCCCTTGAGGCAAACACATTCCCATCTATCAGCATTAAACATCAAAATCCTCTCTAAAGACAGAAGCCAATAGGCAGTTTGTCGCAGACAAGGTAATGTCTGGGGCAATATATTTCGAACCGGCAACAGATCGGTTATTTTTCCGACTAAACCCCTTGAGTAGCAAATGATTAAAAGAGAAGTTAGTGTTATCTAAGCCTTTTCTAAGCTTACATTCAGTTCATTGTAATTATCCCTCACACGCTAACAATAGTTGAAATCTTTTAATAAACAACAAAAATCGCTATTTTTGGAACTACGTTGAAGTTTCATCCTATTGTACTTGTAAAACAGTGTATTTGTATGATACGATTTCATTAGAGGTTATGAAGTTAATTTTATCCAACCAGTCGATTCCCGAACAAAACCTGAACTGCCAATAACCCTTTGACTACTAGTGGTTTTTGCCTGAAACCCGATTTTATTAATTTAAAGTACCAGTCCCTTTCGCATGAAACTACCGATGCTATTGCTAGTCAGAGACATGTACGAATGTGCTGCATTGTAGCCGTCACTTACAATGTTCGAAGCAACACTCAGCGCGGAGATTGAGCTGCGCATTGTAGGATATTGTGAGTTTTTTTATTTATCAGCCTATGGAGGTCGTTGACAGTGCAAGTAAGTATATTTAAAGTTATAGTAACGCAAATGTAAGCTTGTACTGCTGCTGTCGTGAGTGGTTTCGAAATGAAGCCACTGTAGCAGTATGTAGTTGTGATATAGATTTATTAAATTTTAGGCCCAGTTGTGCTAGTTATTTAGGACAGTAATTTGTTTTAGGCATTATAAGTACATGCACTTTCGAAGATGTGGGGTTGTGCCTATGACAAATACGGTATTTCTCTCAGAAATATCCCACGAACTGTGTAGTTCAAAACTGTAGAGTACTTTTTCTCAGTTTCTTCTTGTACTCGTTGCTTAGTGCGAAAATGAAGGGCAACTTTGTGAAAAATTTTGAACTTATATTCCATTGCGAAACCACCTCCTTAGAGTAATTTTTTCCTTACCTTCTGCCCATTTCTTCTTGTATTCGTTGCTTACTGTGATGACACAGTTCAATTTTGCGGAAAATTTTAAAATTAATTTTTTCTTATTTTGTTGGAACCCACTCTAAAACAGCTCATAAAGGTAATTTTCCACACTGGAGCTAATTCAAACGCAATATCTGGCACGCTGTATGATCAGTTACCGAGATGCCAGAAGCTGCCGACATCGCGGTCACTGATTTCAAGTTGTGGGTGCGATAGGCACCAAGGCACTTAATATTAAGGTACAGACACTGATTGAGTTAAGGATAGAAAATGCAGCCATACAGTACGCGTTATACATCGGTTGATTGTAATCCGGGAGAGGGACATGAAATTTGACTTCTCCGCGGGATTTGCCTCATTTGTGAGTAATGAAGATACAGTAGTTGTAGATTTGACCAGGGAACAATGGAGCCATGGCAGATGCTTCAACGAAACGGAACAGATGGCAACATTGAAGAACAGAGATACGTAGAGGTACGCAGCAATAGTAACAGTCGTTCCTTTGCTTTATTTCTGTAACTTTATTCCTGCTGATTAGGTTTTCGTAATTAAATTCCGAGTGATGTCTTCACATCACGCACTTACAGGAATCACAGAGTCTTGTCAGATAATTATTAGGGAAATGAAAAGCTTCCTTATCGAAATTTATTCGCTGGATTCAAATCTATCAATGGAGACCGGCCTTCGTAGAACAGTTCTCTTTTGTGTTTATGCTATGATGTCTCAAACATGTTTCGGTACAGTTGCATCATCAACAATGACTTCCCTTTATTTATTTCCATTATATCTCTTCTCTAAAAAGTGTTTTGCAGGATATAAACACAGGGTAAAGCAGAACCTTTTTCTTCCTAATTTATCATTTTTACTAGGACACTGAAACATTGTGTACTTGCACCCATTGAGTGTGAGGCAATTGCATCGAAAAACGTTTATGGCATAACAAAATATGCAGTTGGTTTGCAGTGGAGTATTTCTAAATGCTTCTATTACTATATACTGTTTCTGGCCTCTTTCTGTTCCCATAGCTCCTCTTCCTGTTTCTTAAGTTGCGAATCTGTATTCGCAAACGTACTGTATCACTTGCCATATTTAAATGGGTTTTAAAAAGTGTTTCTGTGTGTTTTGAGGAGATACAAAGGTTGGATAAAAATTAGTGGCAGCACTGTTGTACAACATATCTCAATTTATTGACAGACGTTCACTGTATTACATGCCCTCAGAGTAATCGCCCACATCTCCATCACCTTCCACCACACACATGGAAGGTGTCAGTGATTCCTTCTCTGTCGATGTCTGACAAGGACTACTCTGTGCCACGGATGATGTCTTCTCCTCTGTTGTAGCACGTATCATGAGAAGTTTTCTTCATTTCGGTGGACATGTCTTAATCGCGTGGACACACATCGAGTGAATGTGGCGGTTTTGCAGTATCTCCCACACGCAACATACGCAGGAGCTCCAGCATGCGGTTCACCATCTGGTTCGTGCATTGTCATGAAGGAAGATGGGATTGATTAATTGAGACCAAACGGCGAAGTCGTCAGTCCCGCGATTCCGAAGTGTGCCACAGAAAAAAAGATGTTCTGCTAACAGTGGACGAATCCGGTCAGGGGAGTCAAATTATAAAATCATGAACATTAAACACACACAGTAAAAGCATAAAAGATGAGACCAAATCTAAAAATTGGAAAAAAGGGGGCGGTCATGGGGTCAACAGAGAAGACTAAAAGATGTCCCAACCACAACAAACCTGACCCTGCTCCAAGAATAAACGAGAACCTTATATCTGGTAACGGAGGAAACCGTGGAGCAGCTCGACCATCTGTGGATCGTCTACTAAAATTAATTTTAAGGAATCGGGAAGACTATACTTACCACGAAGGGCCGAAAGACGGGGACATTCCACCAATATGTGAGATATCGTCAGTCTGGCTCCACAACCACATTGTGGGGATGGGTGGTTACGTAGCACGAAACAATGGGTGAGACGGGTATGACCAATGACGGCATAAAACAGTGGACTCCTTCAGAGAAGAGCGGAAAAAAGATCGTCAAACTGCAGTAGACTCCTTGATTGTGCGGAGTTTATTTGTATGAGCAGCAGCGCTCTAGATGGTGTTCCACTTTTGGGCAAAGAGAGACTTGACGTAGATCCGCATTTCCGCAGCTGGAAACACGAAAGGAAATGGAGGTAAGTATCTGCTTCTCTAGCCAAACGGTCGGCCAATTCATTCCCTGGGATGCCCACATGACTTGAGACGCAGAGAAAGACGACTGAACAGGTGGCTCGCTCAGGGTCAGAGAGGAAGTTATGGATAGTAGAGACCAAAGGGTGACCAGAGTAGCATTGGTCGACTGTCTGCAGGCTGCTCATGGAGTCTGAATAAAATTAAACACTGTGGAGGGAGGCCTGAGAAACAAAAAGGAGGGCCCTGTGAATGGCTAGAAGGTCTGCCGTGAGCACACTACATGATCATGGGAATAAATGGTGCTCGAAGCCAGTAGGAGATGTGAAATCGTATCCTACCTCATCAATAGTCTTTGTATCATCAGTGTAAAAGATGTAGCACCCTGAAACTCTGCAGAGATGGCACAGACAAGGCGCCAGAAAATCACAGGAGTAACAAAGCTCTTAGAACCCTGGAATACACGGGGTTCAGTCCAATGAGTGGAGATGGAGATCCCAACAGAGGGAAGTGAGACACACACCAAACCAGCAATCCCACCAATGGGCAGATGTTAGGAGGGAGACATCCCTCATTGGCCAACAGCACAGGGTACACAGTATGGTCAGGGAATCGGAGAATGGCGATTGTGTAAGAAACAAGGAGTTGGCTCTGTCGGATATGTAGAGGGGGAATCCTTACTTCTGTTAGGAGACTATCAACACGACTAATGCGAAATGCACCAATAGCGAGACTCAATCCACAATGATGGACAGAGTCGAGGAGTTTCAAAGTGGAAGGAGCTGCTGATCCATAAACCTGACTACTTCAATCTAGTCTGGACTAGACCAGAGCACGGTAAAGATGGAGAAAAGTGGAACAGCCTGCACCGCAATATGTTTGGGCCAGGAGGCAGAGATCACTAAGCTTCCAGATGCATGTAGTCTTTTGGTGGCGAATTCAGGCAGGCATGTTAGCTTGTTATCAAAAATAAGGACCGAGTAGTGGGACTGTGCTACAACATCGAGGAGCTGGTTGCCAAACAACGTTCTCGGTCGGGGTGTACTGTGGGTCGGCAACAAAAATGCATAACCCGCGTTTTGAACGGAGTAAACTGGACTCCCATCAGAATGCGCCTTAGAGCTGGCGCTCAACAGACGCTACCAAGTGGGAGCTGCACCAGATGCAAAAATCGTCGAAGTACAACGCCGGGGTAACCAGAGGCCCAACAGAGGACGCAAGGGCATTGATGGCAATGAGGAACAGTGTGACACTTAACCCTGTGGGACATAATTCTCCTTAATCTGAGGGGCACTGGGTGAAGTGCCAACTCGAACCCAGAAAAACCAGTAAGATACTCGTGGATGAAAATCGGAAGGGGACCACGGAAGCCCCAGTCATGGAGGGTAACCAAAATTTGATGGCGCCAAGCCATGTCATACGCCTTATGTAGGTCAAAGGAGACTGCGACAAGATGCCGGCGGTGAGTAAAAGCTGCCGAATGGCTGATTCCAACCGGAGTAAACAGTCAGTTGGAGATCGCAGTGCCCAGAAGCCACACTGATACAGACACAAAGGCCCTGTGATTCGAGTACCTAACATAATCTGAAGTTGACAATCCTTTCGAGCAGTTTACAAAGTCCATTAGTAAGGGTAATTAGGCGGTAGCTGTAGAGAGACGTTGGGTTTTTCTTGGTCTTAAGGAAGGGGGGTAAGTAAACAGTCTCGCCATTGCGACGAAAAAGCACCAATGAGCTGCCTCTGGGGAATGTTCAAGTGTTGGATCCTCTGGTTGCGGATGGAATCCGGCGCTAGGGCTGTCTCATGAAGAGCTAAGAGCCTGCAACAACGTTCATTCAGCGAAGGGTGCATTATAGGGCTCAGGATGGTGCAGAATGAAACAGAGGGGGGGTCTGTTCAACTCTGCATTTCTGCCGGAGAAAGAGAACGTCGATGCTGTCGCCAAATGTCACGAGGTGTTCTGCAAGGACCATTGGATCAGTGCACAGAGCACCTTGGAGGTTCAGACCCTGGACAGCTGGCGGTCCTGAAGGCTATGGAGCTTTGACCAAACTTGCGATGAAGAGGTATACGTTCCCAGGGAGGAAACATTGCGCTCCCAACATTCAGTTTTACTCTGCTTAGTAACGTAACGAGCCTTCGCATGGAGACGCTTAAAAGTGAGGCGGTTGGTCTGTGAAGGGCGTCGCTTGAATGGCTGCAGCGTCCGTCAGCGGTCCTGGATACCAACTGCGATATCCTTGGTCCACCACCGTACCAGCCAACGATGAAGGAGACTTGTGGACAGGGGGACAAAAGTGAGGGCAGCATCAAAAATAGTGGCAGAGGTACCTTGCACAACTACATAAATGGAATTCGAGAGGGGGTATCAAAGTTGGCAGCAGACGTTTATAAAGGCCAATTTGCCCTGCAGAATGCCCAACATGGGAGCCTGTCTGCCTGACAGCAGCAGCGGGACGATAGAATCACCAGAAAGTTGTCACTGTCACAAAGGTCATCATGGAATGACCAATGTAGGGAAGCCACGAGGGCAGGGGAGGAGTTCATGAGTTCGATAGGAGAGAAGGTGCCATGAGTGGCACTGAAGTGAATAGGGGAAACATCATTGGGGAGACAGAAATCGAGGTCCATGATAAGTTGGTTAATTAGGATACCCCTACCTGTTGAGGTGACACTCCTCCACAATGGATGGTGGGCATTGAAGTCCCCAAGGAGGGGAAATGGGGGCGGAAGTTGATGAATTCAGGTAGACAGTGCAATGTAAGCAAGTGGCCTACCTGGAGGGGAGGTAGACATTGCAAATGGTGACTGCCAGAGTCGTTTGCACTCGAACCGCTATCGCTTCCAAGTTGCTACTAGGTCAGTCAGTAATGACATTGGAACAAACCAAAGCGCAGACCCCACCAGATGCTATCCCGGGGCCTGTGTGGTTCCGACAGAACGCCCGAAAACAACGAAAAGTTGGAGAGTGGTCATCACGGAATGTGCTTCTTGAAGAAAGAGACAGAACGCAGAATAAGAGGAGACAAGACGTTGCATTTCCGGTAGGTGACGACAGTATATGTAGCAATTCCACTGGATGATCGTGTGTCGTGAGTCCAAGGTAGACATGAGGAAGTCAAGAAGGAGGTTAGCTCACTCAGTCATTAGTTGTCACTGACAATGATGGTGTGACATCTATAAATAGATGTCAGACTCAAGTTGGAAGGGGAGAGATGGCATCTCCAGGGACCCCGGGGGCGTCTTGTCTTGGGATTTACGTTTCTTCTTCTTCTCTCTTCATAATGGTTCAAATGACTCTGAGCACTACAGGACTTAACATCTGAGGTCTTCGGTCCCCTAGAACTTGAACTACTTAAACCTAACCAACCTAAGGACATCACACACATCCATGCCCGATGCAGGATTCGAACCTGCGATCGTAGCGGTCGTGCGGTTCCAGACTGAAGCAAATAGAACCGCTCGCCCACTGTGACCGGCCTTCTTCTCTCTCTAAGGTAGAGGAGGGCAGGCCATAGTGGGAATACAGGCTTGTGCAAGATCTAGACTCGAATGAGAATGGGCGACCATAGTGTGCACAGATGGTGCGCCTCGTTGCCAAGTGGTTGTAACAGTCTTCTGGCCCGAGAGACTCCTGGGAGAGGGGTCCTAGGAGGCAGGTCGATCACCAGAAGGCGGGCACTTCTTCGGTCAGGGAGGGGGAGCGGTTCCCTGACGAGAGGTCATTGGATCTGCAGGGGAGGGCGAGGGGAGACTGGACAGGGCTGGGGTAAGGACAAGGGAGGAGGAGGAAAGGAAATAACAGAGGCAAAAGTTAAAAATTGTGACACTGGATGGAGTCTCTCATATTTTTGGCGCGCCTCAGCGTAAGACAGGCGATCCAGGGACTTTTATTCTTGAATCTTTTTCTCTCTCTTGTAAGCCGGTCAATCCAGCGAGCGAGGGGAGTGGAGGTCAGCACAATTGACACACACAGGCGGCGGAACACAGGGGCTTCCCTCATCGAGTGGGCCGCCACAGTCTCCACACATAAGGTCCACCATACAACGGGAAGCCATATGCCCAAAACGCAAGTACCGAAAACATGCCATAGGTAGAGGGATGTACGGTTTCATGTCACATCTTTAGCACATTACCTTGACCTTCTCTTGGAGGGTACCCCCCTCGAAAGACAGAATGAAGGCGCCAGTATTGGCGCGAATGTCTTTGCAACCCTTCTGCACACGTCGAACAAAATGAACGCCACGCTGCTCTAGTTTACCCATGAGTTCCTCAACACTTTGCAGGATGAGGTCCCTATGAAAAATTACTCCGTGGATCATATTCAGCGAATGGTGAAGAGTGATAGGCACAATGACACTGCCAAGACGATCACAGGCACGAAGAGCGGTGGATTGGGTGGCACAAGAAGCTTTGATCAACAGGGAGCCCGACCTCATCTTAGTAAGAGACTCCACTTAACCAAACTTGTCCTCAATATTTTCGACGAAAAACAATGGATTTGTGGCGATGAATGTGAAGGACGATCGGGTGCAGTGCCAAGAATGTGCTGTTGCATTCGTCTTGTCAGTGCGGGATGAAGGTGTTACAAGAAACACCAGTAGAAGGGTGCAGTGACTGTCTGCGGCTGTGGTGCAACGTGATGCAGGATTGACCACGGATATCATAAGTCGCAATGAACATCACTTTGGTACCACCTGAGTCACACTTCACGTTCTGTGGGTGAGGAGAACCAGGTCGTTTCCATTTATTGAGCCGACCTTGAATGACATTCCTGCCATCCCGAAACTCTTTCACCCATCCCGTCGCTGTACAATATGACAATGCTACATCACCACACACCTCATGCAGTCCCTGAAAACATTGTTGTGCCCTCAGACAACATGCCACTTCGATCTCGATCCACGCAAGTTCTTTATTTTTCCTAAACATACTGTTAGGGTGCTTGAACTTATGAAACGTCCGCTTAGAAAAATTTATGAATGACTGTGCTGATAAACCTCTTCCATTATTTTATTTTCAAACAGCTGAGCAGAACAGAACGTACTCAGACATTTCTTTCTTTACTTATTCTGATCAACACTAAATTGACACACAATATTTTTAGCGCAACGCAGTCTGACTTTCAATAATCCCTACAGAAGAATGGCCCGGACTAACAATAACTTATAACTTTCATGAATTACTTACCTTACAAAAATCTTCGTTACTCAAACTACTGCAATACAGAAAGCGCCAATACTGCCAGTAAATAAAAGATTCTACCTACTGAAGGCACTAACTACTAATAGGCGTACTTAGCAAATGAAATATTTTGATAGAAAACAAACAATGTATTTACCTAAATAGTATTCAAAAGTCATCATGTACACTCCTGGAAATGGAAAAAAAAACACATTGACACCGGTGTGTCAGACCCACCATACTTGCTCTGGACACTGCGAGAGGACTGTACAAGCAATGATCACACGCACGGCACAGCGGACACACCAGGAACCGCGGTGTTGGCCGTCGAATGGCGCTAGCTGCGCAGCATTTGTGCACCGCCGCCGTCAGTGTCAGCCAGTTTGCCGTGGCATACGGAGCTCCATCGCAGTCTTTAACACTGGTAGCATGCCGCGACAGCGTGGACGTGAACCGTATGTGCAGTTGACGGACTTTGAGCGAGGGCATATAGTGGGCATGCGGGAGGCCGGGTGGACGTACCGCCGAATTGCTCAACACGTGGGGCGTGAGGTTTCCACAGTACATCGATGTTGTCGCCAGTGGTCGGCGGAAGGTGCACGTGCCCGTCGACCTGGGACCGGACCGCAGCGACGCACGGATGCACGCCAAGACCGTAGGATCCTACGCAGTGCCGTAGGGGACCGCACCGCCACTTCCCAGCAAATTAGGGACACTGTTGCTCCTGGGGTATAGGCGAGGACCATTCGCAACCGTCTCCATGAAGCTGGGCTACGGTCCCGCACACCGTTAGGCCGTCTTCCGCTCACGCCCCAACATCGTGCAGCCCGCCTCAAGTGATGTCGCGACAGGCGTGAATGGAGGGACGAATGGAGACGTGAATGAGAGTCGCTTCTGCCTTGGTGCCAATGATGGTCGTATGCGTGTTTGGCGCCGTGCAGGTGAGCGCCACAATCAGGACTGCATACGACCGAGGCACACAGGGCCAACACCCGGCATCATGGTGTGGGGAGCGATCTCCTACACTGGCCGTACACCTCTGGTGATCGTCGAGGGGACACTGAATAGTGCACGGTACATCCAAACCGTCATCGAACCCATCGTTCTACCATTCCTAGACCGGCAAGGGAACTTGCTGTTCCAACAGGACAATGCACGTCCGCATGTATCCTGTGCCACTCAACGTGCTCTAGAAGGTGTAAGTCAACTACCCTGGCCAGCAAGATCTCCGGATCTGTCCCCCATTGAGCATGTTTGGGACTGGATGAAGCGTCGTCTCACGCGGTCTGCATGTCCAGCACGAACGCTGGTCCAACTGAGGCGCCAGGTGGAAATGGCATGGCAAGCCGTTCCACAGGACTACATCCAGCATCTCTACGATCGTCTCCATGGGAGAATAGCAGCCTGCATTGCTGCGAAAGGTGGATATACACTGTACTAGTGCCGACATTGTGCATGCTCTGTTGCCTGTCTCTATGTGCCTGTGGTTCTGTCAGTGTGATCATGTGATGTATCTGACCCCAGGAATGTGTCAATAAAGTTTCCCCTTCCTGGGACAATGAATTCACGGTGTTCTTATTTGAATTTCCAGGAGTGTATGTATCAGTTCATGACATCCAATCTTACAAATTTACCCTCTCTAATGGACGCAGGTCCAGATCATCCGCTCTCAAAACTCCGCCATCTCTCTCCCCACATCCACTACTGCTGGCCGCTCACCTCCAACTGCGCAACGCTACGCGCTTGTTCACATCCAACTGCCCAACACTACAATAGCGAATATTCCAACAATGCCAACCAGCCACAGACTGCACACAGCACAGCCAGTGATTTTCATATAGAGCTTTAGGTGACGTTACCAAAATAAAAACCTAAACAGCCTACTTACAAAGTGGCCTCTGGCACTTCGAGACAGTACACACCGACTCAAAGCCAGTCGTCGCCACTCGCTTTCTGCTCTCGTACTTACCTATAGTTAATTTGTAAATTTTTATGGTTGTTAAACGCCGTGACTCGGGAGATTTACTAATGTTCATACTGTGCCCAGAGACAATTGGGAGCAGTGGAAATGAAATCCATTCATTTGGATTTTCCACTTCTGGTACCAAAGTGATTGTTACGTGCTTGCCGAGGGCCGTCCTCGGCTGCGCAACACACTGCAACATCACTGTCGCCGGTCTTTTCCAGCCGTGATGGTCATCGCGAGAGGTGCTGCCGAGAGTTACTGCTTTGCTATACGCGATCTTTATGATCCATTCCGATTTATTGATACTTCGCGTTTATGGCTGGTACACATTAACTCGCATTTATTTGCAGAAGCGTTGCACTACACAGCTAAAATTACAATCTGTCCGCGATGCCTCTGTAATTATTTCGAAATCGTAACATTTTATAGGCAAAGAATCAATAATTTTGTCTCTTCTGCCAGTAAACTTTGCGTGTTATTGAAGTACAAATGAACGTTGCCCAAACGACCAGAACACGGAACAAGGAAATACACCTACGGAGTACATACGCGACAGTCTGGGGTGCTAAATTTCGCCTGTTCATCGCTTCCGCTAACAAATGGAATCGAATGAAGGCGATGCCATGTCGTGTGAGCTTAGAAGCAGCCGATTCGATACTACTCGCAGTTGTCAATCGAGCCGTCACTTTGAACCTTGGTAAATAGAAACTGTCATGTAGCTGATACACAGGAGCGACGGTGCTACAATTACAGCAATGGGAAGAGCTCAAATTCAACTCACTAATTGTTATAAATTCTGATTCAATATTACAAGGCAACAGGAAACGAATATTAGGCTTTAAAATCGGGATCAAAGCGTGCATCAATGTTCGAAATCGAGATCACATGTTATCAACTATCAATCAAATATATTCATCCTAACGAAATGTACACTACTAGCCATTAAAATTACTACACCACAAAGATGACGTGCTACAGAAGCGAAATTTAAACGACAGGAATAAGATGCCGTGATATGCAAATGATTGGCTTCTCTGAGCATTCACACAAAGTTGGCGCCGGTGGCGACACCTACAACGTGCTGACATAAGCAAAGTTTCCAACCGATTTCTCATACACAAATAGCAGTTGACCGGCGTTGCTAGTGAAACGTTGTAGTGATGCCTCGTGTGAGGAGGAAAAATGCGTTCCATCACGTTTCCCACTTTGATAAAGGTCGGATTGTGGCCTATCGCGATTGTGGTTTATCGTATCGCGACATTGCTGCTCGCGTTGGTCGAGATCCAATGACTGTTAGCAGAATATGGAATCGGTGGGTTCAGGAGGGTAATACGGAACGCCGTGCAGGATCCCAACGGCCTCGTATCACTAGCAGTCGAGATGACAGGCATCTTACCCGCATGGCTGTAACGGATCGTGCAGCCACGTGTCTCGATCCCTGAGTCAACGCTGATCAAGTGCTGTTTGTGTAGGAGAAATCGGCGTATCGCCCCACGTGATAGTATGGGGTGCCATTGGTTACACGTCTCGGTCACTTCTTGTTCGCATTGACGGCACTTTGAACAGTGGACGTTACATTTCAGATGTGTTACCACCTGTGACTCTAACCTTCATTCGATCGTTGCGAAACCCTACATTTCAGCAGGCTAATGCACGACCGAATGTTGCAGGTCCTGTACGGGCCTTTCTGGATACAGAAAGTGATCGAGTGCTGCTCTGGCCAGCACATTCTCCAGATCTCTGACCAATTGAAATCGTCTGGTCAATGGTGGCCGAGCAACTGGCTCGTCATAATACACCAGTCACTACTCTTGATGAACTGTGGTATGAGTTGAAGCTGCATGGGCAGCTGTACCTGTACACGCCATCCAAGCTCTGTTTGACTCAATGCCCAGGCGTATCAAGGCCGTTATGACGGCCAGAGGTTGTTGTTCTGGGTACTGATTTCTCAGGATTTTTGCACCCAAATTACGTCAAAATGTAATCACATGTGAGTTGTAGTATAATATATTTGTCCAATGAATACCCGTTTATCATCTGCATTTCTTCTCGGTGTAGCAGTTTTGATGGCCAGTAGTGTCAAAGTGACGACTACTAGTCTCAGTGCAAGCGTGGCAATGGTGTATGAAGTTCGCCGAAATCTCGCAGAGATTCCAGATGCCTGTTGTACACTGGAACAGGCAACGGGTGATAAACAGCGTACACCCCTGACCAGCAGACACACTCTGCACCACTTAGCTCATAGCGCATCTGTCATGCGCCACACCGGTGAATTAACCTGAGCCACACGCTCGCTACCGTCCCTGGTGTCTGGTTGTCAGAGGTGCACGCTGTTTATGACCCGCTGCTTACTCCAGAGCACAACAGACACCAGGGATCTTTGACAGAGAACTTCATGCGCCTCTGTCGTGAATTCGTTGAGACTGGTGGGTGCCACTTTGAGCAACTACTATGAGCTACATTGTTGTTATGCGATGTACCCTGTGTATGTCTGTAGAGCAATAAATATGCATTTCTGATCATTGGTTCCCTATTTCAGTATAATCGGTTTTGGTCTCACTATCACGTCTTTTTCAGTTTTACCCAAAAGGTTTGAAACACAGTGTATAAGCAGTGAAATTATAGCGGAATTCTCATTGGCTGAATTTCTCTCATTTTATAGTTAGGAAGTGTTGTGTTCATAGTTCCGTGTAGTTAGCACGTACACAACTTTCGCACTAGAGCGCGCCCCACTAAGCACGACAGCGGAGGCGCAGCGCTCGTCCGTCTCTACACTACGAGATGGCGCTGCCTTAGAGACGGACCAAATTCTGCTTCCGCCGATCCACGTATTAATATGTAACGCAGCCAATGAGATTGCTGCTAACGTAGAACCTTTTCTCCTCACAGATCACACTCGCGCTGTAACACCTGAACGTGTGAGGTATTATAACGAGTGTACAGACCTCCTATTAGTCAGTCTGCATTTATCTGCACCAGTCTGTACCAGTCTGCAGTAGTCTGTACCACTCTATAGCCAAGATTCAGTCTGCACCTAATAAGATTACCATATTCCTGTACATAGCCATGAAGATAAATGTATAGACACTTTTGTCAAGTATCAGAGATATATGCGAGAATAAGATTAACCCACTAATACCAAAGGAACTTCAGATTGTCAATTGTAAACAGCATTCAGAATCAAGTTACGTAATGTCTATGCTTTTTATTATTTTAATAAATGTGTGTGAAAATTAATCAAGTTCTGTTTAAAGTTGGTCACCGTCAATCTGCTACTCTAAGCATGCTAGTGGCATTTCTATCGTCTGACCTAACGGCAGAAGATGAACGCGCCACGATAAGACCACGAGACATATTTCTGACACTCGCCTACTTCGTTAGAGCGACAAGTCAAATAATCTGATGGTGTGTGCACCGAAGGTCTTACAGTACGCACACCACAGGAAGAGTGATTCTTGTAGCCTGTAGATAGTTAAGTGCGACTGGTTTCCATTACAGATATTCCACTCAACAATGCACTGTTCGTAGCTTCGTGGTAGGTATGTGTGCTGCAGAAAAAGATCACCGGAAGGAGACTAAACAATTCTCTATGTAGGCAACGAACAGAGCCACCACAACATCACGACACTCCGCCAACCACCGAGTACGAATTGCTAGTGAAACCAGAGCACAGACAGATCCACATGAGGGCTCAGTGCAGCATTCAGCGAATGCGTCGCCACTCCGCTCACCGAGTACGATTACGGCCGTGTCATCTGGAATGCCACGTCACTCTCTCGTCAGCGGTCAACTAGTCACTCCAAACGGGCGGAAAGCCGGTCCCCGCCGGCAGTCGACACGTGGTTCCATCAAAGGGAGCTAGAGACGTTTCAGCGTTAGAGGCCATCTTCGGGAATTAACACGATGACACTTTAATTCGCCGCACAGACAGTATCAGAGGCTGGAGGCCAATCGATAGCAAAGCCGGCAGAGTCCGGCGATGCGGAGCGGAGCTGAGCCGCGCCGCTCCCCGGCGCGACGCACTCGTTCATTAGGGACAGGTGCTGGCCGAGCGCCGCCCGAGCAACGTTATCGTTCGAGAGGTCTCGCCCGCGGGAGCGCACAAAGCTGAGCCGCTAATTATGCCGCTGACACGAAACACCGCGCACAAGGAATGTTTGTATTGTCTGTTTGCCGGCCTCTCTATCATCCCCCACTGTCTGACCGTAGGCTGAAGCGACGCGTAATTAAACCGCCCTTCCGCAGGGCCCCTGTGGCACGCACCCTTTACTCCCGGACGTGCCGAAACCTACTTTCTTTCGGCGTCGTACTCGCTACATTCAGCTGCAGACGCGAAAGTGTGCGGTCACCAGTCACACGGCCAAGAAAGGTATCCACTTCATGAAGCAGTCACTTTCTTACTCTTAGGATCTAGCGTTGCCACTCTTATTCCGTTTTATTTGTTAGACTTAATTAGGCGCACTGTGCCGAGGGCTTTCTACCTCTCCCCCTCATTCACTTTCCTTGTCCACCAATCTGTATCGGGTTTCGGCAGGGAGTCTTCACTGGAGTGCGTCTAATTAGGTCTACAAATGAGCTCGGTAAGAGAGAGAGCTTCATTTTGCGAGACGCTACGTTCCTCGATGCCTTGAAAGTGGACAGGTATGAACTAGCAAAGATGGTGGCTCACCATGTTCGAGCAGGACCGTGCTATTATCTAGAAACAGGCAATGATATTATTAAGAACAACGCACCTCAGTGCTTCCTTTGTATTACAAAACTAGCGGGTAGTGACAACTTAATTCATGGTGGGTGAAAAAAATTCGAAAATACTGAAGAGAAAAAAGAATTGGCTGAAGATATTAACGGAATTTAACACTATCAACTTGGAATACGCGATCTACTTCTAACAAACACTCTTTTATTCCCGAAAATCTCTCATATTTGACAGGTGCATTGCTGGCACAATTCTATGTCTTTAACTACTATGTTTGCTTGGTTCACAAATTTTATGTCTTCCTTAATTATGGAAATTATCTGCAAAAATATGGTTTCGTAGCCAGAAGAGTGGGGAATAACACTGTATTAGAATCCTAAATAAAACCAACCTGCTTGCAGAAAAAAAAGTGTTGGGTTACTTACTGAAATCTCCCGTATCTTTTCGGTAAGAAGGAAAAAACAGTTTTCTGTAAACTACTTGATTCTACGTATGAATTCTTATATTAAACTCATATTTCATAGTAAATATTTCCAATTCGATTTGTTATCTTGTCGAGTGAATTAAGGAATAAGTATTGCGGAGACTAGAAACATACTCAGATAATAATTTACTATTACTGAGTTTTTCGAAACTAATTATTTAATAAACTGGCGTAAAGAAATATTGACAATGTGATTGGTACAAGGAATAAGACTCTGGATATTCAGGATTAGAACTGCAAGCTGATTGGCTATGAAGGAACACAGCATAAAAATGAGAACATAGCCGCCCGGAGTGGCCGAGCGGTTCTAGGCGCTACAGTCTGGAACCGCGCGACCGCTACGGTCGCAGGTTCGAATCCTGCCTCGGGCATGGATGTGTGTGATGTCCTTAGGTTAGATAGGTTTAAGTAGTTCTAAGTTCTAGGGGACTGATGACCTCAGAAGTTAAGTCCCATAGTGCTCAGATCCATTTGAGAACATATCCACAAAGCGCCTAGCAGAAATAGAACGAACACGTTTGACATACATTTAGTAACTATGCCATAAAGTAATCTCCAAAAATAGTCATTAAACGTATATTATCTAAAGCCGCATTGTTAGTTTACCGAAGTCTGATCAGGCTTAACTTTGTGATACTTGAAAACGACCAAAGTCGAAAATCATGACTGTACAAAAGAATAAACAATCCACACAGTCAATAATGTGGTACTTTCATTTAATGCAGTGTGGTCCCCATTTATCAAAGTTTCTTTCAATACTCTACATTGCATTTGATTATATTTTAAAATATAAAAAACAGTATTGTAATTTTTAAACATAAAAAAATTTTTAGATCTTAGTCTTCGCATGCGAAGACAAGCATGCTCACATCCTCTCTACGAACCTAGCAATCCCAGTATTTGCAAGTGCGGCAGTGGATTTTAAGTGATCACAATGTATGCTTAACGAAGATCTGACGGGTTACTACCATTATAAGATACCGAGCACTATTTTATTTTTAACTTTTTCTTTAGCGAGTAATGAGATAAAACCGGGCAACGAGTGCAGTATGGGATCGTTATCGGACAGGATTCAAGGATGACACCGAAAAAGTTAAAAGCAGGACAGCTCCTTTTCTATTACAGCGAAATAGCTGAGTGTGTGTCACAGATATGATAAGCGAGTTGAGATGGCTGTCATTAAAACAAAGGCGGTTTTCGTTGTGGCGGTATCTTTTCACTATTTTTTTTATCTCCAACGTACTCCTACGAAGCCGAAAATATTTTATTGATACCCCCTACATAGGGGGCAATAATCAATATAATGTAACAAGAGAAATCACAACTCACACGGAAAGATTTAAGCGTTCGTTTTTCCCGCGCGCTGTTCGAGAGTGCAGCAGTGCAGAAATAGAGTGAAAGTGGTTCGATGAACCCTCTTGCCAGGCGCTTAAGTGTGCACTGAAGAATAGTCACACAGATGTAGCTCTCATCTTTCTTTTGTGTTCAGTAGTAATTTGCATTTCTGTCCTGTCTAGATCTTTAATTCTGTTGGTGACTCAGTAGAGCTGAAACCGGATAATAGCAATATATCTACCAATTGCGATCAAGACGTTTGTAAATAAAAGGAGATTGTAAGGAATGAAGGACTAGGAAGAATTCCTTTATTCAGCTGTGGTAGGCAAATGGGTGGTGGTAGTGCTGGCAGACGTGGTGACTAATGAAAGCGACATAAATATGGTAATCTGTCTCGGACGAACCCAATCAGGACCCAATTATCAGGCTGCAGATTATCGTTTGTGGAGTTCAAAAAGGGCTCTGAGCACTATGGGACTTAACTTCTGAGGTCATCAGTCCCCTAGAACTTAGATCTACTTAAATCTAACTAACCTAAATACATCACACACATCCATGCCCGAGGCAGGATTCGAATCTGCGACTGTAGCGGTCGTGCGGTTCCAGACTGTAGTGTCTAGAACCGCTCGGCCACTGCGGCCGGCTGGGACTTAACATCTGAGGTCATCAGTCCCCTAGAACTTAGAACTACTTGCACTTAATTAACCTAAGGACATCGTACACATCCATGCCCGAGACACGATTGGAACCTGCGACCGTAGCGGTCACGTGGTTCCAGACTGAAGCGCCTAGAACCGCTCGGCCACACCGGCCGACCGGGTTTGTGCAGTATTCACCCACAGTTACGTGATTTTTTTAAAAACGGAAGACAAAGCGTGACGAATTCTGACATAATTTCAGAGAAAATTTTCGTTCAAAATGCACTATTATACACGTGAATCATATTTTATCCTGGTAGACTATGTGAGCCACAGCCCCACCTTCTCACGTCGAACATCTGTCAAGCACTTCTTCCCATCCTTTCCTACTTCGTCTTTAAATGAGTTCCGAAATCCCTAATTTACAACATATCTGCAACCTGTTTGTTATCTAAATGTTTGCCTATCGTTTCCCTGGAAGCAAAAGGTCGATATTCCCAGTTCACGTAAAACCAAAATGAAAAGAAAATGACTTTTTGAAATGAGATTTTCACTCTGCAGCGAAGTGTGCGCTGATATGAAACTTCCTGGCAGATTAAAATTGTGTTCCAGACCGAGACTCGAACTCGGGACCTTTGCCTTTATCTCATTTTGTTCGCTACTGTTCGCCGGCCAGCGTGGCCGAGCGGTTCTAGGCGTTTCAGTCTGGAACCGCGCGACTGCTACGGCCACAGGCTCGAATCCTGTTTCGGGCATGGATGTGTGTGATGTCCTTAGGTTAGTTAGGTTTAAGAAGTTTTAAGTTCTAGGGAACTGATGACCTAAGATGTTAAGTCCCATACTGCTCAGAGCCATTTTTTTGTTCGTTATTGTTCGTTCTGCTTGTTCGGGCCGGACGTCCCATGACGCTTGTTTAAGTTCATCGTTGATCCATTGACTTTTTTTGTTACAGAGGTCAGCTCACCCTCTGACCAAACACGCTGAGCTACCGTGTCGGCACCAACTGAGCTACCCAAGCACGACTCACGACCCGTCCTCACAGCTTTAATTCTGTCAGTACCTCGTCTCCTACCTTCCAGACCTCACACAAGCTCTCCTGCGAAACTTAAAGAACTACTGTTGATATTCCTTTTCTAGTCGCCGACAGATCTCGATAACACCACACAAAGATGAGCCTAAGCATTATGACCGTCTGTTTGTGTGTTGTTCCACTTCTCAAACACAGCACAATAGAGATTCTGCTTGGCATGCGTTCTACAAGTCCTTGATAGAGTTCCAGAGGTATGTGGCACCACAGGTCTGAACACAGATCAAGCAATTCCTTTAAATTACGGGATGGTGGTTTACTAGCACGCAGTTGGTGCCCGATATATTTGTTTTGATGGGTACAGATCAGGCACATTTGATGACCAAGACATCAATGTGAGTTGACTATAATGTCCCTCAAACCACTATAAAACGATTATCACCTTGCAGAACGGATAATTATCCTGGTGGAAGATGTCATCACCGCAGTAAGAGACTTCAAGCATGAAGCAATACAGTTGGTCCGCAATAATGTTTACATAGTTCACTGCTGTCACGATACCTTCGATTACCACGGAAGTCCAACTCTGTGTACCTCATAGGGTAATTCTGTCCTAACCGGCCTATTCTACTCAAATTGCACGGATTGACATCGAGTCGTATGTCGCGAAGAATATTATATACCAGCCCACACAGCCAAGCAGATGAAATAATGTTACTATGTAGATTTGGCCTACGATAGTCTACCCTCTAAGGCTTGAGATGGCAAAGGAAGATAGCATTAAATATAGACAGGTACAAATAATTATTCTTATTACAGAAACAAATAGGCAGGTGTCAGCAGAATGTCTCAAACAAGAGGAGAAATATATCTGTGAGATTAAAAGGTGAAAAAGTATCTTCTACATGTGCACCTACATCTATACTCTACGGATCACTGTAAAGTCCATGACAGAGGATTGGATTGGATTGGATTGTTTGGGGAAGGAGACCAGACAGCGAGGTCATCAGTCTCATCGGATAAGGGAAGGATGGGGAAGGAAGTCGGCGGTGCCCTTTCAGAGGAACCATCCCGGCATTTGCCTGGAGTGTCAGTTAACTTTCCTGGGATAGTTTGCGTCTATCTTGAAGAGCCTACTAATACAGTTCTTTCAAGACGCTCTCCTGTGGGTCAAACAAATCTGTGAGCGTTCGTGACGCCCTTCTCTGTACACTTTCAGTCTCCCCTGCTAGTTCTATTCGGAACGGGTCCCACAGACTTAAGCAATATTCTAGGTTGGAGCGCACGAGTGATTTGTAAGAAAGCTCTTTTGAAGACTAACTGCATTTCTCTAGTATTCTACCAATAAATCTAAGTTTGCTACCTCCTTTACCCACGACTGAGGGTATGTTCCACATTCTGTCCCTACTGAGTGTTACACCCAAGTATTGCTGTGACTTTACAGACTCCAACAGTGACTCACTAATATTATATTCATAGGAATTTTATGAAGCGCACCATTTCCATTTTTGGACATTAAAAGATAGTTGCTAGGAATTGCATCACTTTGAAATCTTACCAAGCTCTGAATGAATATTTGTATAGCTTCGTTAAAACTGTATTTCGTTAGAGGTTACTCCATTATTCCGTAAGTTCAAATGGCTCTGAGCACTATGTGACTTAACCGCTGAGGTCATCCGTCCCCTAGAACTTAGAACTAACTAACCGAAGGACGGCACACACATCCATGCCCGAGACCGGAATCGATCCTGCGACCGTAGGAGTCGCGCGGTTCCGGACTGAAGCTCCTAGAACCGCTCGGCTACCGCACTCCGTAAGTCTGTGGCTATTAATAATATAGCCGTGCGGTCTGAGGCGTCTTGTCACGGTCCGCGTGTCTGCTCCATCCCCCCCCCCCTCCCTCCCCCGTCGGAGGTTCGAGTCCGTGTGTGTGTGTGTGTGTGTGTGTGTGTGTGTGTGTGTGTGTGTGTGTGTGTGTGTGTTGTTAGCGTAAGTTAGTTTAAGTTCGATTAAGTAGTGCGTAAGCTTAGGGACCAATGACCTAATGACCTCAGCAGTTTGATCCCATAAGAGCTTCCCACAGATTTCCAAAGATTGTCCACAATATCATTAATATACAACATGAACAGCGAGAGACCCAACAAACTTTCCTGGGGTGCAGCAGAACTTACTTCTCCATCTGTCGATGACTCTCCATCCAAGATAACATGCTGCGTCCTGCCTGCCAAGAAATCCTCAATCTAGTCATGTATTTCGTCTGATACTCCATATGTCGTACTTTTGATAATAAGCGTGATACTGAGTCAGATGCTTTTCGATCTTGTGTACCAACCGTAAACTATCCACCACTGTTCGTCTAGAGCAGCCTGAAGTGGAATGATAATATGAAAATAGTTACAGTGAAAGCAGTGCCAGGCTGAGATTCAATGTAAATATACAAAGGAAATGAAATTCATCCTCGAAATAACTGGGTTATAAGACGCTTGTCTGCCCGAGTCTTGAGTAATGCACGTCAGGTTTGAACCGCCATAAGAAAGGATTTATGCAGGAAGCACGAAACTCGGGTTCGCAAACAGAGAGCTTCGCAGGGATGCCCCACTGTCCAGGAGTAAATTCTGGAAGAGAGGGTTATGTATCACACAGAGATTTATTATTATAATTTCGGGCGCATATGTTCAAACGAAAATCAATCTAAACATTATTTCATTTTACATACATCTCACAATATTTGCATGACCAGAAAATTCAGAGAAATTACAACTCACGCTTACTGATAGTCGCTCTGCACGGTTTCCATTCACGAAATGAAGAGACCTTGAGGGAATTCTGCTCCTACATAAAATCACTCAGCAGCTTGAAGGCTTCCTTCCAGTCCCTCATCGACGAGTCTATTGTGGTAATAGCACACAGCGAAAGGAAAGCTGGAGTTTTACATTTCACGTTTAAGAACACATTCACAGAGCGGGGATCGTACAGATATATCATCTTTGACCGTCGCACAGTCTCCTGTATAGAGTAGATGTCGCGTCGATGGGGATGAAATGATGATGATTAGGACAACACAACACCCAGTCCCTGAGCGGAGAAAATCTGCGACGCAGCCGGAAATCGAACCCGGGCCCTTAGGATTGACATTCTGTCGCGCTGGCCACTCAGCTGCGGAGGTCGGACAGTCTCCTCCTGTATGGTGGACACAGACATAAGCAACCGTGGTGTTGAGAAGCAACTGAAAGAATTAAAAACAAATAAGCCGCCAGGACCGAACTTAATAGTATCTCTGTTTTACAGGGAGTGCGCTTCGGTATTAGTCCCTTACTTGGCTTGCATCTATCGCGTATTACTCGCCCATCACAAAGCCTCCAGCGACTGAAAAAAAAGCACATTTGACTTCTATATATATATGAACGGAAAAGAATGGACCGCAGAATTGCTGATCAATATCCTTAACATCAGTGTGATGCAGAATTTTTGAAAATTTTCTCATTTCGAGTACAATATATGTTTTTGAGAAGGAAAAACTTTTGTCCACAAATCAGCACAGATTTAGAAAAAAATCGGTCATGTGAAACTCAGGCTAGCCTTGTTTCATATGATATTTTGCGCACCCCAGATGTTAGTCTTTTCTGATATGATATTTTGCGAGACCCAGATGAAGGCCAAAAGGTTCCCTTGGATTCTAAGATTTCCGGAACGCGTTTGACTCAGTTCCCCATTGCACACTGTTAACGAGAGATCCAACATATGGAATCGGTTTCCAGACTTGTCAGTGGTTCGAAGAATTCTTAAGTAAGAGGACACAGTATGTTGTAGTAATTTTTGAGAACATTTACTGTGGATAACAGCGGTTTTTCTTAGTTCTTTAAAATTAACATTAACATTCTCATGTTGAGCAGTATGGGCAGTTGCCGTCCGTGGAGTGCGTAGCGCCTGCTCCGTTCTCCGCCACCGCCTAGTACCATCTCATGATGTCTGAAGATTGTCAGTAACTGACTGAAACAAGTAACCACAAAAATAAAGATTTCTTGCGGTCGAGACTGTTAATGTTTATTTCCAGTACATTGTCCTGGACGGCAAGTGTTCATCAGAAAATGGTTCAAGTGGCTCTGAGCACTATGGGATTTAACTTCTGAGGTCATCAGTCAACTAGAACTTAGAACTACCTAAACCTAACTAACCTAAGGACAAGACACACATCCATGCCAAGGCAGGATTCGAACCTGCGATCGTAGCGGTTGCACGGTTCCAGACTGTAGTGCCTAGAACCGCTCGGCCACCACGGGCGGCTGTTTATCAGAGCCAAGGCTACTGTCAGGAGTGCCCCAGGGAAATGTGATAGGACGCCCTTCTATTCTATTTACGTAGCAGATATAGCCTATAAAGTGAGCGGGATTTTGCGAAGTTTAGCTAATGACACTGGAGTGTAAGCGAAGGAGTCGCCGTTGAGAGACTGTAGGAGCATACAAGATGACATGCAAAAAATTTCTAGTTGGTGTCATGACTAGCAGCTTGCTCAAAACGTAGAAAAACGTAAGCTAATGTAGATTAGCAGATAAAACTTTCCTGTCATGTTCGAATACAGAATTTGTAGTATGGGCTTGACAAAGTCACTTCGATCAAATATATAGGCGTAATAAATAATTATCGATATTACACTGCGTCATTGTAAAGCATTGAAACACCTAAATAGCCGGAGTGGACAGTAGCAAATCGGTCGAAACGTAGGCAATTGAGTTTTTTAGTAGTTTATAGTGACGTGGTCTTATACCCAAATACATTTTATCCAAAAACACGTAGGCGTAATGTTGCGAAACAGTATGAAATGGTAAGACCATTAACAGGGAAGGCGAATGGTCCACTTCGTTTCATTTGGAGAGTTATAGGAAAGTGTACCCCAATATAAAGGAGATCGCTATAGCAAACTAAAGTCGAGTCGGCTTAAGAAGCACCCTGACAGTTGCAGTGGGCTAGCCACAGCAACTTCGCGCGCCTACCTCAACCTGTCACTCGACGCTATTTTGTAAACGTTTCTATGGCAACGCCTCAGTGTTGTCGGCAGATCTATGTGGCTGTTATTTTTGGCTCTTGTTTTCACCTGGACCCATTGCATTTCGCAGATGAAAAGTGACATCAGCCATGCTAGCTGTCAGGAATTTCCTGACACCGACTGGACTACAGTTGACCCACTGTTTAGTACGGCTCGAGTGTTTCGGATCGCTGTAAGATGGGATTAAAGAAAAACGCCGAAGCAGTTCAGAGGCATGAAGGTAGATTTGTCCCCAGTAGGTACTATAAACACGCGAGTATTACCGAGGTGCTTCGTGAAATCAAATGCGAATCCTTGGAGGTAAGACGACCTTCTTTTCGCGTAATACTACTGAGACACTTAAAAGATTTGTACATTTTTAAGGCAGCTGTGTACGGCAAGAATATATTTTAAAAACGCTTGTTAATTTTGCTGCACAGGATATTACACACTTCCGTCCCGTTTCAGTTATCAACCATCATCCACGGGAAAGCAAAAAACAACACAATTTTTACGTTTTATATATCATGCCACAGACGAAGCCATACTACTGAGTATGCGCAGTGACTGACTACTGTTAATGTGCATCTTAATGTGCCCTGTAGTATGGCATTCGTCTGTAGCGAGATATATAAAATGTAAAAGTGGTATTGTCTTTTGTAGGACTTAAAAGAACGCGCATTTTCGAATGACTGCTGAAGGAGTGTACTGTCTACATCTACATCCACATTTTTACTCCGCAAGCCACCCAACGGTCTGTGGCGGAGAGCACTTTATGTGGCACTGTCATTAGCTCCCTTTCCTGTTCCAGTCGCGTTTAGTTCGCGGGAAGAACGACTGCCGGAAAGCCTCCGTGCGCGCACGAATCTCTCTAATTTTACATTCGTGATCTCCTCGGAAGATATAAGTAGGGGGAACCTCATCCACAAACGCACCCTCTCGAAACCTGGACAGCAAGCTACACCGCGATGCAGAGCGCCTCTCTTGCAGAGTCTGCCACTTGAGTTTGCTAAACATCTCCGTAACGTTATCACGCTTACCAAATAACCCTGTGACGAAACGCGCCGCTCTTCTGTAGGCCTTCTCTAGCTCCTCTGTCAACCCGACCTGGTGCGGTTCCCACACTGATGAGCAATACTCAAGTACAGGTCGAACGAGTGTTTTGTAAGCCACCTCCTTTGTTGATGGACTACATTTCCTAAGGACTCTCCCAATGAACCTGAACCTGGCACCCGCCTTACCAATTAATTTTATATGACCTTTCCAATTCAAATAGTTCCGCACGCATATTCCCAGATATTTTACAGAAGTAACTGCTATCAGTGTTTGTTCCGCTATCATATAATCATACAGTAAAGGATCCTTCTTTCTATGTATTGGCAACACATTACATTTGTCTATGTTAAGGGTCAGTTGCCACTTCCTGCACCAAGTGATTATCCGCTGCAGATCTTCATGTATTTCGCTGGAATTTGCTTAGGACGTACGTCTCGCCCAACAACCGAGAAGACGAATTGAGAAAAACTGGGACTCATACAGAGGCATACAGACAATTTCTTTCCCATCGCTCCATTTGCTTCTGGAACAGCAAGGGAAGTGACCACCAGTGGTACAAAGTACCCTCCATCATGGCCCATATTATGGCTTGTAGAGAACTGATGTAGATGAAAATGAGAGTGGGGAAATGTTGCGGGTCTAAAAGTACCGTCTGGTACACACCATCAGGTGATGAGCTGGGTAATAGATGTAGGCTGGAAGTGCCTCCAAGTATGCTATCAAGAAGCAATGATTTTCTCTCTATCCAGCAGTCTCAATCTCCCTTAACGCTAGCCTCTTACACGATTTTTTCCTACAGCAGTAGCCTCTTTGTGTATTGCGCGCAAAAAGAGCGGTAGCGAATCTTCGATAGCTGCCCACGCCGCTGTGGGAGGGAAACGACTCTGTACTACAGCGAAGATAATCTTGGCGTTGTACTCGATCGCTGTAGACATAAAGGCAGCGGTGTCACGGTCTGGGCCTCGAGCCGCCTACCCAGCCAGCCGGTGTAGCGTTGCGGGCGCGGCTCCTGTTGCGAGGAGTAAAGGGCCCGCTGACACGCGAGAGAGCGACCGGCCAGTCGCAGCAGGACGGCGCGGCGGTCATTACAGAATGCGATACCACGCGGGCGCGCGGCCGTGCAGCCGGCTGGACACGTGAGGCGCCTAATTATGCACGCGGCCTGCCTGCCGGCACTCCGCTGGCGCAACACAGCAGCACAGCACAGCACAGCACACCGCAACGCGAGGCGAAACCCGCCGGCTCTCTCCACTGTGCGCTTGCGAGGAGGCTTTCCTTTCTCGTATGCAGGGTGTTACAAATAGGTACGGCCAAACTTTCAGGAAACATTTCTCTCACACAAAGAAAGGAAATATGTTATGTGGACATGTGTCCGGAAACGCTTACTTTCCATGTTAGAGCTCATTTTATTACTTCTCTTCAAATCACATGAACCATGGAATGGAAATACACAGCAACAGAACGTACCAGCGTGACTTCAAACACTTAGTTACCGGAAATGTTGAAAATATCTCCCGTTAGCGAGAATACATGCATCCACCCTCCCTTGCATGGAATCCCTGATGCGCTGATGCAGCCCTGGAGAATGGCGTATTGTATCACAGCCGTCCAAAATACGAGCACCAAGAGTCTCTACATTTGGTACCGGGGTTGCGTAGACAAGAGCTTTCACATGCCCCCATAAATGTAAGTCAAGAAGGTTGAGGTCAGGAGAGCGTGGAGGCCATGGAATTGGTCCGCCTCTACCAATCCATCGGTCACCGAATCTGTTGTTGAGAAGCGTAAGAACACTTCGACTGAAATGTGCAAGAGCTCCATCGTGCATGAACCACATGTTGTGTCGTACTTGTAAAGGCACATGTTCTAGCAGCAGTATCCCGTATGAAATCATGATAACGTGCTCCATTGAGCGTAGGTGGAAGAACGTGGGGCCCAATCAAGACATCACCAACAATGCCTGCCCAAACGTTCACAGAAAATCTGTGTTGATGACGTGATTGCACGATTGCGTGCGGATTCTCGTCAGCCCACATATGTTGATAGCGAAAAATTACAATTTGATCACGTTGGAATGAAGCCTCATTCGTAAAGAGAACATTTGCACTGAAGTGAGGATTGACACATTGTTGGATGAACCATTCGCAGAAGTGTACCCGTGGAGGCCAATCAGCTGCTGATAGTGCCTGCACACGCTGTACATGGTACGAAAACAACTGGTTCCCCTCTAGCACTCTCCATACAGTGACGTAGTCAACATTACCTTGTACAGCAGCAACTTCTCTGACGCTGACATTAGGGTTATCGTCAACTGCAATAAGAATTGCCTCGTCCATTGCAGGTATCCTCGTCGTTCTAGGTCTTCCCAAGTCGTGAGTCATAGGCTGGAATGTTCCGTGCTCCCTAAGACGCTGATCAATCGCTTCGAACGTCTTCCTGTCGGGACACCTTCGTTCTGGAAATCTGTCTCGATACATACGTACCGTGCCACCCGTACCGTGCCACGGCTATTGCCCCGTGCTAATCCATACATCAAACGGGCATCTGCCAACTCCGCATTTGTAAACATTGCACTGACTGCAAAACCACGTTCGTGATGAACACTAACCTGTCGATGCTACGTACTGATGCTAGTACTGTAGAACAATGATTCGCATGTCAACACAAGCACCGAAGTCAACATTACCTTCCTTCAATTGGGCCAACTGGCGGTGAATTGAGGAAGTACAGTACGTACTGACGAAACTAAAATGAGCTTTAACATGGAAATTAAGCGTTTCCGGACACATGTCCACATAACATCTTTTCTTTATTTGTGTGTGAGGAATGTTTCCTGAAAGTTTGGCCGTACCTTTTTGTAACACCCTGTATACAAAATGAAACTGGCCCGGAAAATATTTCGAGCCCTTTAAGGTATGCATCCCAACTTACATTATTCCCACCTGAAAAATGTGAGTTGAGTTGCGTACTTTAAAGTGGATCAAATCCGGGGCAACGTTATTTTGGGACTTCGCAGGGTCTCGCGGCATAATAAGTCTTGAAAGTCTCTTCGGGTTTGCTGCCGGATCTTGAAATCAACACGTTTCAATATTTTGGCGATCCATCCATGTGCCGTCTGCAGGAGAATGCTGCTGTTGAGCCCCGCTGAAAACTGATGCCAAGGCTGCAAATCGTCGTCCTATATATATATATATATACCTCCGTATCGTACATGGTGTATGCTCCACATGCTCCACCCATCGCAGCTGCTGCCCTCCAAGACTCGGCTGGTGGCATCATACTCCCGGCGGCAGCGATATATCGCACCCATTCTTTCATTTCTGGACGTCATGGTTTACAAAAAAATAAGAAGGTACTCTGGGACATAGTGTTTACCGAAAGCCGACACACGCTTATCGGTATCAGCATGTTAAGAGTTGCCATCGACCATACCAACGTAGGAGTCTGGTACACAGAGCATAAGCCATTTCCGGAGCGGACAGATCAATCCAAGAACTTTATATTTGATAGCTGTTTTCAAGGTAAATGGACTACCTGAGAAGTAGATTCGTCAGGCTATGAAGTTTGGACCATACCCGGACGTTCACGGAGAGGAGCATACATTTACGGCCTTTATTTCTTACGCTTGTGGCGTATCATTAAAGGCTGGTAGAATTTTAAAGATTTTTAACATTAAGAGCGTGTTTCTCCCTCTTTCCAAGATTAGGGCACTTCTCCGCCCTGTGAAAGACGATATGGGGCTTAGGACGGCTGGCTTATATAAAAGTCCATGTCAGTGGCGGAAAACTTACACACGCCATTCGATTCCTACAATTCAGGACAGGTACATGGAACATCGCCGTCATACAAGGCTACAACAGCCGGAAAAATCACGATAGCAGAACACTGAAACCTGTACGAGAGAAACAGGATGAAATCCGACACGGCTGTGACAGTTCCGAACGCTTCAGGTTTTTGTAACACTGTTTATAAAGACACAATTGAAATTACGCTGGCAGACAATGTGATTAATATCCACAAAGGTTGTCCTCTTAGCAGGACGTGGAACGGTGCACTAACCCGCATAAAAACAGTGTGTTCTTCAGTGCGACCAGCCAGAGTGTTAGAAAATAGTCTTTGGGTGCAGTACATCGTTGCTGCCGGGGTTCTACTAAGGGCGGCAATGCCAGCCCCGTCTTGGGAAGCAGCAACTGTGATGGGCAGCGCACCTGTACGCTAAGGAGACCTACATAAGAGGGCGATTTGCAGCCTTGGCATTTCTTTTCTGCGAGACTCTGCAGCAGCAGCATTCTCCTGAAGATGGCGGACGTTGGATCACCGAAATATTGAATTATGTTAAATTCAGGATCCGGCAGCAAACTCAAAGACACTTTCAAGTCGAGTGTTAATTTGCCCAACCTCTACAGTCACAGAAAATTAAATTACGTGGACAGCAGTCAATTCTGAACTGATGGTACCTTAGGGATCGAAAACCAGTTTGTAATAGACAATTATTTACTAGACTAAAACCAGGTGCGGATACAGAGTACATTTGTGATGGGGGTCATAGTCTGTAAGAGATTTAGGGTGGTCTTCAAAATGTGTTTCACCTGTGTCGTCTCTGTTGCAGATATCGGGGATGAGAGTGAAGCCTAAGTCCCCTCCAAGAGGCCTGCTTTTTCTGTTACTGAGTATTCGGGTTATTTTAACTGTAGATTAGCAAGTCTATAATTTTTCCGAGTCTCACCATCCACTCTTCCCTAATATTTTCAGTTGCTATTACCCCAAGTGTTAGCAAGCATAGGATAATAATGATAAAGTAAATAAAATGATTTAATATAGCAATTTATTTCACCCGTTGTTTAGTATATCGCTTTCGCATAACTTCAAAGAAATTGACATGCACAGGAGATTTTTCGCCTGAAGATGATGGAGACGCATTCCATCGGAACGTTGCTACGAGACTACGACGCTAGTCGGCCACCCGTGAAGACTCCATATATGTACACCTTTTTTTCTTCCACCACAGGTGCCTTTAGACATGTGTTGATTGTTCACTCCCCTATACGTAAAGCACGCCTGTGATTCGACGGGAAGACGTTTAAAGAGTGGCTATAATTAAACTTTCGCTACTTAATCCAGTGTAAGCGGAAAACTATGTACCATATGGGCACCCAACTTTTGGGAACGAAGTTCCAACTATGACCTGCAGGATTTGCGTTGTTGGTAGTGTTAGCACCGTGACTTTCCGTTAAGGGCCTGTAGTGGTATGACGACTTAGGATTGAAACACAAGCATCAGTGTGCATTACAGCTGCAGACGGTCAACATGGGTCTGGACAAGGTGGGCAGAGCTGATTTATCAAAACACACAGCCTATAGTGCCGCTGCTCTTCGCGGGTATCAGAAGATTAAAGGAATACGGGCAAGTCGTCTTCCGCACCGGGGCGAAGAACATGATGATTGAAAAGTTCGAATTAACTGGCAGTTCCTAGGATAGGGAGAATGCCAACTTGCGACATAAATCGTTGAACAAGTTACTGTTACCGTCGCTAAGAATACTGGACGCAATATGCAGCTTTCAAGCGTGCACGAACTTTGTCACGACAGCTGAACATTGCTTAGTCCTGCGTTGTTTCGGTCAGCAGCACATCAGTCTCTAGCGCGGTTCCAGGCAGTCGTGGATGCACGTGGTCGTTACACTGTAACCTGGAACGTCAACGTGGTATGCAATAAACAAATGTTACGACTTCATGAGAAAATTAAAATATGTTTATTTCAGTGATTTATTAGTTATCTTCCACATCTCTACATCTACATTTACATCTACATGGAGACTCTGCAAATCACATTTAAGTGCCTGGCAGAAGGTTCTTCGAGCCACCTTCACAATTCTCTGTTATTCCAATCTCGTATAGCGCGCGGAAATAATGAACTCCGGTATATTTCCGTACGAGCGCTAATTTCCTTACTTTATCATGCTGATCTTTCCTCCCTATGTAGGCTGGTGTCAAAAAAAATATATTCGCGTTCGGAGGAGAAAGTTGGTGATTGGAATTTCGTGAGAAGATTCCGTCGCAACGAAAAACGCATTTCTTTTAATGATGTCCAGCCCAAATCCTGTATCGCTTCTGTGACACACTCTCCCATATTTCGCGATAATACAAAACGTGCTGCCTTTCTTTGAACTTTTTCGATTTACTCCGTCAGTCCAATCTGGTTAGGATCCCTCACCGAGCAGCAGTTTTCTAAAAGAGAACGAACAATCGTAGCGTAGGCAGTCTCCTTAGTAGGCCTGTTACATTTTCTCAGTGCCCTGCCAATAAAACGCAGTCTTTGGTTAGCAATCCCCACAACATTTTCTATGTGTTCCTTCCAATTTTAGTTGTTCGTAATTGTAATTCCTAGGTATTTAGCCGAATTTACGGTTTTTGGATTTGACTGATTTATCGTGTAATCGAAGTTTAGCGAGTTCCTCTTGGCACTCGTGTGGATGACCTCACAATTTTCGTTATTTAGTGTCAACTGCAACTTTTCGCACCATTGAGAAATCTTTTCTAAATCGTTTTGCAGTATGTTTTGGTCTTCTGATGACTTTACTAGTCGATAAACGACAGCGTCATCTGCAAACGCCTGCCGCGGTGGTCTCGCGGTTCTAGGCGCGCAGTCCGGAACCGTGCGACTGCTACGGTCGCAGGTTCGAATCCTGCCTCGGGCATGGATGTGTGTGATGTCCTTAGGTTAGTTAGGTTTAAGTAGTTCTAAGTTCTAGGGGACTGATGACCACAGCAGTTGAGTCCCATAGTGCTCAGAGCCATTTGAACCATTTGAACCATCTGCAAACAACGGAAGAAGGCTGCTCAGATTGTCTCCAAAATCGTTTATATAGATAAGGAACAGCAAAGGGCCTATAACACTATCTTGGTTAACGCCGGAAATCACTTCAGTTTTACTCGATGACTTTCCGTCAATTACTACGAACTGTGACCCCTCCGACAGGAAATCAAAAATCCAGTCACATAACTGAGACGATATTCGATAAGCACGCAATTTCGCTACGAGCCGCTTGTGTGGTACTGTGTCAAAAGCCTTCCGGAAATCCAGAAATACGGAATCGATCTGAAATCCCTTGTCAATAGCACTCAGCACTTCATGTGAATAAAGAGCTAGATGTGTTTCACAATAACGATTTTTTTCTAAACCCATGTTGAGTATGCGTCAAAAGACCGTTTTCTTCGAGGTAATTCATTATGTTCGAACACAACATATATTCTAAAATGCTATTGCATATCGACATTAACGATATGGGCCTGTAATTTAGTGGATTACTCCTACTACCTTTCTTTAATATTGGTGTGACCAATGCAACTTTCCAGTATTTGGGTACGGATCTTTCGTCGAGCGAACGGTTGTATATGATTGTTAAATATGGAGCTAATGCATCAGCATACTCCGAAAGGAACCTAACTGGTATACAGTCTGGACCAGAAGACTTTCTTTCATTGATAATATCCTAATAAATGTTTCCACAGTATATCATTGTCCTGAGATCATTCATTTGTGATAGAGGCCTTCTCAAGCAGCGAAAGTCTATTTTTCAACCAGTCCGTACTTTCATAACAGTCTCCAGTGGCAATCCACGTAACTGACACCGCATGTGTTTCAGGCATTGCAAAAAGTTCCTCGAGATGACTTCTGTATACTGTCTACTTCTACGAAACTACGAATGCAAGAGTGTTTTAATGTCTTTGGCGTTCACACCTTCTGCTGATAATGATGATGGATATCAATTCGAAATGAAATGAATACTCGTTACATTATTTACATCTCTACAGATGTTGATTAATGTCGCACTAGAACTTCATGGATCCGTTTCCGTCGGCGTAGTACTAATCCCGCTGTCGAACAGTGTAATACTTTCCGCAAACTTTGTACATCATTTAGAATTTAGCCAGTTTTAAGGAAAGGGGACCCACAGACTCTCAAAAGTTTTGGTAAAGTTCACGTGTGTTTTTGTTGACGGCAAACACTCGCACTAGAGCAGGCATTGCTTCCCGCCAGCCACTGGCAATGTCCTCACCGCCGCTGCTTTCTCGTGCCGCCACGCCGCGTCAGCTCGCTGCAGCCGCCCGCGACACCTAGCGCCCACCCACGCTTCCGCCTTTGTTTCTCTCTCCTCTGCAGGTGGCCGCCTCGTTTCTTTGCATATTTATCAGGCTCCTGTGACGTCCCTGCCGCGACGCGCCGCCCCCGATGGAGTGAGTTCCCGAGCCGCCTCCTCCAGTAGCGGAGCTGCCGCGCCACGCCGCTTCCTCCAAATCCATATGAATATGGATAAGCGCCTGCCTGCTGCCTCTTACACATACGCAGACGCCTCTGCTGATACAGTACACGAATATTTCTCACTCTGCTTTTCGCTGCGTAGAAAGTTCTCATTCAGTATCTGAGTGTCTACCGACTGTGTCTCACAATTTCTATTACAGGCGTCTAGGGGTTGTAGAGCGGACTTGGTAGATAAAGTTTTCATGAGAAACTCATTTCCGGAAATTTGCCCTTTGGTGGTGAAATAAGTACAAATATCGATAGGTTTCAAATCTCTCGTTTCACGCTACGCACACAGTGAAGTCAATGAGCTCAGACCTGTGTACTCTTCAGGAGCCAGTAACTCGGGAGGTGGTTTGAGTATCCGCGGTCGGTTTCTCTTCTACGTAATGAAGGACGTCGTCTTCAAAGTCACGACTGTGGCGCGTCCGTGGAGCACCACCGTCAGTCCCCCTGCCTGCGAACGTACCAGTTTCTCGCAGCAAATTAATTACCCGGTTACAACGTGGACGCTATCGACAGTGTAGAGCAGTCTAGGAAGAGTAGCCAGCGGAAAGTCATTAACATCAGATGCTCGATGAACAGTGCCATTGAAGACAATCTTAAAAGGTGGTTTCTTGAGAGTGACACAGTATCTAAATCTCCGTACACATTCCGCATGCCACCGTATGGTGCATGTAGAAGGGTACCTCGTACCTTGTGCCGATAATGGTCATTTCGTTTCGTTTTCCACTCGCAAAAAACGTGAGAGAAAAATTACTGTCGATATGCCTCCGTATAAGGCGCTGATTTCTCTCATTTCTTCATCGTGGTCCTTGGGCAAAATGTACGTTGGTGGCAGTATATGCAGTATACGATGGTTGCCCAGAAAGTAATGCACCACTTTTTTTTCTCAGCCGTAAACAATGCTATGAATGCGAAACGTTACTATGTATTATTTAAAGTCTCCTTAGTGAGCGCGCCAAGTTTCCGTCACTTCCGACAGTTAGCGACACTGCAGGTCCGTTTCAAAATGGTTCAAATGGCTCTGGGCACTATGGGGCTTAATTTCTCAGGTCGTCAGCCACCTAGAACTTAGAACTACTTAAACCTAACTAACCTAAGGACATCACACACATCCATGCCCGAGGCAAGATTCGAACACGCGACCGTAGCAGTCGCGCGGTTCCAGACTGGAGCGCTTAGAACCGCTCGGCCACACAGGCCGGCTGTCATTTTCAAAATGGCGTCTGTAGCTGACGTACGTTACAAGTAACGTGCCGTCATTGAATATCTGACTGCAGAGAAATAAACTGTGAGGAATATTCGCAAACGTTTGTGCAAAGTCTATGGAGAACTTGCTGTCGACAGAATTATAGTTAGTCTCTTGGCACGGAGAGTGAGGTCATCAGAAAAAGGTTCGGCGGAGCTCCACGATTTGCAGCGGTCGGGAGACCACCCACCCTACAGCCCTGACGTAGCCTCCTCGGACATCCACTTGTTTGGGCCATTAAAGGGTGCCATTCGTGAAAGAAATTTTGAGGACGATGAGGTGATTCACACAGTGAAGCACTGACTCCGCAACCAGGACAAGGATTGGTACTGACAGAGAATACACGCCCTTGTTCCACGCTAGAGGAAGGCCCCGTACAATGGGATGGAGTTTACGTGGAAGAAGAGGGTCTGTAGATAAAAGACCATTCCTTGGTGTGTGTAATTCTCATTATGTTCAATAAATAATTGTTGAAGAAAAAACATGCAGTGTATTACTTTCTGGGCAACCCACCTGAGTCAAATAGCGACCGACCTAACAAATCATGGAGAAAATAAATCTAGCAAATTGTAGCGAAATGAAAGAAAACCTGCAGAGGATCAACACTTGCTGCAGGAACTGGAAATTAACCCTCACCATAAACAAATGTAACGTATTGAGCATAAAAAAGGCAGAACGAGCCATTCTTGAATGATTACACGACTTCATAACAGTCACTGGAAGTACTCACTTCCACAAAATATCGAGGAGTGTGCGTACAGAGTGATTTTAACTGCAACTACGACATACAAATAATTGCAAGGAAGGCATAGGCTTAACGAAAGATTCATTGGAAAAACCCTCAGAAAATGTAGTGCACTAGCAAACGAGGTAGCTTAACTTTAATATTGCTCGTCAGGCTGGAATCCGTACCAGATATCATTGATATATGAGATTCAAAGAAGAGCAGCACGTTTCGTACCGAAATCATTTAGTAAGAGCGGAAGTGCCACAAGGATGCACTGCCAACTCCAGTAGCAGACATTTCAAGACAGGCAATCCATCCGGAGGAGACAAAAGTAAGGGGGTATCTCCTAACACGAGGTCTGTTCAAAAAATTCCGGAACATTCGTAATTTCGCACTAATGGTGTGTTGTTGCGAAATGCGGTTGGCAATCCTGTACAGTCCTGTGTTTAATGTGTAATTGCGGCAAGTTTCATTGTTGTATATCTGTTAGTTACTGTTCATTTCTGTATTGAGTAGAACGTTATGTCACACATTTTGCGAATTTCGAAATGGCAGAGTTAGAGGAGCAGCGCGTCTACATTAAATTTTGCAGGAAACTCAAGAAAACCTATACAGAGCCAGACATAATGAAGCAGGAAGCCGACGGTGATGAGTGCTTACTTCGTACTCGCTATTAGGAATGTTCCGCACGGTTTGAAAGTGGCCAGACAGAAGATAAAGGTGACCCTCGTTCAGCACTCCCTTCGACGTCTACCGACGACGGTCATGTCAGGAAGGTTAGTGAGATTGTGCGTGCCAGTCGAAGACTGACATTCCGAGAGTTTGCTGAAGAATTTTATATTTCAGTTGGATCATGTCGTGAAACCCTGACACGGCATCTCGGAATGCATCGAATTGCCGCCAAGTTCGTCCCACGGCTCATGAGTCAAGTCCAGAAAGACCTTCACCTCGCAATCTGTGAAGAGCTTTTGGACTGCGCAAATGGGAACGATATGTTCCTTAAGAGAATCATAAATTGTGATGAGACGGCCGTCTGAGATTATGATGTTGAGACCACGATTCAATCTTCACAATGTGGCGGGAAAGCTCCAAGACCAAGAAATGCTCGTCAGATCAGGTCAATTGTCAAAGCTATGCTGATAGTTTCTTTTGTTAGTTTTTTTTTACATTAAACGATTAGTTCATCATAAATTCGAACCACAGTGGCAAAGTGTTAATCTGTGGTACTATCGGAACGTGTTGCGACTCCTGCGATAAAATGTGAGAAGGAAACGGCCTGAATTGTGTCGAGGCATTGCATAGCAATTGCCTCACGATAACGCCCCAGCAATCCCTGTTGATGCGTGGCTATCGCACAAGAAACGAACTCACCGTGCTGCTTCACCCTCCGTACTCACCAGATCCGGACCCTGAGGACTTTCTTTTACTTCCAAAGTTGAAAACCCCGTCGAAATGACGAAGATTTGCAACGATAGACGAAATTAAAGAACATTCTCAGACGGCGCTACTCGCGATCCAGCGAGAGGCGTACCAAGACTGCTTCTGGAAGAGGAAACGGCGTGGGAAGAAGTATATCAACTGTGAAGGAGACCATGCACAATAAGTAAAATGTACGCTCAGAAACATTTCGTGCACTAAGTTCCGGATTTTTTTTTTAACAGACCTTGCATCGTGTCGGGCTTCCTTTTTCCAAGCGTAGTGCACCTCGACGTGGCAAGGACTCAGAAAGTCGTTGGAAATCCCCTGCAGAAATATTGCGTCATGCTGGCTGTATACCCATCCATAACTGCGAAAGTGTTGAGGTGAACGATTTTGTGCACGAACTGACCTCTCGATTATATCCCATACGGGCGATCTGGGAGGCCAAACCATTCGCTCTAATTGTCCAGAATGTTCCTCAGACCAATCACGAACAACTGTGGGTCAGTGACATGGCGTGTTGTCATCCATAAAAAATTCCATCGTAGTCTGGGAACATGAATTCCTTGAATGGCTGCAAATGGTCCATTCCATGTAAACACAGCCAACACCATTCTGGGGTCACCACCAGCTTGCACAGTGCCGTCTTGACAACCTCGGTCCAGGCTTCGTGGAGTCTATGCCACACCTGAACTTGACAATCAACTCTTATTAACCAATCAACTCATCTGACCAGGCCACGGTTTTCCACTCGTCTAGGGTACAACCGGTGTGGTCACTAACCCAGGAGAGGTGTTTCGGGTTACGTCGTATTCTTAGCAAAGGTTGGGTTGGGTTGATTGGGGGGAAGAGACCAGACAGCGAGGTCATCGGTCTCATCGGATTGGGGAAGGACGTGGAAGGAAGTCGGCCGTGCCCTTTCAAAGGAACCATCCCGGCGTTTGCCTGGAGCGATTTAGGGAAATCACGGAAAAACTAAATCAAGATGTCCGGACGCGGGATTGAACCGTCATCCTCTCCGAATGCGAGTCCAGTGTGCTAGACACTGCGCCATATCGCTCGGTCTTAGCAAAGGCACTTGCGTTGGTCGTCTGCTGCCGTAGTCCATTAACACCTATTTTCGCCTCACTATTCTAACGAATACGTTCGTCGTACATCCGACATTGATTTCTGCGGTTATTTCACGCAGTGTTGCTTGTCTGTTAGCGCTGACAGCTCTACGCAAACGCGGCTGTTCTCGGTGAGTAGGTGAAGGACGTCGGCCACTGCAATGTCCATGGTGAGAGGTAACACCTAAAATCCGATATTCTCGGCACCTCTTGACACTGTGGATCTCGGAATAGTGAATTCACTAACGATTTCCGAAAAGGAATGTCCCCTGTGTCTACCCCCCACTCACATTGAGCGTTCGAAGTTCGTTAACTCCCGTCGTGCGGCCAAAATCACGTCGAACACCTTTCCACACGAATCACGTTATTAGATAACTGCTCTACCAATGCACTGCCCTTTTATACGTTGTGTACACGACACCACTGCCATATGTCTATGTGTACATCGCTATCCAATGACTTTTTTCACGTCAGTGTACATCACGAAGTGATATACCATCGAAATTCGCTGAGTGTACGTTTCCAAAGAAATCCTCCTACCTGTATCTCGCAAAAAGCAAAAATTAGAAAAATTCGAAATCATACCGCTACTTACCAAAAGTTGTTCTCCCCGCCAATTATTCGCGATTGGAACAGGAATGGTTGGAAATGACAGCGGTACATAGAGCTTGTCGAGTATAGATGCAGATGTAGTTGATACGAAAAATATTGCTATCAAAATGACTGTTGATTACATGCGATTTTACAAACGGCTGTTCGTTGCTTACTGCAGATACACATACCTCCTCCTCATTTTGTACGACGTGAACAGGCACTATCGTCAAGTACAATACACAACTTCCATTGCCGAGGAGCGGGATTCAAATCCTCGTACACTTATCCAGTTTTATGTTTTCGTGGGTGTCCATAAATGTTTTTTCTTCGAAAGGCTACATTTCTCCACTATAAGCGTGTGCACAATCTCAAAAGATTTCGTTATTGGAGGAACGCTGAACTGTAATCCTCCTACGTTTCCTTACTTCTCTGTATTACGCGAATAACATCATGTACACTCCACAGGGTTGAAGTACAGCAACGCAGTTGAGATTTGGGAACCGATACTTCCGACACCTGGAATGTAATGCATACAAATAACACTACTGGCCATTAAAATTGCCACACCATGAAGAAGACGCTCTACAGACGCGAAATTTAACCGACAGGAAGAAGATGCCGTGATATGCAAATGATTTGCTTTTCAGAGCATTCACACAAGGTTGGCGCCGGTGGCGACACCTACAACGTGCTGACATGAGGAAAGTTTCAAACCGATTTCTCATATACACACACTGCAGTTGACCGGCGTTGCCTGGTGAAACGTTGTTGTGATGCCTCGTGTAAGGAGGAGAAATGCTTACCATTACGTTTCCGACTTTGATAAAGGTCGGATTGCAGCCTATCGCTATTGAGGTTTATCGTATCGCGACATTGCTGCTCGCGTTTGTCGAGATCCAATGACTGTTAGCAGAATATGGAATCGGTGGATTCAGGAGGGTAATACGGAACGCCGTGCTGGATCCCAACGGCCTCGCATCACTAGCAGTCGAGATGATAGGCATCTTACCCGCATGGCTGTAATGGATCGTGCAGCCACGTCTCTATCCCTGAGTCAACGCTGATCAAGTGCTGTTTGTGTAGGAGAAATCGGTTGGAAACTTTCCTCATGTCAGCACGTTGTAAGTGTCGCCAGCGGCGCCAACCTTGTGTGAATGCTCTGTAAAGCTGATCATTTGCTTATCACAGCATCTTCTTCCTGTCGGTTAAATTTCGCGTCTGTATCACGTCATCTTTGTGGTGTAGCAATTTTAATGGCCAATAGTGTATTCCAGACACACTGCGGCTCAAAATCGACACGAAAAGTCCTCTGGAGGTGACATGAATTTCGTTAATCAAACCTCCCCTTCCTTCAGGGCGTTGACTCCAATGCATTTCGAGGCCTAATGCGACAGTTCCCGGGAGGTAAGCAACAGGATTACGTTCTCGAAAATGCTCGTCACCTCCACCACCTCCTGGGCGGTTCAATCCGACTCTAAGGATATCGTGGGGCTGCCCATTGAATGTGATCTGACCCCTCTGGACCGCGATACAGTTTTTGTTCTAGTGTACAGGATGGATCCACTAGGGACCACTCAAAACCGATCGACCCGATGTGAACGTGATCCAAATCAGCAAAGGTTGTTTATGCTTTTTCAGCCCCCCTATTTCGCACCAGCCTGTGTCGTCATCACGGAGGGATGCAACATTGCCATGTGATTGAATAAAACTGCAAAGGGTCCCTGTAAAATCGCCTAGCTTGGCAACACCCTTTGTGCAATCCACGCTTCGTTGTTGAGCCTGATATAACTGTACCTATCGAAGACTCCGACACCCATTTAGCTGAGTGGTGTCTCGCGGCTGCTCTAGCGCCTGAGAGTAGGCAATCCTATCTAAGGGATGTCGAGAAGGTTGCATGAAAGTGCATTTACTCCTGTGCGCCTTGCCCCTTGTCACCGTGCAACTATGCTTGCCCCCACACACAAGTAGAGGCTCGAGCGTTGGTCGCACGCCTCTTCCTCTACACGTGCGTGCGAGTGATTCTATTCGCACCTGTGTTCACACTGGGCGCCTCTGCTTCCGACTGGGGCAAGCTACAGCCGCAAGGTGCACAGGTGTAAACGCACCTTTAGAGTGGGTTGAACCGTCAGGAGGAGGGGGTGGGTGTCAGCAATGTCGAAAGGTGTCGAGAACGCCTTGCTGTTGCTTATCCCACTATGAGCTGTCGTTTTCAACCCCTAAATGTATGGGAATGAGCACCCCAAGCGAAGGGATGTTTGCGTTGCGTCCTTTATGCCATCTCCTGAGGGCTTTTCCAGTCAATTCTGAGCGGTGGTGTGGCTGAAATGTTTTTCTCAGTGGCCCGTAAGAAACCCACGCGATTTCAACAATGGATATCACGGTTTTTGACCTCAATCGCGGAGGCATCAGAAGAAGGAGTAAATGGTAAGGGTAGCTGTGTCGATGTTTCCATTGTGTGATAAGTCCACAACAAAGGTGGTTGAAATTTGGTACTAATGTGACATCATTAACCCACGTTACTATCTTACATGAACTTCTGAATTGTGGCCTTTTTTTTCGTTGCCGAGCCCGAGGGGCCATGATTTAGTAATGTTACGTAGGTCTTATGCACTTCTGAGCTGAATTTCAAATTTATTCGGGGCTTCGAAAAAGAGATACTATGTTTGCATTAGCTGCAATCTCGGGTTTCTCGCAGATGACACAGTTACGCATTAGGAAATTCTACCGGTAAATATTGCAGTAATGTAAAATTACATTTTGAGTCGACATCATTAAGCTAAGATTGCGACCGGCCTTTGATGTAGCGAAATACATAGCTGTGAACTTCACAAAACGTAAAGTACGATATTCTTTGAATACAGGATTAATGAGTCACTGAGTGAAGATTTATTCTAGGTAGAAACAGTCAGTTCCTAAAAATATTTGGAACTAACAGTACATAGAGATATGACTTGGAGTGACCAGATACGATCAGTTGTAGGCAAAGGAAATGGTAGCATACAGAGAAAACGCAATTTCTACAAAAGCGGTTGTACCTAAAATATCTGTACGACGTATACTTGAATGCTTTCCAAATGAGGGAGGTTTATATGATGAAGGTCTAAAGGAAGCATTGAGTGTACACAAACCAGGTCGGTGCGGTGTGTAACATGCTAATCCGACTAAGAGAGAGAGAGAGAGAGAGAGAGAGAGAGAGAGAGAGAGAGAGAGAGAGAGAGAGAGACAGGCGGGCGGGAGGAAAGGGTAAGAGGAATGTTGAAAAATCTTAACTATTAGGCACTTGAGAAGAAGACGCTGTACACCTAACGAGCACCAGCTTAGCGAAGTTTTCCAGAGCAGAAATTACAAATATTCTTCTCCTCCTACGTTTCTGTCCTCTAGATATCACACAGGTAAAATTACTGAAATAATAAGAAACAAACGTACAAGCAGTGGTTCTTGCCATTCTCCAATCATGGGTGGAAAGGAAAGAAACCTTAATATTTGATATGACAAATGATCCAGGCTGTAGCGCCTAGAACCGCTCGGACACTCCGGCCGGCTGGCAGAAGCAGACTTAGGTGCCGGTGCAGATATAAAAAGGGAGTATTTCCAGGTAGTACACAGAATTGTGTATAATTCCAGAGAAAGAATACTGGGTACTCACCCAGGTGTTATATGTGTGGCAGTGATGTTTATGTGGCAAAAACATTTGCAGTCCTGAGACATTTATCAAGTCGGTGACCGGTGTCGAAGGCATAATAAGGTATGTACAATAATATTAGAATTGCCAATATGATGCTCTTGCCAGGTGAATATAACCTGCTTATCAGCAAACTATTTGATCAGAAGCATATGGACAGCAAGTTGTGGACAGTAATAAAGGTTGTTTTCACCCTTCCCCTTTATGATGGCTTGTACTCTGCTGGAGACTCTTTCAGTGAGGTGTCAAAGCCCCTTCTTCCTCAAGAGCAAAAACCAGAGAAGGTAGTAAAGTCGGTCGCTTGAATCAGGAGCGAAGTCTACGTTCCATATCATCACAAAGGTGTTCCACTGGGTTCAAGTCGGGACTCGAGGCAAGCTAGTCGATTTCAGGATAGTTGTTGTTCAACATTCCCTCACACAGATGTTTTGTGTCAGAGTGCATTGTCAGGCTGACAGAAGCAATCTTCGCCTGTTCCTAGACAATACACAGTACACAACGCTTTAAAATTTGTACATATTCGTCCACATTTAGTGTTTCCGTAAGTGAAATATGAGGAACACTACCTAACCACGAAAACACCCCCATGCCTTGACATCATCTCCTCAGAACTTTTACAATAGGCACTACACATGACGTCTGCTAAAGTACTTCAGGAATCCGCCAAACACAAATCCTTCCACCGAATTGGCACAAGATAAAGTGTGTTTCAAATCACTCGTTTCTCGTCATACATTGTCCAGTGGCGCCAGTCTTTAATCTATCCCAAGTGTCTCTTAGCACTGATAATTTAAACTTATATCTTTTAAACAAATACGGAGATGATATTTAAAACATTTGTCATTTTAATGATGAGCCTTTATATGAAACGTCGATCGTTAAGATCGACAAGAGCGTTCAGAATTTAGCATTCAGGTCCTTGTTACAAAACTTGTAAGTTTCGCATTAACAGTAAATCCTAAACTATTATAGATATGATCAATATTCAAGTTTTATTGAAATGACCATGAAAATTTAAGAAAGATGGTAGATTAAAATTACTGTGGCTTCATTCCCTCAATTATTACAGAATTAAATAGTTTCCTAAATGTTTCCTTTTATGGTCGATCTTAGGTCCGCCATATTTAACACTGCTACGGCTCCTTGGCCACAAACAGCTCCTACGGTGTTTCCCTATGACGTAGGTTCTCGTCTGTCTCACTCGCACACTACAGCACTTAGGCCTGATCAGCCTGGCCTCATTCAGCACAATAGACACCTGTGGACTTTCCCCGTCTCGTGGCGAATCTGCTCTCTTTGTGGCACACGGTCCTGGACGACATGATTCCTTTCACAATTTCTGGAAGGCTCATACTGAAATGACAGCGAAATGCTCGTTAACTCACAAGTGGTTGCAAAAAATCACATGAAATGAGCGAAAATAATCACTCGTGAATTCTACAGTGCTACCAGTACTCCAGGTAGCGCAATGAATGCGCATAGGCAGTTAAAAAGAATTGGGTACAATGGTCAAAGAGTCCCTCGTAAGCAACACTTCTCAGTTAAGCATTAGATCATCATTTCCTCCACACAAAATACACTCCTGGAAATTGAAATAAGAACACCGTGAATTCATTGTCCCAGGAAGGGGAAACTTTATTGACACATTCCTGGGGTCAGATACATCACATGATCACACTGACAGAACCACAGGCACATAGACACAGGCAACAGAGCATGCACAATGTCGGCACTAGTACAGTGTATATCCACCTTTCGCAGCAATGCAGGCTGCTATTCTCCCATGGAGACGACCGTAGAGATGCTGGATGTAGTCCTGTGGAACGGCTTGCCATGCCATTTCCACCTGGCGCCTCACTTGGACCAGCGTTCGTGCTGGACGTGCAGACCGCGTGAGACGACGCTTCATCCAGTCCCAAACATGCTCAATGGGGGACAGATCCGGAGATCTTGCTGGCCACGGTAGTTGACTTACACCTTCTAGAGCACGTTGGGTGGCACGGGATACATGCGGACGTGCATTGTCCTGTTGTAACAGCAAGTTCCCTTGCCGGTCTAGGAACGGTAGAACGATGGGTTCGATGACGGTTTGGATGTATCGTGCACTATTCAGTGTCCCCTCGACGATCACCAGAGGTGTACGGCCAGTGTAGGAGATCGCTCCCCACACCATGATGCCGGGTGTTGGCCCTGTGTGCCTCGGTCGTATGCAGTCCTGATTGTGGCGCTCACCTGCACGGCGCCAAACACGCATACGACCATCATTGGCACCAAGGCAGAAGCGACTCTCATCGCTGAAGACGACACGTCTCCATTCGTCTCTCCATTCAGGCCTGTCGCGACACCACTGAGGCGGGCTGCACGATGTTGGGGCGTGAGCGGAAGACGGCCTAACGGTGTGCGGGACCGTAGCCCAGCTTCATGGAAACGGTTGCGAATGGTCCTCGCCGATACCCCAGGAGCAACAGTGTCCCTACTTTGCTGGGAAGTGGCGGTGCGGTCCCCTACGGCACTGCGTAGGATCCTACGGCGTGCATCCGTGTGTTGCTGCGGTCCGGTCCCAGGTCGACGGGCACGTGCACCTTCCGCCGACCACTGGCGACAACATCGATGTACTGTGGAGACCTCAAGCCCCACGTGTTGAGCAATTCGGCGGTACGTCCACCCGGCCTCCCGCATGCCCACTATACGCCCTCGCTCAAAGTCCGTCAACTGCACATACGGTTCACGTCCACGCTGTCGCGGCATGCTACCAGTGTTAAAGACTGCGATGGACCTCCGTATGCCACGGCAAACTGGCTGACACTGACGGCGGCGGTGCACAAATGCTGCGCAGCTAGCGCCATTCGACGGCCAACACCGCGGTTCCTGGTGTGTCCGCTGTGCCGTGCGTGTGATCATTGCTTGTACGGCCCTCTCGCAGTGTCTGGAGCAAGTATGGTGGGTCTGACACACCGGTGTCAATGTGATCTTTTTTCCATTTCCAGGAGTGTACATTGAACGATGGCAGCATGATATCTTATTGAATCGTTGGGTAATAGAATACTTGTTGTAAAGTTTAGTGCATAATAGTTAGCTTTGTTCTTTATTTATTTATTTAACAGAAAGCACATTGCTGCAAGGCTACTGTCCGTGGCATTCAAAGCTAAGAAGATAATTGTATTGGTTTTGTCTAAAAGAATTTAACGTTTATTATGTAATGGATATTATTTAGAACGTGAAAGTGATCAAGCTTTGATTATTTAAATATGTTAAAGCGCAAAATAACCTAGAATAAGCTATAGCCAGTCAAATGGACGACGACGGTGGTCGGCACGCGGGAGACGCGCAGAGGGAGAGCTGCTGCAGACGCGCAAGCGTACAGTTCGGCTGGAGACACCAAAGGGTACAGGTCGGCTGGAGACACCAAAGGGTACAGATCGGCTGGAGACACCAAAGGGTACAGATCGGCTGGAGACACCAAAGGGTACAGGTCGGCTGTAGACACCAAAGGGTACAGATCGGCTGGAGACACCAAAGGGTACAGATCGGCTGGATACACCAAAGGGTACAGATCGGCTGGAGACACCAAAGGGTACAGGTCGGCTGGAGACACCAAAGGGTACAGATCGGCTGGAGACACCAAAGGGTACAGATCGGCTGGAGACACCAAAGGGTACAGATCGGCTGGGGACACCAAAGGGTACAGTTCGTCTGGAGACACCAAAGGGTACAGGTCGGATTGAGGCGCGAAAGCAGACAGTCTGTAATTAGGCAGCTAGGAAGAGAAACGACATACAACATTTCGCGTTGTGTGGTAGCGCGGGACTTAGTCTCCGGGCGGTGAGCATCCGCGCGCCTGTGAACTCTCAACTTTTCGTGTAAACATCAAAGAGGAGTATTGGACTTGTGTTTCGCCATGAGATTGTGAATGATCGAACTGTGTCAAATGGAAGTTTAGTCCCGTCCAATGTTTCCGTTATACCAACGGTGGATCAGTGTGTGGAAGGGATGTCTTAAGTGCATCGGGAAACAGTCCACAGCACTGTATGATATCTTAACGAGACAAGGGAATTAAGAGAGTAACCTCAGATTTTTTCATTCGTCACTGACGTGAATATTGGTGACAAGTGCACTAGAATATATCAGGTTGCAAACACATTAGCCACTCTACTTCCATCCAATGAAACATAGTGCTCGCTCACTGTTGTGAAATTAATGATTAAGTTCAGGGTCTTTGCTGTAGATGATGTATGGGCAGACATGATAATGCACAGAAGCAACATTTTATTTGTCCGCATCGAGCCCCCTCCACTCCCGCCGACGAACTGTAAATATTGTCACATATCTTTTGCGCAGTGGGACCTGTGCACCTTCTCCGCAGGTATACAAGGTACTGGAGGCATGCGAGGTGTCGTGTCCACCTCAGGATAAGTTCGAAAAGTATCAGCTGTGTTTACTGAAGTCGTACTGTCCTGTTGTCGGCTGTGCTAGATAACTCTTTACCACATGAAGTCAGCCTCCACTAAAAAAATGGCTCTGAGCACTATGGGACTTAACTACTGTGGTCATCAGTCCCCTAGAACTCAGAACTACTTAAACCTAACTAACCTAAGTACATCACACACATACATGCCCGAGGCAGGATTCGAACCTGCGACCGTAGCAGTCGCGCGGTTCCGGACTGCGCGCCTAGAACCGCTAGACCACCGCGGCCGGCCAGCCTCCACTACTTTTCAAAAATAATGACACATAATACACTCCTGGAAATGGAAAAAAGAACACATTGACACCGGTGTGTCAGACCCACCATACTTGCTCCGGACACTGCGAGAGGACTGTACAAGCAATGATCACATGCACGGCACAGCGGACACACCAGGAACCGCGGTGTTGGCCGTCGAATGGCGCTAGCTGCGCAGCATTTGTGCACCGCCGCCGTCAGTGTCAGCCAGTTTGCCGTGGCATACGGAGCTCCATCGCAGTCTTTAACACTGGTAGCATGCCGCGACAGCTTAGACGTGAACCGTATGTGCAGTTGACGGACTTTGAGCGAGGGCGTATAGTGGGCATGCGGGAGGCCGGCTGGACGTACCGCCGAATTGCTCAACACGTGGTGCGTGAGGTCTCCACAGTACATCGATGTTGTCGCCAATGGTCGGCGGAAGGTGAACGTGCCCGTCGACCTGGGACCGGACCGCAGCGACGCACGGATGCACGACAAGACCGTAGGATCCTACGCAGTGCCGTAGGGGACCGCACCGCCACTTCCCAGCAAATTAGGGACACTGTTGCTCCTGGGGTATCGGCGAGGACCATTCGCAACCGTCTCCATGAAGCTGGGCTACGGTCCCGCACACCGTTAGGCCGTCTTCCGCTCACGCCCCAACATCGTGCAGCCCGCCTCCAGTGGTGTCGCGACAGGCGTGAATGGAGGGACGAATGGAGACGTGTCGTCTTCAGCGATGAGAGTCGCTTCTGCCTTGATGCCAATGATGGTCGTATGCGTGTTTGGCGCCGTGCAGGTGAGCGCCACAATCAGGACTGCATACGACCGAGGCACACAGGGCCAACACCCGGCATCGTGGTATGGGGAGCGATCTCCTACACTGGCCGTACACCTCTGGTGATCGTCAAGGGGACACTGAATAGTGCACGGTACATCCAAACCGTCATCGAACCCATCGTTCTACCATTCCTAGACCGGCAAGGGAACTTGCTGTTCCAACAGGACAATGCACGTCCGCATGTATCCCGTGCCACCCAACGTGCTCTAGAAGGTGTAAGTCAACTACCCTGGCCAGCAAGATCTCCGGATCTGTCCCCCAATGAGCATGTTTGGGACTGGATGAAGCGTCGTCTCACGCGGTCTGCACGTCCAGCACGAAATCTGGTCCATCTGAGGCGCCAGGTGGAAATAGCATGGCAAGCCGTTCCACAGGACTACATCCAGCATCTCTACGATCGTCTCCATGGGAGAATAGCAGCCTGCATTGCTGCGAAAGGTGGATATACACTGTACTAGTGCCGACATTGTGCATGCTCTGTTGCCTGTGTCTATGTGCCTGTGGTTCTGTCAGTGTGATCATGTGATGTATCTGACCCCAGGAATGTGTCAATAAAGTTTCCCCTTCCTGGGACAATGAATTCACGGTGTTCTTATTTCAATTTCCAGGAGTGTAGTTGTGTGTGATTTTCAATGACAGCCAGTATGGGTCGTTACAAGGCCTATCTACTAACCTTGACAACCATTTGCTTATTTTCGCCGTCTCGAAACCAGTTAGCAAATAAATATTGCAAAAGTTTAGAAATGTGTTCCAATCCAGCGCTCAAAATCAAACTCTACATTTAATACGCACAATGCTTTTATCCACTGAGCTTTCAAAGCTTTCATAACGCTAGTATGTGATTGCAGTGCTACAATTTATTCCTGTTTAATAGTAAGTGTAGACCAGTATTTTCTAGGTTTCTGTGAACCACAGCGAGATTTATTGAAACATGTTGTAGTGCTGTTAATATGATTGTGAAGATAATTGAAGACGGAGAATCATTATACAGGTCAACTACCATGACAAAACATTTGCGCAGAATTATCTGTCTGTATATCATTTCATTTATCCACATTGATTCTGTATTCTGACAGATTGCCATCATCAGAGCTGTCTGAAGGCAAGAAGGGAAGAAACAGAGGTTACACATTTTCACACATAGCACGAAAAAGAAAATAGGCCCAAAATAGGAAAGAGAAAAATGAAGTGTATACATACCTAAGATGCATGCCAAAATTAAGGGAAAAATCACTATAAGTGAGTCAGATAAAACAGCATCATATTTTGGCGATCTACGCAACTGTATCATTTATCAACTGCTAGCTGTTATCCACTGCTACACTCACATATCAGTAGTCTTATTATGAGTGATAATGAGTAAGTAAGCTACTGTACGTGCAAAGACATCAGCTGCCCTCACATGTCTGCGTGTTTGGTTAAGCATAGCTCTTGATGTGTACCCCCCACTCTCGCCTCTCCCAAGCCGACCCAACGCACAATATATCGATATGTACAACGTCGCTGCCAAGGAGTGCGCACAGAGCAGCTTAGGTAGGAGCACCCGTCTACACATCACACTATTCAAGTAGTATACATAATACAACGTGTAAATTATGTAGCAAATAGTGAGGAAGTTTGGGTTAAACAAAGTGACAGTTTGTATAAGGATTGCATACATTACTTTCAACAGTATCACAAAACATATATTTTCAGAAATATGTTAAAAATCGTAGATCAAAGAGTAATAGGTTTTTAAAAGAGAAAACATTTTCCCTAATTCGCGTAATCTTTTTCAGATCAGTACGTTACTTGAACTACACGCTTTCTAAAGGACCCTATGTTCCTTCTTAGCCTTCAAATAATCACTGTATCAAATTTCATCCAAATCGGTTCAGCAAGTTAATTGTGAAAACTTAAAATACAGAGTTACTATTTCTAATATTAGCACAGATAAAAATTTCAGTTACGAAATTTTTCTTTCATGATTCGCTTATGATGAAATAAAACCTATTAGTACCGCGATCTACACTCAAGTTACTGTGAAAACCACACGAAAGAGATGAGCGTGTCCAAAAAGTAGGACAGACGGACAGATGCGACGGTTTTAGATAAAACTTGAAATCCCGACAGCTTTTATTCAGTGATCCAATTTACATAAATTAAAGCCTGTATGGTGCACAAAGCTATGCTCAACTTAGCTACAAAAACACCACGAAAATTCGTGTTGTAGTTTTGTAGAAGCGTTTACAAAGAGAGAAACAGACACACATGACAGTTTTACTGATTTATTATTAGTGTTGATAAATAACGTTTTATTTTTGCATCATATTATTATGATTTATGAAGTCGTTCTGGATGCCGCCAGTAGATTTGCATTCACACGATATTTGTATGATGTTTTCAACAGATCTTCCGACGGCCAACCTCCAAAGCCTAATGACTGCGGCACGGTAGCTCAGTGTGTTCGGTCAGAGGGTTAGCTGCCCTCTGTAACAAAAAAAAAAAAAAAAAAAAAAAAAAAGAACCTGAGTGAATAGATCAACGAAGAACCTGAACGGTGTCATCGGACGTACGCCCCGAATAAATTCAACGAACAATGTAGAACAAAATGAGATCGAGAAAAAAAAGAAAATGATCCACGTTGCAGACTGGTTCCTGTTCGGTTCCCTGTGGCCACCAAAAATGTTTCTCTTTTGAAAAGGTCTGTAACTGGGCTCAGTCACCCTGGGGATGCCAAATGAGAAGCTGCTTGGGTACAATGATTACGAAACTGATACGCTTAGCACCGAGGTGGCATTACAGCTATGATCTACGCCAAGGGTCATTTATTTTTTAATTATTTGCAGCTCTATTAAGGTTAAACAAGGAAACATGAGTGACTGTTGTAACAAATGTTATTCACTGCGCCCACTGTTCGTTGCTAAATGAGCCGTGACTCTGCTAATTCCCTGCGGAAGCTGTAGTGCTTCGGAAGTCTATCATTCGTTTTTCAATCTCTCAAGTTATCAAGGACTGAAACGTCTCCCTCTCTGTAAGCTTATAGACAACTCATACTCCTCTTTTCACTAAATTTCATCCTTCTTTGGCATACTTTCCTTTCTTTTTCTCTGCGTCGTCGCTGTCTTCTAGTGGATAGCGCGTCGTGCCACAGTGGTTAAGACACTGGGCTTGATTTATAGAAAGACGAATTTCCATCGTCGTCGTGTCATCTGTCCAGATTCTTGTTTCCAATATTTCCATAAACTACTTGGAACGAATGCCGCGATGGTTCCTCCGAAAACATTGTTTCCAATTTCGTTCTCTACCCGTTCCAATTCCTCTCTAATGACGTCAGCGGCTGCTCCTGTATTTCAGTGTCACAAATTCATTTGTGACACTCGTTTTTCAGCGTTCAACACAACAAATTAAGGTTACTAAAAACACTGGTATGGAAAACTCGAGGACGAAAATAACTTTCGCTTGATGTATCACTGCCAACTAATATAATTCGATGAAACGTGGACTTTCCATAGAAAGAACCGTTACAGTACAGTACAGAAGCAAAAAGAATGAAATACGCAATCAGTGTTACACTGACGTCACAGCGATTCATGATGGTCCTTCTGCCATTACCAAAGGCGAGACATGGCACTCATGGAGAGTGTAGTGACCACCACGGACGGCAACGCAAGCTGTGCAGTGTTCTCCAATACTCGGTAACGAGTTCTTGTGGTAGGGCTTTCCGTATCTCCACAGGGCGGTTGACAGCCATTGTATGGTCGTTGTTGGTGCATGTGGACGTGGTGCGATACGTCTCGCCAGTGTATCCCACTCGTGCTTCATGCGACTCAAGTAGGTAAAACGGGAACGCCAGTTCATTCGCTGAATATACTCTCGTTCCAGGACGTTCCGCGCCCAAGCTGTACAATGCAGTCGCGCACTGTAATCGACAAAAACTAAGTCAGGACCAGAGCGCCCCTGAAAAGAACGCATATCGGGAAGGAGACAGTGTCACAATAATGTTGACCAATGAGTGCACCGCGTACAAGCATTTGAAGGCCAGTGCACCCATGTAACATGCCTCCCCAAACCATAAAAACTGGGCTACCAAAACGATAATGTTGGACAACTTCCGTGAGTGCATCATGTGTTCCCACCTCCTGCCATACACGGTATGATGATACGTCCAGCATTCTTGAACATAATCGTTTTAGTGGCCCAGGTGTTATGGTTTGGGAAGAGATACTGTTGCATGGCCTACTGACCTCCAAATCTTTGAAAATGGGAAAACCATCAGTCAGCGTAACAATGACACTGTACTCCTTACCCATGTGCGACTTTTCAGGAGTGAATTCTGTCCTGACTTCGTTTTTGTGTATGACAATGTGCGACTGCATTGAAACAGCGCAGATGGAGTAGCTCCTGGAACGAGACGACATTCGGCGAATCGGCTACCCTCCGCTTTCCCCTGACTTTTTTTCTCATTGATCCTGCTTGCGATGTTTTTGGTAGACGTGCTGCAGCACGTGCACATGCACTAACGACCATCCAACTGCGCTGGTGGGCAAATACACTGCTGGCCAGTAAAATTGCTACACCAAGAAGAAATGCAGATGATACGCGGGTATTCACTGGACAAATATATTATACTAGAACTGACATGTGATTACATTTTCACGCAATTTGGGTGCATAGATCCTGAAAAATCGGTAGCCAGAACAACCACCTATGGCCGTAATAACGGCCTTGATACGCTTGGGCATTGAGTCAAAGAGAGTTTGGATGGCGTGCACAGGTACAGCTGCCCATGCAGCTTCAACACGATACCACAGTTCATCAAGAGTAGTTACTGGCGAATTGTGACGAGCCAGTTGCTCGGCCACCATTGACCAGACGTTTCCAGTTGGTGAGATATCTGAAGAATGTGCTGGCCAGGGCAGCAGCCGAACATTTTCTGTATCCAGAAAGGCCCGTACAGGACCTGCAACATGCGATCGTGAATTATCCTGCTGGAATGTGGGATTTGGCAGGGATGGAATGAAGGGTAGAGCCACGGGTCATAACACATCTAAAATGTAACGTCCACTGTTCAAAGTGCCGTCAATGCGAACAAGAGGTGACCGACACGTGTAAACACTGGCACCCCATACCATCACACCGGGTGATACGCCAGTATGGCGATGATGAATACACGCTTCCAATGTGCGTTCACCGTGATGTCGCCAGACACGGATGCGAACATCATGAAGCTGTAAACAGAACCTGGATTCGTCCGAAAAAATGACGTTTTGCCATTCTTGCACCCAGGTTCGTCGTTGAGTACACCATCGGAGGCACTCCTGTATGTGACGCACCGTCCGCAGCTCTTGGTCGTGCGGTAGTGTTCTCGCTTCCCATGTCCGGGTTCCCATGTTCGATTCCCGGCGGGGTCAGGGATTTTCTCTGCCTCGTGATGACTGGCTGTTGTATGATGTCCTTAAGTTAGTTAGGTTTAAGTAGTTCTAAGTTCTAGGGGCCTGATGACCATAGCTGTTAAGTCCCATAGTGCTCAGAGCCATTTGAACCATTTGTGATGCAGCCTCAAGGGTAACCGCAGCCGTGGTCTCCGAGCTGATAGTCCATGCTGCTGCAAACGTCGTCGAACTGTTCGTGCAGAAGGTTGTTGTCTTGCAAACGTCTCTATCTGTTGACTCAGGGATCGAGATGTGGCTGCATGGTCTGTTACAGCCATGCGGATAAGATGCCTGTCATCTCGACTGCTAGTGATACGAGGCCGTTGGGATCCAGCACGGCGTTCCGTATTAACCTCCTGAACCCACCGATTCCATATTCTGCTAACAGTCATTGGATCTCGACAAACGCGAGCAGCAATGTCGCGATACGATAAACCGCAATCGTGATAGGCTACAATCTTACCTTTATCAAATTCGGAAACGTGATGGTACGCATTTCTCCTCCTTGCACGAGGCATCACAACAACGTTTTACCAGGCAATGCCGGTCAACTGCTGTTAGTGTATGAGAAATCGGTTGGAAACTTCCCTCATGGCAGCACGTTGTAAGTGTCACCCCGTGCTCCAGCGTTGTGTGAATGCTCTGAAAAGCTAATCATTTGCACTTCACAGCATCTTCTTCCTGTCGGTTAAATTTCGCGTCTGTAGCACATCATCTTCATGGTGTAGCACTTTTAATAGCCAGTAGTGTATAACGACCTACCACAATCATTCCCTACCCCAACCCTGTGTCCAGCGTGGAATCACGATGCGGGGCATGCACTGGTGTCAGACCTGGACAGGTGAGTCCCGATTTCAGTTGGTAAGAGCTGATGGTAGGGTTCGAGTGAGGCACAGACCTCACGAAGCCATGACCCCGGTTGTCAAAAAGGCACTAAGCAAGCTGCTGGCGCTTCTACAATGGTGTGGAATGTATTGCGTCTTCTGGTTCAGCTGAACCGCTCATTGACTGGAAATGATTGTCGTCGGCTACTTGGAGACCATTTGCACCTATTGATGGACTTAATGTTCCTAAGCATGTCACTGGACCACAATGGTTTGCGACTGGTCTGAAGAACGTTCTGGATAATTCGAGTAAATGATCTGGCTACACAGATCACTCGACATGAATCCATCGAACCATTATGGGACATGAGGTCTGTTCGTGCACAAAATCGTCAACACATTCGCAGTTTTGGACTGTTATAGAAACTTCATGGTTCAATATTTCTGTAGAAGTCTTCCGACAACTTCTTCAGTCCATGCCAAGCCGAGCTGCTGCACCACGCCGGGCAAAAGATCTGAAACGATGTTAGGAGGTATTCCACGATTTTTGTCACCTCAGTGCGTATGCATATATGTACTATATACATAGTTTGTCCTGATCAGAGGCATATATATATGATTTAAACTGGAGGTATCATATGTGGAAGAAGTTAATTACTATCGTCGTACTTGCCTCTACCAGGTTTTTCTCCATCGTGATGAGGAGAAAGAAAATTTATAAATCACCATTAACTTTTCATTTAGGAGAGAGATTATTGTGCTTCCATGAAAACAAAATAGGATTTTTATTTGTGTGGCCTACGGTCCCACGGTCATTAAATAAAACGTGACGTAGCATAAGAGGCTCCTTTCTAGCCAGAACAGGAACTGTACAGTACTCAGAATAAAGTTTCCCGTTCGACCACACTGATGCAGTTTTTCCATAATTTAAGTAAGGACCCCTGCAGTGTACTTCCATTATACTTTCGTAACCAAAAATATGTGTTAGTGAGCTGGTAAAGAAAGTACTTTTACAGTATCACATAGAGTCGGCAGAGCTCAAATTGTGCGATACCTGAAGACTACACAGTTGACTGTACATGACGGAAAATGCATGAATTGTGGTTCCAACAGTAAGTAGTAAGAGGTATACAAAGGGACAGTTGACTGGAAGGAGTGTAGGAGTGCATTTGTAGAAAAGGCGAGAAGTCGAATGGGGTGATGACAGAGTAGTGGTGGGAGTAAAAAACGAAATGGAGAGGCCTGCAAGCAAAACCGACCTGGTAGTAACTGGAAACTGTTTCTGATGATGATGCCGATGAAACAGAATGCAATAACAGCCCACCCCCACATCCACCCTTTTCCCCTCCCTTCCACCCTTCACTTTATGCCCATTTATGAAGATCGTGGGACTTAATATTTCTTTCTTTTTCAGTTCCTTTCCTCAGTCTTAGTTTACTAATTATTTAGATAGGTTTCACGTTCTGTGAAATTCTCTTAGCTATTTACTTTCATATTCCATCACATTTCGGGTTTGCATCCGGGACAGCTGTATATAGACTTCCAATATTTTGGCTGTTAACCGTACGTCCATCTTCAGCACAAAGCGGAGACTGAGTCAAAACCACTTGACACATTGACATACTGTGGAGCAAAATGCACACGCGTCGCGGACAAGAGGTATTTAGTAAAAACGGACACACGAAACACTAGATTAAGACAGCTCTACAAAACTAAAACGCCAGACCAACCAAAGGAAGAGAAAGATGAGAGAGACGGATAGCCTACGGCCTTTCTTCCTCATATGGAAATGATTCTGCAAAAGTTACCAGAATTACAAAGAAAAAAAGGTGGATGTGACCTTCCTTCTACTGATCAAGACGGCAACTCTTCTGTGATCTGTGAAAGATAATCTGGCGTAATTCCTTGTCAGTGTGTTAACAATTACATAGGAAAAACGACACACATTGTAGAAGAGCGGTGGATCGAACACAAGCGACACTCCTGTCTTCAATAGCCCAACAAAGCAATAGTGGTTGAACATCGTATTTCCATTGGCCACTCCATGAATTATGAGAGAGTCAAGATAGTGGAGAATAGCTTCATACCATTCGGGATCAATTGTTAATGGAGCTGTGGAAATACAGTCAGTAGAGAATCAGCTCAACCCGAACGAGGGATTCCCACTTGACAAGTCATGGAATCGTCACTTCACTTACGAGCTCTCAAAGGAATTATAGCTCATAGTAAGTACTATGGATTTTCTGACTCGACACCTGCTATGTACTATTCTAAGAATACTGGCGCTTTTGGGTAGGCAGTCTGTCTGTAACGCATTCGTATTTTACTCCAAAATATATAATTGGGTCAAGTGGTCGTAACTTTTGACCGAATTCTCTTGAAGATGTTAGACTGCTAATATACGAAATACCAAAAGCCAGCACGGTAACTCAGCGTGTTCGGTCAGAGGGCTAGTTGCCCTCTGTAATTATAATACTGAGTTAATGGATCAACAACGAACTAAAATGGGTGTCTTTCGACGCCCGCCCAGAGCTGATACAACGGACGGAAGCAAACAAAATGTAATTTTCTTTTTAAAAAAAAGTGGTCAGCAAGACAGACTGTCAATCCTAAGGGCCCGTGTTCGATTCCCGGCTGGGTCGGAGATTTTCTCCGCTCATGGACTGGGTGTTATGTTGTCCTAATCATCATCATTTCATCCCCATCGACGCGCAAGTCGCCAAAGTGGCGTCAAATCGAATGACTTGCACCAGGCGAGCGCTCTTCCGACGGGAGGCCCTCATCTCACGCCATTATTATTACTATTATAGTCTTGTGTTAAGCATTTTCATGTTTTAGATGTTTGGTGTAGAGTATTTAGAAATGTAAAAACACATGCAGCAAAGTGTTTCTCTTAATCGAAATGTAGAAGTGTCTTTGGCGTTCTGAAAGTTAGTTTCGTCATTGTTTTTCAAAGAGGAGATTGTGCACAAGATGAAACAAACAAACGCCATATAAATCCACACCCGGTCCTGGTTTAACGGGGGAACTGGCGTCAGCGGAGGGCAAATCATGCATGCGAAGAGCGCCGAAGAAGAGAGAGTAGCAGCAGACTGGCGTGCCCTGTGTTACTGGAGTACACGTCACTTCGGCAGACGGACGTGTACTGACAACGTGGCCACCAAAGGAACTGCGTGCTGTTATGCGGTGTGAATGGGCGCGTAGGACTAGTGTGTCAGTCATACACGAACGCCTACAGACCGTGTGTGGTGAAGAGATCTTGTCTCATAAAATACTTGGTCACTGATTTTGCATTCTCGGGGAAGAAAGGCAGAATGTGGAGGATGAAGTTCGAAGTGGGCGTTCTTCCACATCCACGAAAGAAAGCAACATGGCTCGAGCACAGGACACGTTGGTAGTGGATAGGTTCATAACGGTGTAGCGTCCATGTCCATACTGCTTATTCTGCGAGCAGCCACATCCTCCACCACGTACTGGGTCACGGAAAAATGTCAGCAAGATAGGTGCCGAGAAACCTGGCAAGGGTGCAAGAATAGGAATGAGCCTCGATCATGTGATGCGGTACGTACGAGAGGGAAATGCATTCCTGTTCGGAACCATCAGAGACGATGAGACATGGGCGCATCACTTTACCTCAGTATCCAAGGCCGCCTCAATGACATGGTAGCAAACCAGGTAAAAATTAAAATTGTTACCTTTAGCAGGAAATATTATGGCCAGAGTGTTCTGGGACGCGAGAAGTGTGCTTCTCCTTGATTTCCTCCAACAAGGGACCATCATTGGGGCGCGCTACTCTGACACCCTCACTCAGGTCCGGCATTCGACGAAGGAGACCAGGGCTCTTCAGTGAAGGTTGTGTGTTCTTGGACGACAACGCAAAGCCACACATGATAAGGCTCACAAAGGATCAGATTCGTCACTTCGGGAGAGCGAGTTTGGATTACCCGACCTACAGCCCCATCGGACGTTTACCTATTCCCTGCATTGGAAGCAGCACTCACGGGACGCCACTTTCAAAGCAATGCCGAGGTGGATTTGGCTGTGCGACAATTCGTTGCATCCAGGGGCATCGAGTCTCACCAAACTGATGAAACTTATACGAGAAGGAGATTTTAACTCTGCAGCGGAGTGTGCGCTGACATGAAACTTCATGGCAGATTAAAACTGTGTGCCAGACCGAGACTCGAACTCGGGAACTTTGCCTTTCGCGGGCAAGTGCTCTACCATCTGAGCTACCCAAGCACGACTCACGCTCCGTCCTCATAGCTTTACTTCCGCAAGTACTTCGTCTCCTACTTTCCAAACTTCGCAGAAGCTTTCTGGGTAGCTCAGGTGGTAGAGCACTTGACCGCGAAAGGAAAGGTCTCGAGTTCGAGTCTCGGTCCAGCACACAGTTTTAATCTGCCAGGAAGTTTGCTGAAACTGATGGCATGCTACGACATATATCTCAATGTCTGCAGCGACTGGGTCTAAAAATAGTGAAAGGCTTTTAGTTTATGATGCCGTGGTGCTTACTTTCGGAACGTCCCTCGTACATGTCGCAACTCGCTACAAAGGTATGAGGTCAACCGCTAAGACGGATGTCAGCGAAACCGGCTGTACTTCTTCCCTTTCTTTCGCCCTTTAGAGCCACTAAGAAAATTACAAGTATGTTCTCCTCTGCAGAAATGACCTGCTGACATCTACAACCTGTCTCTTCCAGTACAGACACCTTAGGAAGTGTTAAATAACTTACCTGCACATTTGAAAACAAGCCAGTATTTCAAGCACGGAGAGTCTCGCCTGATGGATTCGTTATTTGTAGCGAAAATTTGCATCGGCAGCTCAGCCGACAACAAGCGCCCAACGTCAAAAGCACACAAACAGAACCGCCGCCATCTGCTCCGTCACGCAAATGCGTGTGTAGACGACACGCCGATGGGTGCTATTTGTCTGGTCTGCATGACCCGCGTGGTGTTTACTTTGGTCCGCACACATGAGCTGTGTCCTTTCCCTCCGTTTGTTGCGCAAATGGCAGTACAGAAGGCTCAAATATTTAAGGGGCTGCGGCGCGTAACATCCTCCGCCACAGTCGTGAAGCGACGAAACGTTGCAAACCGTGCCTATTTGTAAAAAACACTTTCTATCTCGCTACCAACTGAGTATAGATCGCTTAAAGAGGGATACATTCCACATTTTCTTCTTCTGTTAACGGTTTCACCCCCCCCTCTCTCTCTCTCTCTCTCTCTCTCTCTCTCCCTCTCACTCTCTCTCTCTCTCTCTCTCTCTCTCTCCCGTGGGTTCTGTTTCACGATCTCGTATCTGACTGAGTTATAGTTGGACTGCTAAAATAGATTTTTTCCAAACACCAGAGACTGATATTCCAAAGTGTCATACTAAGCGTCGGAAACATTGCCGTCAAGTGCCTAAAATTGTACAGTGTATAGGGTATATCCATTGTACGCATATATTTATATGCATGCATGTCATCCTTCGAAAATGAATAAGGCCCAAATTAACAAAATGCGTTCCGACTATACGCACTTGTGGTTGTACAGATATCCTTACTTACGCAATGCAGAACATGATACTGATTCATTTAATATCTCGTAATGCCTATGAATTATTTTTGTGAAAACTATCATAGATTTTTAATTAAAACACACTTTACTACCATTCTACAACTTTGCTCTTCATGCCTACGTATTTAAGTCTCAACATTATCACGCTGGCGACAAACACATTTGTCACATCGAGAGATGAGTTCGTTGATAACGCCGCTACAGAATGTTGTACTTAGTTGACGGAACACATCTCCACCTCCATTTGAACCGCTTCATCAATATTGAAGAGGAGTATTCGAAGGTGTTCTTTAAGTTTTGGAAACAGATGAAAGAAGGATGTGGCCAAGTCGGGACTGTATGCAGGATGATCGATGACAGTGAAACCAAGGCATCGGATTGCTGCAGATGTCGCAGCTCTGGCCGAACGGTTCTAGGCGCTACAGTCGGGAACCGCGTGACCGCTACTGTCGCAGGTTCGAATCCTGCCTCGGGCATGGATGTGTGTGATGTCCTTAGGTTAGTTAAGTTTTAAGTAGTTCTAACTTCTAGGGGACTGATGACCTCAGACGTTAAGTCCCATAGTGCTCGGAGCCATTTGAACCATTTTTCGCAGCTCTCGTGTCCGGTCTAACATTGTCATGCTGAAGGACAGGATGGTCCATGTGTGGAAAACGTTTCCTGCAGTTCGCATGTCGATTGCAGCACCCGGTTTCTCACGCATCGGCATAGTTACTTTGAGACACAAAGGAATTTCGGATATTGCCTGTAAATGCGCGTTGATTTAAATCAATGGGAAAAGCTGAAAAATTGTGCCGAATCTCGATTCGAACCTGAGTCTCCTGCTTAACAGGCAAATGCTCCGGCCGCTAAGCCAGCCGGAATCAGTGGTCATCGCAACTGCACGGAATACCTAGGCATGCCTACTGTGAGACCCAAATTCTCAACTTATCCACACACTAATAATGTAGTGGCCTTCGCCCATTATCCTCATTACTCGTAGCATTTCGCCGATTCCCGTAAAAGTTCGAGCATGATGTACATCGGTACTGAAGATATTACTAGCCGACCACGCCTAACTTATACATATGTGGCGTCTGTTCATTCAGACATCTCGGAAACGACAGACCCCACGTATGTACATCACTGGCCATTAAAATTGCTACGCCACGAAGATGACGTGCTACAGACGTGAAATTTAACCGACAGGAAGAAGATGCTGTGATATGCGAATGATTAGTTTTTCAGAGCATTCAAACAAGATTGGCGCCGGTGATGACACCTACAACGCGCTGACACGAGGAAAGTTTCCAACCGATTTCTCATACACAAACAGCAGTTCACCGGCGTTGCCTGGTGAAACGTTGTTATGATGCCTCGTCTAAGGAGAAGAAATACGTACCATCACGTTTCCGTCTTTGATAAAAAGTCGGATTGTAGCCCATGGCGATTGCGGTTTATCGTATCGCTAGATTGCTGCTCCCGTTCGTCGAGAAACAATGACTGTTAACAGAATATGGAATCGGTGGGTTCAGGAGGAGAATACGGACGCCATGCTGGATCCAAACGGCCTCTTATCACTAGCAGTAGAGATGACAGGCATCTTATCCGCATGGCTGTAACGGATCGTGCACCCACCTCTCGATCCCTGAGTCAACAGATGGGGACGTTTGCAAGATAACAACCATCTGCAAGAACAGTTCGACGACGTTTGCAGCAGCATGGACCATCAGCTCGGAGACCATGGCTGCGGTTACCTTTGACGCTGCATCACAGACAGGAGCGCCTGCGGTGGTGTACTCAACGACGAACCTGGGTGCACGAATGGCTAAAGGTCACTTTTTCGGATGAATCCAGGTTCTGTTTACAGCATCATGGTGGCATCCGTGTTTGGCGACATAGCGGTGAACGCACGTTGGAAGCGTGTATTCGTCATCGCCATACTGGCGTATCACCCAGCGTGATGGTATGGGGTGCCATTGGTTACACGTCTCGGTCACCTCTTGTTCGCATTGACGGCAATTTGAACAGTGGACGTTTCATTTCAGATGTGTTACGACCTGTGGCTCTACCCTTCATTCGATCCCAGAGAAATCCTACATTTCAGCAGGATAATGCACGACCGAATGTTGCAGGTCCTGTACGAGCCTTTCTGGATACAGAAAATGTTTGACTGCTGCCTGACCAGTACATTCTCCAGCTCTCTCACCAACTGAAAACGTCTGGTCAATGGTGGCCGAGCAACTGGTTCGTCACAATACGCCAGTCACTACTCTTGATGAACTGTGGTATCGTGTTGAAGCTGCATGGGCAGCTGTACCTGTATACCCCATCCAAGCTCTGTTTGACTCAATGCCCAGGAAATCAAGGCCGTTATTACGGCCAGAGGTGGTTGTTCTGGGTACTGATTTCTCAGGATCTATGGATCCAAACTACGTGAAAATGTAATCACATGTCAGTTCTAGTACAATATATTTGTCCAATGAATACCCGTTTATCATCTGCATTTCTTCTTCGTGTAGCAATTTTAATGGCCAGTAGTGTATATAGTTATGTTACTCTAGCAGCAGAGGGTTGCAAATTGCGTCAGCGAAGCAAGAATGTTGACCGAGTAACACACATGACGTGTAACACCCCAAACGATACTGCAGTCAGAATAAAAAATTCGTAGGCATTAATTTTCAGCACGTCCTCGTAATTCACTAATCCAAGAAGTTGTTCTTTGTGGGCACTTAGTACGAGCAGAATTTCTTTGACCAAAAAAGATGGTTTGGATTAGGTACAAGAATATTTGCTTGTAGGCGATGGGCTATGCCCACCGCTTGGTCTCCTCTACTGTGTGATAACACTGATCCACCACATAATTAAATTTATTGAAGGTGCGATTTTGAAATTGAAATATGAATTTACGAGAACTTTATAATTATAATTGTACCTTAAAATTTAAAAAAGCGTCACACAGTTGATCTGATTAATGTACAAACACCCACTACTCTCAGCATTGTCATACAATTATTGATTCTTTATTATAGATTGAAAATGCTACGAGAAGTTCCGGGATTTCAAAATATGAAATGATGAAAGGATGTGGGCCCTCAACTACGTACCCTCGGGCTCAACGTAGCAATATTAAAAGCTTTGTCTGGTTTCGTTGTCTAGGGCTGGGATACGTAGTTGAAGCATTACAGGCCAAATACTGCTGAGTCTACAGTATACGATAAGAATACACACATGAATCGAATAGTCAAAGGTTTCTATCACTAGACAATTGCGAATTATGAATGTAACATATAAATTTACAGATGAAAGATTGCAATGAAATAAAATCTGCAGGTACTATCTTAACGACTTTAAATGATGAGTACGATAGTTGAAGTACTTTTGAGAATGCGGTATATTTCTGCAAGACACTTATTGGTGTCAATGGTCCAGCAATTAAATAAAATATAAGTTGTATAACAGGGAAACAATAGATTCCTACTGCACGTATTAGTCATGAACAACAACATATTTCGCGAGATATTCACTTCTAAACGCACACGACATCTTCACTGTAGAATCCACGGAAATCTCAGAAGTGCACAAGTCGGCACTCCGAAGTTTTTCTATCTGCCGCGACCAAGCGCAAACTGCTCCAGTGTCCAAGTCTTTCCGCCTACTGCGCATCCACCGCGCCGCGCCGTGGCGTCCAGCACTTTCCCCGTGTCCTGTCCTGTGCCGTACTCTCCAGAACTGCCGCACTTCCCCGAACTCCGGAAACGATTCTCCTCCACACTTCCATACAGTCTCTCTACATGTCCTTTTTGCAACGATCGCTGTGATTGGTTAGAGCGCTCCCGCCCTCTCTTCAAACCAACGCACACTCACAAACACAATGGAACCTATTCGAAATACTGTATCTACATTTAAATACCTCAAATTCCTACGGCTTGACCATAAACACGCTGTAACACACATTATTATACACATATAAATTAAATAAACATATATCAAACGAATAGAGCCGCGCGGGATTAGCCGAGCGGTCTAGGGCGCTGCAGTCATGGACTGTGCTGCTGGTCCCGGCCTAGGTTAGAGTCCTTCCTCGGGCATGGGTGTGTGTGTTTGTCCCTAGGATAATTTAGGTTAAGTAGTGTGTAAGCTTAGGGACTGATGACCTTAGCGGTTAAGTCCCATAAGACTTCACACACATTTGAACATTTTTGAAAGGAATAGAACAGAAGTTAGGCCAGTAGCCTAATGTCTCTGTGCCCTCTATAACACGGTAAATATTTAACTAATTTCTTAATGAATAGTACATATCGGATATAAACAAAGACACAGATGAATAAATATATTTATAAGCATGCTGCTACCGTTTCTTCGTGTAACTGTTCTCATGGCCCAACGCGATCGATAGTAATCGGCCACTTTGACCACCAATAACACATGAATTATTCAAGTTATACCAATTTAGATTTAAACTTCTAACTTTCTTAAGACACGGCGATCGACAAAATCGGATGAAGCGTTTATATTTTGAACTTCGTTGCTGGGTGTTACTTGTATAATTCACTATCAGATACTAAACTTTAAAGTAATAAAGATATTGAAAATCTGATTACATCATCAGAAGCGTCGTGCAAATAAAAGTAATGTACATGTTTCTTTTTGAGATATCATGATTCATCCGGCGACTATTAATTTCTATAGGAACTGTAGCCGGCCGCGGTGGTCTAGCGGTTCTAGGCGCTTCAGTCTGGAACCGCGCGACCGCTACGGTCGCAGGTTCGAATCCTGCCTCGGGCATGGATGTGTGTGTCGTCCTTAGGTTAGTTAGGTTTAATTAGTTCTAAGTTCTAGGCGACTGATGACCTGAGAAGTTTAGTCGCATAGTGCTCAGAGCTATTTGAATTATTTTTTATAGGAACTGTGACATGCCTGCTATTATGGTTTCACAAAGTCCGCCGTCTTTGGCACTCCCGGCATAGACGTCTCCTTCATCGACACAAAGCACCGTCCTCGTCACAGCGGCATTCCCAGTCACGCGGCGGGACCATGCGCTGCGGCTGCCCACCTCGTCCGACTAACGTTCGCCACCACGTGTTTGCTGCTGGGCCCCGGCTGGCCGAGAGGCCCGTGCGGCCACGACAAATTAGAATATTTTCAGGGCAGCACAATAAGCCCGTTACCTCACAAAGTGGAAGATAAATTTTGTGAGTGAAGTACCAACTTACTACACTCGATCACGAGTTGAATTCAGTTTATGAGCACAGCTAGATCCGCCAGACATTGAGCATAGCCGTTAGTGTGCCAGTCTGCTAAACATGCGAGATGAAGACCTAAGCAACGACACTGCTCCAAAGTTACACGCCAAGTCGGAAAGAAAAAGTACACATTACCTTGTGTTGCTGAGCAGACAAAGAGAGAGGAACGGTATATGCTTGTTTCTCTCACATCCTCAATTCGAACTTGTTACTGTACTGTCCGCCTCCATAGCTGAGTGCTCAGCTCGGCAGAATGCCATGCGAGGGGCCCGGGTTCGATTCCCTGCTGCGTCGCAGGTTTTCTCCTCTCGAGGACTGGGTGTTATGTTGCCTTCATCATCATTTCATTCTCATCGACACGCCAGTCGTCGAAGTGAGACAACTAAAAAGACTTGCACCAAGCGACCGGCCTACCCGACGGGAGGCCCGAGCCACACGACATTTCATTTCATTTACTGTACTCACATAAAGGTTGAAACGTGCAAACGTCCCCTTAGAAAAATTTATACAAGACTGTGCTTAAACTGACACACAATATTTTTAGTGCAACGCAATCTGACTTTCAATAATCCCTACAAGAGAATGGCTCTGACTAACATTAACCTATATGTTAGCAAACGAAATTTTTATTTATTCATTTATTTACTCGATAGGCATTTACAAGGCGAAATATTAAATTTGAACATTACAGCATTAAAAATGAGACATTCAGCTTTACCTAATTACATAATACAAAATACAAAATTTTATACTATATGACTTATTTTTTTTAGCCATTCAATGGCATTGTCCGTGAGATTATGTATATCCTCCAGTTCACCATTAAAACCATGCACAGTACACTCGATCAAGTGGGCCATTGATTGATTGAGTCCACATTCGCACTGACGGTCGTTCGCGAGGCCCCATGTTGTCATCATCTCCCTGCATCTTCCGACACCCGTCCTCACACGGTTCAGCGTAGTCCACACTCTTCTGGGAAGCTTAAAGCCCTCTATTTGTATGCTTGGGTCAGTAACTAGTTTTTTGTTCTTTACTGCGCTTCTACTCCATAAAGAAAGATTTTAATAGAGAACAAACAATGTATTTACCTTAATATATATATATATATATATATATATATATATATATATATATATATATATCAGTTCATGACACCAATTCTTACAAATTTCAAAACTCCGCCATCTCTATCTCTCTCCCCACGTCCACCACTGCTGGCGGCTCACCTCCAACTGTGGAACGCTATGCGCTGTTCACATCCAGCTGCCGCTGCCCAAAACTACAATGGCAGACAACAATGCAAACCAGCCACAGACTGCACACAGCACAGCCAGTGATTTTCTTACAGAGCGCTACGTGGCGTTGGCGTTACCAATAAAAAAAAACCTAAACAACTTACTTACATAGCCCCCATGCTCCCCACAAAAAAATTTTTACAAATTGTTTTAGGCAGTGGCCAATACAGATTTGAAATTTTTTTTTCATAATTACAATAACAAAGAAATGAAATGCACACACTTATCGATACAATGTTGGTCAAAAGCTAAAATTTTCTCACAGTCCATAAAGACAGTCCTGATCATTCATCAAAGTAAAATTGCAGTGTTTTTCTCAAAGTCTGAGTAGTAAAAGAAAATGCACACGGAAGTAGTGGATTTCAATGCAGTCTTGAAGAAGTAGTGTTGTCCTTTCAACGGGAAGACAGTGCTGACTCTTGATATGCAGACAGGTAATGGGCCACAACAGAGCAAACCCACAGCAGAGTCAGTTGAAGTTTTAAAGAATAGTGGTAGATAGGTCGTCACAGAGTAGACCCATTGTAGTCCTGGTAGAGATTACGGTATTGGTGGGCCACCAGAGGTGCAGACCCACTGCAGTCCTTGTAGAAATAATGGTATTGGTGGGTCATCAAAGGTGTAGACCCACTGTAGTCCTTGTAGAGATGGCCAGCAGCCATCTGTTTGACTGTGCAGGCGCACAATCACCATTGAAGAGTCTTGCGGATAATATAGCAAGTCTATAACCACCACTTGTGCACTCAAAAAAATTGTTTTTTAAATGTCCTTAGAACCAGCAATGATGTTATCCAGTCCCTTACTGAATTATTAACACACGTGAAAACACTATCAGTCCCTACTTCTCACATATTGTCCATATACTATGACCAACAGAAATGTGTGCAGTGAAATGTAACTTACAAGTTACTTAATTTGATGAACAGGTGTCAATTACAATTTTATAACCTGAGAATACAATAACAAAGGTACAAAATATATCATTAAAGAACATAACAGTACAGATAACATTTGCAGTAATACAGGCTTTACAAAAGAATCGAAATAACATATACATCAGTGTTACAGGAATTATGACAGGAGCACATACATAAAAAATCAGAATAAATTTCGAAACATCAACTTCACACATGAGCATTAAAACAAAATAGAATAAATAATGTCTAAACATCTTTAAAAAGTAAATAACATATTATTGATGCAAATTATATTTGAGGATAACAGTATTCCTCATCGCAGTGAATGTAGCTTAGTATTAGAACAGAAAAAATTCTATGAAACAGTACACAGAGACAGGAAGAAAATAAATACACAAGGGTACACAAACACATAGTGGGATAACACAAAAGGAAAGGACAGGGTTTGTTTTCAGGGTAACATTTGGTACTGGAGTCCAACCCAAAACTTCATTCCATAGATCGCCCCTCTTACTTCAACATTTGCTCCAGCCAAAAAAAGAAATCGTATCGAAGCATGCTTTCTGTATTTTGTTCACATCCTCTTTCAAATATAGTTTTGCTTCACTGTAAACTACTTTTTTTGGCCAAATAATTTTCTAATAACTTCTCAATGCATTTCTTCCAATTCCTCATAGTTAGTCTCTTATATAGTCTTAAAATCTACTGAGCTCAGATGCTGAACTAAGGGACGAGGCAATGCAGAAGCACAAAACAATTAATACAAACAGCAATGAAAAAAATGGAAGTTGTCAAAGCAGGCAGCAATATTACAACAAATATAAGGCACTGTGCAGCAAACAAGAAAAATAAATCTGTAGTAAAACTGGCTTAACAGAGTAATACAAAGTTAAATTCAGTAACACAATGCCTGGCAAACAGCAGCAGCAAATGCAATAACTTATATCTAAACATGACAAAGCTCAAGCAGAAAAAATAGTACACTAAAGACAACAATGCAGATAAGGGAAATGTATATTCATATCTTAATATCTATATAATTAAAGTGGTGCACCACAAAAATTTATTGTGAAAAAATATTGCCATGTACTTGAAAAGAAAATTATGTATGCAATTTCTGTGAAGGGAAATGTCTTTTTGTGCTCCCTCATTTTTTTGGAAGTATATCACAAAATTATTATTTACTGGATCTGTAGACCAAAAATATTTATATTAGTACATCTATAAAATTTTGTTTTAACCAATGCTGCAGTGCAGTTAGAAACTAGATATTAAACAAAATGAGCAATGTCTTGGCTAGAAAGACAATAGATATAAAATGTTTCTCATCATTTCATTTCAGTAAATATCATAAATTAAGAACTCTACATTGTTTTGAAGTTTGAGTGTGTCTTATTTACGATGCTTTCTACAAAGGAATATCAATAGCGAGGATAATGGCCTCTTTTTTTTTTCTCCACCTGTGTCTCTGACAGGCACACACTGGCTTTCTTTTGTCAGGTGGTTGGGTGCCCACGATGCATTACGTGCAGGTGGTCACTTAACTGTCTTATCGAAATATTTACGACACCAGTTTCCGCTACAGCGGGAGTCTCATATAAAAATATTTTAACAGGTTGAGAATTTGCGTTACAAATCTGTAGAAATAAAATCATTTAAATATGATAGTGTCCAAAAAATTTTCGCCAGCATAGTGATACATTCACGCATATACACACATTTCATAACTCTTAAACTACGATTCTTGGTTTCCAACCATCTTTTTCACAAACTAGAGTCCCTAACCACTACTCATTATTCCTTACCTCATTCGTCGACACTTCTTCAATATTTCATCATAACAGATATGTAGCATAATCAAATAACTCAAATAGCATCAGCTTATTGACCATAAACATACCACAACAGCATAATACACATAGTCATCGTAATAATAACATCATAACACCTCAGTCAACTCTCAAAATCGTCGTAGCTTCCTCCAATAATTTCAAAACAAAAAAAAATTCTGTGTCATCTGACTCAAGCGTACCTTAAAAATCATGATCCCATACCAAATACATCATCAAAGCTCTCATAGTATCTCAATGGTTCCGAAAAAATATGAACAGTTCACACAGTACAGACAAAATACAGTTTCGTAAGTGTCAAGTTATCAAACTGTGTAATTGTGTAAACATGTGTCACTGATGTAGTAAAAAAAAAAGTTTGTCTCTCAGTTAAATTATCAGATAGCTGTGTAATTTATGTGTTAGAGAAATATGGTACCGATGTGTAAAGTTGTATAAGTAAATACCATATTAGCTAGGGCTCCTTGTGCTTGCCAAACACATGGTACACAAAGGAGGCGTGTTCCCCCCTGAGGATTAATGTAATTATATCCTCAGAGGTTACAGGTTACAGCAATGGAATGAAATGTATCACGGAAAACCTTTGTATCATTGTACTTCAAATATCTTTAAAAATAAATGTTTTCAGTACAAAATTAATCACTCACCTACACATACTGTAGCGCTAAACTCTGTGTCGTGTTGTAAGATAATCTCTGTGGAAGTGTCGTAGTTATCGTCCTCCGAAAGCTAAGTTCTGCAGAAGTCAATGTACTCACCTCACGATAAACAAAAGTGAAATGCTTTGCGTATAGATATCATAGTTACTACGCTTATTGCTGTGATGAAGTAAGTACTGTAGTGTAACGTATTGTTGTGCTACAGAAAACGCTGTCTCATTGTAGCTATACCACAAAGTTACTACTAAAACATGTTTTCCTTTCCAGAATAATACGGAAAAACTGTGCAGATATAAAACAGATAAACCGCAAAAGCAACAATGTAAATCGTGTCACATATTAGTAGCGTCGTGATATAATCGTGTAGCTATCAGAGAAACCAAATTCTAAGTCATCTTTAATCTCACCGAATGTACTTCAAATAAAGAATGTATTTTCAAGTAAACCAAAATGTGGCATTAAAATCTCATTAGAAGTACTAGTAAATGTTCTAAGTATGTGAGCCTTATAGTCGTTACGTAATCGTGCAACTAACAAGCAAGAATGTACAAATAACATCACTGTGTCGTCTGTTCACTATAACAATACATTCGTAATTTCTGTTTAAAAATGTTCCCTAGGTTCTAGACTGGATAGTTAACTTCAAAACATTGTTGCATGTTAACAGTTTCTCAGTGTGACAAATTGTACTATAGCATGAAGTGAAAAATTTTATGGCAAAGACTAAGTTAAAAAGCTGATTATATTTCAATAAACGGTTTTACATGTGAAATGTGGTGTAAACCTTTACTCTTCCTAGTACGCAGACTGTCAACTGAAAATCAATCATCATGTGATTACGTCGGTAAGGAACACTGGAATTATGCTCAAGGTTAGCTTATGTTATTTTTCTCTGAGCCAGTCGGCGCACGCGGCTGCCTGCGGTGCGAGTCATTGTCTGTTTCTTTGTTGGCGCGCGTCGTTATTGGGATTAGGAGACGTAACTTCTACAAATTCACCTTGCCGAGGGGGCCCTGCTCTGTTTGAATCCGACCATTTCTGATGCAATTCAGGTCTGTCGTTACGATCATATATTCTGTCGTCATGTTGGTAATTTCTGTAATTAATTTCTTGTCGGTCACGCGGTGGAGAATTTATCCCTGAATCGTAACTGCGCGCTGGACCGTTGCGTCTGAAGTTATTCCGTCTCCCTTTATAATAATTATTTTGGTTCCCATATTGCCTGTTTCTCTAATTCTCTCTGTGATATTCACTACTACGGAAATGCGATCTTTCTCTGTAACTATAACTCTGCCAGTGGTTGTCACATGGGTGGTGTCTGTTTTGGTCACGATTTGCGTTATATGAATAGACTTGTCGTGTCCAGTTATTGTTTCTGTCGTCACGGAATTGTGACGGATGTGAACTGTAGTGATTGTTTTCCTGTTTTCGCATTCCCGCGACTGTCTGTGTCAATTTCTAATTCTTGTAAGAGTCCCTGAAAAGCTTCAATGTCGTCTTTGCAAACGCCCGGCCAAAATAATATTCCTTAAATGCTCAGGCAATTTCATTATGCAAATGCGGATGAGTTCTGAAGGGCTATATGGGTTTGAAAGATATTGATTCTTATGCAACATGTCTTCAAAATATTTGACGAGACTGGAAAATTCAGATTGTTCAAAGTGTTTCATCATCATGATGCTATGTTTTACTCGGTCTTGTGTGGCTTGGGACCAATATGCTGAGAGGAAGGCATGGTAAAATTCTCCTTCACTGTGACAATCGTGAATGACCGATCGCATTCTTACCGCTGGCTCATTCTCCAAGTAGCCACACATAAATTCTAATCTGTGCTCAATGACCAGTTGGGAGGCAAACAATGAGAGAATTGATGGAGCCATGCTTGTGGATGAATGTCGTTGCCAGAATTCTTAAATGTTTTGAATTTACGTGCAGTAATGAACAGCTTATAGTCAAAATCATCGTGTCGGCGAGTAGCATATCGGTCATTGTTACGTCGTGTCGGCGGTTCCATCTCAAAATTCGGTGCACATTGCCAATTTCTTTCATGATTTTCGAAATGCCCTGTGTTATTATTTTGTGGCTTTTCCGTATTTCCCGTGTTGGAGCGCGAGTGTCCTCTGAAATAAGTAATTTTTGTTTTACCTGCGTCAAATGATCTTGTACCTCCCGGATTTCTCTTTGGTATTGCGTATTAATTTGATTCTGATTTTGTTTGAATTTCCTAATTTGTTCGAACTCTTCTGTGTCATTAAAGACATCCGGTTTTGTGTCATTCAGATTATCATCTACCTTCGTAGATAAATTATTGAACTGATCCGAAAGTTCGGCTACTTTCTCCGATAGTGAACACATTTCCTCAGTGTGTTTTTCTGAACCAAGTTTCAGTGTGTCCACTTGTGTTGAAATCGAATCTACTGTGTTCTTTAAGATTTCCTGAGTTCTTAGAAGTTGCGTAACCGAATCGGTGGATGCAACTGAGTCCATTTTAGCTTGCAAGGTGTCGTGATTTTTACGAACAATAGTTTGCAATTATTTTACAGATTTTTTGACATTTCGATTCAATGTTATGTAATTCAGTAGTTAAATCTTCACGTGTTTGTTCAAGTGTGGTGTCTAACTTCTGAAGTTTGTTCCATTGTGTCTAACTTTTGAAGATTATGTTCCATTGTGTCCAACTGTTGCTGTGTTTGTCTCTGGTGTTGTTCCATTGTGTCTAACTTTCGAAGATTTTTTTCCATTGTGTCTAACTTTTGAAGATTTTGCTGTGTTTGTCTCTGATTTTGTTGCATTGTGTCTAACTGTTGCTGTGTTTGTCTCTGATTTTGTTTCATTTGTTGCATTAATTGCAATAATAATGTATTAGTGTCTGGAATCTGTTCCTCTATGCTTTTCGGCAGTGCATTTGCACCGGCAACATTCATATTTTGACAAGCAAAAAATGTGTCTTGACGTATTTGAGAAAACGGTGAGGACGCAAAACCTGAATGTACAGTATTTGCAAGATTGTGTCCTATCATTTCGGATTCCTGACGCGAGCTGTTGCCGACCGATCGATCGATAATGCTTCCCTGTTCACTAACTATTTCACTGTCTACACCATTGTTTGCAGCCCGCTCTATTTCCCTATGTACAATTACCAAATTACTACTTTGAACATTAGTTTATTCATTACTCGGTGGCGCTAACACACTGCTTTCGTCTTCACTGTCATTTCTCAGTTTACTTTGAAGCCTAGTATTTCGTTTTTCACACGCCATTATTGTCACAATATTTCACACGACAACGCAGAAAAGCACAATTTGAAGAGAAAAAATAAGAGAACACATTAACATAGCACTGAAAATAATATCTAGTTAATTGCAAGCGAAGCTGCGAAATACTTGGTGCAACTCTACATGCATGCCACAACTGTTTTACTGTACAACAATGAAAGACTGCAACTAAAAAGGAAATTCTGTCTATGATTACGCGCTAGCAATAAACAAAGGCTACACAAACTACAAGAAAAAAATCAGAAGATTCCAGTGAGGTATCCTCGGCTAAGGGTCGACATATGAAACGTCCCCTTAGAAAAATTTATACAAGACTGTGCTTAAACTGACACACAATATTTTTAGTGCAACGCAATCTGACTTTCAATAATCCCTACAAGAGAATGGCTCTGACTAACATTAACCTATATGTTTCACAAATCACTTACCTCACAAAAATCTTTGTTGCTCGAACTACTGCAATACAGCAAGCGCCACTACTGCCAGCTAACTAAAAGATTCAAACTACAGAAGTCACTAACTACTGATAGGCACAGTTAGCAAATGAAAGATTTTAATAGGGAACAAACAATGTATTTACCTTTATAGTCATAATATATATATCAGTTCATGACACCAATTCTTACAAATCTCAAAACTCCGCCATCTCTATCTCTCTCCCCACGTCCACCACTGCTGGCGGCTCACCTCCAACTGCGCAACGCTACGCGCTGTTAACATCCAGCTGCCGGTGCCCAACACTACAATGGCAGACAACAATGCAAACCAGCCACAGACAGCACAGCCAGTGATTTTCTTACAGAGCGCTACGTGGCGTTGGCGTTACCAATAGAAAAACCTAAACAGCCTACTTACAAGGTCTCTCTCCCTTTCAGTGCATCTTATTGCACCGAAGCTCATTACATATTGATGTCAACGTCATTCCCTCTATCCACAACAGTGTCAAAACAGAAGACATCGGACAACTATCTGACCATCACATACAAGGACTAGCGACCACCTTCTGGCCAGCACTCTCTGCCTGCTGGCAACCACAACAACAAATATAGTCCAACTGATTACTGTACTCCAACTTTTTCTTCCCAATTAAGGCGACTATATAGTACTAAGAACAGAAAGTTGGCTGAAACCACATGTAAACAGTATTGAAATCCTAAACTCAGATTGGAATGTATACCGCAGAGACAGGCTGGACAGTGAAGGGGGAGGCGTGTTTATAGCGATAAGAAGTGCAATAGTATCGAAGGAAATTGACGGAGATTCGAATTGTGAAATGATTTGGGTGAAGGTCACGGTTAAAGCAGGCTCAGACATGGTAATTGGATGTCTCTATAGGCTCCCGGGCTCAGCAGCTGTTGCGGCTCAGCACCTGAAGAATAATTTGGAAAATATTTCGAGTAGATTTCCCCACCGTGTTATAGTTCTGGGTGGAGATTTTAATTTGCCAGATATAGACTGGGAGACTCAAACGTTCATAACGGGTGGCAGGGACAAAGAATCCAGTGAAATTTTGTAAGTGCTTTATCTGAAAACTACCATGAGTAGTTAAACAGAGAACCGACTCGTGGCGATAACATATTAGACCTTCTGGTGACAATCAGACCCAAACTATTTGAATCAGTTAATGCAGAACAGGGAATCAGCGATCATAAAGCGGTTACTGCATCGATGATTTCAGCCGTAAATAGAAATATTAAAAAAGGTAGGAAGATTTTTCTATTTAGCAAAAGTGACAAAAAGCAGATTACAGAATACCTGACGGCTCAACACAAAAGTTTTGTCTCAAGTACAGATAGTGTTGAGGATCAGTGGACAAAGTCCAAAACCATCGTACAATATGCGTTAGATGAGTATGTGCCAAGCAAGATCGTAAGAGATGGAAAAGAGCCACCGTGGTACAACAACCAAGTTAGAAAACTGCTGCGGAAGCAAAGGGAACTTCACAGCAAACATAAACATAGCCAAAGCCTTGCAGACAAACAAAAATTACGCGAAGCGAAATGTAGTGTGAGGGGGGCTATGCGAGAGGCTTTCAATGAATTCGAAAGTAAAGTTCTATGTACTGACTTGGCAGAAAATCCTAAGAAATTTTGGTCCTATGTCAAAGCGGTAGGTGGATCAAAACAAAATGTCCAGACACTCTGTGACCAAAATGGTACTGAAACAGAGGATGACAGACTAAAGGACGAAGTCTTCTTCCAAAGCTGTTTCACAGAGGAAGACACTGTGCTTCCTTCTCTAGATTGTCGCACAGTTGACAAAATGGTAGATATCGAAATAGACGACAGAGGGATAGAGAAACAATTAAAATGTACCGTAGGTCTCTAGAAGAGCGAAGCGTTCCAAAGGATTGGAAAAGGGCACAGGTCATCCCCGTTTTCAAGAAGGGACGTCGAACAGATGTGCAGAACTATAGACCTATATCTCTAACGTCGATCAGTTGTAGAATTTTGGAACACGTATTACGTTCGAGTATAATGTCTTTTCTGGAGACAATAAATCTACTCTGTAGGAATCAGCATGGGTTTCGAAAAAGACGGTCGTGTGAAACACAGCTCGCGCTATTCGTCCACGAGACTCAGAGGGCCTTAGACACGGGTTCACAGGTAGATGCCGTGTTTCTTGACTTCCGCAAGGCGTTTGACACAGTTCCCCACAGTCGTTTAATGAACAAAGTAAGAGCATACGGACTATCAGATCAATTGTGTGATTGGATTGAGGAGTTCCTAGATAACAGAACGCAGCATGTCATTCTCAATGGAGAGAAGTCTTCCGAAGTAAGAGTGATTTCAGGTGTGCCGCAGGGGAGTGTCATAGGACCGTTGCTATTCACAATATACATAAATGACCCGGTGGATGACATCGGAAGTTCACTGAGGCTTTTTGCAGATGACGCTGTGGTGTATCGAGAGGTTGCCACAATGGAAAATTGTACTGAAATGCAGGAGGATCTGCAGCGAATTGACGCATGGTGCACGGAATGGCAATTGAATCTCAATGCATACAAGTGTAATGTGATGCGAATACATAGAAAGATAGGTCCCTTATCATTTAGCTACAAAATAGCAGGTCAGCAACTGGAAGCAGTTAATTCCATAGATTATCTAGGAGTACGCATTAGGAGTGATTTAAAATGGAATGATCATATAAAGTTGATCGTCGGTAAAGCAGATGCCAGACTGAGATTCATTGGAGGAATCCTAAGGAAATGCAATCCGACGACAGAGGAAGTAGGTTGCAGTACGCTTGTTCGCCCACTGCTTGAATACTGCTCAGCAGTGTGGGGTTCGCACCAGATAGGGTTGATAGAAGAGATAGAGAAGATCCAACGGAGAGCAGCGCGCTTCGTTACAGGATCATTTAGTAATCGCGAAAGCGTTACGGAGATGATAGATAAACTCCAGTAGAAGACTCTGCAGGAGAGACGCTCAGTAGCTCGGTACGGGCTTTTGTTAAAGTTTCGAGAACATACCTTCACCGAAGAGTCAAGCAGTATATTGCTCCCTCCTACGTATATCTCGCGAAGAGACCATGAGGATAAAATCAGAGAGATTAGAGCCCACACAGAAGCATAGCGACAATCCTTCTTTCCACGAACAATACGAGACTGGAATAGAAGGGAGAACCGATAGAGGTACTCAGGGTACCCTCCGCCACACACCGTCAGGTGGCTTGCGGAGTATGTATGTAGATGTAGATGTAGATGTAGACTACGCCTCCTCTATTAATTGCCTGAGCCAAGATCGCTCGAAAGACCACAGACGAAGACCTGTGTGTAGTCAATTTAGCAAACAAGATGCGGAAATTCATCAGAGAGTTACCGATACAAAAGCTAAAAATCGTGCTCGTAATGCACATGTAAATAGATGGAAGACATGAAAGATGGCTGACAAGTAGACACCTTTCAAGTAGGTGTATTGTGATGATTCTTTCGTAAGGTCAGCTACACATATAAGGAACATAAATATTAAACTTCATTAGTCTGTTTGCTCAGAAGTATAATTAGCAATGTAAACAGTTATATGTAAGTTAGGAGGACAAGTGAAATGAAATTATCGTATGGCATTTATTGTAAGAGATATCCCTTTCGGGGTTCGGCCGCCGTTTTGCAAGTCTTTTTAGTTGACGCCACTTCGGCGACTTGCGTGTCAATAATAATGAAAATGGTGATGAAGGACACACAACAGCCAGTTCCCTGCCGGGAAACGAAACCGGGCCTCCTTGCATGGTAGGCGGTAACGCTACCGCTGCGCTACGGAGGCGGACAGGAGGACATGTTAAAAGCAATCTCTTCTTATTTTTTAAAGCCGTGTATTGTCATGAAATTTTCGCTAATCCATGTACATACAAGCCGTTTCACAAGTTCTACTACACATTAAAATATGTATTTTTTGGTATCTAAAGAATCAGTATTTTTCTCTTTCATACAATGGCTGATTATGGGAAGAATCCGCGACGTCTTCGAAGACGTGCCGCGCCGTTGAATATCCATCTGGACACAAGGTGTAAGGCGCCGGAGGTCAGTGTCCCTCAGAACAACGATCAAATATTCCCTCTTCTTCTTCCGCGAATTCTTTATTTTAAGATTAGTAGGGGATGTTAATTGGAACTGGCTTTAATGGAGCTACGTTTATCACATTGTCTTGTTCATTCTGATGTACTAAGCTCATAACACCAATAAATCTCTATTAAAACTTGAAAACAATAGTGCTCTGGATGTGTATTTACTTAATCTTGTGTAAGAGACGGAAATGAACTTTTATTAGAATAACGCGTTCTAAAATTTGCTATACAGCGGAGCTCAAAGAGATGTTTTCTTGGTTCTTTCGCAGGTGCCGGATTCGATTCACGGCCGGGTGTTTGTGTTTGTGTTGTCCTCATCATCTCATGATCATCATTATCATTATCATCATTCGGGTAGTAGCGAGACTGGCAATGGAAAGACTGGATCTTGTACGGGCGCTGATGACCACGGTGTTGAGCGCCCCGCAAACCACCATCATCATCTCGGGTCTTTCGTACGACGAAACGTTAATTAACTACTCAGACACTCTAAGATAAAATTAAAAGAGAAGAATCTGATTTACTATTTTTGAACCTTGTATAGAGCTTTTGTGCCGATCAGCCGGTGATTTAATTAATGTCGTTGACGACAGATAGATTTCTAGAATATCACAAACGTCATCCCTGTTCTGCGGATCCATTATCCTTACCTTCTCAGACTGTAAAAAGCTGTTCGTGGAAACTTAAAAATAGAAATTAATATTATGGGCCAACGAGGCAACACCGCTGTTGTTAGGGAACGAAAGGTATTGCCGGCGCGAGACAATTCTTCGGTGTAGACGGCACGGAAGTTTTTTGTGTTCTGGAAGACACACGAGTATCAAAAGGAGTGTTTTTTATGCTAGTATTGTTTAAGACCTGATAAATGTGTTCTTTTTGTTATGGTTTTAGGGCGCAAATCTGCTATGGTCATTAGCGCCCGGTAAACCAGCAGCAATGGGAGCGAAACTCAAAAAAGTGGGGAAACTAAAAACAGAAGGAAAGCTTAAAAAACCACTATAGAAGGGGGTTGTTTGTCCCCCAAAAAAAGCTTCAAATGATTGACGTCATCTCACTGACACACAGACACTGAGACATAGATGAATAAATATATTTATAAGCATGCTGCTACCGTTTGTTCGTGTAAGTGTGGAGTACTTATGGCCTAAAGCGATCGACAGTAATCGGCCACTTTGACCACCAATAACTCATGACGTCATCTCACTGACACTAATAAATTCGAGGACGCGATCGGCTGAGCGCGTGTCATCTGCTAAAGTGGAAGATATATCAGGCGACAGCTGTAGACGGGCACATAACGGAGTAAAATAGGGGCACTCAAGTAAAAGGTGTCTCACTGTCCACAGTTGAGAGGAGTAGGGACAAAGCGGGGGAGGATCGCCACTTAAAAGGTGTCGATGGCTAAAAAGACAGTGACCTATCCGGAGTCTAGTTAAAATTACCTCTTGCCGACGACGAGTTCGGAAGGAAGAGGTCCGAGCACAGGGAAGAGCTTTCACATCCCGCAAATGTGTGTTGTTTGCGTCGTAATTTCTTTAATTTTTTTGGTAACTACCAAATGAACTATGTGAGGCGGCTGTAGACGTAAGAGATAGGCGTCCTACGAGGCCTTAACTGGTCGTAGGACATTCTCAAAATAATTTTTTATTACTTAGCAGTTAACGTCTGGTACGTTCACAGTTTCGCAGTAATTTCTTAGCATTGGCACCTGCAGGAAATCAAAATTGATCGTTTATGACCAATGGATCATAAAATAGCAGGATTCCTCCGATCACCGGAGGACAGTTCGGTAAGCAAATAAAATAGTATTTAACATGAGTCGGCTGTTCAAACCAAAGTCAACTAATATTATTGTTGTTTGTCGACACCTGGCAGAGAATTGTATTAACCCGCGCTGCATCTTCTATTTCATTTACTCCAATTCTCGCTATCTAGCAACTTTCAAGCAGCAGGAGGAGTGTAAACATAAAATCTGAAACAAATGACTGTCAGTCTTAGGAGTACAGCGGAAATAATAATCCGAGTAAGTCAAACCAAATAAGCTATTACCAAACACACGCTTATATTCATAGTCGAAATGCTGCAACCCACACCGACAGCGGTATGGAGTTGCCTCAGCTGTCGCTGATCGACCGTCACACGCGCTGCTTACCACCGGGGAGCTCTGCAGTCAGCGGGCGTTTACCTCAGGCGGCGCTCTCGGCCTGCGCCACGGTCCTGGACCTCACGTCGCGTCACGTAATGTGGCTGGACTCTGTGACTCTGCTTCCCCAGACCGGAGCGGGCGTTCTCTTCTGGATTCGGACTCACGGAACAATCGATACACCGACAGCTATGTTACGATAACTCTCGGCTACCAATCTGGACTTGTATGGACTTTGCTTCCAGCCGCTTTATCTTTTCGTGTCACGCTAATATTACATGTATTTGGAGCAACGTGTGTGTATATAGAGTGCAGGGAGAGTGAACAAATATAATGTAGCAAAACCGTTGGCATTCAGAGAAGCTTCCACTGGTCTCGGAATGGACAAATAGGGGCCCTCTACGATTTTCAAGGGAGTCCTATACCATTCTTGACGATTGGAAATGGAACATGATGCCGACATATAATTGGTGACAGAAACGATCTCAAGCCAGGGATCCGCGTCAACATTGAGAACTAAGTCTGCTATCGCAAAGACAAACTCACGGTGAACGCTGGTATGGCTATCTATGTGCGCTCCTCGCCACAGCACTGTACTAGTCCACCACGTGCTTGCAAGCGATGGAGGCTGCAGCAGTAGATGTGATGACCTCTTAGTCACTGTGACGTCCCTATCTGTCTACTAGCTGTCTGGAAAACGACTTAATGTCGACGACGCGGGAGCACTGTTCCAGTGGCAGCGTGGACTTCTTGCTGCAGGCAATTTCAGACCAATACACGCGGCTTGGAACTACCGCCTGACGAACATCCATAGACACCGCGTTTTCCACGGTGCAAACCACGCTGGGGCTCAAGTCATTGACCCCGCTGAGCCGACGCACTACCTGAGAAATGGCACGTAACTTCGGTAACGCGAGCCGTTTTCGCAACTTCGTCTCCACCGAAATGATCCACGAGCTGTTCCAAGACAATCTCCCATTCGTCTTCCAGGTTGCTGAAGAGCTTGTACTTTTGGGAGGATCGACCCAATCTGTTTTCATGACGATGTCCTCCACAACCTGCAGGAGTGACGGCCAGTCAACGCCGAGGATATGGACGGAGTGGTGACCAGCTTTCTTCACCGCCTCCGTCATGGGTGCGGTAACCACTGTGCCGCCGCCACCAGAGGACTTGACCGCGCAGTTCCATGGCTGCCACAGGAAGTTCTCGCCACGATCCGTGACACGAACCGCCTCCAGAAGGACTGGCGACTCATACACTATCCTACGATTAAGCCGTTAGAAACCATCCTCTGCGAAACAAGGTCGCTGACTTGAAAGCCGATGCCACATTCTGACAAATTTTGCGCTACTTTCTGCGCTCACAAGCACGCCTACCACCATTTCAGACGCCAGTTGGCCCAGTCTAGGAGCCACAGGACAAGGCGAATGCTTTTGTGGATATGTCTGAAGCAAACTGCCGCCCTATGCATGAAACACATTATGGCCCAAGTGTACAAATGGTTGCGGACAGGCTCACCTCGTACCTTGCTTTCCCGGGTGTTGCTCTGCAGGAATTTCACTTCTGTCTTCATCTTCTGCTCATCTCCAAGGCCTGTCGCCATGATGGAGTAACGAGTCGGGCCCTGAGGCCGCTACCGAGGGACGCCGTAATTGCATTTACTCCCATCAACTGTAGCAAGACCGTCACTCAGCCCTGGATACATACTCTCATTGTTGCTGTTCTTAAGCCAGGCAAAAATAGAGGCGGTCCAAAAGAACTATGGGTCTTTTTGCCTACATCTCTTTCTGAGTAAGGTCTCCAAACGAATCCTCCTGTTATGGATCTCGCAGAAAATTATGGATTTCTAATCCTGGAACAATTTGGGTTCAAATAATGACATTCAACCACGCTCCAATTCCTTCAAGTGATTGAGGAGATCACGACCTCCTTCAACTGCAGGGAATATTGCAGTGCCCTCTTATTGGGTGTGAAGCGAGCGTCTAGCACCATTTTGCAACCAGGTCTGCTGTACAAAGTTTTCGTCTTTGGGTTTCATGGTCACTGTGTTCACTGATGGAAGGTTATCTCCAGGAGAGAACGTTCCTAGTCCAAGCAGATAAGGCCGATCTACCGTCATACACGTCGAGGCAGATATCCCGCAAGGGTCAGTCCTTAGGTTGGTCCTCTATTCACTCTACTCTTTGGATATACACAGGGAGTTTCAAGTTACTCGGGTAATTTATGTAGACGACACCGCCTCCCTTACGAGAAGCCGATGATCACTAGCGTGGCATGGGGCACAGCGACCAATACTACGTTCTCTATAGCAGAAGCAGAACTTTGCACTGATGGAGGTATTTGATGTACCTCGATTATTTCTGGCAAAGCCCCTAGATGACGAAGCACAAGAAATGGAGGGCCGGCTTCCAACATCACGAACGCAGAACATACGAGAAGACAAGGCAATCCGCCCTCCCACCCATCTGCAAAACTGGGCGACGTAATGACGACCGAGACCGTTTTCGGTAGCCCGTAGCCTTATTTGAGACAGACAGACCGACAGACTGCAAGCCTGCAGTCCACGTCACTACCGCTCAAGAGATGACACTGAAGAAATAAATGAACCATGCTTCAGACTACTGATGCAGTAAATGCTCAAGGATAAACACTGCCCTTACATCTTTCACACCCAGAAGGAGAAGATAGCAAGAGGGATAGCAACAGTTCGGTCTCACCCACCGAGCCAGCTATTTCTTGGAGCTTTCTGCGTCAGGCGTCACTGCTCTGTAGTGCACCAATCACAAGCTCTCTATGGAATCATCACGGTACAGTCGCTTTATCGTCGAATCTCTATCGAGCTTACAACAGTGAACTTACTTCATCAGACTTTGACCATAAGCTAAGTACTGATGGTGTGGTTAGCATCCGAAGAATTTCAGTGATAGTCTGCACTGAGTCTAGTAAAGTCCAACTCAGTGAATCTAGATAACAAGCTCACCGAGCGAGGTGGCGCAGTGGCTATCACACTGGACTCGCATTCGGGAGGACGACGTTTCAATCCCGCGTCCGGCCATCCTGATTTAGGTTTTCCGTGATTTCGCTAAATCGCTCCAGGCATATGCCGGAATGGTTGCTTTGAAAGGACACGGCCGACTTCCTTCCACGTCCTTCCCTCATCTGATGAGACCGATGACCTCGCTGTCTGGTCTCCTTCCCTAAAACAACTAAACCAACAAGCCTCTGTTGTTCTTGCCTTCGGAAACTTATTAATCATTTTCTTCACTTGTAAACAACTTATTCCACGAACGGGTATTCATTCATGTTCTGTAATATTCCAGTAGAACTATTCTTCACTGTTTACCTGGCAAGCATTCTCATTGCTGTTCTTGCGGTGCTCAACGCAGCAGAATGCACGTTTTTTCAAATACGTTTCGCAGGGTTTTCCAAACCGAGCGATCGCAACCTTTATGCGTCGCACCTTTCCTCAAGGTACGATGGCTTGTTCATTGCCAGTTTTACACGAATGTTTGAATTTGTTAACCAAATTCTTATTGACAGTCTCGCTGGCGAAAGCTTTCTAAATTTAAGCTGAATTCCTTCAGCACTTGAAACTTCCTAGCAGACTAAAACTATATGCCGGACTGAGATTCAAGTCGGGACGTTTCCCTTTAGTGGGCAAGCGCTCTATCAACTGAGCTGTCCAAGCACTGCTCACGAAAATTCTTCACAACTTTACTTCCTCCAGTATCTCGTCTTCTACCTTACAAACTTCACAGAAGTTCTTTTACAAAGGTCCCGAGTTCCAGTCTCGATGCGGCATACAGTTCTAATCTACCAGGGAGTTTTATATCAGCGCAGAGTAAAAATTCATTCTGGAAGTATCCTTCAGCACTTGTGCGTACATCATTCCATGCAAACGGTCACAAACAACAGCTGTTCGTTTTTCTGTTCTGATTATTTTGTCACTTCAGTTTGAACTGAATTGATTCAGCTATAATTGCACAGAAATACATAGAGATTTTGTGTTCATCCAGTAGAACTTCATTGTTCCTTATTCCTGAAGACTGTTTCAATTATGATATTTATGGAACGTAACATCTAAATGAATAAAATTAAATAATGACTGACTGACTGAATGAATGAGTAAGCTTGTATCAGTCATGAGACTACACACTGCGGCAATTTTTTTTGGTATGACGCTTGGTATCTCTATATGAAATGCTCTAGATAATGATGTGCTACTTTTCGTTCGCATCTGTACAACAAAATATCAACAGAATGACGCCTTTTCCTCGGTGTGGATAAGTCACCATTTCTCTAATCTGACCAGTTGCTGATCTGTTGCACCAGTCATTCCTTGCTGGCTATGTGGTAAAGTGCCATCTCACCTCCACGCTGCAAGCAGACTGTGAGTTACCGTAAGCGCCATCTATATACTACATTCCGAGAAACGTTTGCTTTGCGCTGCATGTTGGGTGTTACAGCTATCTCCAGAACACACATATTATCATGCTACGTTGCGTTGCCTATTGTGTGACATATGTTCACAAGACTATTGTCTCTCTTGCTGTTTGACCCAAGGAATTACAACAACCATCCCAATGGCGTTCTTAACAAATGTTCAGTGGTACGACACTCACTCTAAGCGGGAGAGAAATATAAATCTTAGAAATCCATGAAATAGATAAACAAGACACTTCTTGTAGAATCTGTCTGCTTCCACATCTGTAAACAAACATAAGAAACAAAGTGAAAATGAAAATTTAAGTTTAGGCCTTTTTAAAAATATATTGGTATGACGAGTTTCACTATAAAAATCACATTCATATTAAGCAGTTACTGATACATATTATGTTTCAGCTTATTCCGTTATCTGAGTTACATTTACCACGTACAAAAGCGATATTTTACGTCCTAACTTGTAAATTTCGATTCAGACACATGTTGAGCTAATCTTACTTGTGATAATTACAATTACAAAAGTGTGAATATGGAAACAAATAATAGAAAAAGTGTTAGTATTCCTGATTTTCCAAATCCTCTCTAATCAGAAACTACCCGAAGACAGCAATTCAAGCTTTCAGGGCTGATGAATGTAACCCACACACAGAAATCCGAAGACGGCGGCAGTGGTCTTCATGTGGATTTGAGTTGCTGTTAACGGATACCAGTGCACGTCGAAATGATATTTAGCCTCACGAATCACAGTGACAGAATGCCAGAGCATCCCATTAAATTTCCAACAGTTTTTCATCACATATTTTACGCACGCTCGGATTTTTACGAGAACTGTAACTCACTAAAATGAATTGAATGTAAATTGATTATAATTACCGGGTGGTTATAATCAAATTGCAGCTTGTCACAAGCGTCCAGTGTGGGCTAAGTTATCATACAGCAGATCAATTTGGTAGGTATGCTAACGCGTTAATGAGGAACGGATTTACGGTGGAAAAAAGTTCGTTCCAATTTTGGCTACCAGGTGCAAAACTGACGCTGTGAATGCGAGGAAGAGGTACAGCAATGTTTCCCTGTGTAATGGATGAGGAACAGGATGTGCACAGGAAAAGTCAAACACATGGGAAAGGCATAGTGATTTTATTATTAACCCCCTCTTGCAGAGATTGTCAATATGAGCACGTCGACGAGATGCTTCATCCGGTGGAATCTGAGCAACGTGTTCCTGTATACTGGCCTTCAGACCAGGTAGAGACCGAACGTTTCCTGGTAAACGCGTTCTTCTACATATCGCCAGAGCCAAGAACATGGATTGAGATCATGTTATCGTGCAAGCCTTGTATCTGTACAACATCTGGAGGTAACACAGTCGTGGAAAGGTGAATGATGCAGATCTTTCATTCGGCGAGCGACATGAGTTGTTGCCCCATCTTCTATGCAAATAGTGGCTTCCACACAGTAGACCTTTTCCAAAGCAGGAATCACATGATGTACACGGAGGTATCGATAACGTGCAGCCGCCACGATACAGCCTTTGCCCTCTGAGCATATTCTCTTCAAAGAACAGACCGAGAATACACGTTCTCGTGAATCCATACCACACAGTCACGCACGATGAGTGCAATGGCTCTGCTTGCACAATACGCAGATTAACAGGACTCCAGATTTGGCAATTCTGTGTATTCAGTGCACCCTTTAGTGTAAAATATGGCTCGTCATTCAAAGAATACTGCTCGACCACATGTCAACAACCTCGATACGGGCCAGGAACCGAAGAGCAAATTAAGAACATTGCTGCAGATCATGAGGTTTCAGATGTCGCACAGCCTGGATCTTTTGCGGGAACCACTGTAAAATATACTGCAAAACTTTCCGTACTGTTGACCATGGGATGGACAATTCTCGTGAAACTGTACGAGCTCTAGCACTACCTTGGGCACGTACTGCGTAGTCAGTTACAGCAACAGCAAAACCTCGTCAGTAAACTTCCACCGGCCTGGGTTCCACACCAAGCTCAGCCGTGTTTTCGAATTTCATTAGCATCTTCTTTAAACCATTGAATAACATCAGATCTCTCCTCAGACCTTTCAGTCGGCGGTACTCTCTCAATGCAACACTGCAGTTACTAGGATTTGCGTAAAACAGTTTCACTAACTGCGGGCGTGGTCTCTCTTCTCGATAGCCACAGTGCTGACGCATGTCAAGGCTTGTCAAATGAGAGCCTGCAAGTCATATCGTCATACGAAGTATGTAAAGGGCCAGATTTACACATCGTGGCTTTAAAAAAAGAAAACACTCCGTCTAGAGGCCACGAGTGGCCTATCGGGGCCATCCGACCGCCGTGTCATCCTCGGTGGAGGATGCGGACAGGAGGGGCGTGGGGTCAGCACACCGCTCTCCCGGTCGTAATATGGTATTCTTGACTGAAGCCGCTACTATTTGGTCGAGTAGCTCCTCAATTGGCATCACGAGGCTTGAGTGCACCCCGAAAAATGGCAACAGCGCATGGCGGCCTGGATGGTCACCCATCCAAGTGCCGACCACAGCCGACAGCCCTTAACTTCAGCGATCTCACGGGAACCGGTGTTACCACTGCCGCAAGGCCGTTGCCGTGGTAGCTAAACCTGGAGCTAATTGGTTTTCCAGCGTAAATCAGTTCCGCAATAACGCTTTAGCATATGTATAAAGTTTCGCTTCCATAGGATAATTACAGCCCACACTGGACCCCCGCGAGTGGCTGCACATAAATTATAAATACACGGCATGCAATTGCAAAGGGTGTTTCTATCAATACGAAAAGGCCGTCAGCTTTCTCTTTTCTTCTCCATTCTTAAAAATTGTTAAGAGCTTGCAGTATAAAATTATTTTATCATTATCACCTTCATCGTTAATTTTACTCTATAATTCTGTAATATTTTAATCTAACTGTCGGTTTCTAACGAAACAGTGTAATTATTGCATAAGAACAAACATTTTATTTCTCTCGATTTCATAACTATTTTATTTTACACGATGTACGCACCGGATTTCGTCTTCAAACAATAGTAACGTCTCCCAGTCTGCTAGAGAAGTAAATGGTCTACAACTTCAAAACAAAAAAAAAAAAAAAAAAAAGAAACGGTAATACAAAATACAGTGTAACATACACATATCAAATGAGACCTTGTTAGTGTAATACTTCCACCTCACAGTGCAACTCAAATATATTTTTTCCCACTAAACCATATTAATAATTCACTGCTATTCACTATGCATCACTGAATGAAAGTTGTTTTGATAATGCTCACAGTATTCAAGTACGAAGGCATTTCTTTGTGTGACAATATTAATGGGATAGCGATACGCATACATACATATGGCGGTAGTATCACGTACACAAGATATAAAAGGGCAGTGCATTCGTGGAGCTGTCACTTGTGCTGCAGTGATTCATGTGAAAAGTGTCCGATGTGATCATTACTGAACGATGGGGATTAACAGACTTTGAACGCGGGATGGTAATTGGAGCTAGACGCATGGGACATTCCATTTCGGAAATGGAACGATGAAGAATTCAGTATGCCGAGATCCACACTGTCAAGAGAGTGCCGAGAACATGACATTTCAGGTATTGCGTCTCACCATGGACCATGGACAACGTAGCGGCCGATGGCCTTCATTTAATGACCGAGAGCAGTGGCATTTGAATAAGAGTTGTCAGTGCTAAGAGATAAGCAACACTGCGTGAAACAACCGCAAAAATGATGTGGGATGTGCGATGAAGGTATCAGTTGGGACAGGGCGGCGAAATTTGGCGTTACTGGTCTATGGCAACAGACGACCGTCGCGAGTGCCTTTGCTAACAGCGTAGGCCGCCAGCAGCGCCTCTCCTGGGCCTGTTACAATATCGGTCAGACCCATACGGCTGCAAAACCGTGGCCTGGTCAGATGAGTGACGATTTATGTTGTTAAGAGCTGATGGTAGGGTCGGAGTGCGATTTTAAGAGGTACCCCATGACTTTTGTTACCTCACTGTATATAGCTAAACAGCTAAGAATGATAAGGGGGTTAAGAATCAACCAAGCCACTCATTATCTGAGTGTAAAAGAGCGTAATGGTCATTTTCCAGCGCCTTTGTGGTGGTGTAGAACTGGTTTAGGCGGTCGTGTTATTCTTCACTGCTGACGTCTAAGTTATGGCAATAATGTGGTGTGTATGTGCCAGCCAGTTGTACTGAATCAGTGCCGCAAGATGGGACGCTGTTGAGGCTTGATAGAATGGCAGTAAGGTGCTATCGTGTTTGATAGTGCCCAGGATCACACTTCGAATCCAGATCCCGAACTGATAATGTGGCTGCGAGGACGGTCAAACTTGCTTACAAGGAATGTAATCCCAATGTGATGACACCAGAAAAATTTATAAATTTGGTCACTATCGGAAGAAGCACACTCACTGAATGAAACAGTGAGGAGAAAACTTCTTTGGAATGCCTGAGATCTCCAATACAGAAATAGCTACGCCGAATGCTCCCAATTCTCGGTCACCGATGACTGTGACGGCTGACAGAAACCAAGTCACTGACCTTGTCGCACCTTACTGCTTCCCGCGGCCTGCTGTGTGTACAGTTGACCGAGAATTTCCTTCGGCGTCTCCGGCGCACAGACTCTGCCGCAAGTGACCCAGAACTGAGCCTCAGAGTAGTGAGAGGACGCCCGAGTGGAAGAAGCAGCGCCGTAAACTTTCGCGATCGATGGCGCGCGCGAAGTCAAACACCAAGTCAAACAGCTCAGCACAGCGGCGCATCTGTTAAAGAGGCTTATCTGTGCCCCGATATTTCTATTCCTGCAGGTCGATATTTTTCTCTAGCTTCTCTGCTCGTTGTGTTGCCGAGACATTTATGTTTTCAGAGTGTAGCAGGAACAATGCTTAATATTGTAAGTGGTGATAGTTCATAAATGTTTACCCTGATAATAAAATAATGCAACTTTTTATAAGATACAGTAAAAGGAACATGCTTTATACCACATACGCCTCTACTTATTAAGTTTTGAAGCTTAGATAAACATTTAATACAGGTGGTACATATCAACATTTAGGTCACTTTAACATGTACACACCTGGTAACACGAAAAATATCAAGCCGGTGTTCAATCTCTTGCCACACATTTTGCAACATGTCTGGGGTGATTGTGCCACTGGCATCTGTGACGCGTTGTTGTAAAATCACTACACCAGGAACTGCTGCATTGTACACAATATCTTTTACATACCGCCAAATTAAGAAATATTAGGGAATAACGTCAGGTGATCTCAAGGGTCAGAGAACTGGGCCGTCTCTGGCAATCCACCTGTTGCGGAAGGTTTCCTTAAGAAAATCGCTGACTTCTAGAGCCCAATGACGAGGAGCGACATCTTGCTGAAAAATGACGGTGTCTTGCTTGCATATCCTGTAGCTGGGGAATAATTCACTAACCTGCATAGGTAAACATGTCCACTTACATCGCTTCCAAGGAAGAAAACCGAGTGAGTCAATCGATCACACATTAACCTATACCACACATTAACTTCTGGACTGTCCCGAATGTGTTTTCGAATGACATCAAGATTCTCTGGTCCCCATATCCAGACATCATGTAGGTCAAGTGATCTACAAACATGACATGTAGCCTCACCGGAAAAACACAAACGCTTCGAGAAACGGTTCAGCATGTCCACTGCAAATTGCTCACATTTTGGTCGGTCACGTCTGACCAATTTTGATCTTGCACGCATAGAATTTAAGATGTTTCCGGAACCACTTTATGTACTTTACTCTTTGACACTGGAAGCTCGCGGCAGCTTGTCTAAATGATTTCTGTGGCGACCTCGTGAATGCGGTCTCAACTGCCTGCACGGTCTTCTCCAAAATAGATGGTCTGCCACTGCTTGTTCTTTACTGGACTGATACCGTTGCTAAAAAAGTTTCCATTCATGTTCTCATTAATTTGGCATCAGGTGCTTTCTTTCCATAATGGGACATAAACTTCCACTGGACAGTAATCGGAGATTTGGTTTCTGTTATCCTCACGACACATTGAGCTTTCTCCTGGGAGAAAGCCATTTTTACTACACAACTGTCAAAGCGCTCCCCATGGCTAAAGTCTTGAATGATATACTGCTATACAGAAACTTCATGGGTTCCCTACTAGACCTTTAACCCAAAACATATGTTACCTCCGTATATATACTTAGTATTTAATCCTGAAACCAGGTTAGACATTTATTGACAACGAATATCGCAAATTTTTGGTTTAAAAGTTAGTATAAACGTATGAGTTAAATTTGGGTTCTGACTAGGATCTTTTACATTTGGAGGCAGTTCCCTACCACCTGAGTTATGCAAACGCCTTTCATCACTGGATAAATTTGAAGCTCATTCTGGAAGTATCTCTTACTCTGCAACGCAAGACAGAGGATGTCTTGTGTATTACTGGGAAAGTGGACAAGTGTAGCAGCAGTGTGTTGCAAAAGGGGAAGGGTATTCCAGAGAAGAGAAAGAGCATTGAGGAGGTAGAGAAAGGCCTGTCTCCACAGGCGGACTTGGCGAGGAATGGACTTGGCGAGGAATGGGCTTGGCGAGGAATGGACTTGGCAGGTAATGGATTTGGCAGGGAATGGACTTGGCAGAGAATGGACTTGGCAGGGAACAGGCTTGCTAGAAGTGGTCGACTATGACAAGCGGGAGAATTGACCTAGTGCAACGAAAGCACTGTGCATGTGAGAGAAAGGAAAGGCCATGACAAAAACGGAATTGGCGCAACAGGAAATGAATCCAATAGGGAATGGGCCTGGTAGGCAATGGGCCTGGAAGGGAACGGGCCTGGCAGGATATGGGTACAGCAGGGAATGGAATTGCCAGAGATTGTCGCCGGACTTGATGGAGAAGGAGCATGGTGCAGAATGGACTTGGCAAAGAACATGTGTGGCTGAGAATGGGTGTAACCAGCACTGGGTTAGCCACAGTTCCAGATACAATCCACCTCCCTGTAAACTTTCTCTACGTCTACATGGATACTCTGAAAATCACATTTAAGTGCCTAGCAGAGGGTTCATCGAACCATCTTCACAATTCTCTATTATTCCAATCTCGTATAGCGCGCGGAAAGAACGAACACCTATATCTTTTCGCACTAAATCTGATTTTCCTTATTTTATCATGGTGATCGTTTCTCCCCATGTATATCGGAGTCAACGAAGTATTTTCGCATTCGGAGAAGAAAGCTGGTGATTGAAATTTCATGACAAGATTCCGCCGCAACGAAACACGCCTTTGTTTTAATTATGTCCAGCCCAAATCCTGTATTACTGCAATGACATTCTCTCCCCACTTTCGCGATAATACAAAACGTGCTGCCCTTCTTCGAACTTTTTCGATGTACTCTATCAATCCTATTTCTGGCAAGGATCCAACGCCGCGCAACAGTGTTCTAAAAGAGGGCAGACAAGCGTAGTGTAGGCAGTCTTCTTAGTAGATCTGTCAAATTTTCTGAATGTCCTGCCAATAAAACGCAGTCTTTGGTTAGCCTGCCGCACAACATTTTCTGTGTGTTCCTTCCAACTAAAGTTGTTTGTAATTGTAACTCCTAGGTGTTTAGTTCAATTTATGGCCTTTATATTTGCCTGATTTATCATGTAACCGAAGGTTAACGGATTCCTTTTAGCACACACATGGATGACCTCATACTTTTCGTTATTTAGGGTCAGTTTGCCAATTTTCGCACCATTCAGATATCTTTTCTAAATCATTTTGCAATTTGTTTTGATCTTCTGATGACTATTAGACCATAAACGACAACGTCATCTGCAAATAACCTAAGACGGCTGCTCAGATTGTCTCCCAAATCGTTTATATAGATAAGGAACAGCAAAGGGCCTATAACAGAAATCACTTCTTTGTTATTCGATAACTTTCCGTCAATTACTACGAACTATGACCTCTCTGATAGAAAACCACGAATCCAGTCACATAACTGAGACGCTCGCAATTTCAATACAAGCGGCTTGTGTGGTACAGTGTCGAAAGCCTTCCGGAAATCCATAAATATGGAATCAATCTGAAATCCTTTGTCAATAGCACTCAACACTTCATGCGAGTAAAGAGCCAGTTTGTTTCACAAGAACGATGTTTTCCAAATCCATGTTTACATTGTGTCAATAGACAGTTTCCTTTGAGGTAAATCATAATGTTCCAAAATCCTGCTGCATATCGAAGTTAATGATATGGGCCTGTAATTTAGTGGGTTACTCCTACTACCTCTCTTCAATATTGGTGTGACCTGTGCAACTTTCTAGTCTTTGGGTACCGATTTTTCGTCGAGTGAACGATTATATATGATTGTCAAGTATGGAGCTAAGCATCAGCATACTCTTAAAGGAATCTAATTGGTATACAGTCTGGACGAGAAGACTTGCTTTTATTAAGTGATTTAAGTTGCTTCACTTCTCCGAGGATATTTACTTCTACGTTACTTTTGTTAGCAGCTGTTCTTGATTCGAATTCTGGAGTATTTACTTCGTCTTCTTTTGTGAAGGCATCTCGGAAGGATGTGTTTAGTAACTTTGCTTTGGCAGAACTTTCTTCGATAGTATCTCCATTGCTACCGCACAGAGAAGGCACATATTGTCTCTTGGCGCTAGCGTACTTAACATACGACCAGAAGTTTTTTGGATTTCGCCAGATTTCGAGACAAAGTTTCGTTGTGGAAACTATTATAAGCATCACGAATTGATGTCCGCGCTAGATTTCGAGCTTCTGTAAAAGATCGCCAATCTTGGGGATTTTAGGTCTGCTTCAATTTAAAGTGTTTGTTTCTTTGTTTCTGCAACAGTGTTCCGACCCGTTTTGTGTACCAAAGAGGATCAGCTCCGTCATTTGTTAATTTATTTGGTACAAATTTCTTAATTGCTGCCGATACTATTTCTTTGAATTCAAGCCACATCTGGTCTACACTTATATTGTTAATTTGGAAGGAGTGGAGATTGTCTCTCAGAAAGTCGTCGAGTGAATTTTTATCTGCATTTTTTAATAAGTATATTTTTCGTTTATTTTTCGAGGATTTGGGCGTTACAATTTTCAATCTAACTACGACAACCCTGTGTCACTAACCCCTCTATCCGTTTTGATGCTCGTTATGAAATCAGAATTATTTGTTGACAACAGGTCAAGTGTGTTTTCACAACCATCTACTGATCCCGTAGGCTCATGAATTAACTGCTCGAAATAATTTTCAGAGAATGCGTTTAGCACAATTACGGTTGATATTTCATGCGTACCTCCGGAGTTAAACATGTATTTTCTCCAACACATCGAATGTAAATTAAAGTCACCACCAACTATAAACGTATGAGTCGGGTACGTGTTTGAAATCAAACTCAAGTTTTCTTTGAACCTTTCAGCAACTGTATCATCTGAATTGGGACGTCGGTAAAAGGATCCAATTATTATTTTATTCCGATTGCCAGCAATGACCTCTGCAAATACTAACTCACAGGAACTATCTACTTCAATTTCGCGACAAGATGAACTACTTCTAACAGAAACAAATACGCCACCGCCAACTGTGTTTAGCCTATCCTTTCGGAACACCGTAAGATTCTTCGAAAATATTTCGGCTTAGCATATCTCGGTTTTAGCCAGCTTTCAGTGCCTACAACGATTTTAGCATCAGTGCTTTTCTATTAGTGCTTGGAACTCTGGTACTTTCCCAAAACAGCTACGACAATTTAGAACAGCTATACCGGTTGTTTCTGTATCCACATTTTTCTTGTGCTCTGGCTGCACCCTTTGTGACTGAAGCTCTTTTTGTGTTTTCCTGAGACCCTCTAACCTACAGGTCTCTACAGATTCGAAGTCTATCCTAGTCTGAATCCGATTACCAGTCTGGAATCTAATTTTATTTTGTCAGAAATGACCATTACAGATTATACCATGTTGCGATATAAAAGAATCACCAGGCAAACGTTAAAATTTTTTCCTTAACTCATGTCTCGAATGCGTTGGAAATAAAGTCAGAAGAAGGCAGGTGATGGATTATAGGGTATGCATGGATTAAAGATGGTTTGGGACAAAACTATGTGAGATTTGCTAGCTGACCTCTCAAAATCAGAAGTGAGTCACGAAAATACTGCAAAACAATAAACGCTATACATAAATGCAGATTTGAATGTACTTCATACAGGGTGTTACAAAAAGGCACGGCGAAACTTTCAAGAAACATTCCTCACACACACAGAAAGAAAGTATGTTATGTGGACATATGTCCGGAAATGCTTACTTCCCATGTTAGAGCTCATTTTATTACTTCTCTTCAAATCACATTAATCATGGAATGGAAACACACAGCAACAGAACGTACCAGCGTGAATTCAAACACTTTGTTACAGGGAATGTTCAAAATGTTCTCCGTTAGCGAGGATACATGCATCCACCCTCCGTCGCATGGAATCCCTGATGCTCTGATGCAGCCCTGGAGAATGGAGTATTGTATCACAGCCATCCACAAAACAAGCACGAAGAGTCTCCACATTTGGTACCGGGATTGCGTAGACAAGAGCTTTCAAATGACCCATAAATTAAAGTCAAGAGGGTTGAGGTCAGGAGAGCGTGGAGGCCATGGAATTGGTCCGCCTCTACCAATCCATCGGTCACCGAATCTGTTGTTGAGAAACGTACGAACACTTCGACTGAAATGTGCAGGAACTGCATCGTGCATGAACCACATGTTGTGGCTCTGAGCACTATGGGACTTAACATCTATGGTCATCAGTCCCCTAGAACTTAGAACTACTTAAACCTAACTAAACTAAGGACAACACACAACACCCAGTCATCACGAGGCAGAGAAAATCCCTGACCCCGCCGGGAATCGAACCCGGAAACCCGGGCGCGGGAAGCGAGAACGCTACCGCACGACCACGAGCTGCGGACCCACATGTTGTGTCGTACTCGTAAAGGCACATGTTCTAGCAGCACAGGTAGAGTATCCCGTATGAAATCATGATAACGTGCTCCATTGAGCGTAGGTGGAAGAACATGGGGCCCAATCAAGACATCACCAACAATGCCTGCCCAAACGTTCACAGAAAATCTTTGTTGATGACGTGATTGCACAACTGCATGCGGATTCTCGTCAGCCCACACATGTTGATTGTGAAAATTTACAATTTGATCACGTTAGAATGAAGCCTCATCCGTAAAGAGAACATTTGCACTGAAATGAGGATTGACACATTGTTGGATGAACCATTCGCAGAAGTGTACCCGTGGAGGCCAATCGGCTGCTGATAGTGCCTACACACGCTGTATATGGTACGAAAACAACTGGTTCTCCCGTAGCATACAGTGACGTGGTCAACGTTACCTTGTACAGCAGCAACTTCTCTGACGCTGACAATAGTGTTATCGCTGTTGGGACACGTTCGTTCTGGAAATCTGTCTCGATACAAACGTACCGCACCACGGCTATTGCCCCGTGCTAATCCGTACATCAAATGGGCATCTGCCAACTCCGCATTTGTAAACATTGCACTGACTGCATAACCACGTTCGTGATTAACACTAACCTGGTGACGCTTCGTACTGATGTGCTTGATGCTAGTACTGTAGAACAATGATTCGCATGTCAAGACAAGCACCGAAGTCAACATTACCTTCCTTCAATTAGGCCAACTGGCGGTGAATGGAGGACGTACAGAACGTACTGACGAAACTAAAATGAGCTCTAACATGGAAATTAAGCGTTTCCGGACTCATGTCCACATAACATCTTTTCTTTATTTGTGTATGAGGGATGTTTCCTGAAAGTTTGGCCGTACCTTTTTGTAACACCCTGAAGAAATTACAATCACGTTTTCTCTTTCGGTATACCCTGTAATATATGGAGCGTTATGGGTACATGTGCAGATATTTCTACTGACAACTGAGGAAAATGTACTGAACAACATTACGTATGTATTTACTCCATTTGTAGACTAATAATTACAGCTACTACGAGCAGAATGTTTTTAGGTTGGTTATTATCACCAAGTCAGAGTGGCACAAGCAGCAGGTGAATCACTGAAGTTTGGATACGTGGATGCAAAATCGTTAGTGTATAATTACAGGTTTAGTCCACTTCACGGCACACTTACGAGCATGCAGGAAACATCTGCTAGTGTAGTATGTTACGTGTTTGCGGGACGACTGTACGATGCAGAGGGGACTGATGACCTCAGAAGTTAAGCCCCATAGTGCACAGAGCCATTTGTACGATGCAAAGAAGAAACAAATAACACATTGAAGGAGGTACATATTAAGATTCCAGCTATCGCAATATTTGTAACTACACGCCTAACCCCCTGCATAGTTCCTTTAAACTCATGAAAGTTAGTGATCTCATATAGAGTCTAGGTCAAAAACAGTTGTTTTGTATTACTTATTACTTGTATCAGATATCCACAATTAGCGAGGTCGCACTGAGACTGTGGATTTACATTTGGGAGGATCTTCGTTCACACCGGTGTGTGGCCAATCAGATTCAGATTAGCTAAGGTTTCTTTAAACCTCTGGAGGTAAATGCGTATAGTCTTCCCCACTCTCCCAAATCCGAGGTTGTGTCCTGTCATTAATGACTGCATCGTCGACGAAATAAATTCTAGTCTTCCTCTTCCTCTTTTCATTCTTCCCCTCTTCATCTCCTTCTCCTCCTCCTCTTCCTCTTTGTCTTCCTCTTTTGTCGTAATAACTAGGTTTCTTCAACCCGTTTTCCGTGATTTATCAGCTGTAATATTTTGGTGATAAGAAGTTCCATTCCCTCACTGGGAAACAATATCGCACCATTCAAGTTACGGTCATGAAAAATCGTCAGCCTTGAAAGTAGAACAAATTCAAACGCCGAAATTTTGGCTTGTTTGAAGTGTTGAATTTGCTGTCAGAGCGATGGAAATATGAGATCTGCAAGTGTCGTCGGAAGCGAGATGACTTCGAATGGAGAGATAACTCACATTTGAAAAGGATGGAAGTGAAAATGTGATTCGATTAATTTTAGAAAGTCTGTGAAATATGCAGAACGAGGTCTGTGTTAAGTCAAGCTGTCAGTCCCAGAGTATCTAAGTGCTGCACCACAGATGCTCCTTCTGTCAGTGAATCAACGGAGAGAGAGGTGAAAGGGTTCGAACTATAGCAACAAGACTGGTTGCGTATTTAGCAAGTCACATGGGTAGATCTTGGCTAAAGAAAACCGGTCGGAAAAGAGAATAGGACTGCGGTTATTCTGAATAAATGAGATTCTAATGTCAAAACAGATTAGTTTACTACTATGAGCTTCATAGCAGTAGATGACAAAGTTTCCATTTTTCTTAAACTTGCTGAAATTATACTTGCTCCTTTCCGTTTCTTGTACGCCATCTGAGGGTAGTCTCTCGATGTACAGTGATCACACGCTGTTACTGACAAGAAATGATATCAGGAGCATTTATTCAGAGGCTTACTTGTTCTGTTAATGAATACTTAATGCTTGCGTGACAGGAGACGAACAGTGAATCCGAAACATGACTTATAAACGAACTGAAAAAGTGTGTATTTCCACTTGTTCTAGGGCATCGTTTAAAAGAAACTGGTTCTTATCGTTTCTTGAGTATAAATTCCACTCCAAGTGTCTTGGGAGCTTCCTCCTACACATTTTCACCTTTAGAAATTTCACTGGGCCGATAATACGAAGCGCTTCACAGCTGTCGTTCAGAGTGAACATCCTGCCAGAAGGTGCTTTTAAATTTGGAGAACTCAGCAGAGTTTGAAGGTCAGAGATAGTATTAGCCCTGTTCTTCAACGTGCGGAGCACTCCTTCCCGTATTGTGGGGTGCTGGCAATTGCTGTCATGAACTCACAGACATGTGTGTGAGACAATCCTATAAATGCCATGCCCCAACGTACGTCCACTTCGATTAAGAGGAGACATCCATCTCCCTCAGCTCCTTTAGCGAATCTAATACAAAGATGGAGAGTGTTTAGAATGGTCGAAAATCATGACAAGTCTCACTACTTTAAGGCCACGTCACAAATGCGATATCGATGTATTTCCAGAAACTCTAAAATTATAAATTCGAAGACTAAAGCTACCATTCAACAACATGACCCATAAAAATATGGGCGACTCTGGGAGACAAGGTACTCACTGTTGTTGCCACACCGTCAGTGTGTTCAAATAACTGACTTCAAGACAGAAGAGTGGATGTCAATACATGGAGAAACTAATTTCTTAGTGTAATTCTTAAGCTTCTCCCGGCGTTATTTCATGCGTCCAATACGCATTATATTTATCGGCAAGCGACCTCGTTGACATCATAATTTGCGCTGACATCCGGCCGTTCACCCCAGTAAGTATTTCCTAATTTGCTAGGGATTCGCCAAGTTTTACTCTCATTTAAAATCAGCGACTTAGTCAGAGCGATTCGGATAAAGCGAAAAACAACGTCATAGCCTACTAATTACGAGTAAATTAATTAAACGCACTGAAAAGAAATGGATAGGTCGCTGACGATGAAATCAGTTAAGATGCGATGATACGAAATTCTTCATTCCGAATCGGTTATAAATGTTGAACGTGCAATTTAAATCACAAGAGAAAACACAACTGTCACAGAAAACTTCTGTCGGGACTGGAAGTGAGGTGATTACTCGAGGAAAGCAGGTTATATATTTCCGAGTCATGGCATGGCACAAATTTTCAGTTGTCATTACCAAATTTTCACAATGCCTGCAAGAGGCGCAATTAGTCCACCGAGTTCCTAATGTGGTGTTCGCCACGACCTGTCAGTGAGCTTAACAATGTACCTACGCTGCAATACAGTGAACTTTTCAGGAACAGTTAAACGTTTAAATTCCTGTGCTCCGAGTCTGTGCTCAGTCTTCTTTAAGGAACTCGTCGACGGGACGCTAAACCCTCATCTTTGTTACCTTATTCCCTGCTTCCTTCCTTCCTTATTGCCTTCCTTCCTTCCTTCCTTTCTTCCATTCTCCCGACTTATGAAACTGGGCTGTGAGAAGTTAAACGTTAATCTATCAGCAAGGACAATCCTCTATTATACACTAAACCTTTTAGTAGCGGCTCTCAGAGTGAATCATTAACCACTGTAGACGATAAGCCATCTGTCAGATGGAGACCGTTAACTTACCAGCGTCTTTCGTCCTATTTAAGAGGAAGAGCCTGCTTATTGGTTCTGGGCCTAAATTTTCGAGTCCTCCTCTTCTCCCTACATCTCTCTCTCTCTCTCTCTCTCTCTCTCTCTCTCTCTTTCTGACAATGGACAGCCATAAATTAGCATTTGGCTAAGAAGAACTGAAGCTCTACGGTGGACTGAATTTCAAACAATCCGCTTTAAAATCCGCTCAAACCCATGAGAGAAGAAAACTAAACAGCTACGTCTAGGATACATTATTCGCACTTCCCGAAGGACAAACGGCAGTAAGGTCGAGGATATACATTCATTATTATTGCTGTGACTGGAAGAAACTAGTTTCGTTCGGCCATAGCTGTGTATTAGTTGACTGCTGTAGGAGAAGGCCCATTAAACTTTTGAAATATTAGTTTACTTTACTACATACATCAATAAAAGATTTACTTAACTTTGACACACTTCTTTTCCACGGGATTGCTTAATAATTTACAACTCCATTGATAATGAAAGCACCACTTGATGCACAGATTAACAAACTGTTCTCTTCAGGTATGACCTCGACATTTACAACAATAAAAGGCCATCTGAAAGTTTAACAACTCGTTGGTCCTACACTGTGGTCTGCCCACGAGACCTGGATTCTTATCCCGGTCCGGCACAAATTTTCAACTTCCCCCAATGATTTAAATCAATGCCCACTCACAGCCAATGTCATTAATTCCTTAATGTCCTTTCATTCGAACATGTCTGAAAGAGCAGACACCACATATAGATCTTAGTTATCTGTTAGAATATAAGTAATGATTTTTATATTTAAATGACGTAGATAATCGAAATGAATGAAACCGACACGAAAAAAATGACAAAAACTAGACTGAAAGCAGCATTACCAGTCTCGAGCATGATGTTTTTACCTCTTTATGTATTTTAAACTTCACGGAATTGTTATCAGGTTAGGCGCCTCTGTTTAATCATTTGCATCAGCCGGGAATCGAACATAAAACCCATAGGTGGCAGACCAGTGTTCTGACACACAGTCTTACAGAAATATTGACCTTCCTTTAAGGTTTTATTAAAGACGGTCTATAAACTTCAAAGCCAATTTTCTCTAGAATTTTTTTATGACAGCATCGAACGTTATCTGGGGATTAATATTTGAGATTTGAACTTCACGTACCATAAATATAAAAATTTCCAAACATCAGATTGCCCTTCGATCCTCTTGTAGGTCATTTTCTACCCTCCGGAAGTAATTTAACGATGAACCTCCCTGTACACCACACCATCATCACTAAGCAACTATAGGTTGCTGCTCACCCTATCGCTCAGATGATTCGTGCCTATGAAGAATAAGAGCTTTCCTACCACACCACCCTGGGGCATTCCTGACGATTCCCTTGTCAGTTATGAACACTAGCCGTCGAGGACAATTTACGGGGTTCTATTTCTTAGGAACTCTTCAAGTACCACGTGTCGTGGAACCTAATATTTATGCTCGGACTGCCGTTAGCAGTCTGCAGTGGGGCGACGTGTCATACACTTTCCGCGAGGAGCGGCAGGTAGTTTCGGCAGTACCTGTGATGCTTCCTCTTCGACCATCCTCTTTAATGCCGCTCGCGCTGCAACCTTGCCTGCCGGCTGTGGTCTCCGCAGAATCGCACCGGAAGCACCGAGATGAAGAACGGGAAGTCGAGAAAAAAGAGAGAGGGGAAAAAAGAGGGGAGGGAGAGAGAGATAGAGAGAGAGAGAGAGAGAGAGAGAGAGAGAGAGAGAGAGAGAGAGAGAGAGGGGGGGGAGGGAGGGAGAGAGAGAGAGAACGGAGACGGTTCCCGGCCAGAAAGGCGAAACGGAACATTTTAATTATCCAAAACATGATTCCGCACGGCGAAATGAAACTTTTAATGCGGGCTCTGTGATTTCCCTCATGTACGAATGCAAGCAAAATATATTATTAAAATCCGCAGTAGAGAGAGTGGGCCGTGTCCGCCCGCAGCTCGTCTGCGTGTTGTTTCGGGCCGCCGAGGTCAGACAGCGGTTTGAGGTCCGCGTCGGCGGATGTACTGTGGCCGGGCCTTCATTTATAAGCTCCGGCTTACTTAACGGAGCAGCCAGCAGCGTCGGAAATAGCGGAGGAAAGGCGGCGTGCTGAAAGTGTGGGAGGCGGACAGGAGGAGAGGATCAGCTAGGGATCCACCGTCTGCAGGTCAGATGACTTCCTCCGTCCTCGAGAATCCTCGCAGTCCTCTCCCCTTCGCACTAAGATTGTTGCACCTTGTATCCCACTTAGCAAGTCCTTCCCTGTTGTTGCTTTACTTCTACATCTATACTTCCCAAGCCCCTTACGCTGAGTAACGGTGGGCACTTTCAACATTTCTATCAATCCCCTCCTTTGCTAAGGCTTTTGCGGCTGGTTTGTGTGAAGACCGACTCTCAGTAAATTTGCAAATGGGCTCAAATATTTCTGATTTTCTGTCGTGTTTTATTCATGAAGGCGTGTGTAAGTAATACGCTTAAGCGCCAAAGAAACTGGTATAAGCATGCGTATTCAAATACAGTGATATGTAAACTGGCAGAATGCAGCGCTACAATGGTAGGTTATCAAGATTTAAGTAAGTTTGAAAATGGTGTTAATCGGCGCACGAGCGATGGGGACACAGTATCCTCGAGGTAGCGATGAAGTGGGGATTGCCCCGCACGTCCATTTCACGGGTGTACCGTAATTATCAGGAATCCGATATGGCTGCGGCCAGAGAAAGATCCTGCAAGAACGAGACCAACGACGACAGAAGTGCAACCTTTCCGCCAATTTGCCGGCCGGTGTGGCCAAGCGGTTCTAGGTGCTTCAGTCTGGAACCGCGCGCCTGCTACGGTCGCAGGTTCGAATCCTGTCTCGGGCATGGATGTGTGTGATGTCCTTAGGTTAGTTACGTTTAAGTAGTTCTAAGTCCTAGGGGACTGCTGACCTCAGATTTTAAGTCCCATAGTGCTCAGAGCCATTTTTTTCCGAAAATTTCCACAGATTTCAATGCTAGACCATCAACAAATGTCAGCGTATGAACCATTCAACGAAACATTTATATGGGCTTTCGGAGCCGAAAGCCCCCTAGTGTACCCTTGATGACTTCACGACACAAAGCTTTACGCCTCGCCTGGGCCCGTCAACACCGACATTGAACTGCTGATGACTGGAAACAGTTTGTCTTGTCGGAAGAGTCTTGTTTCAAATTGTATCGCATGGATGGACATGTACGGGTGTGGTGACAACCTCATGAAGCCATGGACTCTGCATGTCAGCAGGGGACTGGTCAAGCTCGTGGAGGTTCTGTAATAGTGTGGGGCGTGTGTAGTTGAAGTGATATAGGACCCCTGATACGTCTAGATAGTCTGATCACCTGCATGAATTCATGTCAACTGTGCATTGTGGATTCCGACAGATTTGGGCAATTCCAGCAGGACAATGCCACACACGTCCAGAATTGCTACAGGGTGACTCGAGGACCACTCTTCTAAGTTTAAACACCTCCCCTGGCCACCAAACTCCCCAGACTTGAACATTATTGAGCATATGTGGGATGAATTGCAATCGCGTACTCATACAGATTTATAGACAGCCCTGCAGCATTCATGGTGTCAATTCCCTCCCGCACTACTTCAGACATTAGTCGAGTCCATGCCACGTCGTGTTGCGGCACTTTTGCGTGCTCCCGAGGACCCTACATGATATTAGGCAGGTATACCAGTTTCTTCGTCTCTTCAGTGCATGTTTCCACATTATCCCTTAAACGTGTTCTACTGTCTTGTAGCGTCTGCCGCTGGAGTTTGTGAACATCCCCATAATGGTCTTGCACAGGCCAAACGATCCCGCGATGAAACGCGACGCTCTTCGTTGTCTATTTTCTATCTCTTTTATGAATTCTACTTGGTAAAGGTCCAAGCTGACCGAAAATACTCAAGAACTGATCAAAGGAATGTGTTGCGAGCCACTCCTTTCGCGGATGAATTAAGTTTCGCCTTCATCTACAGCTACCTACATACTTCGCAAGCCACCATACGGTTTATAGCGGAGGGTACCTTGTAGTGCTATAAGTCATTTCCTATCCTAGTCTACTCGAAAATGCAGCGAGGGAGAAACTACTGTCTACATGCCTCCGTACGAGTGGTGATTTTTTCCTATCTTGTCTTCGTGGTCCTTATGGGAAAGCTATGCTAGTCACAGTTTATACTAAACTGCGACTAAACTTTCTCAGTAGTGCTTCGTGATAAGATAGTCGCATTGCCTCTAGAGTTTCTCATTTGACTTCAACAAGTACCTAAGTAACACTCGCGAGTTAATCGAACCTACCAGTGAGAAATTTGCAGCACGCCTCTGAATTACTTCGATGTCTTCCTTTAATCACATCTTACGGTGATCGCAAACACTCGAACAGTACTCAAGAATGGATGACAGCAAACAATCGACCAGTCCTCAAGAATGGATCGCTGTAGTGTTGTATACGCGATTTTGTTGATAGAAGGGCGCACTTTCCTCATATTCTCACAGTAAAACGAAATCTACCTTTTGTTTCCCGTTTACTGACCTTTCGTACTCGTTGGATTTCATATCGCGATGCGAAGTAGAAGTAGTAGCAGTAGTAGTAGTAGTAGTAGTACTAATTGTTGTTGTTGTGGTTGTGTTTAGTACGACGACTGGTTTGATGTCTCTGTCCATGCTACTCTATTCTGTGCAAGCCTCTTCGTCTGCGAATAGCTGCTACAGCTTACATCCTTCTGAACCTGTTTACTGGTTTCATCTCTTGGTCTCCCTCTATGATTTTTACCCATTCACCTTTCCCCTCCAACACCAAACTGGTCATCTTTTCATGTGTCAGAATGTGACTTCTCAAACAGTCCCTTAATTTAGTCAAGTTATGCCACAAATTTCTAGATTTTTACCCATTCACCTTTCCCCTCCAACACCAAATTGGTCATCCTTTGATGTTTCAGAGTGTGACTTCTCAATCAATCCCTTAATTTAGTCAAGTTGTGCCACAAATTTCTTTTCTCCCATTAGTTAACTGATCTACCCATCTAATCTTCAGCATTCTTCTATAGCAACCCATGTAAAAAGCCTCTATTCTCTTCTGGCCTGAACTGCTTATCGTCCATGTTTCACTTACATACATGGCTACACTACAGACAAAAACATTCCTAACATTTAAATCTACATTCCATGTTAACAAATATCTCTTCTTCAAAAACACTTTCCTTGCCATTGTCAGTCTACATTTTATACTGTGTATACTTCACCCAACATCAGTTATTTTGCAGCGCAAATAGCAAAACTCATCTACTACTTCAAGTGCCTCGTCTCTTAACCTAAATCCCTCGGCATCACCTGATTCAATTCTATTACACTCCTTTATACTTGTCTTGGTTTTCTCGTTATGCATGTTCGATATTCCTTTAAAGATACTGTCCATTCCGTTCACCTGCTCTTCCAAGAACTTCGCTGCCTCTGTTACAATTACAGTGTCATTGGCAAAACCTCAAAATTTTTATTTCTTCTACCTGAAATTTAATTCCCATTCCAAATCTTTCTTCACTACTTGCTCAATGTACAGGTTGAATAACATCGGGTATGGTCTACGGTACTGTCTCACTCCCTTCTTTACTACTGCCTACCTTTCATGCCGCCGGCCGCGGTGGCCGTGCGGTTCTAGGCGCTTCAGTCTGTAACCGCGAGACTGCTACAGTCGCAGGTTCGTATCGTGCCTTGGGCATGGATGTTTGTGAAGTCCTTAGGTTAGTTAGGTTTAAGTAGTTCTAAGTTCTAGGGGACTGATGACCACGGAAGTTAAGTCCCATAGTACTCAGAGCCAGCCTTTCATGCCCCTCGACTATCATTACTGCCGTCTGGTTTATGTATTAGTTGTAAATAGCCTTTCTCTCCCTCTACTTTACCCATGATACTTCAAGATTTCGAAGAGAATTTTCCAGACAACTCTGTGGAACGCTTTCTCTTAGTCTACAAATCCTATAAAAGGAGATTTACTTTCTCAGCCTTTCTTGTAACTCATAGGTCAGTACTGCCTCGCGTATCCTACATTTGCCTGAGGTCGGCTTACCAGTTTTTATCCATCCTTCTGTAAAAATTCGAAACGGTATTATCCAAGCGTGATTTTTAAATTGGCACTTCGGTAATATTTACACCTGACACCTCCTGCTTTCTAGAACTGCAATTATTACATCCTTCTTGGACTCTGAGTTTATTTCGTCTGTCTCAGACATTTTGAATGCCAGATATAATAGTTTAGCTCTGGCTGTCTCTCCCGAGGAATCAGTAGTTCTGATGGAACGTCGCCTTCTCCAGAGGCCTTGTTTCGACTTAGGTCTCTGTTAAATTATTTTCACAGTGTCGTATTTCCAATCACATTTTCATCTGTCTTCCCTTTCTATAATACTGCCTTCCACTTCATCACCCTCGCATAGACCCTCTACATACTCCTCCAGCTTAAAGGTTTTCCTTCTTTGCTTAGACCTGGTTTTCCATCTGAGCTCTTGATATTCCTACAACTGCTTCTCTGTTCTCCAAAGGCTTTTCTAATTGTAGATCTATCTTACGTCCAGTGGTATATGGTTCTAAATCCTTACATTTATCATCTAGTCATTCTACTCTTCCTGTCCATCGCATTTTTAAACGTTTGTATTCCCTTTCGTCTGCTTCACATGCTGTATTTTTATATGTTCTTCTTTCATCAGTTAAATTCAAATCCCTTGTGGTATCCAGGATTTCTACTAGGCCTTGTCTTTTCATCTATTTGCTCCTCTGCTCCCTTACCGAAAGCGTCCTATGTACCTCTCAAGAACGTCTGGTTCTTTCAACTCATTTAGGTCCAATCTCCATAATATTCAACCTTTTTACAATTTCTTCAGTTTTAATTTACAGTTCATAACCAAGAAATTGTAGTCAGGGGCAACATCTGCCCCTGGAAATGTTTTGAAGTTTAAAATCTGGTTTCTAAATCTCTGTCTCATCGTTATATAATCAATTTGAATCTTTCCAACGTCTCCAGGTCCCTTCCACGTATACAACCTTATTTCATGGCTCTTTAACCAAGTGTTATTGACATTATGTTCAGCGATAAATTCTACCAGACAGCTTCCTCTTTCATTCCGTAACCCTCGTCCATATTCACCTATTATTTTTGCTTCTCTTCCTTTTCGTGCTATCGAATTCCATTCCCCCATCACAATTAAAATTTCGTCTCCCTGAACTATATGAATAATTTCTTTTATTTCATCATACATTTCGTCAATCTGTTCATCATCTGCGACGCTAGTTCGCGTATAAATTTGTACTACTGTGGTAGGTCAGATCATTTATGTATACAGAGAACAGGAGCGGTCCTATCACAATCCCTTGGGATTCTCCTGGCGATATCGTGGTCTGATGAACAGCTGCCGTCGTAGAAAACTTACTGCTTTGTATCACTTATGAAGCCTTCTAGCCAATCACACATCTGGGAATTTATTCCCTATGCTGGGGCCTTAGTTAACGGTCTACACTGGTGCACTGTGTTCAACGCTTTCCTTAAATTTAGAAATAGGGGATCCGCCTTTTGCGATTCATCCATACTTCACAGGATATCGCGCGCGCGAAAAAACGGCTACTTGAGTTTCGCTCGAGTAATGCTTTCTAAATCCGTGCTGATTTGTGGACAGAAGCTTTCCTGTCACAAAGAAATGTATTACGTTCGAACCTGGAATCTGTTCAAGAATTCTGCAGCATACCTATATTTAGGCTATCAGTCTGTAATTTTGCGGTTCCGTTCTTTTGCGTTTTACCCCTTCCTTAAGACTCTTCGAATGAATCTCAGCGTGGAATCTGCACCGTCTATTATTAGTTTCACGTCTTCATTCCCTAGCGTTAGGTCGTTCTGGATAGTTATTCCTAAATATTTTATGTTTTATATCTAACAACGGTTCAATGACATTTCTTGAATACTGAAAAGACCTGCCCTTTTCTTTCCAATCGTTTGACAGCTTTCGTTGCCTTAGCGATGTAAAATAACCTGATGTTACAAGAGGAAAACGTTCTTTCGCATAATCTCTGTAGGTTATTAAGAAAATCAACTATCATGCGATACAGGAGTGCTGAAAGCTCAGTTCGCCCGTCCTGTTTCTGTATTCTGTGGTCCCCACAAAAGTGCAACATGCTGTAATATAATTCTCATGAATCCACCGGCATCACCGTTAAAAATCTATAACAAACTCTCGAACGATAAATGACTGACTGAATTACAGTAGAAGTTAATTGGTTCTGTAAATTTTCACACAGTTAAAGTTATAATATAACACACAATTTCGGATGCTACTTAATATGGGTCAAAATTTTCTTTCTCTTTCATGCCGCAATTCAGATCCACCCCATGAACCATGTATCTTACATAGAGGTGAGGTATGGGTACTTGAACAGCTCAGATAGTCATACCGACTGTGCAGCTTTCAGTAGCTACAAGGATAAGAGTCTACAGTCTAATGAATTGAGTGATCCTTCAATGTAATATTAACCAACATGGTCTTGCTATGTTAGTACCGCGACATGGCTGAAAGCAAGGGGGAAATACATGGTTGTATTCAATGATTAAGAGAAATAAATAGAAAGATGGATGAAATTAATTTCCTATCTCAAAATACAAATTTTTGCACATATTTAATTCATTAATTCTGATATGACATAGTTTTTTTTGGTTCGCTTCTCATAAATTATGGCTAACGGTTTTCACATTCATTGGTGCTCAGCAGTAACTTTTATTTGCAGTGAGGTAAGAGGTTTTGTGGAGACAGCTTCCAGGCGGATATTTCACCACACCTATTTGTTTTTAGATGTATTTTAGACACCGTCTTTGCAAGTAACTGACCTATCTGAATCGAAATAGAAGGTTAAACTACCTCTATTTGCTTTTTCATTTATAACCCTGTGATCACCTGACCAAAAGTCTTGTTCCTCCTGCCACCGAACGTCACTAATTCCCACTATACCCAACGTTAACCGATCCATTTCAATTTTTTACCTGCCCGATTAAGGGATCTGAAATTCCACGCTCCGACCCGTAGAACGCCAGTTTTCTTTCTCCTGATAACAATGTCCTCCAGAGTAGTCCCCGCCCGGAGATCCGAATGGGGGACTATTTTACTTCCGGAATATTTTACACTAGAGGACGCCGTCATCATTTAACCATACAGTAAAGCTGCATGCCCTCGGGAAAAATTACGGCTGTTGTTTCCCCTTGCTTTCAGCCGATCGCAGTACCAGCACAGCAAGGCCGTTTTGGTTAGTGTTACAAGACCAGATCAGTCAATCACGCAGACTGTTGCCCCTGCAACTACTGAAAAGCCTGCTGCCCCTCTTCATGAACCACACGTTTGTCTGGCCTCTTAACAGATACCCCCTTCGTTGTGGTTGCACCTACGGTACGGCTATCTGTATCGCTGAGGCACGCAAGCCTCCTCACCAACGGCATGTGCGGGAGGGGGGTGTGGACTTACACATAATAAACATAAAAAGCAAGTAATTTCCTTCCAGAGTAATCGTCTGCATGCTGCTATATAAAAGTGATAATTCAGTTATCTAGAATGCACATTACGTGAAAATAGGATGATGAAACCATGACAAAAACAGTTGATTTTTTGTCAAATACGCGGAACAATGCAGTACTAAGTAATGAGACTACCATTTAACAATTGAGAAACAAAGACATTTATGAAAGCAAACTGCAAACATTCGGTCAACTGAAATGATGTTTTGTCTACAGGCTGAGCGATATTCTAAGAAAAAATACACGTAGATAACTATGTTCATTTGCAAAGGTTAATGTAAGAAGTGATTATGTAACTTTCACAGTCAGTTTCGCAATAAAGTGTACGCTATAATTTTAAATGTAAAATCCGCACCGATGTCTGTGGTAGTGGTCTCGAGGAACCTGTAATCAATGCGTTTTTGGACAGTGTATAGCTAAAAAATGTGAGAGTTGAATGTTTTGTATTGTCGGTCGCAGTTTAAAATTAGAGCAAAATATCTGAAGCTTCACGAGGCAGCGTTACTTGTAAATCATCCAAAGGGAGCGAAGCTTTCATACGGAGATGCTGTTAAAATTCTTAGAAAGTCAGAGACATTCGTTGCGAAGTGGGTCAAACGATAATTAGAGGTTGGAAACGTGGATGATTTATTGGAGAGAGGGCTAAGATGCCAAGCTATAAGCGATAATGGCGGCGACCTGATTAACTATTAGGTAATTGTGCAACTAGTAATAACATGTATTTTTGTATAAACATATATTTATGATAGTGTCTTTTATTTCATGCAGATAACAGCTTACACTTTTTTGCGGAATTGACTGTATATCGTTAAGTTGGGTCTGTCTGAAAGGTTGCAGATACCGACTTACGGGCAGGAGAGAACCGGCAAGACCAAGCACTGGGCGAGACTATTTAGCCCGGACATTACATGCAGATCACAATGAGAATGTTACATACATTCATCACTGAATATGTGGAACCTGTCCTGGCGACCTAGACAGCAGGCGCCGACAACACTACGCTCAACGTATACGTTGTGCGGGTTGCAGTAAGCTCCGCCCCTACTGTTCAGATGACGCGGCACTTCGGAACCCCGGAGCTCCGTAGCCAGGCCAGCAGACGGCATGAGCAACGCTCCGGCCAGGAGGCGTACACAGTGACTACGGACGTCGTTCAGAAACTGCATCTCTGCATGCATCTACCGTGTCACGTGCTGAAAATAGATCCTCAAGCATCTATCCGTAAGGCGGGCATTTAGGCCGGTGCACGAGATCCAGACAGCAGTTCCGACGCAGCCAGCAACTGGAAGACCTTCGCCTACATCACGCCAGCGTCTCAGCACCATCCACTGCCCTGGGACTCTTAAATGTTTGGTGACGTGCCCGCTGGGACTTCGCATCATTTGTTCTATTTGTTCTATTGTTCTACTGACTTACAAGATATGTTAGACTTAAAGTTATCTATCCTTGTCGTACTGACTCTTACTTTTCATTACTGTTGTACTCTTGATAATTCAGCAAGTGAAGTGCTTACATGAGACTTCGTGAAGTGTTTATTCTTCCTATAAACTGATCTTAGCTGCAGACAAGATGAGGAAAGCATTTTCTCTATTTGTTGGTCTTTTAAAGTGGTGAACTGTTTCATGTACTGTGGAACTTAATTATTTGTTCTGCTAACTTGCAACTTTAAACATATTTCACTGATGAAGAATTTTATTTATTTTGTTTCTGAAGACTTCTGTTCTGTTCAGACTGACAAGAACTTCAGAAATGATGGAACTGTGCTTATCAATAAGTTTGCGTTGCTCTGATTACTTGCCTTCTTTCTTGGATGTCTCCCTAGAACGGGACACATCAGTACCAAGGCTGGATTTCCTAAACAAGACGTTTGCACGTGTGAGCTGAGGGTTATAGTTCTCCTCACCGGGCTATTTGCTTTATGTACGAGTACGTTTCTCTCCAGTACCGCTCAGAGATGTTCAATGAGTTTAAGTCGAGTGACTGAAATGGTGTCTTAAGACAGTTGGAGAGGTATTATGGCACGCATTCTTCGATAATGGTAATCTATCCATATTTATTAGACCATAGTCTCGTTGAATATATTTGGACACCTGAGATATTGAATTCTTTGTATTACGTTTCACTCTGTTCTTTTAAATGTCCACAATTAGACGAAGGAACTAGATATACTTAATAATGCTTCACTTCTCCTCCCATAACCTAGTAGCGATCCAATTCCGTGTTAATCTACTGAAAGCGAATTTATATTAATGGCCATACTAGTCAATTCTGAAAACTGTAAATTATTATTTGCACCGTTTATCAATTTCGTCCATATTACTCATACTTTATTAGCCACTGTAAACATAGGATTTTCCGAACTTCAAGCTCATCTCGCTTTCCAAGGCAGAGTTTTTAGAAGAATGGAATGTGCTTCGTCATGGAGAAAACTGACAGATTTCAATTAGGAACTAATAAAACATCTGTCTTATTCACTACATTCAGTATTCTCTGAACTCCACCTATTTCCACATCTATATAAAGCTCGGGCTAAAAATTTTTCGATGGCAGTGATGACACCATGCCCATAGACAACTGTTGTGCACACAATCCAGACTGGTTCTTCCATAATTGAATCTATTCGCTAAAAAAAAAAATCTGACTACCGTAAAAAAATCGATTTTCTATCTTTACTGCCCGGCAGAGGACTTGTCCTTGTAAGTGCATTTGACCAGAAACAACGACAACGCAAAAATACCACAACTTTACTTCATTCATCTTCATCATCATCATCATCTCAGCGTTTCCCACGTCATGTGGGGTCGGCGTTGCTTCGCTGGATCCTTCTCTTCCATAAATGTCTATACAGTGCTTCTTCTCTGAGCCATCCTTTCTCCTGTAGGTCCCCTGCTGCCTTGTCCTTCCATCTCACTTTCGGTCTTCCTCTTATCCTTGGTCCCTCAATTTCTAGGTCTTCAATTCTTCTCCCCACGTAGTACTCCGCTCTTCTCTACACATGTCCATACCATCTTAGCCTACTTTCTTGGACTTTCTTTCCTATGGGCCCCACTTTCACTGTTCACCTGATGTACGCACTCCTTAGTCTATCCTTTCGTATCACCCCACTCATCCACCTTAACATTCTCATTTCTGCCACTTCCATCTTTTCTCTTGGGATTTTGTAATTGACCAAGTTTCTGCGCTATACAACATCGCACGCCTCACCAAAGACTTGTAAAGCTTTGCTTTCATTCTGCAGCTAACCTTCTTAGCACACAGTACTTAACTCAGTTTCCTCCAGTTCATCCATCCACTATTTATCCTGTGCTGTGTTTCGGCCACCAGTCCTCCATCACTTTTCATGTAACAGCCTCTCTCTGTCTCTCTCTCTCTCTCTCTCTCTCTCTCTCTCTCTCTGTACATCTCCTCTTACTCTCTATCTCTGACCTTGAGCCTCGTTTATTGTTATTGCAAACCGAAACATTGATTTGGAATTGAAGTCACTGAAAATAATGGATAAATCAGTAGGGATTATTAATATAAGAGGTGCAGGAGATACCTCTCCAGCTTCTGTGCCTGTGAGGATAGTAGCTTCAGCAATAGTATTTCTCATAGTTTTAATTTATGAACGGGTAATACTGCAAAGTTTCGGATGAATCACATTCCATAGTAGCATTCTAATCACAATTAGATTAGCCATAAGTACAAATTTCCTCTTGAAACTGACGGACAGGAAGAAAACAAAACAGCACCCAGTTGTGTAGCCAAGCCTGACATGTGACTAAGTACGTCCGTTGTCTTTGGTCGTTTGATGGAGTAATTTGCTGTATCCACGAGTCTCTCTGTGTGTGCTCCGATTTCTTCATTTCCTCACTTACGTTAGTCCATCTCACTGGTTGAGATCTCCAATTTCCCTACAGGTTAACCGCATCCCTTGACCAGCTCTAATGGCAACGTTTGTAATTTCACCGCACATGCAAGAGCAGGGAGCGCACCTGCCATTATAGGTTAATTGCAGTACAAGCAAAGTGTTGATGCCTCGTATTTATGTCAGCGATGTGTGCTGCAACTCTAAGGACCACCGACAATGTTTACACCACTTTAAGTGCAGTTCCGTTCACATTTGCTCTTTCTTTATTCTTCATTAACCTAATTTGTGAAGAAGAAGAATACCAGTTGTAAGAGTTCACACAATCTCAGCTGTCAAACATTTGTTTTTCAAAGAAAAACCACCCAGCTACAAAGGCTGCAGTTATCCTTCCATATGATTTACAAAAAGCAGTGAATCAGACAATATTACCACTGACGATGCTTTGTGACTTGACATGACACCTACACACGCATGATATAAGAATTAACTGCTATTATTTCTACAACATTCTGCAGAGAACCAACAAAGAATTGTTTCACCATACATCTCGTTTGCTTTAACAGTATTTCTCTTTGTTCAACAAATGGTTCAGAACATTAAAATAACACTAACATTAAGACCAAAGCAATCTCTGACACGATTTCAAGCTCTTAACATTACTACAGAAAGTAGTGAAACACATGGCTACACATTTCTTTACCAATCTGCTGTCTTACGGGGAATGAGGTGCGGTTTAAGACTGAACTGAAGAACTTCCTCTTGGGCAATTCCCTCAGTTACGTGGATAATGTCCTCATTATAGTCTTCTGACTGCTTTGATGCGATCCATCACGAATTCCTCTCCTGTGCCAACCTCTTCATCTCAGAGTAGCACTAATAACTACGTCCTCAATTATTTGCTGGATGCATTCCAGGCTCTATCGTCCTCTACAAATTTTGCGCTCTACAGCTCCATCTGGTACCATGGAACTTATCCCCTGATGTCGTAACAGATGTCCTATAATCCTGCCTCTTCTCATTCTCAGTGTTTCCTATATATTCCTTTCCTCTCTGGTTCTGCACGGAACCTTCTAATTCCTTAACTTATAAGTCCACCTAATTTTCAACATTCTTCTGTAGCACCACATCTCAAATGCTTCGATTCTCTTCTGTCCCCTTTTTCCAACAGTCCATATTTCACCACAATACAATGCTGTGCTCCAGACGTAAATTCTCAGAAATTTCTTCCTCAAATGAAGGCCTTTGTTTGATACTAGTCGACCTCTCTTGGCCAGGAATGCTCTTTCTGCTAGTGCTAGTCTACTTTTGATGTCCTCCATGCTCCATCCGTCATTGGTTATTTTGCTGCCTAGATAGTAGAATTCCTTAACCTCATCTGCTTCGTGACCATCAATCCTCATGTTAAGTTTCTCACTGTTCTCATTTCTGCTGCTTCTCATCACTTTCATCTTTCTTCGATTTTCTCCCAATCCATATTCTGTACTCACTAGATTGTTTATTTCAATCAGCAGATACATAATTTTTCTTCACTTTCGCTCAGGATAGCAGTACCAACAGCGACCTTATAACTGATATCCTTTCACCTTGAATTTTAATTCCACTCCTAAACCTTTCTTTTATATCCATCACTGCTTCTTCGACGTAAAGATTGAACAGTAAGGGAAAAGACTACATCCCTGTGTTACACCGTTTTTAATCCGAGCACTTAGTTCTTGGTAGTCTACTCATTATTACCTCTTGGCTCTTCTACATGTTGTATATTACTCGTCTCTCCCTATAGCTTACCTCTATTTTTCTCAGAATTTCGAGCATCTTCGACAATTTTACGCTGTCGAACGCTTTTTCCAGGTCGACAAATCCTATCAACGCATATTGATTTTTCTGTAGCCTTGCTTCCATTATCAACTGCAATGCCAGAATTGCCTCTCTAATGCCTTTATCTTTTCTTAAGCCAAACTGACCGTCATCTAACACATGCTCAATTTTCTTTCCCGTTCTTCTGTATATTATTCTTGTTAGCTACTTGGATGTATGATCTGTTAAGTTGCTTGTGCGATAATTTTCGCACTTGTCTGCTCTTGCAATCTTAGCAATTCTGTGGATGATATTTTTCCGAAAGTCAGATGGTATGTCATCAGATTCATACATTCTACACAACAATGTGAAGAGTCGTTTTGTTGCCACTTCCCCCAATGATTTTAGAAATTCTGATGGAATGTTACCTTACTCTTCTCCCTTATTTGATCTTAAGTCCTCCAAAGCTCTTTTAAATTCTGGTTCTAATACTGGATCCCCTATCTCTTCTAAATCGACTCCTTTTTCTTCTTCTACCACATCAGACGAATCTTCTCCCTCATTGAGGCTTTCAGTGTATTTTTTCCATCTATCTGCTCTCTCCTCTGCATTTAACAATGGAATTCTCGTTGCACTCTTAATGTTACCCCCCTCGCTTTTAATGTCACCGAAGGTTATTTCGACTTTCCTGCATGCTGAGTCTGTCCTTCCGACAATCATTTCTTTCTCGAGTTCTTCACAATTTTCATGCAGCCATTTCGTTTTAGCTTCCCTGAACTTCTTATTTATTTCATTTCTCAGCGACTTGTATTCCTGTATTCCAAAACTTCCTTGAACATTTTTGTGCTTTCATCTTTCATGTGTCAACTCAAGTATTTCTTCTGTTACCCATGGTTTCTTCGCAGTTACCTTCCTTGTACCTAGGTTTTCCTTCCCAACTTCTGCTATCGCTCTTTTTAGGGATGTTCATTCCTCTTCAATTGTACTGCCTACTGAGCTATTCCTTATTGCAATATCTTGGCCTTAGATAACTTCAAGCGTTTCTCGTAATTCCTTAGTACTTCTGTATCCCAATTCTTTGAGTATTGATTCTTCCTGACTAATATCTTGAACGTCAGCCTACTCTTCATCACTACTACGGTGTGATCTGAGTCTATATCTGCTCCTGGGTACGCATTACAAACCAGTATCTGATTTCGGAATCTCTGTGTGACCATGATGTAATCTAACTGGAAGCTTCCGATATCAGCCAGTCTTTTCCAAGCTAGATGAAATTTATTACAGAACTCAATTAGTCTTCAAAAAATGTCTCTGAGCACCATGGGACTTAACATCTGAGGTCATCAGTCTCCTAGAACTTAGAACTAATTAAACCTAACTAACCTAAGGATATCACACACATCCATGCCCGAGACACGATTCGAACCTGCGACCGAAGCAGTCTCGCGGTTCCGGACTGAGGCGCCTAGAACCGCACGGCCACCGCGGCCGGCTCAATTAGTCTTCCTCTTCCCTCATTCCTTGTCCCAAACCCATATTCTCCTGTAACCTTACCTTCTACTCCTTCTCCAACAACTGAATTCCAGCCCCCCATGACTATTAGATTTTCCTCTCCCTTGATGTACTGTATTACCCTTTCAATATCCTCATGTACTTTCTCTATCTCTTCATATTCAGCTCGCGACGTCGGCATGTATACCTCAACTACCGTTGTCCGTGTCGGTTCTGGTAAGAAGAACACTGTCATTGAACTGTCCACAGTAACACTCTCTTTGCCCTACCTTCCTATTCATAATGAATCCTACTCCCGTTACTCCATATTCCGCTGCTGTTGATATTACCCTATACTCATCTGACCAGAAATCCTTGTCTTCTTTCCACTTCACTTCACTGACCACTATTATATACAGATTGAGCCTTCGTATTTCACTTTTCAGATTTTCTAGCTGCCCTACCACATTCAAGCTTCTGACATTCCACGCCCCTCCTCGCAGAATGTTATACTTTCGTTGATTATTCAGTCTTCTTCTCATTGTCATTTTCCCCTTGCCCGTCTCCTCCCAGAGACCCGAATGGGGACTACTCCGAAATAATCTTTTGCCAATGAAGCGATCATCATTACACCTTACCAAATACAGTCCACGTGCCCCGTGGATACACGTTATTCTTTAATGCAGTGGTTTCCGTTGCTTTCTGCATCCTCATGCTGTTGATCGTTGCTAATTCTTCCGCCTTTAGAGGCAGTTTCCCACCTCAAAGACAAGAGAGTACCCTGAACTTCCGTCCGCTCCTCCGCCCTGTTTGACGAGGCCGTTGGCCGATTGAGTGTGACTTCTCATGCCGAAAGGCTTCGGCTGCCAAAGCTGATTATTAATCAAAATTTAAGCGACGAGGAGTCTCGAATCCGGGACGGAGGAAGTTTTGATTACTAATCAAAGACGCTACTCCTAGACCACGATTTTAGTTCATAGAACGTTTTAAATGATCTTGCGACAGAATTTTCCACTAATAGTTGTTGCACTTTACCGTGTATCTACTTCAACTTTTTTGAGACTTGTAATTCTTCGATGTTTTCTTTTCCAAATCGTACAATGGTTGCCCGTTCCACTTCATTAGATTAGGTCGTGAGGAACTTCCAACTTCATTCTCTCTATCCGTCCCCTAGAACATAACTATTTTTCTCTTTGTGTAGGTATGGGCCAGTAAGATGTGAGCCAGTATTCCAAGTCAGCGGAATATGGAATTAATAGCCGTAAGGACCATAACTGCTTGGCTTGTTGGGTCGCACCGCGTGAAATAATAGTGGGAAAAGTTTTTGATTCATGACGTCTTGCTCAAATGACACTAACTTTTAAATCTGACGTTACAGGTAGTCGGCTTGAGTCTTTTGACAAGCGAATGATGACACTAACACAAGACATGATAAGTAGACACTATGTCCACTTCTGCTGTTGTGAATAGTACAAATGTATCTCTGTTATTCACTCGAAGTGAAAAATAATTTGCAAGTAATAATGTGCAACAAGTGATGTAATATTCAAAGCTTGTATGAATGCGGATAAACGGAAAACTATTACGGGCCGCTCCAGGTAGCAGACTCCACCGAAGCATGCGAACAGTCCAACTGCTTCGTCGTAGCCGGGGGGGGGGGGGGGGGGGGGGGGACGTTTCCAGGCACCAGACCATAACAGCCTGCCCTTTCTGAAAGTCACTTATTTCAGTGGAGTTCCCATTTACGGTCTGTATCTTGGCTAGAGTGACTGCCCGTTCTTCGTGCTCAGGTTACATGCCTTTCTTTGGCCCTCAAGTGCACACAACGTCACCAAGAAGTATTCAACGTCATTGTGGACAGTGGTCACAACGATCTTACTTTATGACATGCGGCGAACAAGCAGCAATCGGTATTGTAACTGTAAACTGTCGAAGCTGCATTGGTAAAGTACCGGAACTTCAAGCGCTGTTAGAAAGCACCGAAGCTGAAATCGTTATAGGTACGGAAAGCTGGCTCAAGCCGAAATTTTTACAAAGGCACAGACGGTGTTTAGAAAGGATATATTGCTTGCAACCGGAGGTGGGGTGTTTGTCGCCGTTAGTAGTAGTTTATCCTGTAGTGAAGTAGAAGTGGATAGTTCCTGTGAAATATTGTGGGTGGAAGTTAGACTCAACAACCGAGCTAGGTTAATAATTGGCTCCTTTTACCGACCTCCCAACTCAGCAGCATTAGTGGCAGAACAACTGAGAGAAAATTTGGAATACATTTCACATCAATTTTCTCAGCATATTATAGTCTTAGATGGAGATTTCAATTTACCAGATATAGACTGGGGCACTCAGATGTTTAGGACGGGTGGTAGGGACAGAGCATTGAGTGACATTATACTGAGTGCACTATCCAAAAATTACCTCGAGCATTTAAACAGAGAACCGACTCGTGGAGATAACATCTTGGACCTACTGATAACAAACAGACCCGACCTTTCCGACTCTGTAAAAGCAAAACAGGGTATCAGTGATCATAAGGCCGTTGCAGAATCCCTGAATATGGAAGTTAATAGGAATGTAAAAAAAGGGAGGAAGGTTTATCTGTTTAGCAAGAGTAATGGAAGGCAGATTTCAGACCATCTAACAGATCAAAACGAAAATTTCTGTTCCGACACTGAAAATGTTGAGTGTTTGTGGAAAAAGTTCAAGGCAATCGTAAAATGCGTTTAAGACAGATACGTGCCAAGTAAAACTGTGAGGGACGGGAAAAGCCCACCGTGGTTCAACAACAAAGTTAGGAAACTACAGCGAAAGCAAAGAGAGCTTCACTCCAAGTTTAAACGCAGCCAAAACCTCTCAGACAAACAGAAGCTAAGCGATGTCAAAGTTAGCGTAAGGAGGGCTATGCGTGAAGCGTTCAGTGAATTCGAAAGTAAAATTCATGTAGCGACTTGACAGAAAATCCTAGGAAATTCTAGTCTTACGTTAAATCAGTAAGTGGCTCGAAACAACATATCCACACTCTCCTGGATGATGATCTCATTGAAACATAGGATGACACGCGTAAAGCTTAAATACTAAACACATTTTTCGAAAGCTGTTTCACAGAGGAAGAGCGCACTGCAGTTCCTTCTCTAAACCTCGCACAAATGGAAAAATGGCTGACATGGAAATAAGTGTCCAAGGAATAGAAAAGCAACTGAAATCACTCAACAGAGGAAAGTCCACCGGACCTGACGGGATACCAATTCGATTCTAAACAGAGGACGCGAAAGAACTTGCCTCCCTTCTAACAGCCGTGTACTGCGAGTCGCTAGAGGAACGGAAGGTTCCAGATGATTGAAAAAGAGTACAGGTCGTCCAGGTCTTGAAGAAGGGTCGTCGAGCAGACGCGCAAAACTATAGACCTATATCTCTGACGTCAATCTGTTGTAGAATTTTAGAACATGTTTTTTGCTCGCGTATCATGTCGTTTCTGGAAATACAGAATCTACTCTGTAGGAATCAACATGGATTCCGGAAACAGCGATCGTGTGAGACCCATCTCGCTTTATTTGTTCACGAGACCCAGAAAATATTAGATACAGGCTCCCAGGTAGATGCCATTTTCCTTGACTTCCAGAAGGCATTCGATACAGTTCCGTACTGTCGCTGATAAACAAAGTAAGAGCCTACGGAATATCAGACCAGCTGTGTGGCTGGATTGAAGAGTTTTTAGCGAACAAAACACAGCATGTTGTTCTCAATGGATAGACGTCGACAGACGTTAAAGTAACCTCTGGTGTGTCACAGGGGAGTGTTATGGGACCATTGCTATTCACAATATATATAAATGACCTAGTAAATAGTGTCGGAAGCTCCATGCAGCTTTTCGCGGATGATGCTGTAGTATACAGAGAAGTTGCAGCATTAGAAAATTGCAGCGAAATGCAGGAAGATCTGCAGCGGATGTGCACTTGGTGCAGGGAGTGGCAACTGACCCTTAAATAGACAAATGTAATGTATAGGAATACACAGAAAGAAGGATCCTTTATTGTATGATTATATGATAGCGGAACAAACACTGGTGGCTGTTACTTCTGTAAAATATCTGGGAGTGTGCGTGCGGAACGATTTGAAGTGGAATGGTCATATAAAATTAATTTTTGGTAAGGCGGGTACCACGTTGAGATTCATTGGGAGAGTCCTTAGAAAATGTAGTCCATAAACAAAGGAGGTGGCTTACAAAATACTCGTTCGACCTGTACTTGAGTATTGCTCAACAGTGTGGGATCCGTACCAGATCGGGTTGACAGAGGAGATAGAGAAGAACCAAAGAAGAGCGGCGCGTTGAGTCACAGGGTTATTTGATAAGCGTGATAGCGTTACGGAGATGTTTAGCAAACTCAAGTGGCAGACTCTGCAAGAGAGGTGCTCTGCATCTCGGTGTAGCTTGCTCTCCAGGTTTCGAGAGGGTGCGTTTCTGGATGAGATATCGAATATATTGCTTCCCCCTACTTATACCTCCCGAAGAGATCACGAACGCAAAATTAGAGAGATTCGAGCGCGCATGGAGGCTTTCCGGTAGTCGTTCTTCCCGAGAACCATACGCGACTGGAACAGGAAAGGGAGGTAATGACAGTGGAAAGTAAAGTGCCCTCCGCCACACACCGTTGGGTGGCTTGCGGAGTATAAATGTAGATGTAGATGTATTTACTACGATCACGCCAGTAGTGCACACGAAAGGTAATGCATAAAATAAATTAATCATTCAAGTTCTATCCATAAAAAGAATTCTGCGTGTACGGGACACCGCGTTTTCACGAGATAAAGACCATAATATTTATAAATCGATATGTATGTGGGAGTAGGCTGGGTGGGTTGGGGGGAGGGGGTGGAGGTGGGGAGGGGGAGCGGTGGGGAAGACAGTGATAGTGCGTATATGAACCCCTAGAACAGTTTTAACCAAACTTAACACACAAGTGACTTTTGCACTAATAGATAGCTGGGGGTAAGACACCCAGAAAGTCTGTCATACATGTGGAGGTATGCGTGTGGAAAAAAAAGAGAAGAAAGAAAGCCAGATACATCAGTGTTGGGTCTGTAGATGGATTCACGCCGCTCCTAATGACATTAACGACTAGTGGTGAGAGTGGCCGTAAGAAGAGGTGGCTTACTGGATATGCTGCACAAACTGGAATCAAATTTAGTTCGCGCACCGCTTTCTACACTGTGTGGTCAACAGTATCCAGACGGGCCTACGTAATGCCGAATCGACTAAGATGTCACGAGAAGCAGATCCGTCAGTATGAAAGGAGGCTGAGAGACTTCGTTGACAGCAGAGAAGCAATAACAGTACAACGGGTCGATAAGGAGAGCTCGGTGGCTTCGAACGTGAACTAGTTACGCATGCATCTCGGAAGGAGTATACCTTAAAAACATAGGGGTGGTTTCAAAAGCTTTCGGAAGGAATAGAAAAAAAGTACGTACATCACAGAAATTTATTTATCTTTCACTTTAGTCTCCTTGTAGATTAATGCGCTTGGTCAAATGACATTCCATCTAGAAAATGAGTTTCCATCTAGAAAATGAGTTTCCTCCAGGTCTGCAAAATTGTCGTCACCTCCGGCTATCAGTTCTTCGTTTGAAGTGAATCTTCGTCCACCAAGAAAAATTTTCAGTTCTGGAAAGAGATGGAAGTCTAACTGAGCCATATCAGGTGAATAAGACGGGAGTGGCAACAATTCATACCTTAGTTCGTGTAATTTTGCAACGGCGACGGCATGGCACATGTGTGTGGACGCGCGTCAAGAGTCGCGGCACCCATCTGGCAGATAATTTTTTTCATTTCTAATTCTTCCGTTAAAACGTGATATACCCTTTCAGAAGATATCTGGCAAGTGTAAGCAATTACACGCATTTTCAATCGACGATCCTCCGTGACCATTTTGTGCACTTTTGCAATGATTTCTTGAGTAGTGACACGTCTTGGCCGACCACCGCTCGGATCACCATCTAAGCTCTCCCGACCAAATTTACATTCATTTGTCCACTTAGCGACAGTTGAATATGAAGAAGCAGAGTCTGGAAATCGGCATGAATGCCCTTTGCTTCCATATCTTTATTTACAAAGTACTTAATCACTGCTCGAATCTCTATTTTTTTCCATCTTCGCTAATCACTACGGGGGAACAACAACAGAGCCACTTCACCGCCTCAGCTCTCTTCCAAGAGCACTGACGTGTTAACGAGCAACAGTCCAAGAAAATCACGTTAACAACTCGTGGCGCTAGCACTGACCTCTCGTGGTGATTCCGAGAACTTTTCAAACCAACCTCGTATATTTCATGCCAAAACAAGGCCACGACCATAATCGTAAGTCTCTCCCTGTGCGGGAATCACAGTAATTGTGCTAGTACAGGGGGTAAACACACGGTGACGTATGGGAGTTTTGTTCGGTCCTGAATGCGTGCTCGGATGGCCGAGGCGGTTAAGCCGAACTTTCGCGTCATGCGGGAAATCCGCGTAAAAGTCCTACCCCGGCACAAAAAAATTTCATTATGACCAATGCATTGTGCAGTTACAGTCCGATCATATTCGCAATCGTGGACTTATTTCTTGGACGGAGTGGCCACGCGGTTAGAGGCGTCATGTCACGGACTGTGCGGCCCCTCCCGCCGAAGGTTTGAGTGCTCCCTCGGGCGTGGCTGTGACTGTTGTTCTTAGCATAAGTTAGTTTAAGATCGTTTCAGTTGCGTGTAAGTCTACGGTCCGATGACCTCAGCAGTTTGGTCCCTTAGGAATTCACACACATTTGAACATTCTTAGAAATATCAACCTTTCTAAAGCTGCCCAAATAGACTACTGATGATGTGATTGAGCAGAGGAAACGCGAAGCAACTACCACAGGCAAACCAAGGCCAGTCACAGACGTCATTTAATGTAGGACAGGGCCCTCAAGCATTCCATTAGTTGCAAAAAATCGCATGAATGAATGCAGAGAATCACACGTGATTGCCATAGTTCTACATCTACAAAGATAATCATCAAGCCACCGTACAGTGCTTGGCGGAGGGTACCATGTACCACTACTTGTCACCGCCTTTTCTACTCGCAAATAGAGCGAGGGAAAAACGACTGTCTGTAGGCCTCCGTATGATCCCTCTGGCGTATCTTATTTCCTTTGTCCTTACGGGCAATGTATGTTGACGGCAGTAGAATCGTTCGGCAGTCAGTCTCAAATTTTCTCAACAGTGTCTCTCGAAGAACGTCGCCTTTCCTCCACGAATTCCCCCTTGAGTTTCCGAAGAATCTCCGTAACACTTATTTGTTATTCGAACTTACCGGTATCAAATCTAGTAGCCCGCCTCTGAAGTGCTTCAGTGTTTTCCTTTAATCCGACCAGGTACGGATCCCAGACACTTAAGTAATACTCAAGAATAGATCGTACTAGCGTCGTGTCTGCTGTCTTCATTACGGATGAATCACAATTTCCTAGAATTCTTCCAATAAGCCGAAATCGACCATTTGTCTTTCCTACTAGAATCCTCACAGGCTCGTTCCATTTTATATCACTTTACAACGTTACGTCCAGACATTTAAGCGACGTGTCTGAGTCAAGGAGGGCACTACTGATGCTATAACCGAACATTACACGTTTGTTTTCCCCACTCATCCGCTTTAATTTACATTTTTCTACATGTAGAGCTAGCTGCTATTCAACAAGCCCACTGGAAATTTTTGAACGTCCATCCTTTTAGCAGGAGGTCTCTGGGACGACGGCCGTTTACTATCGTGACAAATAAAAACACCTACAGCCGTCCTTATGATTTGATTTTATTTTGTCGCTACCAGTTTCAGCGCTCCAGTGCGTCATCTTCAGGCATAAAAACAGCCTGAAGATGACGCACTGTAGCGTGGAAACTGGTAGCGACAAAATAAAATCATAAGGACGGCTGTAGGTATTTTATTTGTCACGAACAGGAAATCAGCAAACAACCGCAGATTGTTGCCTACCCGGTCCGCCAAATCATATATGTATATAAAGTACAACAGCGGTTCTATCACACTTCCCTGAGGCACTCCTGAAAATACCCTTGTCTCTGATGAACATTCGGCGTCGAGGAAAACATATTGCGTTCTATTATTTAAGAAGTCCTAGAATCAATCACATATCTGCGAACTTATACCTTATGCTAGTGCCCTCGTTAACAGCCTGCAATGGGGCACCTTGTCAAATGCTTTCCGGAACTCTAGAAATGTGTAATCTACCTGTTGCCCTTTATCCATAGTTTTCAGTGTATCAAGTGAGAAAAGGGCAAGCTGAGTTTGGCACGAGTGAAGCTTTCTAAATCCACTCTTATTCGTGGACGTAAGCTTCTCAGTCTCCAGAGAGTTTTGAAATATTCCAACTGAGAATATATTTCTGCAGCTAACAGAAGTTAGGGATATTGGTCTGTAATTTTTCGGGCCCGTTATTTTACCTTTCTTCTATACCGGAGTCAGCTGCGCGGTTTTGGAGAGAGATTCACGATAAATGCAAGCTAGGTAAGGGACCAATGCCGTTGACCACCCTTTGTAAACTCTAACGGGGATTCCATCCGGACCTAGTGGTTTATTTGCTTTCAAATCTTTCAGTTGTTTCCCTATGCCAGGTAGGCTTATTACCATGTCATCCATTCGGAAGTCTCCTAAGTGAACGATTTCTTGAACTTGAAATTTAAAAGTTCCGCTTTCGTTTTGCTCTGCCACACCAGCCTGGTCAACAAGGGACTGAATGGAAGTTTTAGATCCGCTTATCGATTTTACATACAACCGGAATTTTCTCAAGCTCTATGCCAGATCTTCTGCTAAACATGTGACGGTGGTAATCCTTGTTTGTTTCACATATAGATCTTTTCACAGACACACTAATCGCTACTAACTTTTGAATTGAGATTGCAACAGCCTCCGATCCTTCAGCATCTGCCGAATTTCGTTATTAAACCATTATGAGTTTTTTTCCATCCTTCATCCACTTGTTAGGAACATAACTCTCCAGACCACCATTTACAACCTGCTTAAACTTATCCAATAATTCCTGTTCATCCATCTTACTGGAACTAAGTGATACCAATTCACTATTTAATTACTGCTAATCTGCTGTATCTAGCGGAACCATTCTCCTCGCCTTCTTGATTGATTTATTAACTTTAGTAATCGTAGTTGCTATCATGATATCACAATCGCTAATCCTCGATTCTATACTGACATTGTCGATACTGTCCGGCCGATTCTTAGCTGCAAGCTCCAAGATATTTCTACTGCGTAGGGCTGCCGAGCTAGCTACTCAAGACAATTTTCAGAAAACATGTTCAAAAATATTTCACATGACTGTCTGTTTGTACCCCCCTCCCCCCCCCCCCCTTCCTCTCCACAGTAAATCCATGAATATCCCAGTCTATACTCGGCAGGTTAAAGTTCCATTCAATAACTATTGCATGATCTCCAATTTACGCTCTATTGACCGCGGGCTCTCTTTGAATGACTCTAGAACTGTCACAGCAGAATTGGGTGGCCGTTAGAAACATCCAACAATTAACTCAAGTAGTTTCACCTACACCTGTTATACGGGACCAGATTAATTCACTATCACACTCAACTTCGAACTCAATGGAGACAATATTTTTGTCAACTCCAATGAACACTCCCCCTCATATGGCCTGTAATCTGTCTTTCCGATATACGTTCCATAACTCGCTAAATATCTCAGAGCATTGTACTTCGGGTTTCAGCCAGCTCTCGGTCCCAAGAGTAATTCGAGCGCGAGAACTTTCCTAGACGGCAGTAAATTCGGGAACTTCATTACGAATAATCCGACAGTTTGCTGATAAAATTGCGGCAGTCGAAGTGTCTTTTTCTGAAAGCCGTTTGACTTGCCTGGCTGTGAATCGACTGGCGAGTGTTTATCAGAGGATCTCAGACTATCCCCTGGCCTAAAATAACCCTCCTAAGTATTCCACAAGTACTCTACTACCCTAGTAGCTGTTTCTTTTGTGTAGTACACCCATGACCTATCAAGTGGAGTCCTACAAAGACCACGCGATAGCGCAGGTGTATAAAGCTGCAGCCCAGACCGTCGCAGAGTCGACGAAGCCTTTGGTTCAGATCCTCAATTCGGTCCGAGTCAACTCTGAGAATGGTGCTGCAAATTGCGAGCTCTGTTTGCACACCGTGCGCGAGGCCAGCAGTCTTCACCACCTCCACCAGCAGCCTGTACGAGCTGAGGATCTCCTCAGAACCCATGCGACAGGCGTCGTTGTTGCCGACGTGAGCCTCCCACCGTGTGCCTGCTCGGACCCTGCAGAAGGGGCGTTCACCTGTCTATTCACTCTACGCGGCCAGTATCCACATCGCCCCTCTGCCTCGAGTTCTATAGCAGTCCAGCTAGTATGGCTGCGCGAAGGGGGTGAAAGAGAATGGGGTACACTGGTCGACTAGCCAATCGTAAGTCACATCTTTCTGTAGTTAATCCTAAGCGAGAGAACAATAAGAAAAGGCCAAGAACGAAGTGATCGGATAAAGAAGGTTTTAAGACAGGGAAGTAGTGTTTCGCCCCTACTCATTCCATGAATCGAAGAAGCAATGACAGAAATAAAAGAAGGGTTCAAGTGGAGAATTAAATTTCAAGGTGGAAGGATATCAATTATGAGATCCTCTGATGACACTTCTATCCTCTGTGAAAGTGAAGAAGAATACAAGATTTACTGAAAGGATGAACAGTCTAATGAGTACAGAATATGAACCGAGAATAAATCGAAGAAAGACAAAAGTAGTGAGAAGTAGCAGAATTGAGAACAATGAGAACCTTAACACCAAAGTTGGTGCTCACGAAATAGATGAAGTTAAGGGATTCTGATACCTAAACGGCAAAATAGCCCGTGACGCACGGAGGAAGGAGGTCATAAAAAACAGAGAAGCGCTGGCAAAAAGAGTATTCGTGCCAAAAGAAGCCTACAAGTATCAAACATTAGCCATACTTTGAGGAAAAAATTATTGAGAATGAACGTTTGGAGGGCAGCATTCTTTGGTAGTGGTAGACTGACTAAGGGGAAACCGGAACGAAAGGGAACTGAAACATTTTAGATGTGGTGCTACAGAATAATTTTGAAAATTAGGTGGACTGATAAGGAAAGGAAGCAGGAGATTTACTGGAGAATCAGCGAGGAGAGGAATACATGGAAAACACTGACAAGAAGAAAGGCCTGGATTGTAGGAGATTTGTTAAGACGTCTGGGAATAACTTCTATGATTTTTGAGGTAGCAGGTAGAGCAACACAGAGATTGGAATACATGCAGTAAATACACTGATCAGCCTGGAACACTGTGAGCACCTACCTAACAGCCGCTATGTTCACCTTTGCCACGGATAACGGCGGCGATGTGTCGTGGCATGGAAGCAGTGATGGCTTGGTAGATCACGGGAGGGACTTGGCACCACATCTGCACACACACGTCACCTAATTACAGTATTTAACAAGGAAAATCGCAAAACAGCCTTGCGATTTGAAATGTAATTCTATGTTCACAACCAGTTTCCGCAGTTCAATATTCCATCTTTAGGCCTCGTATTCATCTCTTGTGTAAACATACAAACTTGTGGCATTGGCATATTGGAGCCATCGGTATCTGGATGTCGTGAATTCATGTTTCAAGTGCTTCCTTCGAAGATCTGACAACAACTTGTCGTCAAGTCTTCGAAGGAAACATTGAAATACGAATTCACGACATCTAGAAACTAATGGCTCTCCAGTATGCACTTGTTGTAAAGGTTTGAAAGGAAACACTTAAAATATGAATTCACGACATCCACATATTGATGGCTCCAATACACCAATATCAACATGTTTGAATGTCTACACACGAGGTTCATACGGTGCTTGAAGATGGAATTCTAAATTGCCGAAACTGGTTTTGCAAAAAGAACAAAATAATATCACAAATCGCACGGCTGTCTGTCTATTTTCCTTATTAAATATTTGACCAGCCTTTGTTCCGCGTCCACAAAGGATCATTAGTATTGCCCGCATATCCTGTAGAAGGTGGCGATGTGCTCTGACGCCACGTTCAATCACATCTGAGTTGTGTCCGATCGGGTCAGACCTGGAGAAATGGGGGTGATGGGGGGAGGGGTGCATCACATCAATTGGAACTCGCCACTGTGTTTCTTGAACCACTCCAACACACTCCTGGCCTTGTGACACGGCGCACTATCTTGCTGAAAAATGCCGCTGCTGTCGGGAAACACGATCGTCATGAACGGGTGTACGTGGTCTGCAACCAGTACGATACTCCTTGGCCGGCATGGTGCCTTGCACGAGCTCCACTGGACCCATGGATGCCGATGTGAATGTTCTCCAGAGCGTAACAGGACCGCCACCAATTGGTCTCCATTCCGCTGTATAAGTGTCTGGAAGACGACGGATTCGTGCCTTCACATCTGCTTGATGAATAAGGTATCGGGGTTCATCAGACCATGCAACGCTCTGCCACTGCGCCAACGTCCACGGTCACGTGCCCATTTCATTCGTAGCTGCCGGTGTCGTGCTGTTAACATTGGCTCATGCATGGGTCGTTGGCCTTGGAGGCCCATCGTCAGAAGTGTTTGGTGGGCTGAGTTGAGATACACTTGTACTCCGCCTAGCAGTAAAGTCAAAATTTTCGCTACAGTTCGCCGCCTTGTCCTGGTTTACCATTCTGCCCAGCCTACGACGTCCGTCCGATATCCCTAATGAGGGATGGCCGTCCAACCCTACGACGTGTCGACATGATTTCACCTTGGTTTTGCAACGTGTTGAAGACACTCACCATAGCACTCGTCGAACACCCGACAACTCGTGCTGTTTCCAGAACGGTCGTGCCGTCCCCGAGCTAATAAAACCTGCCCTCGGTGAAACTCAGACAGACTTACGCCTTCCCCGTTCTACACAGTCATAGCACGCTCACTGATACTACTTGCACCATGCGTGTGTGCTACTCTGAGATGAAGATGTTAGCGGGATCCGTCAAACCAGTCAGAAGACCGATGACTCAAAAACAAACAGCTAAGCGATGTTAGCGGTGATGTAAAGAGTTACATCACTGCATAGTGGATGGCAAGAAACGAGTGATTTGGAGTGATGAATCACGATGGAAGTGTTCGGGTTTGGCGGATGCTTAGAGAACGTTACCTGTCGTCATGTGTAGTGCCAAAGGTGAAGTACACACGCGGTCAGGACATGGGCCAGCTATTTTGTTTAAGTATAAACTAAACACCAGATTATATGAACACATATTACATCGTTGTGTAATGCTATGATTGATTTTATCAGCACGACAATGCAACCTGTCGTAAGGGAGCATCTGCGCAACAAGGGTTTGTGGGTAACAACATTCCTGAAACGGACTGGGCTACCCATGGTCCCGACCTGAATACACTGTGACACCTTGAGGATAGGTTAAGACGCCGACTTCGCCTCGAGACATCAGCGTCAAAAATCACTAAATCACTACCTTCTTCGTTTCGTCTCTTTAGGAAGAATGGGCTGACATTCTTACACAGACATTCAGAAGCCTCATTGAAAGTGTCTGCAGCAGAGTTCAAACCATCACAAATGCGAAGGATTGACACACCCCATACTGATGTCCACCAATAGGGATCTGGATATTTTTAATCAGATAACTTAATTCGATAAAAATAGCAGACGCCTAGCGCTGCAACAGCTGGTGTGAGATTACAAAGAAGGTGCTGTATGAAAATAATTGGAAAATTTGCTATTAATGTCGAGCCTGTTATTACCGGCGTGGCTTATGTTACGGGTAACGGTGAGGCTGACATTTTACCTCTCAGGCTGTGTGTATGAATGGGCACGGAATGACAGGCGAAAATATTCCGAAAGAAGTATGGTCAAAGTCAATTCAACTTTTTTCAGGTTCGGTAAGGTGATTGATGACTGGTGACTATTCAGATGACATTTTATTAATGGGAATCCTGTAGTTGTGGGGATGAGAAGGGCTGAGGCATAATCAATTTCACATTACGAATATTACTCCAACGAATTTGTAACTATTTTAATTTGTAACTTATTTAATATGTCCACTTTTAACAACAACTGAACCAAGTTTACACCATACACGGACTTCATTCATACATTTTCCTTAAGACTGGGATAAAGAAGTAATTGGACAACGACAGGATATCAGGAAATATGAAGTAAAGAAAAGGATTTCCACTTAATGGCTTGTTGAACAGCAACTAGTATGCAGAATGTGCTGAAAACAGCAGTCTTGGTCGCAGAACTGATTTTACTGCTTCATTTGTTCATGATGTGCGTTTCGCCAAATTTAAGGCATCTTCAGACTGATCTACATTAATTACAATTTGATTAGAAAGGCTTGATCCTAACTTAGAACTGTAAAGATTCCTTTTTTTTAAATTTAACATTAATGTGTTGGCAAGTGCGTTTTGGGTGGCACGATAAGAGCATCGGCAAAAGTGGATCGTCCTCGCATATATAGTACAAGAAATCGAAGCAAGCATGTTCGCACGTCATATATTAAGAGCGCAACACCCAACAATCTATGCAGAAATAAATAAATTAAAATACTGAAAATTAATAGCGGTCGGTTTTACGATGGCTGTAGTCCGTACACGTAAGAAAACTGAAGAAGATGTAAATTAATTACCTTGTAGGCCTGTGTGCCTTAGACCAGTGGATACAAGACAGAATCAGGCCTCTACACCAGGGATTCCCAAAGTGGTCGATATCGACCCCTTGGGGTCGATATCGGTTTCCTAGGGGTCGACATAAACGAAAACTGATCTTGGGGGTCGACGAGGTCTAAAAGTCGACCCCTATTAAATTAACACAAGTTCATCAGCACAGACGAAGAGCTTAAGCAGAAGTTCAACCAAGGCCATCAGAAGTTCTGGTTGCAACGCAACATTGAAACACAGTATCCTATATTGTGGAACATTGCTGAAAAATACCTTATCGCTTTTCCGTCACCATACCTAGTTGAAAAAAGGTTCAGTGTGGTAACAAACATTTTGACGGAACAAAGAAACCGTTTGAAAATCAACGAACGTGGAGATTTAAGGCTGCAACTCATCAATATTGAATCGGATGTAGCTAGATTGGTGAATAGTCGCCAGGTTCATCCATCACACTGAATGTTTTATTTTCTCTTTGCGAATTAATACTTTTTAAATATAATTTCCTACCTACTTAAGATTCTTTAAATACTTAATTTGTAATAATGATTATAAATTAAACTTGATATTTACTGAATTGTATGTCTTTTTATTTGGTCAAATTTTGATGAGAAAATGAAGTCAACTTTACTCACGCAACCAAGTGCAAAGTTTTCCAATTGGTACCTTAGTACCTAGGTATTTTGTATCAATAGGAAAAAACTAAAGATAGGCCCCCTTACTCATAATAGTCTGCTAACTTAAAGCAGTGCAAATTCTCACTCTGTCTTCTTCTATTGACCTACGTCAGAATGAAAGATAACATTCTGTAGAAGCTATTTTAAGTTAGCGGGCCATTATGAATAAGGGGGTCGATCTTAAAAGTAGGTAATTTGGCCATGGGGGTCTGAGGTAACAGTTCATTTTGGAAAAGGGGTCACTTGTCCAAACTAGTTTGGGGATCCCTGCTCTACACCATCCGTCACACCGTAAATATGCTGGAGGCACCGTTCTTCGTTCTCCGGTCTGATGCACTATACAAAGCACCGTGGCACATCGTTCCTGTTGCTAGTGTTCGTTTTTCACGGCAGATGGCGTTGGTACGCCGTTAGGTAAATAGCGTAGCGTTACGACTTTTTGATGAAGCACTAATCGTGGCACCCTAAACCCGATTATCAAAACTATACTGGTAGGTTTTTAATTTTAAAAAAAAGAAATTTCTAATCTTTCCAGTTATAAATTAGGATCAAGCCCTTGCAATAACTGTAATTAGGCCTAATGTAGATTAATCTGAAGATGCCTTGTATCTGGCGAAACGAGCGTCGTGAATAAATAATGCGTTAATTTTAATTCTTCAACACCGTTGTTTTCACCACAATATGAAGTGTATTAAAGCCCTACTGATGATGACAAAGAAACGCTAACAGTGTTTGGTGATAGGTCTCTAGAGGATTGTGTTTTTGCAGCTAATACTAGTGCGATATTCGTGAATTGGTATTTTCACATGAGACACAGGCAGACTGCTCAGATGGTATACCGCCACTCGGAAATTTAGCCGTTTGTTACGCAGTTTCTAGGTGCTGCAAAGACCCTGTAGAACACTCGGCGGCCCCAGCGGCCTCCGCTGGAGGCGTGGGGGCGGCGAAACGTGAGCCTCCGCGCCGAGGACAGCCCCGGTGCCGGCCGTGTGAGGCGTGGCGGGCTGGCGGGCTCGACCCACCCACGCCGCTGTCAAATCAAACTGGCGCTACAACGCCGATCAATACGGCACGTGGCCGGCCCGTCACTGGAGAGCCGCCGCCAGGTGACGGCTGAAGGCCTCGCCCCTCCGCGTTAGCCGAGGGCGCCGCAGCCACTTGCCGCACCCGAGCGCCCGCCTCACGTTCCGACGTGCGCGGTTTGGGTTTTCTGACAGACAGACGTCGTGTCAGACAGCAACAGCGTCAGTACGTCTGCATTTAATCTCAGTGCTAACTACTCACTGGTGGCGAAATCATAATACATCTCTCCTTGTTTCAGCAAAAAACGGTCCGAATATGTTGTTTGCATAGTCTATATTACAGATCGGGGTACTAACTGTTGTTTTTAATTGTGATGTTGAGTCGGAAGTTTCTTTTGAACCTGCTTATGCTATTCATGTCTTACAAGGAGACGGCACGACCGTGGGGTCGGCGATTTGCCCGAAATTTTGTGTGGTGAAACAAGACCCCAAACACCTCACGTGGTTAAAATATTAGGACGCACTATCCGGAAAATCCGGGGAAAAATCGATCGAAAGTTTCTTAGGTGCCATATGAGTATAAAATGTTAGTGCGCTGCTGAGCCGCCGTCCGTCGTCGATGTTTAGGGCTCGGACTCTTACGCCAGAGGTCTCGGGTTCGATTCCTCCTCCGGTACTTTCTTTTCTTCTGTTTCATTTTCTTTTGATATTCCACCAATTATTCAGAACGTTTCCCAAACTTACATTATCTTTAACAAATTGGTTCATTATTGAATAAAAATCATTTTCTTTTTGTCCAACAACACAATTCATGGCGGTGGGTTTTCCATTTTTCATGGTAAAGTATATGAGAAAAAAACATTGAGTTATTAATCAGAATAACAAAGTCGATTGGGAAACATTCAATTTTTATACATAAAATAATTATAAACAAGAACTGAAGTAGTAATTATGGTAAAAACAAACAAAGAAATAATTTTTTGCGACATCTTGCGCAACATATAAAAGCGGATTTTTCACAACCACAGGGCGGTTGCAATAAATCTGTACAAAAACATGCCCCATTAACATTTACGAAAATGTTTTGAGTTTCTGATAATTTTGAGGCAAACCAGGAATATTGAATCATGTCTCGGATTATTGGTGACGATAATTGATGGTGAATTATAGAATGAATTCTCCCCGGGAATTAATTTCACGATTTTCCTGTAACAATGCGCTGCAATTTTGCAAGAAACAGAAGGAAAACAAAGTGCCGGTGGAGGAATCGAACCCGAGACCTCTGGCGTAAGGGGCCGAGCGCTAGCCATGTAGGTCAAACGGCGACTCGGGAATGGAATAACATTTTACACTCATAAGGCACCTAAGAAACTTCGGATCACTTTTTCTCGGGATTTCCCGAGTAGTGCGTCCTATTACTTTAACCACGTCTCCTTGTTAGTCTCCCTCTACAATTTTAATTCCCCCCACCCACACACCAATAATAAAGAAACATCCTCAGTTCCGAAACTGACTATTCCTTATTATCTTCGGACGTGTGCTGTCAACCGATCCCTGCTTTTGTGTCACAAATTCTGTTTTGCCCAGTTCGATTCTGCTTTCCGGTCTACCTATTTATATCTTCCGCATTCTTTTGCAGCGCCACATTCCAAAAGCTTCTATTCTCTTCTTGCCTGAAATGCTTACCACCCACTCAAGCTTTGTAAAATACAATATACGAGACCTAGTTACATTGACGAAAAGAAGTCGCAACATCAGAAAAGTAATTAATGGAGCGTAAAGAAATTCATAAAAAAAGTTTGTCTAGGTAACATATTTAAGTGATGAACATTACAAGATAACAGGTTAGTGTTAGCGCGAGATATGCCATTGCAAATGTGAAACGGTGTTACATAATAACGGTGTAACAGCCAGAATATTGAAAGCAAGCTTGCAAATGTGGATGCATTGTGTTCTAGAGGTGCCGGATATCAGCCTGTGGGATGGAGGTCCATGCCTGTTGCGCTTGTTGGTCACTGCATGGACGGTTAATGCCCTTTGTTGCCGGCCCGAGTGGCCGAGCGGCTCTAGGCGCTTCAGTCTGGAACCACGTGACCGCTACGGTCGCAGGTTCGAATCCTGCCTCGGGCATGGATGTGTGTGATGTCCTTAGGTTAGTAAGGTTACGTAGTTCTAAGTTCTAGGGGACTCATGACCTCAGATGTTAAGTCCCATAGTGCCCATAGCAATTTGAACCTTTTTTTGTGTGTGACGCTGGAGTGCTGTCCGATGATTTCCCATGACTGTTAGATTGTACACAGATCTCGTGATCGAACAGGGCAAGACAACAAATCGACACTCCGTAGAGCATTTTGGGTTGGTATGTGAGCGAGGGTTATCCTGCTGGAAAACAGTTCATGGAATGCTGTTCATAAAAGGTGTAACCACCTGACAGACATATAGATCTGCAGTCAGAGAGCGTGGGATAACCACGAGAGTGATCCTGCTGTCATACGATATAGCGTCCTACACCATAACTCCACGTGAAGGTCCATTGCCATCACTGGCACAAAGACAGAACCAGCTTTCATCAGAAGACACAACAGATCTCCACCTTGCCCTCCAATGGATGCTGCCTTGACACCAATGAAGCCGCAAATGGCGTGGGTCGGGATTAGTGGAATGTACGCTACAGGTTGTCTGGCTTTGAGCTGTGCTTGAAGTAACCGATTTGTAACAGTCTGTTGTCTCAATGAGGTGCCAACTGCTGCTCATATTGCTGTTGCAGATCACTACTATGCGATACCACCACACGCCGAACATGATGGTCTTCCCTTCCGGTAGTGCCTCGTGGTCGTCTAAACCGCACATTCTCTTTACCACCGCTGCTATCAATAATGTATACTGGCTATATTCCTCGCAAGTCGTCCTACAGCACGGCAGAGGAAACATCAAGCCAAATTATACGACCTCGTTCAAAGTGAAGTCTTGATAATGGCGTCTTTGTCGCCGTAAAGACGTTCTTGACTAACATCAACTCACCACGTCCAATCTCAAATGTAACTATCGCTGAGGACTGTTACAAAGTGTATTTAATAAAAACCTGATGTGCTTGCCCATAGCGGCGGTATTAGCACCGCCCTCACGTGACAAGCGTGAAATTTGAACAAACAGCATCTTTTAGATGCACAAACACAACCACTAACTTTCAGATTTCATTTATGTCGCACAATTCCTTCTTTGTGTATAACAAACGAGGGTAGTTTTAAGTATAACCTCAAAAAAGTTATGTTACTTTTTTTTCACCTGCAGTCCTGATATCGATTGAAATCCCCGCGACATGGTACCGTAGTACATCGCTAGAAGGGTCTCGGCATCATGACACAGCCAACCGATAAGGAGGAGCATCGAGCGGTAATTTGTCTTTGCAGCATTTGAAGGGTTACAACGGTGCAACAGTCCATGCCAAGCTGGTGGAAGAGTACGGCGACAATGCACCATCACATGACACAGTGGTTAGACAGTGTAGACTTTTACAGTGTGGTAAACGATTCCGAATGTCGTAGAACGAAGAGGTGATACTTGGAAAAAGTGGAAGACAATCATGGATCAGTTTTCACATCTTACATGACACTGTGGACAAGACAAAGGTCGCCATCCGGTGGATTTCCCGACCACTCTCACCTATTCAAAAAGTGTGTCAGGCCGACGCAGCAGCGGCAGTTTGCAGCTGTGTCAGGCCAGACGTATTTAATTTCCACGAACGAGGTCTGGGCTTGACACTATGAGCCCGAGGCAAAAGCGCAAAGCAGATAGTAGAAATATGTGGCTTCATCGCCTCTAAAAAGGCAAAGAACAATCAGTGAGTGAGATGACGCTGAATATTTTGTGACACTACCTTAGTGTGGTCAGTACGGAGCAAAAGGAATTCTGACACAGACAATTTATGATCTGACATCCTTATATGGGACATCTACATAGTTGCTATGCAATTCACTGTTAAGTGTCTGGCAGAGGGTTCATTTCTCTACCGAACAACTCTCGAACAGCGCGTAAGAAAAACTAACACATAAATCTTTCTGTGCGAGCTCGGATTTCTCTTATGTTATCATAATGATAACTCCCCCTTGCTTTAAAGTATGATTAAATGATGATGGCGTCCTCTTGGGTAAAATATTCCGGAGGTAAAATAGTCCCCCATTCGGATCTCCGGGCGGGGACAACTCAGGAGGAAGTCGTTATCAGGAGAAAGAAAACTGGCGTTCTACGGATCAAAGCGTGGAATGCCAGATCCCTTAATCGGGCAGGTAGGTTAGAAAATTTAAAAAGGGAAATGGATAGATTAAAGTTAGATATTGTGGGAATTAGTGAAGTTCGGTGGCAGGAGGAACAAGACTTTTGGTCAGGTGAATACAGGGTTATAAATAGAAAATCAAATAGGGGTAATGCAGGAGTAGGTTTAATAATGAATAAAAAAATAGGAGTGCGGGTAAGCTACTACAAACAGCATAGTGAACGCACTATTGTGGCCAAGATAGACACAAAGCCCATGCCTACTACAGTAGAACAAGTTTATATGCCAACTAGCTCTGCAGATGATGAAGAAATTGAAGAAATGTATGATGAAATAAAAGAAATTATTCAGATAGTGAAGGGTGACGAAAATCTAATAGTCATGGGTGACTGGAATTCGGTAGTAGGAAAAGGGAGAGAAGGAAACATAGTGGGTGAATATGGATTGGGGCTAAGAAATGAAAGAGGAAGCCATCTGGTAGAATTTTGCACAGAGCATAACTTAATCATAGCTAACACTTGGTTCAAGAAACATAAAAGAAGGTTGTATACATGGAAGAATCCTGGAGATACTAAAATGTATCAGATAGATTATATAATGGTAAGACAGGGATTTGGGAATCAGGTTTTAAATTGTAGGACATTTCCAGGGGCAGATGTGGACTCTGACCACAATCTATTAGTTATGACCAGTAGATTAAAACTGAAGAAACTGCAAAAAAGTGGGAATTCAAGGACATGGGATCTGGACAAGCTGAAAGAACCAGAGGTTGTACAGAGTTTCAAGGAGAGCATAAGGGAACAATTGACAGGAATGGGGGGAAAGAAACACAGTAGAAGAAGAATGGGTCGCTCTGAGGGATGAAGTAGTGAAGGCAGCAGAGGATAAAGTAGGTAAAAAGACGAGGGCTGCTAGAAATCCTTGGGTAACAGAAGAAATATTGAATTTAATTGATGAAAGGAGAAAATATAAAAACGCAGTAAATGAAGCAGGCAAAAAGGAATACAAACATCTCAAAAATGAGATCGACAGGAAGTGCAAAATGGCTAAGCAGGGATGGCTAGAGGACAAATGTAAGGATGTAGAGGCCTATCTCACTAGGGGTAATATAGATACTGCCTACAGGAAAATTAAAGAGACCTTTGGAGAGAAGAGAACCACTCGTATGAATATCAAGAGCTCAGATGGAAACCCAGTTCTAAGCAAAGAAGGGATAGTAGAAAGGTGGAAGGAGTATATAGAGGGTTTATACAAGGGCGATGTACTTGAGGACAATATTATTGAAAGGGAAGAGGATGTACATAAAGACGAAATGGGAGATAAGATACTGCGTGAAGAGTTTGACAGAACACTGAAAGACCTGAGTCGAAACAAGGCCCCGGGAGTAGACAACATTCCGTTAGAACTACTGACGATCTTGGGAGAGCCAGTCATGACAAAACTCTACCATCTGGTGAGCAAGATGTATGAGACAGGCGAAATACCCTCAGACTTCAAGAGGAATATAATAATTCCAATTCCAAAGAAAGCAGGTGTTGATAGATGTGAAAATTACCGAACTATCAGTTTAATAAGTCACAGCTGCAAAATACTAACGCGAATTCTTTACAGACGAATGGAAAAACTGGTAGATGCGGACCTCGGGGAGGATCAGTTTGGATTCCGTAGAAGTGTTGGAACACGTGAGGCAATACTGACCTTACGACTTATCTTAGAAGAAAGATTAAGAAAAGGGAAACCTACATTTCAAGCGTTTGTAGACTGGGAGAAAGCATTTGACAATGCTGACTGGAACACTCTCTTTCAAATTCTGAAGGTGTCAGGGGTAAAATACAGGGAGCGAAAGGCTATTTACAATTTGTACAGAAACCATATGGCAGTCATAAAAGTCGAGGGGCATGAAAGAAAAGCAGTGGTTGGGAAAGGAGTGAGACAGGGTTGTAGCCTCTCCCCGATGTTATTCAATCTATATATTGAGCAAGCAGTAAAGGAAACAAAAGAAAAATTCGGAGTAGGTATTAAAATTGATGGAGAAGAAGTAAAAACTTTGAGGTTCGCCGATGACATTGTAATTCTGTCAGAGACAGCAAAGGACCTGGAAGAGCAGTTGAACGGAATGGACAGTGTCTTGAAAGAAGGATATAAGATGAACATCAACAAAAGCAAAACGAGGATAATGGAATGTAGTCAAATTAAATCGGGTGATGCTGAGGGAATTAGATTAGGAAATGAGACACTTAAAGTAGTAAAGGAGTTTTGCTATTTAGGAAGTAAAATAACTGATGATGGTCGAAGTAGAGAGGATATAAAATGTAGACTGGCAATGGCAAGGAAAGCGTTTCTGCAGAAGAGAAATTTGTTAACATCGAGTATAGATTTATGCATGAGGAAGTCGTTTCTGAAAGTATTTGTATGGAGTGTAGCCATGTATGGAAGTGAAACATGGACTATAACTAGTTTGGACAAGAAGAGAATAGAAGCTTTCGAAATGTGGTGTTACAGAAGAATACTGAAGATAAGGTGGATAGATCATGTAACTAATGAGGAGGTATTGAATAGGATTGGGGAGAAGTGAAGTTTGTGGCACAACTTGACTAGAAGAAGGGATCGGTTGGTAGGACATGTTTTGAGGCATCAAGGGATCACAAATTTAGCATTGGAGGGCAGCGTGGAGGGTAAAAATCGTAGAGGGAGACCAAGAGATGAATACACTAAGCAGATTGAGAAGGAAGTAGGTTGCAGCAGGTACTGGGAAATGAAGAAGCTTGCACAGGACAGAGTAGCATGCAGAGCTGCATCAAACCAGTCTCAGGACTGAAGACCACAACAAGAACAACAACAACAACAACTCCCCCTTTGCCGACAGGCATCAACAAAATGTTTTCACATTCTGAGGAGAAATTTTGTGACTGAACTCTCATGAGAAGATCCTGCCTCAACGAAAAAGGTCTTCGTTGTAATGACTGCCACACCATTTCACGTACCATAGCCGTGGCTATATCGCTCCTATTTTGTGACAGTGCTTATCACTGCTTTAGGATGCCCTGCCCTCACCCGGAGTAAGGTTCGAACGTAAAAAATACATTTTTTGTGAAACCACTTGCCATGAAGGAAAGCTATAAACTGCGACTTGAAAGAAACTGGCCATTGGCGATATGCACACAAAGCTTACAAATTACTTTAAATACACTATTGGTATATGGATAAAATATGGATACGGATGACGAATACAAGATGTCTTCAGTTACTGTAAATACTAACAGAGACTGATCAAATGTTCGTGCACTTATCAAAAATGATGGGTTGGAGGGCTTTTACAACATCAGACAATGTGCGAAATAAATCCCTTTGCAAACCACATTTCCCACTTGTTTACAAAAAATGGAAAACTAAAATCCCCAAACGCAGTCTGTTTATGGTACGGCGTACAGTCAGCGCCGTGGCGCAGTGGTGAGCACACAGGAGTCGCATTCGGGAGGACGACGGTTCAATCCCGCGTCCAGCCATCCTGATTTAGGTTTTCCGTTATTTCCCTAAATCGCTCCAGGCAAATGCCGGGATCGTTCCTTTGAAAGGACACGGCCGACTTCCTTCCCTAATCCGATGAGACCGATGACCTCGCTGTTTGGTCTCATCCCCCAAACAACCCAGCTACGGTCAGCGCCGGCACACCAGTCGGGAACGACACAGAAGAGACGGCTGTGAGAAAAAGTCAACCAATCGCACGCTGATCGGACCTCCTTTCCAGGACGACAACTCGACAGCAGCCGCCGCTACATGAAGAGGACATAAGCGCCGCGCCCGGCTGGTGACGGCCCAACTCAATAGCAGCTTCAAGATTAGCCACTTCGATAGCAGCTTTAATGTTAGGCACGAAAGACTTTATTTCGCTTGTCGCCCTTTGCTTGCGACACATCTGTGTAATTGCCAAAGTTAAGTATTGTATTTGATTAATTGTAACAAAACTCATTAATACGAGTTGTTTGATTGTTTGTCTGGCGAACCGGGTATGCAGGTTTCCTAGGCACCACACTTTTATAGATGCGTTACACCTTCTAAGCGTTCTTGTAATAAGACACGATATTACTGTGATATCTAGCAACACAACTTAGTTTACATGATACTTCAGACACGAGAGACATAGAAGATAAGTAGACATTTTGGATATTCTGCGTAGTTTACATTACGTTAGAGATACACAATCACAAATTCTACAGTAGAGCTAGCATTAATGGATTTAGATGCTTCATTAAAGTGAAACGCCATACATCTGCCTTCCACACAAAGATAGATAAGGCCTAGGTAAGTCAGTTCTTAATATGACATATATGATTACATCGTAACAGTAGTACATCATTCGTCTCTGTAGAATACTATCGCTTGTCAATTAGACCACCTTCCATGACGTTAAATGTGTCGTTAAATTCTATTGTTAGGACGCTTAGGCCTGTACTACACAGTTGCTTATCATCTATTAACAAATGCTTTGCAATGTGAGAGCAGTACAACATTCAGAATCGAATTAAGTTCATTGTAAAGACCCTAGGCGTAAACTCCCTTAATAACTAAAGGCAGCAGTAGTATTTTGCGTGTTGACCGGTCAGACTGGGGAATTAATTTAAGGATTGAGGGTTAAATTTTTCGAAATTTTACATTGTTACGTTTGGGTGCCTAGAGCTATTGCTTATGATGAAACAGTAGCTGCGGCTCGGCTATACAGTGCCAGTTCCCGTGGGTAGCGTTACCACAGCGGACACAGCTGACAGGGAACGCTACTCCAGAGGTGTTGCTGACTAAGGGACACACAAAGTACCCCTGGACCAGCGAATGGCAGAAATGATGATTACATCAAGATCTTAAGCTGCTGACAGGAGTTGATATACACTCCTGGAAATTGAAATAAGAACACCGTGAATTCATTGTCCCAGGAAGGGGAAGCTTTATTGACACATTCCTGGGGTCAGATACATCACATGATCACACTGACAGAACCACAGGCACATAGACACAGGCAACAGAGCATGCACAATGTCGGCACTAGTACAGTGTATATCCACCTTTCGCAGCAATGCAGGCTGCTATTCTCCGATGGAGACGATCGTAGCGATGCTGGATGTAGTCCTGTGGAACGGCTTGCCATGCCATTTCCACCTGGCGCCTCAGTTGGACCAGCGTTCGTGCTGGACGTGCAGACCGCGTGAGACGACGATTCATCCAGTCCCAAACATGCTCAATGGGGGACAGATCCGGAGATCTTGCTGGCCAGGGTAGTTGACTTACACCTTCTAGAGCACGTTGGGTGGCACGGGATACATGCGGACGTGCATTGTCCTGTTGGAACAGCAAGTTCCCTCGCCGGTCTAGGAATGGTAGAACGATGGGTTCGATGACGGTTTGGATGTACCGTGCACTATTCAGTGTCCCCTCGACGATCACCAGAGATGTACGGCCAGTGTAGGAGATCGCTCCCCACACCATGATGCCGGGTGTTGGCCCTGTGTGCCTCGGTCGTATGCAGTCCTGATTGTGGCGCTCACCTGCACGGCACCAAACACGCATACGACCATCATTGGCACCAAGGCAGAAGCGACTCTCATCGCTGAAGACGACACGTCTCCATTCGTCCCTCCATTCACGCCTGTCGCGACACCACTGGAGGCGGGCTGCACGATGGGGCGTGAGCGGAAGACGGCCTAACGGTGTGCGGGACCGTAGCCCAGCTTCATGGAGACGGTTGCGAATGGTCCTCGCCGATACCCCAGGAGCAACAGTGTCCCTAATTTGCTGGGAAGTGGCGGTGCGGTCCCCTACGGCACTGCGTAGGATCCTACGGTCTTGGCGTGCATCCGTGCGTCGCTGCGGTCCGGTCCCAGGTCGACGGGCACGTGCACCTTCCGCCGACCACTGGCGACAACATCGATGTACTGTGGAGACCTCACGCCCCACGTGTTGAGCAATTCGGCGGTACGTCCACCCGGCCTCCCGCATGCCCACTATACGCCCTCGCTCAAAGTCCGTCAACTGCACATACGGTTCACGTCCACGCTGTCGCGGCATGCTACCAGTGTTAAAGACTGCGATGGAGCTCCGTATGCCACGGCAAACTGTCTGACACTGACGGCAACGGTGCACAAATTCTGCGCAGCTAGCGCCATTCGACGGCCAACACCGCGGTTCCTGGTGTGTCCGCTGTGCCGTGCGTGTGATCATTGCTTGTACAGCCCTCTCGCAGTGTCCGGAGCAAGTATGGTGGGTCTGACACACCGGTGTCAATGTGTTCTTTTTTCCATTTCCAGGAGTGTACATCAACGGGGACAGTTGAAAATGTGTGCCTCGACCAGGATTCGAACCCGGGATCTCCTAATTACATGGCTCCATCTGAGCCATCGAGGGCACGGAGGATAGTGATGCTGCAGGGATTTATCCCTTGCACGCTACCCGTGAGACCCACATTCCCAACTTAATATCCACACACTACATTCGTAGGGCCCCTGCCTATTACACTCATGCCTCGCAGCAGACAATCTTACCGAGTCGCGTAAGAGTTCGGGCAATGCGTGTGCATCCGCACAGAAGGAGGTCAATGGCCGGTTAGCCTTAACGTTATGAAGATGGTATGTGTTCTTTCCGAAAGATTGTACTCGTATTTACAAGAGGCAAACTGTCACAGGAACATGCTACTAAAATCTCCTACTGAGGTTTCGGGAGACTATCAAAACGAACACATCGCAGGAAGTTGTCGGAAACTGTGTTTTTATTCCATGACAGTGACCTAGCTTGCTCTGCAATAAACATGCTTATTATGTTCCTTCATTAATTATAAAATTTTGCCTCAAACCTATATTTTCCTAATGATTTCGTTATTTCTTCTTTCCTCCGATGAAAAAACTGTTAGGTGGCAGACATTTTCAGAATTATAAAGATGGAATTTCAAAGATGGATTTTTTTTCTCAACAGCCAAAATGCAGTCTTCTGCGACGAAGATCTCCATGAAGACAGGCAGGGTTGGGAAATGTGTGTCTCATCGAAAGACAAATTGGTAGAGAAAGAATAATACTAAGTTTAATTGTCGTAGCTTCATTTTTGCGAGATAATAAGTAAAATGTAATGACGAAAAAATTCCCGTTATCTTACATAAGACAGTATTTGTCAAAACTAAAAAACAGAATTGGTATAGCCATATACCTAGAACAAAGAACTTCTTGAGATATTTGCAGTTCTGCTGCTTGTTAGCCACTGGTCTGCTGATATTACACACGGTCTTCCGTGTAGCTGTCATTCTTCTTACCCGTTCTAAGTCTTTCTTCTCAGAGAATCATTAACTCGCGTGAGCACATTTAAGTGCCTTTGGATTTTATCGCATCTATAAGACACACACTCCGATGACAACGGGACCTTGTCAATGGATTTGGCATGCACCAATGGTTTTAAATGCACCATAATTACAGACTTAAAGTAGCGACGTTTGACGAACAGGAAGGCTGCGTTACTTGATGTTCCCGCCTAATCTAACACTAATTAAATGTTTTGGTTAGCTATTGTCTACGAAGTGTAGAGAATAACATATGCTCAGTCATGCATAAACAGCATCGTTGTCTTCTGGCAAGGCTAACGTTCTCCAGTAGCGCAGCAGATTATTAGTCGTAAAGCAGTTAGTGATAAATACCTTCTGTTAATGTTCATGGTGTAACATATACCCTTACGAGTCTGTCAGTCAGGATATCTGCCCACCCATTCATAACAAACCTCGTCTAATTATTATGTCATTGATTTCTCGAGGAGTTGCATGGTTATTGAAGCAACTGATCTATGTGCCATGTGTTATCCCTAGCGCACCTGCAGGTACAATGCAGGCTATTAACACTGGATGTTAAGCACAAAGTACCTACACACAGAACCGATGGCGTAGCATATGACTGCAATTATTATGACAACAGTAATTCTACCAAGCACAGAGATAAATTCTGCGGAGAACCTCCACATTTCTTATCAGTCCAGCCAGTAACTTTCAATAACCATTTACAGCTTCACATTTCCAACTCTTAGAGTTTATTCTTTTCCTATTTTCCGACAGTCCATGATTCACTATCACACAATACTTTGCTCCAGACGAACATTCACAGATTTCCTTCAACAAATTAATGCCTATGTTTGGTACTAATAGACTAGTGGGCTTCTTTTGGCCGTGAATGCCTCTCTGTCTGTTATAGTCTGTTCTTTTATGTCCTATTTGCTTCATCTGTCAGCCTCAATGCAGAACTAGTAATCATTATAATAATGGTCCCCTGCCTTCTGCATGACTTTATGACACATTTAAATTATTTAATACAATAGTTTCCCATGCCTTCTGTATCCTCGTGCAAAGATTCTACCGCTTTTTAGCGGCAGTTTCCCAAAGGGTAAGAGGTTGCTCTTAAACTGTGTCTAGTCCTCCACCCTCTTTGGCAAGACCGTTTGAGAGTATGACGGTGGCTCCTTGTAGCGGAAGTCATTCACAATCATTGTTCATGAATCTCATACAAAATTTAAACTGTGTTTTGAATCGAGCCCGGAACCCAGGTCTAGTCGAAGGTCTGCCCCGGCCAACACTGTGTCAAGTAATAAAATACTACACCTTTTCAAATGTTCAGCAGTTCGTCTTGTTCCTGCTTTTTGTTACTAGTATACAGAGGAGACCACGATTTTTTAATGAAAACAATATTAATTTTTGGCCTTACTGTGTAGGTCTAGGGTTAAAACCGATTTCATACATGAGTTTGTCTTTATACTTAAGCAAACATTTTTTATGGGAATGGATTTCATCTTACGAAGTGCTCTGACACATTTCTGATGAAGGTTTCTTCAATATCTTTAGCCCCCACTGTCACGAAATATGGCTAAATGGTCATATCCAACCGTTGAATAACCTACTGCGAAATTTTCTATTGTGATGGCATTACGTTAACTCAAGAACGAACTAAATTTTGTGGACAGTAAATTCATAAATCTCTCATCCTGATGCCGACCGAGGCGCTTCATTTAACAGGAAGTTTAACTAGAAATTAAACAGTTTTAGTAAAAGTATCGTGTTCTCTAGCGATTCCTTTCCACGTAAATCCAGTAGCTTATTGTTAGATGGAATACGACATTATCCATAGTTCCGACGCGCCTTTCCTTCTCTAACTACCACTTTGTCGGCAAGTACTACGTACCTTTACACACCCTCTTGTTATGTGCTTCCTGTGAAATGCTCTGCATTTAGAATTCAGATAGTCAACGAGAAACGAAATATTCAGATTCAGCCGGTTCTCATCGCCCTCCTTTAAGGTGAGGTGGGAGGAGACCACCTTCGTAATTTCGTCTGCACGACGAAGATTAATTATTCACTGCCTACGCTTAATAAACTAAGCGGGATAAGCTAACTGGCAACTCTATCACCAGCTCTCGTCTCTGTTTGCGAGAGATTGAATCCGCTTTTTGTGCAGCCTGTGCCTCTGTCTCTCACTAATTTATAGAATTTATCTGTTTTAAAAGATTTACAAGGGCAGTATAGCTGCTACCACTAGTCCTGTCATTGCTTGATACATTTACTTTCGAGACTTTTGCATCCGCTAACAAACCAAAAGGAAGTAACGACATTTAAAACAATCTACCTCTCAATCGATTACTTTTCGAAAAGTGAGCGAATTCTGTCGAGGTTCGATATTTCTGTAAGACTTTGTTGTGATAGTTTGAAGGTGTGTTAGCTTTCTGTAAGGTTCATATCATACATCAATATATGTTTTCAGCGTACCAGACTGAGTAACTAATATACACTGTAAAATCACCCCTTAGAAAAATGTATGAATTACTGTGCTGGTGAACCCCTTACGTTATTTGATTTTCAAACATCTGAGCAAAACTGAATGTACTCAGACATTTCTCTCTTTACTTATTCTGATCATCGCTAAGCTGACACACAATATTCTTAGCGCAACGCAATCTGACTTTCATTAATCCCTACAAAAGAATGACTAACAATAACCTATACCTTTCATGAATCACTTACCTCACAAAAATCTTCGTTACTCGAACTACAGCAATACAGCGAGAGCCAATACTGCCAGCTAAATAAAAGATTCTAACTACTGAAGGCACTAACTACTGATAGGCATAGTTAGCAAATTAAAGATTTTGATAGAGAACAAACAATGTATTTACCTTAATACTGTCCAAAAGTCATCATATATATAATCAGTTCATGATATCCAGTATTACAAATTTACTCTTTCTGATGGACACACGTCCATATCGTCCGCTCTCAAAATTCAGCCATGTCTCTCCCCACATCCACCACTGCTGGCGGCTCACCTTCAACTGCGCAACGCTACAATAGCGAATATTCCAACAATGCCAACCAGCCACAGACTGCACATTTCACAGCCAGTGATTTTCATACAGAGCGCTACGTGACGTTACCAACATAAAAACCTAAACAGCCTGCTTACAACTGCCAGAAAAAAATTGGTACAGCTGTAGAGATGGCGTCAATCTTGATGCGATGCCACCTGCAGGAAAGCAGATATACTGACAATGGTTGCAACGTCATCCTCCAATAGATAGCATAGTGGCATAGCTACCAGAACGCCATATGTGCCTCCCTTTAATAGAGAATGTTCACAGCCAGAAGCCTCAGTGTGGTGCGGACGTGTGAAGCAGGCAGGCAACACTGACATGGAGACGCACTATTGCTTCCTACGGTGAACTGAGCGAAATTGAAAGGAGTCAAGTTGTGGTCTTCCGAGTGGTGGGGAGATCTTTTCGGTGAACTGCCATACAAGTTGCACGTGCTATGTGACTTGCGCAACGATGCTAGTATCAGTGGCCACGTGAACATTATCACATCTATAGACGAGGTCCTGGACGTACACGCAACACAGACGACCTCCAGGAGCGTCGTAATGTATCGGCAGCAGTGGCTGATCGTACAACCACCACAGCACAGGTTAAGATGGCTTGTGAGCCCAGACGTGTTACCACAAACTGTTGCTAACTCACGCCACAGCATCCACATTCACGGCTCCACTGGTGCAGTCAGAGGATCACTTGAGAGATGGAAAGGCGCACAGTGGTCTTCAGAGTGTAAAGTGATCAGACAAACGTGATTTTTGGATGTTATCGATGTGCACATCAGAGAGAGAGCAAGTTATGTTACTGTTAAACAATCTTTGATCTCGTCGAGGCGCGGTCTTTGCCTCTGCGTAGTGTGATACATACTTGGAGCGGTTCTAGGCACTTCAGTCCGGAACTGCGCTGCTGCTACGGTCGCAGGTTCGATTACTGGCTAGGGGCATGGATGTGTTTGATGTCCGTAGGTTAGTTAGGTTTAAGCAGCTCTAAGTTCTAGGGTACTGATGACCTCAAATGTTTATGTCCTATTGTGCTTAGAGCCATTTGAACCATTTGAGCAGTTCTGTGTGACAGATGGCAGGGCCACCACAGTGGATTAGCGGTGATGGTGTTCAATGTTATTAGCAGGCTTGTTAGAGTGTCTAAGGGACATATAATCACTGTGAAGGACATTAAGACGTCGTCTACTCGTCTGAGACAACGTTTTGAGTACCTGCCAGAGATTCAAGGGGATCCCATTGTGGGTGTCCATTTGGTAGGCTGGTCGAATCCTGCAAGATTCAGCTTTGTAGGGCATTCGTATGGGACAGTTGTGCAACAGTAGACCCCATGGAAACCCTAAGGCACGCATGCTCGTCTCCATTGCTTCAGTCGACCACGTCTGAACGTCACAAGGCTATTGTGCACCAATTTCATCACACTCCCTTCACATGTGCGCCTGCCATCCCAATACAAGGCTACCTACAACATTCCTTGTCGTCCCACACCATTAGTCGGAGACTAGCAGCAGCCGACTAGAGGATTAGCGTCCCATGCGTTGCCTGACATTAACACAACAATGGAAACGGCTGGGTTTGGACTGATGCCGTGACCAGCGAGCGTAGACTGCTGATGAATGGCGTCGCATTGTGTTAAGTGATGAATCAAGGTTCCGAATTATCCGAGACGACCATTGTCGTCCATTACGACGGTGACCTAGGGTGAAGTCCCGTAGTTCCAAACTTTTGGAAAGGCACAGCGATGTAACTCCTTGGGTGGCAGAGTGCGGAGCCACCGGGACAGGTTCCGAACTGAAGCGCCTAGAACCGCTCGGCCACAGCGGCTGGCCCACAGAACTGCAATTCTAATCATTTATCTGATGAAATTATATTTTCATGGAGACATATGAGTCTTAACTTCATCTTCGACAAGGATAGAAAAGTGGCTCAAATGGCTCTGAGCACTAGGGGACTTAACTTATGAAGTCATCAGTCCCCTAGAACTTAGAACTACTTAAACCTAACTAACCTAAGGTCATCACACACACCCATGCCCTAGGCAGGATTCGAACCTGCGACTGTAGCGGTCGCACGGTTCCAGACTGTAGCTTCTAGAACCGCTCGGCCACACAGGCCGGCGATAAGGATGGAAGCTGAAGAAATGAATTAAAATTTGTGCTAAGGCCAGGACTTGAATCCGGATCTCTTGCTTAGTTGGCAGGCGTGCTAACCACTACAGCACCTTGGTACGTAATACAGTTGTATTAACTACCCTTGTCCAAAGCCCTCCCTAACACAAACTCCAGTTCACGCCAATCGTAAGGTGTAGGCGTTCACGCCGGCGACTTCATTAATTAAGGCCTCTGCGGTAAGAGTCCGTGATCGAACAGTAAAAATTCTTGTTCCTAACGTTTCGTTGCCAGCTGAAGGCAACATCTTCCGAGGTAAGCCAACCACTGGTTGATAGGTCGTGGACGTACCGTTTATATAGAGCACATAGAGGGCGCCACCACTCGTCACGTGCTGTCGACAGGGAAACTATCTCTAACGTCATTGCCCTCGATCAAAGATAATCGATTTTCACATCGTTGGTACGTTATCGACCGTCATATCTTATCTAACTGTAAGGATTCTTCTTTTCCGTTAATGTTATTGTGGTATTGATAAATCTCTATGCCTTCTGTGTACATATGTGCATAATTATAGGACTTCTCAGCTGGCACCCTGGTCTCACTAAATTTTATTTCACTATGAGTGACTTCAAAAACGTGTTCCGCTACAGGCTATTTGTTGGTGTCCCCCGTTCAACAGTTCCTTTCGTTTTAGGTTAGGTGTGTATTAACTTTTCTTTTCTTTGTTCTAATGTAGACCATCCCACAACTAGATGGAATTTTATACACCCCACGGGTTGCAAAACAGTGTCGTTCATCTTTCACCGATCTCAAACATTCACTAATCTTCTTTCTGGGTCTAAAGAGCGTTTCAACTCGAAATCAATACGGTCCTCAATATTGTGGATAAATGGAAGAAAAACTTTCACAGCCGACGTTTGTTGTTGTTGCAAGTTTTCAGACACTTTCCTTCTGGGATGGAGTGCTCGGTCTATCTCATTACCAGCGTATTCATTTTTCTTAAAAGCTGCCCGCAAATGATTTAGTTCCTACTGCAAATAAAATGGCTCATAGATTTTATTAGCCTTGTCCACCAATGATTAAAATGGCTCATAGATTTTATTAGCCTTGTCCACCAATGTTTTAATGGTACCTCTCTTCTGCCTTGGATGATGGTTGAAATCCTTATGGAGGTAACGATCGGTATGAGTATCTTCCCTATATACCTTATGACCTAAAGTCCCATCTATCCGTTTAGTTACTGAAACATCCAAAAAATTAGGCTGTCCATTACTCTCAGTTCCCATTGTAAATTGTATCTTCGGATTAATACTATTCAAATGCACCCAAAACCATTTAATTCCTCTTCACTGTGATTCCACATCACAAAAGTGTCATCCACATACCGATACCACTTCAAAGAGCTTTTATTGGCTGACTGCAGCGCCTGCTGTTCAAAAAATTCCATGAAAATATTAGCAAAAGTTGGATTTAAAGGGCTTCCCGTTGCCACTCTTTCAATTTTTTCATAGAACTCATTATTATGGCAGTGTTGAAACAAAGATACTATATCAGTGGAAGACATATGTAAGAAAGAACTTCGTTAATCGGAACCATGGTGAACAGGGATACCACATCAAAACTGACAAGGGTATGACTTGGGCTGACAGTAACATACTTCAGTTTCTCGATAAAGTGCATAAAATTTTTAATATGATGTTTTTTCCAACATACGGCTGTAACATGGAGGAGGGATGTCTAGTCACCTCTTGAGTAGGGACGTCAATAGCATTCAGTGGGACATTAGGCTTATGAAACTTAGATAGCCCATATAAACCAGGAGCGTAAGCTTTCGTTTTACAAATATTTTTTTATCCTCTGTAGGAACGGAAGACTCCTTTATTAATCTATTAGTAGCTGTTAATAATTTCGTTGTTGGATCCTTTCTCAGCTTTTTATAACTGCTACGATTCAAGAGGTCACTGATCTTCCTCTAGTAGACATCATCCTTCACCACAATGGTAGCATTCCCCTTATTAGCAGTAAGTACGATAATATTCTTGTCCCCATTAATCTCTCGTAACGCCTTCTTTTCTCCTTGAAACAAATTAATGCTGGGTGGCTTAGCTTTACGTAGTAACCTGGCTGTTTCGATCCTAACTTCATTAGCAGAATGTGATGGTAACAGACGAATCCCAGCCCCTTTAGTAGCTACATCATCATCCGAGGGAACCTTCAGTAGTATAACTGCAAAATTTCCTCCTTCCGAGAGAATATAAATTTCTAATCTTTTCCCGATAAATTAATAACTGTACGAGAATTGTCTGTAACCGGTGCTTCATGTCTCCCTTTCTGTAAACTATCATTAAGGTGGAGGTAGGTGTTTGATAATTCTCGTCGCCTCTCTCTGTTGGCGAAGGCGAGCGTTTCTTAAGCCACTCAAAATTCTCTCCGTCGCTTGCGTACGAATCGCTTCTTTTATAGAACAATTGTGCAGTCTTTGATGTTACGCACACTCACCTTGGGTGCCGTGTGCTTCTCCTCTCTGGGATTACCTCAGTATCGTCAGCGGGGTTGTGCTACTATCATCTTGCCACATACGTCAGAGAAATTTCCTACTTACAGAACAGCCAATTCTGATCCTAAAAGGAAGGCTTTCACGACCGGATTTCTTAGATAACAGTAAATCTCCCTGGTTGTATAGTCGTGGTCCATGAACCCTTTTCATTCCTAACGTTTCCTCCAGAGTTTCGCTGGACTTCTCCACAGGTGTTCGTGAACTCAGCTGAGTCTGACTGACTGTTTGATTGGACGTTGAAGAACTGCATATAAATACTGTCCATGTATCACTATATTTCAGGGCTTCTTCTTTTCTGTTAAAATTATCGCCATGTTTGTATTTTTCTAGAGCCACGTACAATAAGCCCGCTCCTGTGGCCGAGCGGTTCTAGGCACTTCAGTCCGGAACCGCGCGACTGCTACGATCGCAGGTTCGAATCCTGCCTCGGGCATGGATGTGTGTGATGTCCTTAGGTTAGGTTTAAGAAATTCTAAGTCTAGGGGACTGATGAACCCAAATGTTAAGTCCCATAGTGCTTAGAGATATTTGAACCATTTGATCTGAACCACGTACAATAGCTCGTCAGATAACATTTTGGTTCTGAAAATTTCATTTTATGATTTGCGGATTGAAGAACATGCTCTAGTGGAGCTTGTTTTTCTACTTACCGTTGTCGACAAAGAAGTTTATTCACTCTTCTCTTGGAAGTTCAAACTGAGACTTTACCACACGTATAGTTTATATACCACATGCCAACAGAAAAGGGCTTCTGTCCTTTACTGCTCTGGGAGCTGGCATATTTTTTTCGTTGGTATAAAAACGGGTCTGATGTTATGTCTATGTAATATCTTCCCCATCTGATCAGTTACTTTTATAACAAAAGGTAGAGAATATATGTTTCTCCATTATAAAGTTTTATTTCTGTCGTTCGGCCTACTGGTCGTAGAATTATACTTACTTTTTTCCCTAAATTGCCATTTTTCTCGAATGTGTGCTTCATATATTTTAATCTGGCATTCAGTGTGCAGATTCTTTTTTTCTCTGACGACAATACTTTTTACGACACTTCTACTTTGTTGTGAACGATGATTATAATTCGTATGTAAACATCTACCCGTATGTGTGACTTAACGAAAAGCTTTATGTTTCAACCTATTGATATTACCAGGTCCTTACTGCGTGTAAATAAGTAATGCTACGAAGTAGTATAGACTACTATAAGGAAATTAGAGCAGCAAATAGTGAGAGAAACAGCACAGAGCACAGAAGAAATAGGCTGGTGATATCGTGACTGGAAAATTTCATTAATCAAAAGCAGAAACGCTCGCTATGACATGTAGAAGAGGAGAAATTAGATTTCGGAGCTGACAGATGAACATCCATTGTTAATCCCTAGTTTTGACAACAACTTGTCCTGAACTAAAGGATTAAAGGGGGGTAACAGCTGTGTTGGAAGCAGCCGTGTTACAAATGCTTAAAAACCCGTCGCCCTTGAACGCTGACGTCACAGCGTCACCCTAGCACGGCACCGTTGTTATTTCGGACCGATGTTTACACGCCGATGACGTCACGTCCACAATTAGGACAGATTTGCGTGGGGAGCGGCGATCCTGGCGCATCTTCAGATGATGCAGAAGTCGACCAGATTCGTCTGAGACGGAAGGCGATGCCAGCAGGCGGTCATGGTTCTAATGCTACGTGTTCTGTTTCGAATGCTTCATCGTACTGAGAGATTACAAAGTTTCTATCGTTAGTACTTTTACTCGTGTACGAAACACTGACGCAATATTTTGAATCAGCAGATTCTCAACAGAGGACGACGAACCAACGATTCTTGCGTGGTTTCTTCACCTAAGCATCCATTCCTCTTTGATTACTTCAAGTTATTATGAGATGCTGGAAGAAATACTTTCTGTGGATTAGTAGTGCCACAACACGCCTAATGTGAAGCCAACGTACAGGATTACTAAATTTCTATTTCCTATGGAGTATATCTATACACTGATGTGACGAAAGTAATGGGGTATCGATATGCAAAAATACAGATGGCGATAGTATCGCGTACATAAGGTATAAAACAACAGTGCATTGCCGGAGCTGTCATTTGAGCTCATGTTTCCGACGTCATCATGGCCGCAAAACGGGAATTAATAGCCTTGGAACGTGGAATGGTAGTTTCAGCTGGAGCACTTCATTTCGGAAATAGTTTGACAGTTCGATATTCCGAGATCGACAGTATCAAGAGTGTGATGAGAATACCAAATTCCAGGCATTACCTATCACCGCAGACAACGCAGAGGCCGACAGCCATTGCCTAACTAAAGAGGGCAGTGGTATTTTGGTAGACTTGGTAGTGCTAAGAGACAAGCAACACTGCATGAAATAAGGACGACAATCAATGTGGGACGTACGGCGAACATACCCGTTAGGACAGTGCCGCGAAATTTGTGATTACTGGGATATGGCAGCAGACGTCCGACGAGAGTGCCTTTGCTAACACAACGACATTGACAGCAGCTCCTCTCCTGGACCACTGGCCATATTGGTTGGACCATAGACGACTGGGAAAACGTGACTGGTCATATGATTTCCAACTTGAGTTGGTACGAGCCGATGGCAGGGTTCGAGTATAGCGCAGACTCCACGAAGCCATGGACCTTGGTTGTCAACAAGACACTGTGCAAGCTGCGGGTGGTTCCGTAATGGCATGGGCTGTGTTTACATGGAACTGAACCGATCATTGACTATAAGTGGTTATGTTCGGTTAGTTGAAGACCATTTTCAGCCATTCATAGAGTTCATGTTCCTAAACAACGATAAAAATTTTATGTATGACGATGTGCCATGTCACAGCCACAGTTGTCCGCGATTGGTTTGAGGAACATTCTGGACAGTTCGAGTGTATGATTTGGCCACTCGGATCGCCCGGCATGAATCCCATCGAACATATTTGGGACGTAATCTAGCAGTCAGTTCGTACACAAAATCCAGCACTGGAAAAACTTTAGCAATCGTGAACGGGTATAGAGGTAGCATGGCTCAATATTTCTGCAGAGGCCGTCCAACCACTTGATGAACCAATACCACGTCAAGCTGCTGCATTACACCACCCAAAAGAAGGTCTGACAGCGTATTAAGATGTATCCCATGACTCTGGCACCTCAGTGTGACCAAATTTTTTTTTTGTTAATAGACACGTTTTATCTCCACAATGGAAAACATTTGCAACTGACATAAATATTACATGGCTAGTAATATTCATGTCTATTACGAACTTATTATTCCTCATGTTTAATGACTCATTTCAATTAAACCTATTGCACTGTAGTAATTCTCTCACGACTGCGGTAGACATCATGTGTGTTATTTCGCGTTCTTCAACATGCTCTCCACATAATCCTCTATAAATTTCATTCAGCACACACAACGGCAAAATTATGAAAGTCTAGCGAACACTACAGCACAGAAAAGCTATAGTTACCATGCCCAGTAATATGAAGTAAAAAAATATTTGAATTACGTGACTCGTGCCTTGGGTATGGTTCAAAAACCATGGTGTACTGGTTGTGTTTGAGCTCACACGAAAACCCTTAGAAATTTGAGATCCACGTAGGAGATGATACCTTATTAAGTATTAAACTGTAGACTGTGTAATATGTCTGTTTCATAAAAGGATGAAAAATGTTTCCAAACACGCCTTAGACCTCATAGAAAACAAAATAAATTATTGTTAGGCAAAATCGATAAAACTTCCTTCCTTCCTTCCTTCCTTCCTTCCTTCCTTCCTTCCTAAATTCGACTATTCTTTGGCAATAGTCTGGCTGGGCTTCGATCTTGATTTCTGTCTAGGAGCTACAGCCGACACCTTTTATAACGTGATCTATGTACTTCAGCCTCGTCCTCATCTAATTCGTTTTCTGTTGAGGTATTTAACTAGTATTGTGTTTACGATCCTCTCGTCTCTTGACAGATAACTAATGATCCAAACTCACTTTTACAATAGCATTCATGACCTCGTCTTACCTCTCACTGTTTTAAGAACATTCTCACTCTCAATCTCATCGTTCTACTTTATTTCCAGGATGCCTCTCTAACTCTACATCTCGAAAGAACTTACACTTTTCCTTTTCTCGGTCTGAACAGTTGAAGTATTATAGGCATACAATGCCATACAACTAGCACGTGCTTATATAAATATCTTCTGAATTGTTGGCTGGTGCTTTTGGCGATAATATGTTTTTATTTTTATTGAAAGCACACTTGTATGTGCAACGATTACTACATCTTGTTTTTCCCATCTCCAGGGATCTTATATCCTAAATGACTCAACTTGTAGCAGTGGCTTGTCACGATCAGATATTTGGGCTTGCCCATCTTTGCCACAAACCAACAGCTTTGTTTTAAACTTGTTTACTTTAATGCTGCAGGCCAACGGTGACAAAATACGCTTTCAACATTGGTAACACGTGAGATATTTTCTTCAAGCTGCAATTCTGGCCGCAGTAAACAAAATTTGGCCTTCTCTTTAAAAAGTCACAGCCATCTTAAAATATCATAAATGTTTTGAAGGCCATACGGAAAGTAATGAGAAAAGATTTTTAATACTTACAATCTTTATTTCTTAGGTCAATAGAGTACAATATCTCAATTTATACGCTTTCTGTTACTATTCAACGAATTCTCCATTTCTTTGAACACATTTCTGCCATCGTTTTGCGAGTCTGAATATACCCTTACGACATAATTTCGTTCCAGCTTCCTGGAGACCGTAATGCCCTGTTCCTTAACAGAACCGAAAAGATAGTAGTCGGCGTGTGGCTGGTCGAAACCGTAGAGAGAATGTGGACGAGTTTTCAACCCAAGTGTATTGATCTTCCCCACAATGATACGATCATGGATATTCGTGTTTCCGTCTTTAAAATATTTCACTCATCTCCTAACATTGCTGGCGCCCGTGTGAACATCTCCACAGGCACGTTGAAGCCTGAGGTGAATTTCAGTAACACATTTTCCCTCTTTTACTAGGAATTCAATGACAGTACGCTGTCGAAACGAAGCATTGACGCCGGTCATTTTGGAAGTACTGATTGGGGTCACGTTATAGACGCTTTTCACGTCACAATATTATGGTAACATGTGGGTTATAGTCTTTAGATTACGATCCTGCCAGTCTTTTTTGTTACATTGCCGGAACTGGAAATTTAACAATGAGCTGCTCTCGGCTTGATCCACGGTAACTTGCGACCGAAGTCTAAGAATAAGGCACTAAGAAAGAGTCTATGGGCAAGAATGGATTCATGACTGCTGGAGTTTCGTGAATATGTCCGATGAGTATAGTTCAGACTCAACCACATGACTGGCTAAATCAACCACACTTTGTGTAATTCCTACTTACTCTACTCAAATGAGAAATTCTTTATAGCTGGTAGTAGCGCACAGAGAAATGTTTAAAACACACAGACGTCGATTTCTTTGGACGGAAAGTAGTTAATGAATTTCGTATACAGACCTATCAGCCATGGCATGTAACATAACTGCATCACAAATACTGTTAACAGTAAATGTTAATACAGAAAGCGGTATGTGCATTTTACTTTTTGAAAGGGCATATATGCCCATCGTAACATCCATATTAATCTCAAGTACGTCACTACAAATTACAGGATTATTTTATTACCAAAGGCATCATATGATTTATTAAGGCAGAGGAAAGCTGCAAATATATATTCTTAACACCTACCTCACAAGCCGACACAAGATTACCACACCGAGAGACTTCTCCTTCACTCACACTAATTTGTAGGTTCACTTACCTGTAAGAAAGAAAAGGAAATGCGAATAAGCCATCACCATATCCCTGTCTTCTCTTTCAATATCTACTGAACAGAGACGTTTGAATGACATAACACATTTACGTAAACATAAATATATGCATTTAAAATCAGTTAAAATTTCGCTTTACACGTTCCTAAGAAACAGTGCCCATCCCTTCCAAACTAGCTACGTAAGCAGCGACCAGATGTGGCTTGAATTCAAGGTAACAGTATTGACGCCAAAGCTGAGAGCTTGGTGCCAAATAAATTACTATTAGACGGAACAGATCCCCCAGGACGCTATTGCAGAAGCAACTAAAAAGCATGGCACATTTAAAAGAACTCAAAATCTCTTAGACTGGCGATGATTTAGAGAAGCTAGAACTTTGGAGCGGACTTCAGTGCCAAAAGGATTTAATAGTTTTCACAAAGAAATTCTATCTCGAAATCTGGCAGAAAATCCGAAGAAATTTCGACGTATCGCAAAACAGGTACTCAATACATTGTCCAATCATATTAAGACATGCCTCTGTCCGGTGTCTTATGGAATCATTTACTCTCTGGAAAACTCCACGTTGTTCACGGATATGTTGACACATTCCTGTATCGTCTATGCATCGGAAATGGAGGTTTGCGTACATTAAAGATTTCAAGCGTTCGCACATCCAAAAATCCAAGCGTTTAAGATCACGATCCCGAGAACGAGGTGATTGACGTACTGTATCCCCTCACTCCCCCTCGACGAGACCGTTGCCCATTAAATGTCTGTGTGAGGTGATCTCGGACATTTCGGAGAAAATGGGGGAAGATGAACAAATGTTTGTAGCTCTTAAGGTATGCATTGTACAGCACCTGTTTGTTGAACATTTTTGTCTTGTTTTGGCCCATACTACCTCTCTTTTAATAGTCTGTATTTATCAATTTTTCTTTAATTGTATTTTACACCTAAGTTTCGTGTTTCGATAATCAGGCTTATATTTACATTTTCACTTTTCTCTTGGGTAGTTGTTGCTGTTGTTGTTGTACTTCTTAAAAGGAGATTGTCTTATTTGCCAGAACAATTTTCGAGAAGTATGGCCCGTTATTGTGAATGAAGTTGCGAATCTGATAAATGTGCTCGACATATGTAGAATCGATATAATCATACTTTTTGTAAGTCTGTATTTGACATTCAAGATGGTAGATCAAGTCAGAGAGTAGCAGTGTGAAGTGTGTTTAGACAGTCTAGTAACGTACTTTGTTTGAAAAGGATGGAAGCTGGCTTGTCGTGAAGTAAAGGCAGCATTATTTAAGAAGGATTTTGTGTTGATATGTTTTGAGGAAAGAAAACGAGATTATATCAATACAAGAATGTCAAAAGGGCGAATTTTAAGGTAATACAGTTTTTTATATTTTTAAATCAGTATAGCTTCTTACTGCGTATGGCTGAAGTTTGCAGTACAAATGTTACATCCAGCATATGATTTTATTCTGTAGTTGAAACAAGTGCCAAGGAAAGTAATTGTACACAGGAAAATTATTAAGAAATATTTTGCTAACTTGTCTATGTGTGTAAACTTCATGACTACGTGTAATGTTGTCATGGCTTAACGGATCATAGCTATACTTGGAGTCTTTGTTCTCATTTATCAGTCGGCAAGTTTAGTTCCTCATTTTTCTTTCTTTACGTTCGTGACTGTTTGTATAACCGCATTGCACACCGCTAGTTGTGTACTGAGAAGCACTGTTTGTGAAAATTGGTAAGACAGCGTCTTGCACTGCACATCGCAAGTGCGGCAAATGAAATTTAGTTTAGGACATTCAGATCAGTCTTCTTAATAGTGACAGGTTCCACAGCAGACAAGCGTTGCGTGCTCACAGGTACGCCAACAAATTTAATTACCATCAGAGTTAATGGCCTTGGAAGGCAGTGATTGTCAGAGTGTTACTTCTGAAAATAGTATATCAGTTGAGAGGCTTAACACCAGTAGAAGAGCTCAGTAAAGTGTTATCTTGTGAATTTTCAAGCAGTTTTATCAGAGAGTCAGATGCGTTAATTTCTATCTTTATTTGCTGTGTAATTGCAATGACAATTCTGGCATGGTGATCATTTACAATACTAGGATAAAAATAAGCTATATTCAGCACCAGCATTTTAATCTGAGTCATTTGTTTTGCAGTCAGACGGCATATGTAATTTTCATTGAAAACGGATTGCTTTCTCATAGGCTAATTGTTTGATGTACCGGACAGTCTGGATTTAGCATCTTATAGCGCCATTCTCACATACTTCTGTTCAATTCTTAACTTAGTCCCGTCACCCCGTCATCACATATTTTGATATCAATGTAAGTCTTATAAAATTTTTAGACACCAACTTGACACAAACACGAGCTTCAGTATTAACATGGAACTTTCAATCTTTTCCATACTCTCTTATCCTTTTATCCTTCTGGGATAATCATCCTTGAATATGGCTATATTGTAACTTTATTTTTTTATTCGCTTTGTACGATCATGAAAATGTGCATCATGTCGTTGCCCCTGTTTTTTAGATGGTTTCCATATCACGCTCTTCATTGGGTTTCTCCTGTTTAAAAAAAAAAGCAGGAACAGGTGTGGGGTAGTGTCTGTAATTATGTAGACTATACGGCGTGTATCAAATAAGTTCGCAACGCAAATTTTGTAGGAACTGAAAGAGCTATTTATTTGTAGTTTTCACAGAATGGAATGGTAGACAGGAGCTCGTATTGTTAGCCAGTCAACAGCTTGTAGTAAGACTTATGAAGTGTATTTTTTGCAAACACATACCTTTTTAAATGGAACAATGCCTGTTGACATTAACAAACTAAAAGTACGATAAATCGGAAGGTCAGTTGTTTCTGTTACCGAATTCTACTTCCAGCCGTCATTTAGCACCTACTGTGTTTTCAAAAAGTGCCCACACAGTCCTTGCACACTACCTGTGGTAGCACACGCTAAAGAACAGCGCAAGTGAATGCACTACATATACTACTTACAGTATATGGATTCTGACCATTAACGAGGCAATTAACCGTCACAGGCTGTGTTCAAAATGACCACCGGCAGCGGCAACAAACGCTTCCGGTCTAGCATGGAACAAATGCTGCGCATGTGCTAGCATTTTAGCAGAGATGTCCGTGTAGGTTGCCGTAATACATTGTTGCATAACATCGGGTGTAATCTTTCTAGATAACGCCTTTCACATTTTCCCTCACAAACAAGTCTACATGCGGCAAATTTTGGGGAATGGGCAGAACCAGGTATGCCGCCCCCCCCCCCTCCCCGCCCCACCCCCCACCTCACCACCCACCTCTGCATACAATCCAACGATTTGGAAACAAATTGTTAAGACAGGCTGTAGAACATCGTGAACTATGGGTTGGAGAGCCATCATGTTAGTACCACAGGCTCCTCCCAGACTTCAGAGGAACGCCTTCTAGCATCCGTGGAAGATGGTCTTTAAGAGGCTGTTATACTTGTGCACATTAAGTGTTCCACCTATGAAGAACGGGCCTTTGAGCTGGTGGTCCACTATCCTACACCACTCGTTTACACTCCATGACACTGACGTTCCGCCGGACGAAGCCAGCTAACATTGTCAACAGACCAGTACGGCACGTTTCGGCGGCTTGCCTGGTCATGATTCGTAAATGTGGCTCCATTACTAACCAAGATACATGGTACATCTGGAGTAAATTGTCTTAATGTCCATCGACAAATGTTAATACGATTCTCATAATCGTTTTCATGCAGCTATTGAGGGAGAGAGATGTGACAAGGATAGAACATAAGTAGAAGATAAATCCGCTACGACTACATCTGCACTGCTGCCACATTTCCCCCTCCTCCCCCAGTCTACTACAGGGTTGTAGTGGTAGACATACACACGAGTGTGGAGGGATTTCCGAATTACGGTGGGAAATTCAAAAATGGTGGGAATTTCGAAAATGGTGAGAACTTCTTTGTCCTAAGGCTATGCAAACGTCCCACTGAACCCTTCGTAGCCGTTCAAAAAGGCAAGGTAAGGGATTTTCTCCTGCCTCGAGATGACTGGGTGTTTGTGTTGTCTTCATCATTTCATGATCATGCATGAAAGTAGGGAGATTGGGCTGAGCCTAAGCCAATCTGGTATCAATTTTTTATTCTATGTTTCTTGGTTAAAACTATTAATGAAATTTCCAACTCGCTCGAGCAGCGAGTCAACGGCTGCTTCACGCAGGCGGTAGTTCGATTGAAATGGGCCAAGGTATTATTGTTATCCGCGACAGAATTTGTAAGGGCGCTGATAACCACGAAGTTGAGCACCCCGCAGACCAAATATCATCATCATCATCATTAAAATGGCAAGTGACCTTTCCAGGATTCAAAGCCCAGTCGTGGGCGGAAAGCAGAATTCCACCGCCCTACACAGGGACATCGCCAGTCTCTGCCCGGCTGCGGCAGGAGAAGGTTAGGTTAGCGTACTTTATTTATTTTGGGTGGTAAACTGAAACAAAGATGGGTCCTAATTATATAATTAACCCAAAAGATCAGACAATTACAAAATTTTATGCATATGTCTTAAAAAAATGTGCTCCTTAAATCGCAATAGATCTCAGAAACTGGCGTTATCTAACTGGGAAAAATATTTCACACCACCACTCGACGTACTAAAAACAAGTAGTACGTATACACAGGATGATCCCTTTCCCTGCAAGTCGAAATAAATCTCTCTGCTCCACTTGGAACTGGTGGGAGGAAGGCTGGAGTGGAAGGCACTATATTTTTCGTGGAAAATGTGCTCAACTGATGAGATGTTGGTGTTGGACAGAGAGGAGTTTAGTAAGTGGATTGCACATAAGCACACAGATGAGTACTGTGTCTATAACCTCCTACATGAAGAATGTGATAATGCACGAGTATAGTGGAAATACTTTACAGCAGGACGGACGGAAGAGACATTCCACGGCTCAGAGAGGCTATTGCCTGTACTGGAGCTCTTCATGTTTCATGGTCAATCCACAGTGCAGGAGACGACTTCGCGCACCCACAGCAATCGCTTTTTTGCGACTCTGTGTGTGTTCCTCACTGTTTAATATCGGAATTCACAACGGATGCCTCCCACTACATTGCTAGACAAACACACCGAACACACTTGTGCTCGAATCCAAATAAACGGTGCCCTCTTCATTTCTCAACAACTTCATCCTATTCCACTGCCCCCAAGTGATCACTATGAAATGGCTGTTGTGTAACTTGTTCACTGGTACATAGTAAGAAAGGAAGGGCATAAAACCATCACTGAAGTGTTAGGAAGCCCAGTACGCGATAACACACCTAATGAAAAATGCTCCGCCGCTCTCCACTGTCACTTCCTCACAATTCTTGACGTGTTCCGGGGCTCTGAAGTGGTTTACACCGACAGCTCAATGGCTGACAGTCAAGTAGGCTTCGCTTATGTTCATGGAGGACATACTGAGCAGCACTCCTTGTCAGTTGGCTGCAGTGTTTTCACTGTAGAGCTGACGGCCATATCTCGTGCTCTTCAGTACACCCGGTCATGCCCTGGCGAGTCATTTCTCCTGTGTACTGACTCACTGAGCAGCCTACAAGCTATCGACCAGTGCTACCCTCGCCACCCTCTGGTAGCGTCCATTCAGGAGTCCATCTATGCCCTGGAAAAGTCCCGCCGTTCCGTGGTGTTTGTGTGTACCCCAGGACACGTCGGAATCCCCAGCAACGAACTTGCCGACAGGTTGGCCAAACAGGCGTCGCGGGAACCGCTTCTGGAGATAGGCATCTCCGAAGCTGACCTGCGTTCTGTCTTACACCGCATGGTTTTCCGGCTTTGGGAGACAAACTGCGTGTCATTGAGGAGACTATAAATGTGTGGAAGTCTTCCATGCCGGCCTCTCGCATGGACTTAATTGTCCTCTGCCGGCCCCGCATTGGCCATACGTGGCTAACGCAAGGTTACCTACGTCGCGAGGAGCCACATCAGTGGCTCCCAAATGAAAGTCGTCCACCTCTTGCTGTACTGCCCACTTTTAGTCGCTATGCGCAGACTTTTAACTTTCCCAGTGCCCTGCCTTCGGTGTTGGGCGACAATGCCTCCACAGCAACTTTAGTTTTACGTTTTATCCGTGAGAGTGGGTTTTATACTTCTATGTAGATTTTAGTGCATGTCCTTTGTCCCTCTGTGTCCTCCACCCTAGTGCTTTTAGGGTGGAGGTTTTAATGTGTCGCAGAGTGACTGGCTTTCCCTTTTTATTCTCGTGGTTGGCCAGCCACTGTAATCTGCTCTCATGTTTTACTCTCTTCTGTTTCTAGTGTCTCTCTGTTGTTTTCTTGTCCTCTTTTGTTCCTTTTAGTGTTCGTTGCCTTCCCTTCGTTCTTGTGGCTTTTCCTTTCTTTCCGTTTTGTGTTATATGTTTCGTCCTTTTCATTCTCACACTTGTGGCATTGCTCGGGATTAACCGAGTGGTCTAAGGCGCAGCAGTCATGGACTGTGCGACTGGTCCCGTCGGAGGTTCGAGTCCTCCCTCGGGCATGGGTGTGTGTGTTTGTCCTTTATCCTTAGGATAATTAAGGTTTAAGTAGTGTGTGACCTTAGGAACTGATGACTTTAGCAGTTAAGCCCTATAAGATTTCACACACATTTGAACTTTTTTTGTTGAACTTTTGGCATTGTTTTATTAGGAACAAGGAGCCGATGACCTCGTAGTTTGGTCCCATCTCCAGCCTTTAAACCAACCAACCAACGGAAAATGCTCCACTGTTCGAATTACATTTCGAACCTGTCGGGAAAAAACCAGCTCTCGCTAACCACGGGTCATGGTGCAACACATGAATTGGGAAAAAAAATTATTGTAAAAACACTACTACTGCAAAAAGCGATCCCAAAAGATCGCACCAAGAGAGAGAGGTGGCAGATGCACGTGTGTTCGACTTAATGTGCGGTCATGAACTAACCAGCTTAGAACCACTTTTACCTCCCCTCCTACTACCCCTCATCCCTCAGTCTCTTCAGGATATATATAGGCCTGTTCTATCATTTCGCTCATAATCCACAAAAAGATCCATCTGGTCTTGTCTGGTCTGGTCTGCAGGTATCAGTCCCAGATGGACAAAGACTCAAGAACAGAAACCTTCCTGTAAGCCATTAAATCTATTTCTCATAAAGACAGGACCAACTGGAACAACAACGATATTCCAGAGGACTCTCCAGAAAGCGCTTTGTAAGGTTGGCTGTCACCTGCCACCGCCATCCACCACCCACCGCCAAGTGCCATAGCTGAGAGCACACACAGTCTTCAGCCAGCCACAGTCAGAGGGATTGTCTCCGACCGAGGACGTGGCTGGGGCGGTCAGCACTATCAAAGCCGACAAAAGCTACGCAAACACAATAGGCTCTCACTCCTGTGGGCCACAGAACAAAGTGGGATAAATTATGGCTATCGTGACTAGGGGCTGTTTTGCAGAACGTCCTCGTTATTTCGAACCTGCCACTGGAGTAAGATAAAAGTGAGAAATTAAACTCCGAAGAAAAAAACACAGTCTAACGCAACATCTGTATCAGTTTGATGGACAAAACTATATGGTTAGAGAGGGTCCCTGGTGTTCAAATTAGTGTCGGTAGATAAATTGTCATCCACATGTGTGTTACCAATGTTTCAGACAAATGATATAACAATACAGAACACAGTCTTTCAAGCTATCTGTTCACATGTCGGAAACACCACAGTCATTTTAAGTTTTGCATCAGCAAGGTATAGTTCAAGAGGACATTGTTGTTTTATACACTATGGCAGGTCCCGTGTTACCAATGAAATTGTGTATCATGCTTGCGTTCACAAAAGGTAGAAAACAAATCGTGACAGCATGCCTTGTAACAGAATCTCCTAGCGTGACCTGGTAGAGAATCCTGTTAGACTCCACCGATATATTGTAAATAAACGCTGTCTGCGTGCTGACGTCCGACATTTTCACTCCATAATTCACCTCTACCGATCAGTGTGTAAAGTATCTGTCACTAGTGTTTGTAGTAGAAGGCCACACCCAGCGGACCATCATTCGCAATAGCAGCAGATTCTTACGTTGTAGCTTTGTAAGCAATTTGAGCATCACAGAACAGCCTGTTTCATGCAATCTACTGACATGTCGGGAAAAACACTATCATTTCTAGATTCCACAATGAGCTATAATTCAAGTAGTGGCTGCTTTATCGTTAGAGATTATAAAGAATGAAACAACACATGACTTGCGGTAATACATAGTTTTAAACATACAATCGTGAGAATAATAATGAAAACACTCATAATCGCATGAAAATAGATACAGTTGATTTCTATTAGTTTTGTGAGCAAAAGCGGTGTAATTTGAGAGCATTAAATGTGCTCAAATTACAAATTTGCATGCACTTGGGCATTAGATTTATTTCAGACGTATGAAATACCGATACAGATCAGCATCTACACAGACAGTTATTAGTTTCGAGAGCATTTATCTTTGTTATTTTGCAACATCCAGAGCAGGTAAGAAAACTATGAACTTTCTGCATTTAAACTTTAACCTGCTATATCTCTCCTTGCAACAGAATCCTAACATCGCCCTACAACATTTTACCGCACGTCTCTCCTGATATAACGAAAAACAATACCGCAAGCATGCTGCCATCAGCCGTAACTGCTCCATAACTCGCTTCCAAGGACCTACACGTCTGTATGTAAAGATTTGTCACCTGTGCAGCCTATCATTGGCAGTAGATGATTCTTGTGTTACAGCGACAGGTAACAGATATCGAGGTGTCCCGTCTAAAAATGGCCAAGAGCACTACATGCTTATATTATACATGTACATGATCAACGTTCCAGTGTTGAACATTCCCGGAAGCTTCTGCCCAAAAACACGCATGGGCTAGTAGAAATAAAAAGAGATACTGGTATCTTATTCGTAAAAAAATGTGGTGAGCATAATCGCATATGAAAACACGACAAGTCTGCAGCATTGAGGAATTTTTCCAAACAGCTGTCTGAAGGTGATGACCTCTACATTTAATCCCATGTTCCGCACTGACTGGTAACAAATATCCAGTGTTCCACCAAGTTTCTCTCCGTCTCACACAAGTGGTGTCAGTCAGTCATCATGCCGTGATCAACAGCGTACAAGTGCAAAGTTGGGATGGAAAAGACACCGTTGATATGGGACGATGTATCGTAATACTCACCACAGTTGATGGCGTGATAAATTTTAGCAATTTTACCTGCTTTTCCACAATTTCAAAGCCAGTCAATGACACAGCTGCATGCTTTCCAATTTCTGTATCATTGCTAAACCACGCGTCCACTTCTTTCTATAGTAGACTGTGAAAGTAGATAGATGACTGCGCTACGTCTATTCAGTCCTGTACACCACAGGAAACCAGACAGCGCCCTATACTGATGCAGTTAGATTATCTACATATTTGTAGCAGATCGGTCACACTGCGGTATTTACGATTACGACTGACCGCCTTTCCCAATGTTGGTGGGAATCATAGAGTATTCTCGCATTCGTAGGATAAAGAAGGAGATTGAAAGATGCCCCAGCACTGTCCTTGACCAACCCCCACAGCAACACTGTCACCTATTTAATTTGTAACTGAACAGAAGTAGGGTGGTACTATACCCTCTACATTCCACGTCTTGTGAATTAACGAAGAGTGCATAACTGCTGTTTAGCCAGGACTGTTCTGCACCATCTTACTCACGGCGCACTTCCAAGTGCATAAGATCTTTCCTGATGCGTGCATGTCGTGGAGTTTAGCGTTCCTTAGTGGTGTATAGTAGACATGAGAATGTTGTGGTGATATAACATACGATTAAGAAGAATCGCGTAGTTTATGGATGATAGAGCTGCAGACGGACGGAGTTTGAAACATTTTACGGAAATCAACTGCGCTATCATTTCTGGAGTGTTATTCCAGTATCTGGAGTCAGTACCAAGAAGTTACCGGCAAGTAGAGCATAAACCCACACTGATAAAGCTACGCAGTTTGGCTCTTAAAAACTCTATAATGTTAAAGCCATAGGGTTTCTGAAGTATTAGATGTGGGGAATGCAATGCTCTTAATGCTATAATCCCGGACATACAACCATCCTGCCAGTTTTATACCCCAATCACGCCAAACTTTAAGATGATCAAACTACACTCAAGAGCCAAAGAAACTGGTACACCTGCCTAATATCGTGTAGGGACTTCGCAAGCACGCAGAAGTGCCGCAACACGACATGGCATGGAGTCGACTAATGTCTGAAGTAGTGCTGGAGGGAATTAACGCAATGAATCCTGCAGGGCTGTCCATAAACCCGTAAGAGTACGAGAGGGTGGAGGTCTCTTCTGGAAAGCACATTGCAAGGCATCCTAGATATGCTCAATAATGTATAAGTCTATGGAGTTTGGAGGCTAGCGAATTTGTTTAAACTCAGAAGAGTTTTCCTCGAGCCACTTTGCAGGCATTCTGGGTGTGTTGGGAGTCGCATTATCTTGCTGCAATTGCCCAAGTCCGAAGGAGTGCACAATGGACATGAATGGATGCAGGTCATCAGACAGGATGCTTACGTACGTGTCACCTGTCAGAGTCGTATCTCAGAGGCCTTCCCAACTCTTCAGTGTTAAAAATTATAAAAAATACATAAATTAAAAATTTTGGAACAGTGACTTCCTGCTCCCAGCTAATATCAACGGTGATCAGTAGTTCTATGTTTCTAGCGTTTGAATCTTTCACTCTCAGGCTGAGTCCAAGTATTCATCACTCTGTTCCTGAAACAACTGTCACTAATATCTCAGGTCCTTATCTTGAATTCCACTGAACAGTTCTTTTACTTTCAGTCCACCTTTTTTGTATTCTACCTGACTGTCTCATTGCTTACTTAACCCAGTCATGAAAATATTGGAAAAGAAATGACATCTTCTAAAGCGTAACACCAGATTTACTTTATTTACATGTTTTTACAAGTTTTAATGTAGTACATAAATTGGAGTTAACATCTTTTACAAATCAATTATATACAATATTTTAGTAATCACTCCAGATGCTAGAGTAAATCAATTCTTCGGTGAGCCAGCTTCTGAGTAAGCAGCATAAAATAGCATGCGAGATGCCTAACGATCTCTCATTTTTTCAAGGTGCTTAATAGACCGTTCCTTTGATGGAGTTATTGCGATAGAGAACGTATGTAGAGTAGCGAAGCCGAAAATAATGGCTTTGAGACGTTTTTTTATTCCACATACGAAGTCACATACAGGTACAGGTATGACCAACTTTGGTTGGGATTGCTCATAGCTTTCTATATTGATGGTTTTCGTGTCATCCCCAATCTCTAAACGTAGATACAATTTGGCTGTAGCGTAGAGCGTTTTCTGTTATTTCACACACGATCCAATTCCTCGCTCCCCACCTCTCCCCATTAGTGCTATGAGTGTCTTACCCCGAAATTACTTTATCGTAGACAGTAAGTCACGTATGAAACAATCTGGATAAAAAAATTTCCAAGTGTTCAAGAGTTGTACATACGCAAGCTGATTTTCACACCCACTCACGTGAATAGGGATACTAGAGGCGTATTATCACAATGGTAATTGTTACATGCACACGCACAACAATGTTTGTCCTCACTGAGGTGACAGAAGTCATTGGATAATGGTATATACAGGGTGTAAACGGTATAAGGCGCCACAATTATACAGATGATACACCTCGGTGTGCTTGAAAAAAAAAATCTAATGACATTTTCTTTTATCATGTACTTTATTTTTGTATTATTAAAACCTAATGTTCGTAGGATACATAGTATACGCATTTCTGTTTACGTAGTCAACCGACAGTACACGGCGTACCGAGCTTATTGCCTACAATGATTAGGCGGCCAGAGAAAGGCAACGAGCCGACCAGAGACGTGTACAACGACGTGGTGTGATAATCAGGTGATACCTAAAAAAGGAATGTAAACGGTTTTTTGGGTTGTCAAGAATGTGTAATTCGCTTTACGTGAATTGAATACAACCAGTCTGTTTTCAACAAGTCGATAACGAAGGTCGTAGTAGTAATGACAAGCTAATATCAAACACAATGTATTTCCATTATCACAAATTCAATCAATCATCAAGTAAATAGTTGTGCATTAATTACAATCAACTGTTTCACCTTTTTACGGCAATGCCATAACGAATACTAAATTCACATTATTTGCCTTCTGTACAACAACATCGTAACGAAAAGAAAACCCATTACTTCGTTTCCTCTTCCACCAATACTGCAATAAATGTTCGAAATGACCACCATTCGCTTCTACACATGCTTCATTACGGCGAACCCAGTTTCGTCGCACTCGTTCACACATATGCACATTGGCCTTTAAGGTATTGGCAGCATCTAAAATCTTCTGCGTTCATTGGTCCACATTATTTACTGGCTCAGCATAAACAAGTTCCTTCATATGGCCCCAAAAGTAAAAATCCAGTGGATTTAAATCAGGGCTGCGTGCTGGCCATCGACGTGGACCCGAACGCCCGATCCATCGTCCTGGAAATCGACTATCCAAAAATCTGCGTACTCTGTGACCAATGTGGGGTGGAGCACCATCGTGGAGGAAACACACTTTATGACGTATGCCTAACGGAATGTCTTCTAACAACGTTGGGAACAATGTTTCCTCTAGAAACGTTCGGTAATAGTTACCAGTTAAACGTGCAGGTAAAACATAGGGCCCAATAATGTAATTATCTAGCATACCCGCCTACACATTATCGGAAAATCGTCGCTGAAAGTGTGATGCGACTACGTGGGGAGGATTGTGTACACTCCACGTGTGCATGTTATGGAAATTAGTTATTCCGTCGCGAGTGAAACACGCTTCATCTGTGACGAGTATTTTGTTGACAAAATCATGCTGAAAAATGTGTAACAAAAACGAATCTGAGAATTCACGTCCTGGAGGGAAATCTTGTTCTTCCAATGCTTATAAGCGTTGAATGTGGTAAGGCCACAGACGCTCCTCTTCCAAACTGCGATGAACGACTGTGCGATATACCCACGTGGCGGGCGATGCTTCTAGTACTCTGAGAAGGATCCTCCTGGATGCGGTCCAGAATTCTTTGCTCATCTTCCAATGTACGATCGGCGCTTTGTGGGCCTGTCCTCTGCGCGGGGCAGTAAAGAGCCAGTATCTCTCAATCTAAGGAAATTAAATACGTACTCGTCAGTTATATTCTGTCATGATGTAACAAAAACGGAAAGCATATCAGAACAGAAGATACGTTTCGCATACGGACGAAGATTTACAAAGATGCAGATAACTACTGTACTTTATTAAGATGTAAATGCACAATAATCGCATACAAGTAGAGAATTACAATGACACAAACCTTTGGTGCACAGCAGCAAATGTCTTTCGTGCAGGAAGTCGTCGTTGCGGGAAGCGTTCTCGAGAAATTCGTACAGCTGCCCTCGCAACACCTTTTGCCTCGCCATAAATTAAATGCATATCGCATAGTTCAGCTATAGTAAATCTCCTTGTCATCCTAACAGTTAACAGAGTTGCAATAACATCTGCACAGGTTACTCGCCTACTGTCGTCGCTCGGTATATTACAATGACGCAGCCACTCAGGCCGCAGCTGCCAATGTGTTTACGATTTACAGTCGCGATGTCAATACGCACAGCGGGAAATAACAGGAACTGATTGCTTACGTACGTGCACGGCCAAGTATCTACTTTTCCAAAACCATTATCCTGAGAAGAACAGTTTTTTTCTGTGACAACCATAGGAAATGCGCAAACATGTTACTAGACTTTTTTGTCAAGCATTGCGAGATGTGCCATCTGTATAATTTTGGCGACTTATACCGTTTATACTCTGTATATATACCGTCGCGTAACGAGTTACAAAAGAGCAGTGCCTTAGCTGTCGCTTGTACTCCGTTGAACCATGTGAAGAGTTTTCCGAAATTATTAGGGCTGCACGAAGGCAATTAACAGACTTCAAACGCTGAGTGGTAGTAGGACATTCCATTCCAGAAATCGCTAAGGAATTCAATATTCCGAGATCCACAGCGTAGAGACTGTGTGGAGCATACACGTTTCATGTATGACCTCTCACCACGGACAATGCGATGACTGACGGCCTTTGCTTAACAACTTAGAGCAGTAGCGTTTACGTAGTGTTGTCAGTACCAAGAGCCAAGCAACACTTCATGAAATAACTGTAGGAACCAATGTGGGAAGCACGGCGAAGGTATCCGTTAGTACAGTGCGACGAAATGTGGTGTGAATGGGCTATGGCAGCAGACGATCGCCGCGAGTGCCCTTGCTGGCAGCACGACATCGCCTGTTGGGCCTCTCCAGGGCTCGTAACCATATCGGTTGAACCCTTGGCGACTGGAAAACCGTGGAATGGTCAGATGTGTCCCCATTTCAGTTGGGATAAGCTGATGGTAGGGTTCCCGTGTGGCGCAGACTCCACGAGGACACGGACCCAAGTTGTCAACAAGGAGTGTGCAATTGATTGTGGCTCCATAACACTATGATCTGTGTTTACGCGGAATGGTCCAACTGACCCGATCTTTGGCTGTAAATGTTCTTGTTCAGCTACTTGGAGACCATTTGCAGCTTTGCAGCCATTCATGGAGTTCATGTTCCCAAGCAACGATGAAATTTTTATGGGTAGCGATGTGTCATGTCATTAGGCCCTGCCATGTCGAGATGCAGCACTGCGCCCGGCCAGGGGGTGTTTGAGGGAGCAGACCAGATGGTGGGGTCATCGGACTCATCGGGATATGAAAGGATGTCGCCCGTGCCCTTTCAAAGGAGCCATCCCGGCATTTGCCTGGAGCGATTTAGGGAAATCACGAAAAACCTAAATCAGGATGGCCGGACGCGGGATTGAACCATCGTCCTCCCGAATGCGAGTCCAGTGTGCTAACAACTGCGCCACCTCGCTCGGTGCGCCCTACAAAATGACGTCTGACATTATTTTAGGAGGTATCTTAGGACCTTTGTCACCTCAGTGTACGTATACCATTGGATTTACAGACCAGATATTCCTCAAGACAGTAGCTTCCCTTCTTCCACTGCGCAGTACCTGTTTATATTAGTTGTTTGTATTATAGTCTCTGTCTTGATTCAGTTTGCATTTGCGGACATACATTTTTGCATTGGAATAAAGAAGGGTTGTCCATTCCAAATATGTGTAAACAGATTGAAATCCGCCAGAAAGCGGACGGATCATCGAGTGCCTACAACACAGTTTTGAGCAGAGCACTCAGTTTCCTGAGGTGTAAATTCACCGAAGGGACGCAGATAGGACCTGGTCCACTAGAGTGTCGCTAGCACCAATTTGCAACTAAGCTCTATAAACAGGTTTATCTCGGAGCACTATCGGGAGAGAACCAGCAACCCCCTGCAATCGCCTGCCGACAGGTGGTTGTGTCTGGAGCTCATTGGCGGCCCCACCGCCGCGCACCCCGCCCCGCTGACGTCCGCTGTGACAGCTTCCCAGGAGCCAGGGGCTCAGCGTGATAGCCTGCTGCCGCTTTGATGTCTGCGTCGCTGTTAATTAGCACGTCAGTGGCGTCACGGCATCCCGTCAGCCCGCCGTCTTTGTGTTTATCCTGTTAGCGCGCGTCAGCTGGCTGCGTCGTAGACGTAGATGATAAGTGCAGCAACGCTTGAACTTAGCGGGCAGGCGTTGTCAAAGCACGTGGGCGTGTCCGTTCCGCTCCAGTACCACGCCTCTTCTTTGTTGTTCTGGTCGTGCTACGAACAAGCACTGACTGGAGGACGCTCTTTATCTCCCTCCCTCCCTCCGTACAGTGTTCTCCTTCCTTTCCAGGCTCACTCACTGACGTCAACAAGTATTCTTGTTGGCCTCGAACGCTCACGAACAGAAAAGGCACCTCTACGTAAAATGAGTGAGAGAGTTCAGAGTTTAGTTGCTGCAGAGGTTTTTTATGCACCTTTAACTTTGACGGCGGTCGACAATGATGGGTGCAGACAGTACGTACGTCACCGACTGTCAATGTTCAACTTTTGAACAGAATACATCCACGACTGTCTTTATCTTCAAGTGATATGGCGACTGATGAGCCAAACCATTATGACCACTGCACAGCGTGAGGTTAAATGCCTGCTCCTGATGGTTCAGGCACATGACGCCTTAAGGAAAGTATAAAGAATGGTCCAGGAGGACTGGTCATTATTCACGAATATGCAGAAACGATCTTCCGAAGAAATAACGGCTAGTGAAAATGAGGTCTGAAGTGCATACCGTATTAGCTATGAGCACTTTTTCGTTTCCGCAAGTATTTTATTTTCAGTATTGAAGAAAAATGACTTACACTCTGTTTGCATTCCACGTGTCATATTTCATATTCTACACAGAATATTTTTCAAACAGTAGTTTTCGATCGTCGACATACACATGACACAGGTTCTGAGTACAAGCAGTGTGAGCTGTGGTTGCTAGTGATATTGTAGTTGCAGCAAGCATTCTAAGAGCAGCTAGTGAGGGAGTCAGATGTTGGCTATGCTTCTGAGCAGATGGAAATAGTCTGAGAGCGCAGAAAGAAAATCATAGGGGATGATGAACTGTGAAATATGAATTGGTAAAATTTAACAAGTGAAGATTTCCAGGAACAGTTGTTGCTGCATTGACCGCTTGCGTGTAATTTAAGATGTGTCTGCGTAGCAGAAGGTCTTCGTGGAATTTTTCTTTATTCGTTTGGGTAAGTCTGTTTAATTGTTCAGACGTGAGTAAATAAAGTTCTCTTCTCGTGGCTTGCACTCAGAGATAATAGATTTATCATTCCCTTCCCAATTCACCAACTGATTTCATGACAGAAATATTTGTTGTACGAATAAAAATAACTTTTTGTAAAGATAATTGTATATATATATATATATATATATATATATATATATATATATATATATATATATATATATATAGAGTCTTTTGAAGGTCAATTTTCCTTTGAGGAAGTAGCAAGTTCAAATGCCACCACCGTCACGTCACAAAAGAATTTCATATTCTCTGATGGTGTGTGTCGCCACACTGCGCTGTGCCGAACACAGTAGCTAAAACTGAGACGAGATCTGTCTGCAACAGTTGCACGTCCTCGCACTGCACTTCCACAAAGCTCTGCTGTTACTCGGCTTGCTTGCTGCTGCATTGCGTATTTTATGTTCACCACTTCGAGCATTCCCAAGTCCCCGTTGCCATAGGTAAGCCATATGAAATTTGTTAGGGCCAATTTTACAGTAGAGTCAGATTAAAGTTAGATCATTCACAGTCAGTTTTGTTCTTCAGAATTCATTGCCAGATTCGGTTTAGGTAAAGATCGTTTCAGATTTCACTTCGCATGCAGACCGTCTTACATACGCGTGTGGAGTATTCAGTATTTGAAAATTTGTTTAGTCAGTTGTGAGTACGTAAATTTGAGGGTATTTTTGTAGAAACAGCTTGGTCATTGATTCTCTAAAAAATTCGACTGGTAACTTATGTAGCATTTTTGTTCTACTACCTTGTGTGCTGGAATTGTAAGTCACACATTGTAGCATTTGACAGTCTTGGTCAATAGAATTTCACAGAACGGCTTATTTAGTATACAGTTATGTCTTCTAATCACTTCGGTAAAGCTAATTAAAAATACAACTATAGAGTTTCATACAGTTTTGGTGACTCATTTTATCAGATAGCCTTTCCGTAATTTCAGCACTTGCATTATTCAGGATTACAACTCAGATGTAGGAGTATTAAGAAAAGCAGTCCAGTCCTGTTCAGTCCAGGTTCAGTTCACCAGATTTTTTAAACAGAGAAAATTTACGCTGTGGAACACATCTCTTCTACTAAACAAGTGACATACTTATTACGGTACCCATTTTAGAGACCATATTTACTTGTTTTTTTTATCTTGTTTTGGTCCATAGTAACGCCTCACAAAACATGGAAAGCCGAGAGCTTGCTGTAGAAAAGGTTCCACAGCATTGAAGATGAAGAAGTGACACAGATGTTGAAGCATGCATTTTAGACTCCACGTTTACTAGACGTTTTTGCTTAGATAGTCGTTCCTGCCATATCCCTGCATACTACGCGTTCTTCTTGGGATACCCTGTGCAGGGGGAACAGAAACGAGCGGAGATTGATTCTAGCCACGATAAAACCCACCTGTGGAGAAATTAACTGTCGTACACTACTTTGACAAAGGACAGACTGTTCTGACCGGACGGCGGGGAACGAGCGTCTGGGAAACGGCCAAGCTGGTTGGCTGTTCGCCTGCTAGTGTCCAGAGTGTCGTGGCCAGACGAAACTCCTGTGGGTTCTTTGATTGCTCTGGACCAAGGCACACAAACCTGAACACATGAAATATTAATGGAATTTATTATGTAAATGAATAAAAGATTTACTTAACTGTGACACTCTTCTTTTCCACAAGAGAACTGTACAGCTCACAACTGTTATTGACCAGCACAGTGTCACTTGAGGCAATAATTAACGAACACTTCCCATGCAGTACGAAATGCAATAGTTCATCAGACTTATTGACCTGTTCGTCCTACACTATGATGTTGACTCCTCCAGATCCGTCAGCAGACCTTTCCCACGCTAGGCTTCATATTGCCTTCGGCGCGAGCGTGCTGCAGTGCTTGAGGTGGCAGGCGCGGTCTCCATCAGCGCCTCCCATACGTCGCTGTTGATTGCAGAGAGCTCTCACGGACATTTGTGGAATCGGTATGCGTTGCCGACTTCGACGTGGCACCGCAGTCTCTGCACGCTGCCGGTGTGAGCATCTAAGGAAAGTGCACTACTGGCCATCAAAATTGCTACACCACGAAGATGACGTGCTACAGACGCGAAATTTAACCGATTGGAAGAAGATGCTATGATATGAAAATGATTAGCTTTTCAGAGCATTCACACAAGGTTGACCGGCGTTCCCTGGTGAAACGTTGTTGTGATGCCTCGTGTAAGTAGGAGAAATGCGTACCATCACGTTTCCGACTTTGATAAAGGTCGGATTGTAGCCAATCGCGATAGCGGTTTATCGTATCGCGACACTGCTCCTCACGTTGGTCGAGATCTAATGACTGTTAGCAGGATACGCAATCGGTGGGTTCAGAAGAGTAATACGGAACGCCGTGCTCGATCCCAACGGCCTCGTATCACTAGCAGTCGAGATGACACGCATCTTATCCGCATGGCTGTAACGGATCGTGCAGCCACGTCTCGATCCCTGAGTCGACAGATGGGGACGTCTGCAAGACAACAACCATCTGCACGAACAGTTCGACGACGTTTGCAGCAGCATGGACTATCAGCTCGGAGACCATGGGTGCGGTTACCCTTGACGCTGCATCACAGACAGGAGTGCCTGCGATGGTGTACTCAACGACGACCCTGGGTTCACGAATGGCAAAACGTAATTTTTTCAGATGAATCCAGGTTCTGTTTACAGCATCATGATGTTCGATCCGTGTTTGTTGACATCGGGGTGAACGCACGTTGGAAGCGTGTAAACGTCATCACGATATTGGCGTATCACCCGGCGTGATGGTATGGGGTGTCATTGGTTAAACGTCTCGGTCACCTCTTGTTCGCAGTGACGGCACTTTGAACAGTGAACGTTACACTTCAGATGTGTTACGAACAGTGACTCTACCCTGCATTCGATCCCTGCGAAACCCTACATTTCAGCAGGATAATGCACGACCGCAAGTTGCAGGTCTTGTACTGGCCTTTCTGGATACAGAAAATGTTCGACTGCTGCCTGGCCAGCCCATTCTCAAGATCTCTCACCAATTGGAAACGTCTGACCAATGGTGGCCGATCAACTGGCTCGTCACAATATGCCAGTCACTACTCTTGATGAACTGTGGTAACGTGTTGAAGCTGCAAGGGCAGCTGTACCTGTTCGCGCCATCTAAGCTCTGTTTGACTCAATGCCCAGGCGTATCAAGGACGCTACTATGGCCAGAGGTGGTTGTTCTGGGTACTGATTTCTCAGCATCTATGCGCCCAAATTACGTGAAAATGTAATCACATGTCAGTTCCAGTATAATATATTTGTCCAATGAATACCCGTTTATCATCTGCATTTCTTCTTGGTGTAGTAATTTTAATGGCCAGTAGTGTAGTTGACGGGCACCGAAACCACGAGTTGACAACAACCTGTTAGAATATCAACGCCTCATCACTGAATGTAGAGACTGGCTGATTCCGCGTTCTGCAAAAGAGGATACAACGGTCCGTGAGAATTTGGACAACAGATCATACTGATGGAGCAGGCACTAGTGTTTCGTAATTCCGCGCACATTGCTGGTAATAGGACTCTGCAGCAGACGACTCCCTTGCGTTCGAATGTTGACCCAACAAAACAATAAATTACGATTGCAGTTGTTACAGGGTCACCGAAACTGAACGTATATCAATAGGAATGTGTGACCTGGTCGGATGAATCACGTATCTTGTTGCACCAGCACGGAGGTCGTGTCCAGATACACCGTTATGGAGGCTTATGACTGCTCGAAACGTGCACTGCGCGGTGGGCGCAAGCCGGTGCAGGCAGCTTCATGCTAGAGGACATTCCTTTGGGATTCCATTGGATCTGTGGGAATAACAAAGTGTATAATGACAGCTGAAAATTACCTGAACGCTATTGCGAACCACCTGCATTCCTTCATACTTGACGTCTTCGCGATGGTTGTACTATGTTCCACTACAATAACTGTCCGTGTCGCAAGGTCGGGTTCGTGCTACAGTGGTTGAGGAGCATGATAGTGAACTCACTTGGGCGTAGTGGTCACCGAAATCTCCTGATCTGAACCCATTGTAATAGATCTCGGACACTATGTGGCGTAATGTTCGTGCCCACAACCTACCGTGCGTACATTACCAGAATAGCGTGACATGTGCTTTGACGCCTTTACTGCCGCATCCCTCCGTAAACCAGTCAAGTACTAATGGAATGCATGCCACGTAGAATCGCTGCTGTATTACATTCGAAAGATGATGACGATGATGATCATTGGTTTGTGAGGTGCTCAACTGCGCGATCGTCAGCGCCCTTACAAGTCACAATTGTTACACAGTCCAAATTTCTACACAATCCTGTCTAGCCACTGTCACGAATGACGACGACGATGATGATGATGATGATGAAGTGATGAGGACAACACAAACACCCAGTCCCTGGGCAGAGAAAATCCCATACCCGGCCTGGAATCGAATCTGGGACCCCGTGATCCAAAGGCAGCAACGCTAGCCACTGGACCACGAGCTGCGGACGTTCGAAAGGGAGACCAACGAGCAGTCCACCTCGTGGTCAAAATTTTCTTACTCATCGGTGTAAATGCGCTAGCTGCGTAGACACCTATCAGACTGCAGGGATTATCGTTTTCCCCTGTTTCGTTGAATTCCTATCGCCTGTAAGGACCTTTCATTCATGTGAAGCGGCTGGGTATTTGGGGTCGCATTTTGCAGTGTATCTTTTCCTAGCTTGCGGGAATGGTCTGTCGGAGGTGTAAACATTCAATCTAGACTCGGAATCAGACGCTGATATAATACCCGTTACTGGCGACCCTAGAGACTGCCGCAGTCACTGAGACAAGTGTAAGTGTTTGGTGTTATTTCAGGGGACGTTTTGAACCACGCACGATTTTGAATTTCCTTTCTTGGAAACGTGGGAGATATGAAGTGGGTTTTCCTCAAATATGAGCGCAGTGTGGTTCACAGAGAAGCTTTCAATAAACAGCGAATTCTATGCTGAGTTTCAGGGCTACCTCTTGACTTCAACAATGGTCAGTCAAAAGAACTGTTGTTGTCTTTCGTTCGCAACAATAGTTTAAAGAGTTGTTGTTCTAGGAGAGAGTATCCAATAGATAATTGATTGTATACGCACAATGGGTTGCAATAATAAGACAAACTGTTGCTGAGAAATAAGCAAACATTCTTGTGGTACAGATCTCATTGGCTAAGAAGCTTCAAGTTTTGCTGTGAAATCGAAAAAGAAAAAGGTAAGGCCGTGGAGACTATCCGATTTAATGCTGCTGACAGTTCTGAATTTGTCTGACGAGCGTTTGTGTTTTTCTGCAGGACTATGACAATTTAGAACAGCAGCAACGCTACAGTGAGCTGATGGTCAGTTGCTACTTTTGCAGTCGACTGTATGGTGACGTAGCTCAAGGGTGACTGACCGCTGTGATTTTGGTGTGATTTTCTGATCCTCACATAGCCGGCCGGTGTGGCCGAACGGTTCTAGGCGCTTCAGTCTGGAACCACGCGACCGCTACGATCGCAGGTTCGAATCCTGCCTCGGGCATGGATGTGTGTGATGTCCTTAGGTTAGTTAGGTTTAAGTACTTCTTAGTTCTAGGGGACTAATGACCTCAGATGTTGAGTCCCAAAGCGCTCAGAGCCATTTGAACCATTTTGATCCTCACCTCTCTGATCTTTCATCCCAAGATAATCTTTGTTGCGTTTTCAACGACGTGTCAAGGAAACAGTCGGATGCTATTCTGTTGGTGTCTTACGTTTCCCGTCCAGTGGTTAATCTTGAAATTTTGATAGAGATCAACAGTGTGTTATTTGAGATTGTTCATGTTATATCGCACGTCAAATCAAAGATTTCAGACCTCATCAAAACACGTTCGCCTGATACAGCAGTGCTGAGAGTCTGAGCAGGTCCTCAGATTATCAGTTGCTTCAACGCCGTGGTACAAAAATGGTACAAATGGCTCTGGGCATTATGGGACTCAACTTCTGAGGTCATCAGTCCCCTAGAACTTAAAACTACTTACACCTAACTAACCTAAGGACGTCAGACCCATCCATGCCCCAGGCAGGATTCGAACCTGTTACCGCAGCGGTCGCGGCCGTGGTACAGCTGCGTAGCGTAGTGGCAGCGCATGCCCCGCAAAGGGCTGTTTTGTGGCACACGCGGGCTTTAGTGCATTTAAGGAGAGAAAATGGGAGTTTAAAATACATTCTTTGTTGCCGTTTCAGGTGAATTCTATGGCCTTCAGTCCCTTCCATATGCTGAAGATAGTGGTGTTGATGCGCGGTAATTAATACGGAGTACGACTTTCAGCACCCTCTCCAGTCTTCCAACCAAATTTGTTTTCCTATCAAGTTTTTGAAACATTTTTGATCTCTCTAAATCTCATACCATGCTCTTAAATTGTATCTCCTATCCTTCTTTAATAGATATTCCAACACTTTATTTCGATTGTTTCTGTAATTTCACTGTCACTGAAATATTGACGATCCATCATATAATTGGTTTGTCGTTGTACAATGTCATAATCATATTCGACGCGGTGTCCAGTGACAGCTGATTTATTTAACTGTTCCTGTCGGGCCTCTCGCTGATGTTCCTCGCAAACTTCATGGAGTGTTCTGCATGGCTGTCCTATACACGAATTGTAATTTTTGCACGGAAAGCGATATACGGCCTATTTTCGGAGATGCAGATCGTTTTTAATACTGCATTACATAAACTCAGAGGCCTCGTAAATATTTCTACTGTGCAGTAAGGTATCGCCGAAACAAGGTATGTGTACTGGAAAGCTCAATGGTTACAGAAGATACCCTTACCATTATTCAAACACATTTCTATAATCTTTCACATGATACTTCAGTGCTGTAATTTTAGGTCCATTCTGAAGAAAAAAATGTATATAAATGTAAAAGTGTGTCCCATAAATATCGAGACTGATTTTCTGGCCAATGGGAAGGGTTATTTGCTAGAAAATAAATCACTTGGTGAATATCTGTTATATATAAAACCTAGCAGTTACGTAAGAATAACCTTCAAATTACAGCATGAATTAGCTTCCCTACTATACGAGTAACAAAAGTTAATTAGGAGAGAAAAAAAGAAAAAGTTGAAGAAATGAAATATGTTAACCCATGAGATCATCATGTTACACGTTCATTACGGATTTAACACCTTTTGATGAGTTCGTTTTATTTGGTCCATTTTATGTGAAATTGTGGGCGTCATATGGAGTCTTTTGGTAACATTACTCCATTCGTTCACGTGGAAGGACGAGCGCCGCGTCATTGTGGAACGTTTGAGTGTATCATACACTCAGAGTACCTCACAGCAGTGTGGTGCCAGCGCCTAACACTCAGGCGTCGTCGTCCGTCTCATCAGGAGATACTTCCCCTCAAATATCCTCACGAGTCTCATAGTGGAGCGATGCTGTCATCCAGTAACCAACACTGCACTCTCACTGGACTCATCACGAGACATTTGCCCTCAAATATCCTCGTAAGTCTCATAATGGTGCGATGCCAGCATCCAACATCACACCCTTAATCGGACTCAGTACGGGACATTTGCCCTCAAATATCCTTATAAGTCTCACTATGGTGCGATGCAAGCATCCAACATCGCACACTTAATCGGACTCAGTAGCGGACAATCTAACTCAGTAGGGAACATTTGCCCTGAGGCATCCTAAGAAGCCTCACAGTAGTCCGTTGACAGCATCTAATATCGAATCCTCAGTGGACTCAACGCAAGACATTTTTCTCGAATATATCATAAACCTCTGGTGGTGCGAAACATGAACCATCATCGCGCGCTCACCAGGCTTCCCAATAGAAAATTTTGCCGGATTGCCATTGTAGATAGTGACAACAGACTCAAGAACTTCTTCTTCTATTCAATGAGAGTCGCAAAATTCACCTTCTGTTCGCAGTTATTCCCTCCCCCCCCCCCCCCCCTCCCTATGCCGTAGACTCCTGGCCAATGATATCGTTTGGAAGGCTAGAAGAATCATCCATCGGATTTTCTGCCCGCCAGACTTCCACCGAAACTATGCTGCTGCTATTCCTCCTCTGGCTCGCTGTGAAGTCGAGAGACCTCGCTCACGCGTAAAAAATCAGGCAAAACACGCGTCCACGCGTTTCATTGCGAACAGCTGGTCGTGACACGGTTAAAAAAATAAAAGAAAAAGAAAAAAAGAAAAGAGCGGGAGGGGGCGAAGGAGGGCGAATATGTGTCTCGCCTCGCCACTGCCGCGAGGACCATCACCGACGCAGCGTCGTCCGCGGTTGTAACGCTACGCTCCGAGCCGAAGGCCCGCCAGGTTCGCAGTCGACGGGAGTTATCGGGGTAGGCGGCGAACTCGGACCGGCGATCGGGACGCGGGGCTAACAGAATTTATGACAGGTTATAGCAGCCGGATTTACGGCCGCGAGCGGCCGGAAAAGCGAACGCCGGGCAGACGGCGTGACGTACGGCGGGCGCTGGGGGTGGCAAGTGCGGGGGCGGCACCCCCGGCACGGCGTCACGGCGCCCATCAGGTCCCCGGGCGCTGATTGCCCGCGCGGCCAATCAGATGCCGCGACTGCCTCGCCCGTGCACCGGAATGTAATTACCAATCTACAAATTGCCGAGTGGCGGCCGCGCTGCCCGAAACACTGTGCTCCCCGCGCTGCCGGCCGGCTGCTGCTGCCGCCAGCTGCCGCCTCCCTTCTTCGTCGCGGCCCTCCTCCACTGCACGCTTTCCTCGCTCCATTCGCTTACTAAATCGATGCAACCCCCTCTCCACCTCACTCCCATCACCAGTCCCTCCATTCACCCACTCGCTCTTTACTGCCGTTTTTAATGGAGATCTCCATTAAAATGTGCTCCCGAAATCACCTACATATTTTATGTAGCTTTTAAATGCCGCTTTTATTTTTTTCTGAAACTTGTCCCTTAATGGAATCTATTAATGGTCATAAAGCGGCGATAAAAAAAAAGGAAGAGCGAAGCTGGCTGGCGTTTCGAGCCGGAGCCGGCCGACCTGGCAGAACGCGGGCAGCGGTTTATTTTCTCTGATACAGAGCAATGTGTGCACACTGCCGCAGGAAAACTTACGCGCTCCTACCGACGTCCAGTGAATGGAAAGCCATCGGTTAGGCACTTGGTGCAGGGAGTCGCAACTGACCCTTAACATAGACAAATGTAATGTATTGCGAATACATAGAAAGAAGGGTCCTTTATTGTATGATTATATGATAGCGGAACAAACACTGGTAGCAGTTACTTCTCTAAAATATCTGGCACTATGCGTACGGAACGATCTGAATTGGGATGTTCATATAAAATTAATTGTTAGTAAGGCGGGTGCCAGGTTGAAATTCATTGGGAGAGTCCTTAGAAAACGTAGTCCATCAACAAAATAGGCGGATTACAAAACAATCGTTCGACCTATACTTCAGTATTGCTCATCAGTGTGGGATCCGTACCAGATCGGATTGACAGAGAAGATAGAGAAAATCCAAAGAAGAGCGGTGCGTTTCGTCACAGGGTTATTTGGTAACCGTGATAGCGAGATGTTTAGCAAACTCAAGTGGCAGACTCTGCAAGAGAGGCGCTCTGCGTCGCGGTGTAGCTTGCTGTCCAGGTTTCGAGAGGTTGCGTTTCTGGATGACGTATCGAATATATTGCTTCCGCCTACTTATACCTCCCGAGGAGATCACGAATGTGGAATCAGAGAGACTCGAGCGCGCACGGAGGCTTTCCAGCAGTCGTTCTCCCGCGAACCGTACTCGACTGGAATAGGAAAGGGAGGTAATGACAGTGGCACGTAAAGTGCCCTCCGCCACACACCGTTGGGTGGCTTGCGGAGTATAAACGTAGATGTAGATGTAGAGGTACAGGCAGCGGTCGTGTGAAGCGTTCAATTTGCGTACTGTACAGCTCGACGAAGCATCGTACGTGTCTAATTTTTTGTTTATATCTCCAGTTAGTATCTTAGTTCGCCTATGGGCCTTCTGATATATCTAACCAGGCACCCTTACGGAAAGTAGTTACTTTAATAACTGCATTGTGCAAAGAGCACGAAATCTACATCTTCCTACACACTATGCAAGCCATCATAGAGTGCTCGTACCGCTAGTAGTCATTTCATTTGCTGTGCCACTCGCAAATAGAACGAGGGAAAACGAATGTCTGTATGCCTCCGTATGAGCCCTGATTTCTCTTATCTTTCCTTCGCCGTCCTTACGCGAAATGTACGTTGGTTTCAGTACAGCCATTCTTCAGTCAGCTACATACTGTCAGTTTCCTAAACTTTCCCAATAGTATTTCGCAAAAAGAACATCATCATCCCTTCAGGGATTCTCATTTCAGTTAACGGAGTATCTCCGTAATACTAGCTGATCGAAGTTGGCTATAACAAATCTAGCAGTACTTCTCAGCACAGGGTGCACCCATCTGCAGGTGGTCGCTCATGTCGGCCCCAATGATGCGTGTCGCTATGGATCGGAGGAAATCCTCTCTGGCTTCCGGCGGCTATCTGATTTGGTGAAGACTGCCAGTCTCGCTAGAGGGATGTTAGCAGAGCTCACCATCTGCAGCATCGTCGACAGGACTGACTGCGGACCTTTGGTACAGAGCCGAGTGGAGGGTCTGAATCACAGGATGAGACGGTTCTGCGACCATGTGGGCTGCAGATTCCTCGACTTGCGCCATAGGGTGGTGGGGTTTCGGGTTCCGCTGGATAGGTCAGAAGTCCACTACACGCAGCAAGCGGCTACACGGGTAGCAGAAGTTGTGTGGCGTGGACTGGGCGGTTTCTTAGGTTAGATGGCCTCGGGCAAGTACAGAAAGGGAAACAGTCTCAAAGGGTGCGGGGCGAAGTCAGGACATGCGGGGACCAAGCAGCAATCGGTATTGTAACTGTAAACTGTCGAAGCTGCATTGTTAAAGTACCGTAACTTCAAGCACTGACAGAAAGCACAGAAGCTGAAATCGTTATAGGTATAGAAAGCTGGCTGAAGCCAGAGATAAATTCAGCCGAAATTTTTACGAAGGCACAGACGGTGTTTAGAAAGGATAGATTGCATGCAACCGGTGGTGGCGTGTTTGTCGCTGTTAGTAGTAGTTTATCCTGTAGTGAAGTAGAAGTGGATAGTTCCTGTGAAATATTATGAGTGGAAGTTAGACTCAACAACCGAGCTAAGTTAATAATTGGCTCCTTTTACCGACCTCCTAACTCAGCAGCATTAGTGGCAGAACAACTGAGAGAAAATTTTGAGTACATTTCACATCAATTTTCTCAGCATATTATAGTCTTAAATGGAGATTTCAATTTACCAGATATAGACTGGGGCACTCAGATGTTTAGGACGGGTGCTAGGGACAGAGCATCGAGTGACATTATACTGAGTGCACATCCGAAAATTACCTCGAGCAATTAAACAGAGAACCGACTCGTGGAGATAACGTCTTGGATCTACTGATAACAAACAGACCCGAACTTTTTGACTCTGTAAGTGCAGAACAGGGAATCAGTGATCATAAGGCCGTTGCAGCATCCCTGAATATGGAAGTTAATAGGAATATATAGAAAAGGGAGGAAGGTTTATCTGTTTAGCAAGAGTAATGGAAGGCAGATTATTGACTACCTAACAGATGAAAACAAAAATTTCTGTTCCGACACTGACAATGTTAAGTGTTTATGGAAAAAGTTTAAGGCAATTGTAAAATGCGTTTTAGACAGGTACGTGCGGAGTAAAACTGTGAGGGAAGGGAAAAACCCACCGTGGTTCAACAACAAAGTTAGGAAACTACTGCGAAAGCAAAGAGAGCTTCACTCCAAGTTTAAACGCAGCCAAAACCTCTCAGACAAACAGAAGCTAAGCGATGTCAAAGTTAGCGTAAGGAGGGCTAAGCGTAAAGCGTTCAGTGAATTCCAAAGTAAAATTCTATGTACCGACTTGACAGAAAATCCCAGGAAGTTCTGGTCTTACGTTAAATCAGTAAGTGCCTCGAAACAGCATATCCAGACACTCCGGGATGATGATGGCATTGAAACAGAGGATGACACGCGTATAGCTCAAATACTAAACATCTTTTTCAAAAAGCTATTTCACAGAGGAAGACCGCACTGCAGTTCCTTCTCTAAATCCTCGCACAAACGAAAAAATGGCTGACATCGAAATAAGTGTCCAAGGAATAGAAAAGCAACTGGAATCACTCAACAGAGGAAAGCTCACTGGACCTGACGGGATACCAGTTCGATTCTACACAGAGTACGAGAAAGAACTTGCCCTCCTTCTAACAGCCGTGTACCGCAAGTCTCTAGAGGAACGGAAGGTTCCAAATAATTGGAAAAGAGCACAGGTAGTCCCAGTCTTCAAAAAGGGTCGTCGAGCAGATGCGCAAAACTATAGACCTATATTTCTGACGTCGATCTGTTGTAGAATTTTAGAACATGTTTTTTGCTCGAGTATCATGTCGTTTTTGGAAACCCAGAATCTACTCTGTAGGAATCATCATGGATTCCGGAAACAGCGATCGTGTGAGACCCAACTTGCTTTATTTGTTCATGAGACCCAGAAATTATTAGATACAGGCTCCCAGGTAGATGCTATTTTCCTAGACTTCCGGAAGGCGTTCGATACAGTTCCGCACTGTCGCCTGATAAACAAAGTAAGAGCCTACGGAATATCAGACCAGCTGTGTGGCTGGATTGAAGAGTTTTTAGCAAACAGAACACAGCATGTTCTTATCAATGGAGAGACGTCTGCAGACGTTGAAGTAACTTCTGGCGTGCCACAGGGAAGTGTTATGGGACCATTGCTTTTCACAATATATATAAATGACCTAGTAGATAGTGTCGGAAGTTCCATGCGGCTTTTCGCGGATGATGCTGTAGTATACAGAGAAGTTGCAGCATTAGAAAATTGTAGCGAAATGCAGGAAGATCTGCAGCGGATAGGCACTTGGTGCAGGGAGTGGCAACTGACCCTTAACATAGACAAATGTAATGTATTGCGAATACATAGAAATAGGATCCTTTATTGTATGATTATATGATAGCGGAACAAACACTGATAGCATTTACTTCTGTAAAATATCTGGGAGTATGCGTGCGGAACGATTTGAAGTGGAATGATCATATAAAATTAATTGTTGGTAAGGCGGGTACCAGGTTGAGATTCATTGGGAGAGTCCTTAGAAAATGTAGTCCATCAACAAAGGAAGTGGCTTACAAAACACTCGTTCGACCTGTACTTGAGTATTGCTCATCAGTGTGGGATCCGTACCAGGTCGGGTTGACGGAGGAGATAGAGAATATCCAAAGAAGAGCGGCGCGTTTCGTCACAGGGTTATTTGGTAACCGTGATAGCGAGATGTTTAGCAAACTCAAGTGGCAGACTCTGCAAGAGAGGCTCTGTGCATCGCGGTGTAGCTTGCTCGCCAGGTTTCGAGAGGGTGGTTTCTGGATGAGGTCTCGAATATATTGCTTCCCCCTACTTATACCTCCCGAGGAGATCACGAATGTAAAATTAGAGTGATTCGAGCGCGCACGGAGGCTTTCAGACAGTCGTTCTTCCCGCGAACGATTCGCAACTGGAACAGAAAAGGGAGGTAATGACAGTGGCACGTAAAGTGCCCTCCGCCACACACCGTTGGGTGGCTTGCGGAGTATAAATGTAAATGTAGATGAATTGCTTCGATGTCTACCGTCAATTCGACTTGTTGGGCATACCAAACAATTGAACATGGTTTGTACTATGTTCTAAAAGTGATATCCTACACAGATAAACCGGAGTAGACCATTCGTTTCCCCTACTACGGTCCATTTCAAATCGCGTTGCAACGTTACGCCTAGATATTTTATCAACGAGATTGTGTCAAGACAAGCCTCATATTGTATTCCTACATTACATGATTGCTATTCCTGTTCATTCGCATGAACTTACATTTGGCTGCATTTAAAGCAAGCAACCATTCTTAACACGAAATAGAAATTCTGTCTAAGTCATCATGCGTCTCTCCATAATCATTCAACGGTAACGATTTCTCCCACACTTCAGCCGTCATAGCAAACGGCGGCAGGTTGCTGCTCCTTCGACTGTCAGATCAGTTACGTAATACGGAGAACAAGAGCAGTCCTATCACACTTCGCTGTAGCACCCCTGACGATGACCTTGTCTCTAATGAACACCGAGGTAGTGAAAAGCTTGGCATACTGACTCAAAGACAACAAGAACTTTGGGACGAAATTATTGCCCACATGTCACACAGTGCAGAAAGGAGGCTGCTCCCAACTTTGAAAACTGTTCGCTGAAAACAGCTGGCTCTATCAGTGAAGATCGTCCAATGCTGTCCTTTGCATACAACAATCGAGGAATGGAATCAGCTTACCTACACCAGAGCAGCAGTACTAGCAGAAGAACTGCGGTTTGTGCAATCACAGCCTGCCAAAATGTCGAGTGCAAAATGAAAGTGGTGAAAATAAATGTCATTAGAGTTAATGGCAGCATACTAAAGAACATCACAGTGCACAAAACGAATTACCATAAGAGCAAAAACTACGCCATAAAAAGTACTTGCTGAATACGAGAAAGATGGGAGGCACTTTGAAAATTGAAGTAACCCATAACTCCAACAGCCAGGAAAGTCGAAAGATCAGAATCATCCAGTACGGGCCAAATAAAACTTTCCAAACTCGTCAAAGGTAGACATACCACGATCCTAAACTGTAAGCAGACACATATGTTGGAAAACCAAAGAAATATGCAACAACTCATTTTTTGCAAGTGTTTGGCGAAACTGAGAAAGTGTATGCTGAAACTAAATGATGGGCGAAGCCATTTGAGAGGAAACTTGCTATGAACAGACTGAGGCAACATCATAAATGGTGTAAAGGAAAGGTTACTCTTACGTATATCAGTGAAAGTGGTCCCCAGTGATTTTCAGAACATTAGAAGCAGTACCAAAAGATCTTCGTGAGCATATGAAAACTTTTCATTGATAAAAATCCATCTACCAATTAGAGGAAGCTACTTATCTGGGATCTGAACGAATTATCAATGGGATACGCAGGCACCACGCAGTCCTAGGCACTTGGGAAACGTTCGACTAGTGATAAAATATGATGTCTAGCTTAGTTATCTCATTTGCCGTGTTTATTGTTATAATAATAATAATTATTATTATTATTAATATGTGGAAAACACTGGCAAAAAGAAGAGACAGTGTGGTAGGGCATCTGTTAAAGCATCAGGGAATAACTTTCATTGTACTATAGAGAGCTACTCAGGATAAAAATGGTAGAGGGAGGGGAATGGCTCTGAGCGCTATGGGACTTAACATTTGAGGTCATCAGTCCCCTAGAACTTAGAACTACTTAAACCTAACTAACCTAAGAGCATCACACACATCCATGCCCGAGGCAGGATTTGAACTTGTGACCGTAGCAGTCGCCCGGTTCCCGACTGAAGCGCCTAGAACCACTCGGCCACCTCGGCTGGCAAAAATTGTAGAGGAAGACAAAAAAAAAACGTTCAAATGTGTGTGAAATCTAATGGGACTTAACTGCTAAGGTCGTAAGTCCCTAAGCTTACACACTACTTAACCTAAATTACCCTAAGGACAAACACACACATCCATGCCCGAGGGAGGACTCGAACCTCCGCCGGGACCAGTCGCACATTCCATGACAACAGCGCCCTAGACCGCTTGGCTAATCGCGCGCGGCAGGAAGACAGAGATTGGAATACATCCAGCATATAATTGAGGATGTAGGCTGAAAGTGCTACTCTGAGATGAAAAGGTTGGTACAGGAGAGGGATTCGTGGCGGGTGTCATCAGACCAGTCAGGAAACTAATGTCTTAAAAGAAATAAAGAGAAATCCAGACAAGCGAATCAGATATATTTGTTTAACGCCAATTTCGTTCCGTTTAGTGCCGCAGGTCACTACTACTACGCGCCCTCAGTGGCAGATAGTTTAATTTTTTGTCGACCATTTACACGTTAAATCTTAATGATGTGCAACGAGTGAGTGTTTAATATTCATACCACAAATTGTTTTGTAAGTATGCATACATTCTAAAGCAGAAATGGGGCGATCTTTCTGAATTCCAGCAGAGCATGATCGTTGGCTTCAGGGGTAAGGGTGGAAGCATTTCCGAAATGGCTAGTTGTGTAAACTGTTCGAGAGAAGCCGTGGTTAAGGTCTACCTTGCACGACAAAATGGCGCTATCCAAAACTGGCTCCAAGGCAACTATGGTGCATCACAGGCCATATAGGTGATAGGAGGAAAGACGGCTGCGGAGATGTCTACGGGAGAATGCATGCGCAAATGTTGAGCGATCGCCCAGATGAACCAAGAGGCTACCAACACTGTCTCCTCAACGACCGTTCACCAAACGTTGCTGGGTATGGGCCCCCTTCACGCACGATGACAGTTGTTCATCGGCGGCGAAGGCTGGAATTATCACAGCAATACCACAGCAGGACGCCCACTGAGTGTCTACAGGTGGCCTTTTCAGACGAAACACATTTTATGCTCTATCTGACAGATGACCGCTGGCGTAAACGGCATGAAACAACTGAAAGCAAACACCCTGCAACAATCGCCGAAAGAAGGAATTAGCGTTATGGTGTCGGAAATCTTTTATGTCTTCGTGGAATTCTCTGGGTGATCTCGTCATTCTGAAAGGCACAATGGATCAACACTAATATGCAACACGTAGTTTGTTTGTTCTCTACATGATAGTATCTACCAGCAGGACAATGCAACATGTCACACAGCTCGCAGTGTAAGTGCGTGCTTCGAAGAGCACCAGGATGAGTTTACCATACCTCCTGACCCCCAAACTTCCCGGATTTAAAACCAATCGAGAATCTGTGGACCCACCTCCATCGGGCTGCATACACCAAGGATACCAGCGTAGCTGGCCACAGAACTGAAGTCGGCATGGCTCCACGTCCTTGTCGGTATCATCCATCACCTCTGAATCTTTCCCTGCAGGTCTTATCGGTCGGCATTGCAAAAGCTGGTTATTCAGGCTTTCGACTGGTGCTCATATTAATGTGACTGGACAGTGCAGAAATTCTTCTACGGAGTAGGAGTCTTTCAATTTATTTTCAAATTTTACTTTACTGTCAGACATTTTATACCAATAGCTAAATGATCAAAAATTTTGGTTGCAGCATTGTACACCCCATTTTGTGCTAAAGACAACTTTAATGTGGTGTAATGAATGTCATATTTTCTTCTGGTACTGCAATTGCATACATCACTGTTGTTTTTGAACTGTAGCGAATTATTTATAACATACTTAGTCAGGGAATAAAATACTGTGAAGTAGAAGGTAAAATACCTAACTCCTTAAACAGGCCTCTACAAGGCCATCGTGGGTGAATACCACATTTTATTCTTACAGCACGGTTATGAGCAATGAAGACTTTCTTTCTGACAGAAGAGTTACCTAGAACATTATTTCATATGAGAGTACCGAAGGAAAATACGTCTCTGCTCAAGATTTGCAATTATTTTAAGTGCAAACGTGTCTCAACTAACTTGTGTTAGGAGTTCCAAAATGTGCTTTTTCCAGTTTGAATTCTCATCAATACGCAATCCTACGAATTATCAAGTTTCCATCACATTTAGTATTCACTCACCATGTGTTACACTTATTATTGGCTTAGTATCCCTAGATGTGCAGAAGTCAACATGTTGTGTGTTTATAAAATAGAGAGTGAGACTTTTCGTGAAAAACCAGTCAATGATGCCATTAAAAATATTGTTCAACAGTTCTTCTGTTGCTGTATGTATGCTTGATTCGCTTACAAATGTTTGGTTTGCAAAAGTAACTAACTCTGCTTCTTGTATATCAAACGGACGATTGCTTACATACGTGAGTAACAATAGTGGACCCCAGACGTGTTTCCTCCACAGTCAGAATAGTGTCCCCGGACTACATTGGTTTTATTGCTAGTACAACTTTTTCCGTTATTTTGGTTAGATATGACATTATCCACCGGTCTCATAAAACCTCAGTTTTTCTAGGTGAATATTGAGATTCACACAGTCAAACGCCTTTTATATGTCACAGAAAATACCAATCGTCGCTATTTGTTGTTTAATGCTGGTAAAATCTAGTGCATAAACATGTTAAGGGGTTGTGAATAGAGCAACTCTTCTGAAATCCAAATTGTGATTTATGAGGACATAGTTGTTGCTCAGGTGAGACGTTATTCTAGACTACATCACTCTCAGAAGTATTGGAAAACGATGTCAGTAGTGAAATACGTTTTTAGTTAATAGATATTGTAAGTAGGCTGTTTAGGTTTTTTTATTGGTAACGCCGCCGCCACGTAGCGCTCTGTATGAAAATCACTGGCTGTGCCGTGTGCAGTCTGTGGCTGGTTGGCATTGTTGTAATACTCGCCATTGTAGTGTCGGGCAGTGGCAGCTGGATGCTAACAGCGCGTAGCGTTGCGCAGTTGGAGGTGAGCCGCCAGCAGTGGTGGACGTGGGGAGAGAGATGGCGGAGTTTTGAAATTTGTAAGAATTGGTTTCATGAACTGCTATATATATTATGACTAGTGAGGTAAATACATTGTTTGTTCTCTATTAAAATCTTTCATTTACTAACTATGCCTATCAGTAGTTAGTGCCTTCAGTAGTTTGAATCTTTTATTTAGCTGGCAGTAGTGGCGCTCGCTGTATTGCAGTAGCTTGAGTAACGAAGATTTTTGTGAGGTAAGTGATTTGTGAAACGTATAGGTTAATGTTAGTCAGGGCCATTCTTTCGTAGGCATTTTTGGAAGTCAGATTGCGTTGCGCTAAAAAATATTGTGTGTCAGTTTACGCACATTCGTGTATAATTGTTCAAAGAGGACGTTTCACATAGACCAGTCTTGTATAAATTGTTCTAAGGGGACGTTTCATATGGCGACCCTGCCAGGATACCTCACTGGAAACTTCTGATTTTTTTCTTGTAGTTTGTGTAATTAGTGTAGCTTTTGTTTATTGCTAGCACGTAATCATAGAATTTCCTTTGTAGTTGCAGTCTTTCATTGTTGTACAGTAAAACAGTTGTGGCATGCATGTAGTTATGCACAAAGTATTTCGCAGCTGCGCTTGCAATTAACTAGATATTATTTTCAGTGATATGTTAATGTGTTCTCTTATTTTTGCTTTTCAAATTGTGCTTTTTTGTGTTGTCGTGTGAAATATTGTGACAATAATGGCGTGTGAAAAACGTAATACTAGGCTCCAAAGTAAACTGAAAAATGTCAGTGAAGACGAAAGCAGTGTGTTAGCGCCACCATGTAATGAATTAACTAATGTTCAAAGTAGTAATTTGGTAATAGTGCATAGGGAAATGGAACGGGTTGCAAATAATGGTGTAGGCAGTGAAACAATTAGTGAACAGGAAAGCGTTATCGATCGATCGGTCGGCAACAGTTCGCCTCAGGATTCCGAAATGACAGGACACAATATTTCAAATACTGTACATCCAGGTTTTGCGTCCTCACCGTTTTCTCAAATAAGTCAAGACACATTTTCTGTTTTTCAAACTGCGAATATTGCCGGTGCAAATGCATTGCCGAATAGGACTAAGGAACATGTTTCAGACACCAGTACATTGTTATTACAATTAATGCAACAAATGGGACAAAAGCTTCAAAAGTTAGACACAATGGAACAAAATCAGAGACAAACACAGCAAAAGCTTCAAAAGTTAGACACAATGGAACAAAATCTTCAAAAGTTAGACACAGTGGAACAAAATCAGAGACAAACACAGCAAAAGTTGGACACAATGGAACAAAATCAGAGAAAAACTCAGCAAAAGCTTCAAAAGTTAGACACAGTGGAACATATGCTTGAACAAACATGTGAAGATTTAACTACTGAATTACATAAAATCGAATCGAAATGTCAAAAAGTCTGTAATGACGTAAAAACACAAATTTGTGAGCATTTCCAACCTATTTTTTCGCGGCATGAAAATGCATTACAGAATCACGAAGCAGCCATAAAAGAACTGCAAACAATTGTTCATGAAAATCATGAGACCTTGCAAGCTAAAATTGACTCAGTTGCAACCACCGATTCGGTTACGCAACTTGCAAGAACTCAGGAAAACTTAAAGGTCACAGTAGATTCGATTTCAACACAAATGGACACTCTGAAACTTGGTTCAGAAAAACACACTGAGGAAATGTGTTCACTATCAGAGAAAGTAGCCGAACCTTCAGATCAGTTCACTAACTTATCTACGAAGGTAGATGATGATCTGAATGACACAAAACCTGTAGCCTTCACTGACACTGAAGAGTATGAACAAATTAGGAAATTCAAACAGAATCAAAATCAAATCAACACACAGTACAAAAGAGAAATGCGGGAAGTACAAGATCAGTTGGGTCAAGTAATACAAGAATTACATATTTCAGAGGACACTCGCGCCCCAGTATGGGAAGAGGGACATAGCAATACAGAACAACCACAAAATAATAACACAGGGCATTTCGGAAATCATGAAAGTAATTGGCAAAGTACACCGAATTTTGAGGTGGAACCGCCGAAACGATGTAACAATGACCGACATGCGACTCGCCGACATGATGCTTTTGACTATAAGCTGTTCATTACTACACGTAAATTCAAAACATTTAAGACTTCTGGCAACGACATTCATCCACAAGCGTGGCTTCATCAATTCTCTCATTGTTTTCCTCCCAACTGGTCATTAGAGCACAGATTAGAATTTATGTGTGGCTACTTGGAGAATGAACCAGCTGTAAGAATGCGATCGGTCATTCACGATTGTCATAGTGAAGGAGAATTTTATCATGCCTTCCTCTCAGCATATTGGTCTCAAGCCACACAAGACCGAGTAAAACATAGCATCATGATGTTGAAACACTTTGAACAATCTAAATTTTCCAGTCTCGTCAAATATTTTGAAGAGATGTTACATAAGAATCAATATCTTTCAAATCCATATAGCCCTTCAGAACTCATCCGCATTTGCATAATGAAATTGCCGGAACATTTAAGGAATATTGCTTTGGCAGGGCGTTGCAAAGTCGACATTGAAGCTTTTCAGGGACTCTTACAAGAATTAGAAATTGACACTGACAATCGCGGAACGCGAAAACAGGAACACAACAATTACAGGTCACATCCGTCGCAATTCCGCGATGAAATAAATAATAACTGGACACGACAGGGCTATTCTCACAACACAAATCGTGACCAAAACAGACACCAACCGTATGATAACCGTTTGCAGAGTAAAAATAGGTACAGAAAAAGATCGCATTTCCGTAGTAATGAATATGACAGAGACAATCATAGAAACAGACAATATGGCAACCAGAACTATTATTATCACAGGAGACAGAATAACTTCAGACGCAAGGGTCCACCGCGCAGTGATAATTCAGGGAGAAATTCTCCACCACATGACCGACAAACAAGAAATTACAGGAACTACCGACATGACGACAGACGATATAATCATAATGACAGACCGGAAATCCATCAGAATTGGCGAGCTTCAAACAGGTCAGGGCCTTCTCGTCAAGGTGAATTTGTAGAAGCTAGGTCTCCTAATCCCAATAACGGCGCGCGCCAACAAAGAGACAGACAATGACTCACACCGCAGGCAGCCGCGTGCGCCGGCTGGCTCAGAGAAAAATAAAATAGGCGCTAACCTTGATAAAAATTCCAGTATTCTTTACCGACGTATACCGTATGATAATTGCATTCAAGTTCAAACTCTGAGTACTATAAAGGGTAAAAGATTACACCACATATCACATGCAAAACCGTTTATTGAAAGATAATCTGGTTTTTAACTTTGTCTTTGCCATTAAATTTTTCGCTTCACGCTACTAGAACAATTTGTCACACTGAGAAACTGTTAGCATGCAACAATGTTTTGAAGTTTACTATCCAGTCTAGAACCTACGGAACATATTTAGACAGTATTTACGAGTGCTTTGTTATAGTGAACAGACATCACTGTGTTATTTCGTGTGTACATTCTTGCTTGTTAGTTGCACGATTTCGTAACGACTATAAGGCTTACATACTTAGAACATTTACCAGTACTGCTAATGAGATTTTAATGCAACATTTTGGTTTACTTGAAAATACATTCTGGATTTAAAGTACTTTCTGTGAGATACCAGATGATACAGTGGTTAGTTTATGTGACAGCTACACGATTTTATCACGACGCTACTAATGAGTGACAATTTACAGTGTTGCTTTTGCAGTTTATCTGTTTTATATCTGCACAGTTTTTCTGTATTATTCTGGAAAGTAAAACATGTTTTACTAGTAACTTTTGTGGTATAGCTACAATGAGACAGCCTTTTCTGTAGCACAACAATACGTTACAGTACAGTACTTACTTCATCACGGCAATAAGCGTAATAACTAAGATATCTATACGCAAAGCATTTAAATTTCGTTTATCATGAGGTAAGTACATTGACTTCTGCAGAACTTAGCTTTCGGAGGACAATAACTACGACACTTCCACAGAGATTGTCTTACAGCAAGATGCACATTTAGCGCTACAGGACACGCATTAAACTATTTATTTTTCAACATATTTGAATTACAAAGAAAGTTTTCCGTGATACATTTCATTCCATTGCTGTAATCTGTAACACCTGAGGATATAATTACATTAATCCTCAGGGGGGTACACGCTTACTTTGTGTACCATGTGTATGGCAAGCACAAGGAGCCCTAGCTAATATGGTATTTGCTTATACAACTTTACACATCGGTACCGTATTTCTCTAACACATAAATTACACAGCTATCTGATCATTTAACTGAGAGAGACAAACATTTACTTTACTACATCAGTGACAGATGTTTACGTAATTACACCATTGGATAACTTCACACTTACGAAGTTGTATTTTGTCTGTACTTTGTGAACTGTTCATATTTTTTCAGAACCATTGTGATACTATGAGAGCTTTGAATGATGTATTTGGTATGGGGTCATGATTTTTAAAGTAGGTTTGAGGTAGATGACACTTTTGACATGAGCACAGATTTTTTTTTTTTTAGGTTTTGAAATAGGAAGCCACGACGATTTTGAGATTTGGCTGAGGTTTTATGATGTTATGATGACGATGTGTATTACGCTGTTGTGATATGTTTATGATCAATAGGATGATGCTATGTGAGGAATTTGATTATGCTATGTATTTCTTATGATTAAATATTGAAGAAGTGTCGACAAATATGTATATGTGTAATAAAGCAAGGTATAATGAGTAGTGGTTAGGGACTCTGGTTTGTGAAAAAGGTTGTTGGAAACCAAGAATCGTACTTTAAGAGTTATGAAATGTATGTAAATGCGTGAATGTATTACAAAGAGGACGAAAACTTTTTGGACACTGTTATATCAATAGGATTTTGTTTCTACAAATGTGTAACGCAAATTCTTGACCTGTGAAATTTTTTACATGAGACTGCCATTGTAGCGGAAACTGGTGTCGTAAATATTTCGTTAAGACAGTTAAGTGACCACCTGCACGTAATGCGTCGTGGGCACCCAGCTGCGCGACAACCACCTGACAAAAGAAAGCCATTAGTGTGTGCCTTTCAGAGGCACAGGTAAAAAAAAAAGGCCATTATCCTCTCTATTGACATTCCTTTGTAGAAAGCACCGCAAATACGACACGCTCATTACTGAGAAAGATACTTACATCTGACACCTGATTATAACAAACGTCTTTCTACAAGAGTTGAGAGAATTCTACTAACTTATGAAATGTCACATGACTATTGAATGATATTTTTATGCTTTGTCCATTTATTTCATTTGATATCTGTTTTCCAGCTGTGTTGCATCATTGATTTTATAAAATAAAAGTAAATGCATTTGCTAATGTGAATACTTTCTGTCAACAGATCTATTAAATAATTATTTCATGATCCACATTCTTCGAAAAAGGAGCTCTTGGAATGGAAAGAGCAATAAGAAGCGACTAATAACAGTAACTGTATATATAATTTTCTTTTCAAGTACTTGGTAATTTGTTGTAGCATTAGTTTTTGTGGTGCACCACTTTAATTGCATAGACATTAAGATGTGAATAGACATTGTCCTTATCTGCATTCTTGTCTTTAGTGTAAAATTTTTTCTGCTTGAGCTTTGTCATGTTTAGGTATAAGTTATTACATTTATTGCTGCTCGCTATGCTTACTTGCATTTTTTTGTCATTGCTGTTTGTATTAATTGTTTTGTGCTGCTGCATTGCCTCGTCCCTTAGTTTAGTATCTGAGCTCAGTAGATTTAAGTTAGCTTAAGAGGGGGTAACCTATATAAGAGAATGAGTTGTGATGGATTTGAAGAAATGCACTGAGAGGTTATATGAGAAAAGTACAGAAAGCAGGTATAGATAGGACTTTTTGGAAATAATGAAGAACGAAGGGAGATCTCCGAGAAGTAAAGAAAGTTTTGTTTGCAACATACTGCAGTAAAACAAACCCTTCCCTTTCCTTGTGTTATCCCACTATGTGTTTGTGTACCCTTGTGTATTTATGTTTTTCCTGTCTTTATATGTTTATCTGATAAAACTTATGTTGCAGAATTTTTCTAATACTAAGCTACATTCACTATGATGAGGAATACTGTTATCCACAAATATAATTTGCGTTAATAACATGTTATTTACTTCGTAAAGATGTTTACACATTATTTATTCTGTTTTGTTCTAAGCTCATATGTGAAGTTGATGTTTCAAAAGTTATTCTGATCTTTTATGTATGTACTTATGTCGTAATTTTTGTAACACTGATGTATTTGCTATTTCGATTCTTTTGTACAGCCTGTACTACTGCAAATGTTATCTGTATTGTTATGTTCTTTAAAGATGTATTTTGTACCTTTGTTATTGCATTCTTATGTTATAAAATTGTAATTGACACCAGTTCATCAAATTAAGTAACTTGTAAATTACATTTCACTGCACACGTTTCTGTTTGTCATAGTATATGGACAATATGTGAGAAGTAGGGACTGATAGTGTTTGCACATGTGTTAATAACTCAGCAAGGGACTGGTTAACAGCATTGCTGGTTCTAAGGACAATTCCAAAAACTTTGTGAGTGGACAAGTGGTGGGTTATGGACTTGCTATGTTATCCACAAGACTCATCAATGGTGATTGTGCGCTTGCACAGTCAAACAGATGGCTGCTGGCCATCTCTACAAGGACTACAGTGGGTCTACACCTTTGATGACCCACCAATACCATTATTTCTACAAGGACTGCAGTGGGTCTGAACCTCTGGTGGCCCACCAATAGTAATCTCTACCAGGACTACAGTGGGTCTGCTCTGTGATGACCTACCTACCGATAGTCTTCAACGTTGACTGACTCTGCTGTGGCCCATTACCTGTCTGCATGTCAAGAGTCAGCACTGTCTATCGTTGGAAGGACAACACTACTTCTTCAAGACTGCTTAGAAATCCACTACTTCCAAGTGCAATTTCTTTTATTGCTCAGACTTTGAAAAAAAAACACTGCAATTTTACTATGATGAACGATCAGCACTGCCTTTATGGACTGTGAGAGAATTTTAGCTTCTGACCAACATTGTATCAATAAGTGTGAGCATTTGATATCTTTGTTATAGTAATAATGAAAAAAATTTTCAAATCTGTATTGGCCACTGCCCAAAACAATTTGTAAATTTTTTTGTGGGGAGCATGGGGGGCTATGTAAGTAGGCTGTTTAGGTTTTTTTATTGGTAACGCCGCCGCCACGTAGCGCTCTGTATGAAAATCACTGGCTGTGCCGTGTGCAGTCTGTGGCTGGTTGGCATTGTTGTAATACTCGCCATTGTAGTGTCGGGCAGTGGCAGCTGGATGCTAACAGCGCCTAGCGTTGCGCAGTTGGAGGTGAGCCGCCAGCAGTGGTGGACGAGGGGAGAGAGATGGCGGAGTTTTGAAATTTGTAAGAATTGGTTTCATGAACTGCTATATATATTATGACTAGTGAGGTAAATACATTGTTTGTTCTCTATTAAAATCTTTCATTTACTAACTATGCCTATCAGTAGTTAGTGCCTTCAGTAGTTTGAATCTTTTATTTAGCTGGCAGTAGTGGTGCTCGCTGTATTGCAGTAGCTTGAGTAACGAAGATTTTTGTGAGGTAAGTGATTTGTGAAACGTATAGGTTAATGTTAGTCAGGGCCATTCTTTCGTAGGGATTTTTGGAAGTCAGATTGCGTTGCGCTAAAAAATATTGTGTGTCAGTTTACGCACATTCGTGTATAATTGTTCAAAGAGGACGTTTCACATAGACCAGTCTTGTATAAATTGTTCTAAGGGGACGTTTCAACATATCTCCTTTTACTTTTCTTAGTGACGTGTTTAACAACAGCGTATCTTACGCTCTTTGGAAAATGCCTTCAGTTACTGATACATGCCACATTTCAGATAAGACAGGACTAATTACATAGGAACAAATCTTTAGTACTCTATTTGAAACACTGTCAAATCCACTTGACCTTCTGTTTTCTACATAATATATAATTTTCTTAATTTCAGAAGGAGATGTTGGTAACACATTCATATGACTGAATTTTACAGCAGTTGATTTTTCCAACATACTGCTGTGATTTTTTTTCTCTTGATCTGTTATTCGTTATACTTCCTGCCACATTTAAGAAATGATTATTAAATATATTTACTACCTGTGACTCATCATTTCTAGCCCTTACATTCAGTTCAATAGTGACGTTATCCGTATCTGTGGCTGGTTGTCCTGGCTTTCGTTTCACTATATTGCATATAACCCTCAGTCTGTTTCCAATTGCCGCGCGGGGTAGCCTCGAGGTCAAAGGCGTCTTGCCACGGTCCGAGTGGCTCCCTCCCGTCGGAGGTTCGAGTCCTCCCTCGGTCATGGGTGTGTGTGTTGTCCTTAGTATATGCTAGTTTAAGTTAGATTCGGTAGTTTGTAAGGCATGAGCCTGATGACCTCAGCAGTTTGGTCCCATAGGAACTTACCACCACAATAAATCTGTTTCAAGTTAATAACATGCACAGCCAGTCAGTGGCCGGAATTAATTTACTTTTGACAGCTGGAGTGGCCGTGCGGTTCTAGGCGCTACAGTCTGGAGCCGAGCGACCGCTACGTTACCGCTACGTTCCCAAGTTCCAATCCTGCCTCGGGCATGGATGTGTGTGATGTCCTTAAGTTAGTTAGGTTTAATTCGTTCTAAGTTCTAGGCGACTGATGACCTCAGAAGTTAAGTCGCATAGTGCTCAGAGCCATTTGAACCATAATTTACTTTTACTCTTGAAAAAGGTTTCGATACCGCTAAGGGTACCTTCTTCAGAATAAGGAGAAGTTACTTTGATTACATTACTCAAAGCATGGTGTAGCCATTACGAGCCGAGGCTCTCAAGTCGTATATAGACAATGTGAATAGAACATTCATTAAAGTAACTTCATTTGACGTTTGTCTGTTCGACAGAAATATCTGTTTTAATGTTATAGTTTAACTGGATATTTTACTCACATTGTCTGTATATGATGGATTTAACATGCTTTATGTAGTGTAACTTTACGTTCTTCTGAATAAGATACCCTTAGCGGTATCGAAACCTGGGTCATATCTTGAAATGAATAAATTCCGGCATCTGATTAGTTGTGTATTTCATTAACGGGAAACTCAGTGACTGGTAATATGCACGTCCAAGAATGTGTCCGTTGTCGGAATTACTGATTTATGACATTATATGCATGTTCTTTAATTTTTAATAACTGTTCTAAGCAACTGTGAGTAGTTTTTGTTGTGTGCAACTACTGTAGGATCTCTACTTGTCCTTACCAAAAGATACATTCCATTTTTCCTTTCACAACCTAACTTCATCCTTTTAGTGAGCTCCGGTTTTTTACAGTTATTCAACGTCTTTTCTAATTAGCTCATGCTGTAAGCTGTTTTCAAGTAATGACAAGACTTTCTCATGGAACGCGATAAATTTTTACGTCAGCATTTAGTTCAATATTGAAAAATGTAAGTTAATGCGGATGAGTAGGAAAAACAAACCCGTCCGGATACAGCATTAGTAGTATCCCACTTGATACAGTCGTGTCGTTTAAATATCTGGGCAAAGGGATACGAAATGGAACGAGCATGTGAGAATTGTATTAGGAAAGGGGAACGGTCGACTTCGGTTTATTGGGAGAATTCTAGGAGTAGGAGGGAGGAGGAGATTAGTGTTTAACGTCCCGTCGACAACGAGGTCATCAGAGACGGAACACAAGCTGGGATTAGGGAGGGATTGGGAAGGAAATCGGCCGTGCCCTTTCAGAGGAACCATCCCGGCATTTTCCTAAAATAACTTACGGAAATCACGGGAACTCTAAATCAGCATGGCCGGAGACGGGTTTGAACCGTCGCCCTCCCGAATGTAAGTCGAGTGGGACAATTCTAGAAAGTATGGTTCATCGGTAAATGAGTTCGTGTGTAGTACGCTATTACGACCTATTCTTGAGTACTGCTCGGGTGGGATCCGCACATCGAAGCATTTCAGAGTCGGGCTGCTGGCTTTGTTACTGGTAGTCCGAACTAGACGTAAGTGTTACGGAAATGCTTGGCGAACTCAAATGGAAATCCCTGGAGGGAAAGCGACGTTCTTTTCGAGGAACACTGCTGAGAAAATTTAGAGAACGAGCGTCTCAGGCTGACTGCAGAACGGTTCTCCTGCCTCCAACATTTATTGCGCCTAAGGACCACGAAATATTCTTAAAGGCTTTTGTTCTGGAGTTATTAATTATTGTAACTGATCTCCACTGAGAAGTATCTGTATTGTAAGGTACTAACTCAATAATGCTAAGTAACTGTGCACCATCACTAAAGAGAGTGCATTTCTTACTGGGTAAACAGTCATTTTATAGTTGTGAGCGTCATCAAAGTAAGTATCAATTATGATCCTACTCTCTGTATCCACCCGTGCTGGGAAGTTAATTACTGAGATCAAATTATAGGATCCAAAGAAGGCTTCTGGGCTGTCTTTACTATTATAATCCTTTGGAAAATCTAAACTGATGTCAGCTGCTTGCTACTGTCTCACAGTATTATAAGGAACCCAAATTTCTCATTAACATTTCAAAATTTCCCAATGGGGACGTTTATACAGCTATAATTGAAATAAAGATATTTCTCAGTATTAATTCACAAGCACATACTGCTTAATTCCTTCCACTTCTTTTCAACCAATCGACTCTTCGCAAAGCCTTGTAGACCCATTTCCCTCAAAATTGAATATCTCGTAAGCTTATACACTGTAAGAATTATCGAGTAGACTGACTTGAATGTAATTGTAAATGATGATAGCGCAGGCTTCAGTAAGATTTCTGATATCAAGTGACATGCTCAAGCATCTCACGTGTAGCGTAAAGAGAGCTGCAAATATTAACCGTGTATGTTAACAACCGAATGCATCAAAACCGGACACGGTACTTCGTTACTGATACACTTAAGAAGCTCTGTTGGTGTGCTCCAGGCGCTCAGCTTTATGGTTGTATGTTGCCTTTATGGCGCCGCTGCTTTCTGAACAGCAGCGCAAGAGCCAGGCGGCCTGGCCTCTCCGCGTGAGCTCCTGAGTGGGATATATGCCGAGTTCCTTGTCTCCGCGATATTGCGTTACAGCTACTCGCGATAAACCTGCTTATTCTCTTTGAAGACGTCCCCTGGTGCCTCATCTTTCCCCTCCATCTCCCTAACACCCCTACCTGTTGCATCTGCGCGTCGAGGCAGGAAGTACCATACGGCGGAGCATGGAATTTTCAAGCTCGGTCTGCCCGCCGGTAAGATATGGGATAGAGCTTGCTACTTCCAAATGCGTCTCGTGCACTTTCTGAGCTGAGAATTAAATTGCGCTCTACATGTGTTTCAAGAGGTGACCTTTCTCTTTCGCTTTTGGTTTCAGCTTTACAGAAGACGTTTCCTTCCATTAGCCTTCCTACTGGCTTCAAGCACGTTTTTTTCCCCTCTTGTGACTGCCCGTCTATTACTACATACAGCGGATGGACCCGAGATCCTTAGATCTACGTCTTTATCTACATAAGCTTACATACTGTGCAAGCCAACATACTGTGCAGGGTGGTGCCTATCTTGTACTACTGACTTATTTCCCTTTCATGTTTTACTAGCAAACCGAGCCAGAGTAAAACGACTGTACAAGTCCTAATGTCATTACCTTGTTAACTTCTCATGGAGTTGGAGTTCACAATCATGTAAAATCGTTTAAAGGACATCACATTCACCGTCGGCTGTAGAAATTATTTATTCCACTTATGCAATTTTGGCCTTTTGGACCATTCTCAAGTGCAAAACATTTTGCTTCAGCGCATGTCAGACTTCAAAATCCTCCGACAAGTCCATTTTCAATGGCCCAAAGGCCGAAAGTGCAATATTGAAATATATAATTTCTACAGTCAGTGGCGAATATTTAACAAATTCATTGACTTCGTACTTCTTAAGCGAGATTTACCTCACCAGCAGTAGAACTGTTCTGCAGTCAGCTGGAAATGCCTGTCCTCTAAGTTTTCTCAATATCATTTCACGAGAAGGAGGTCTCCTTCCCTCCGTGGATTTCCATTTGAGTTCACGAAGCATCACAGTAATACTCACGTCTTGATCGAACATACCGGTAACAAACCTACTGGCTCGCTCGTGATTTACTTCAATGTCTTCCTACAATTTGGCTTGCTGGGGATCCCTAACACTCGAGCAGTACTCAAAAATGAATCGCATTAGTGTTCTGTACAGATGAGCTTCCCTGTCCTAGAATTCTCTCTACAATCCATTCACCTTCCCTACAAGCGACAGTATGTGCTCGTTCCATTTCAGGTTTTTTTGCAACGGCATGTCAAAATATTTAGTCGACATGACTGCACCAAGCAGCACACCACTTGTACTTTATACGAATATCACAAGATTAGTTTTCCTACTCATCCGCATTAAACCAAATTTTCCACATTTAGAAGAAACTGACATTTATCACATCAAATAGACATTCTATCCAAGACATTCTGTACCTACCGGCAGTTAGTTTTCACAGTTTCCCATCCCATTTGTTTTGTTACAGTACACCTCTAGATGTACGCTGTCTTTGACGAAAGTTGGTAAATTGTAAAAGATCAAACACGGTTTTACTGTCACTACATTTTTTGTGTCGATTTTACACGTATATCTATGCAGCTCCTTCCAGTGGTTCTGTTTAAACAATGTTTAATTACCAGTGATAGCGAGGCACCTGTCCTATTTAGCAAAGTTAGCCGAGAAAACATTAGATCGAAAGAAATGAACAAGTTCAGTCTTTTGCTGGAACCTTCTTTCAGCAGAAAATTTTTATAGTGCAATATTAGTGTGTGAAACATAACACGTTTGTCACCAGAAGGCCTTCAGAAATCTCGGCACCTTGTAAAAGTTGAATTTAGAAGTAAAATAACCAACAGAATATTACTAACTCTGCCAGTTTAAGCTAACACCGAATGATACTTCTGGCGTCGTTTTCCCTATTGTATACCTTGTTCAAATGGCTCTAAGCACTATGGGACTTTACTTCTGAGGTCATCAGTCCCCTAAACTTAGAAATAATTAAACCTAACAAACCTAAAGACATCTCACACATCCATGCCCGAGGCAGGATTCAAACCTACGACTGTAGCAGTCGCGTGGTTCCGGACTGAAGTTCCTAGAGCCGCTCGGCCACATCGGCCGGCCTATATCTTGTTATAAGGGACATCAAAAGCATTTCGTATTTGTTTCACACATTTATTCAACCCAAATACGAAAACACACTTATTCACAGTACTCTTAAAAATAAAGAAAAACATTCAAGAATGCTTTTTTATAGCAATTATATTGATAACTGCAATTGTCCTGGAGGAGGTGAACCGCACTATGGCGCTCATAACCACGGTACAGAGCGCCGTAATCAAACAACAATAACATATCAACTGCCTAAACGCTGTGGCTGCAAGCACCTGAGGAACCTACTTCACCCAAGAACCTATTGAATCCAATCTTAACTGAATGTAGTTTTCTTCGTGACTTCATATCCCATACTTCACTGCCGCAGAGGATATCACCGGAATTCATTACCGTCATTTAGTGTAGCCCTATAGCACGATCGTTGATAGCGGCACGTAAAGATATCGTATGTCTCGGAACGTTATTCCAATGTATTGCAGCGTTGAAGAGCGCCACATAACACGCAGTACTACCGTAAAATCACGAAATGTTCTTAAAGTTGTGCGACACAGCTTTCATAAAGGACAAATTCTTGTAAAATAACCACACCATCCTGCTACAAATTTTTGTTTTATTATTCTGCAACTACTTCTGACTTACCTGCTCACTTCTGACAGACTCTGGATACGATAGACAAACAAGAGATAAGACATAATGCAGTACAACAACCAGTAAAATTGTTAATCACTGTTGCTGTTGTTGTTGTTGTTGTCTTCAGTCCTGAGACTGGTTTGATGCAGCTCTCCATGCTACTCTATCCTGTCAAGCTTCTTGATCTCCCAGTACCTACTGCAACCTACATACTTCTGAATCTGCTTAGTGTATTCATCTCTTGGTCTCCCTCTACGATTTTTACCCTCCACGCTGCCCTCCAATGCTAAATTTGTGATCCCTTGATGCCTCAAAACATGTCCTACCAACCGATCCCATCTTCTTGTCAAGTTGTGTCACAAACTTCTCTTCTCCCCAATCCTATTCAGTACCTCCTCTTTAGTTACGTGAACTACCCATATAATCTTCAGCATTTTTCTGTAGCACCACATTTCGAAAGCTTCTATTCTCTTCTTGTCCAAACTAGTTATCGTCCATGTAACACTTCCATACATGGCTACACTCCAAACAAATACTTTCAGAAACGACTTCCTGATACATAAATCTATGTTCGATGTTAACAAATTTCTCTTCTTCAGAAACGCTTTCCTTCCCATTGCCAGTCTACATTTTATATCCTCTCTACTTCGACCATCATCAGTTATTTTGCTCCCCAAATAGCAAAACTCGTTTACTACTTTAAGTGTCTCATTTCCTAATCTATTCCCCCAGCATCACCCGACTTAATTTGACTACATTCCATTATCCTTGTTTTGCTTTTGTTGATGTTCATCTTATACCCTCCTTTCAAGACACTGCCCATTCCGTTCAACTGCTCTTCCAAGTCCTTTGCCGTCTCTGACAGAATTACAATGTCATCGGCGAACCTCAAAGTTTTTACTTCTTCTCCATGAATTTTAATACCTACTCCGAATTTTTCTTTTGTTTCCTTTACTGCTTGCTCAATATACAGACTGAATAACATCGGGGAGAGGCTACAACCCTGTCTCACTCCTTTCCCAACCACTGCTTCCCTGTCATGCCCCTCGACTCTAATAACTGCCATCTGGTTTCTGTACAAATTGTAAATAGCCTTTCGCTCCCTGTATTGTACCCCTGCCACCTTCAGAATTTGAAAGTGAGTATTCCAGTCAACATTGTCAAAAGCTTTCTCTAAGTCTACAAATGCTAGGAACGTAGGTTTGCCTTTTCTTAATCTTTCTTTTAAGATAAGTCTTAAGGTCAGTATTGCCTCACGTGTTGCAACATTTCTACGGAATCCAAACTGATCTTCCCCGAGGTCCGCATCTACCATATTTTCCATTCGTCTGTAAAGAATTCGTGTTAGTATTTTGCAGCTGTGACTTATTAAACTGATAGTTCGGTAATTTTCACATCTGTTAGCACCTGCTTTCTTTGGGATTGGAATTATTATATTCTTCTTGAAGTCTGAGGGTATTTCGTCTGTCTCATACACTTACTTTTAAAATTTCAAATGTTTTGTTGAATATAATTTTGAAAATTTTGTTGTGAATATAATTTTGAAAAGTAAATGGTGATTAATCTATGGGTGTCCATCTTATTGCATGGACGAGGGAATAAATGTGTGAAGCAAATACCAAATGCTTGTAATATCTCTTACAACAAAACCAGTCGTGAAGTATCATTTGGTATTAGCTTTAACTGCAGAGTTAATAATATTCCGCTGGTTATTTTACTTACAAATTCAACTATTACAAGATACCGAGACTTCTGAAGGCATTCTGGTGACAAACGTGCTGTATTACACAGTAATATCGCACTACAAATACGTTTTGCAGAAAAAAGGTTCCAGCAGCAGATTGAACTTGTTCATTTCGATTCACTGTGTATTCTCACATTTTGGAAGAGTGACAGGAAGCTATTCAGGCTAACTTTGCTCAATAGCATTGCTCCTCGCTATGGACCTCGCTATAAGTGGTAATAAAACACCGTTACACTAGTCGTGTGAGAGAATAAAGACATTCTCAAGTTACAGATGTCCAGCATGCAAGAGGCGTTTTTCTTTTGAACCACAACAATTTAGAACATATTATGCACAATGCAACAAGTACATACACATTGTCATAATATACCTTGCATATAAAATTATACTGCCAAGTCCTGAACTGAATTAGGGCTCTACATTCACCATATTTATGGGCTACACAAGGTATCTCGAACTGTCAGTATATATGGTAAGTAGTATTACTGTCTGTACTTTACGTACTTTCGCCTTCATATATTACAATTTACATGTATATTCTCAAGCGGTTCTCTTCAGGACCTGCTAGATTCTGACGATGGTATTCGCCACCTACTAGAGACTGCCCAATACTTCAATAGCTCTCAATAGAACTACTGCATAGAAGGTCCAAATGTCGGTTTATAGTTGGTGTAGTACTTGGTAATGACATGGCCTGACAGCTGAAAAGATTTTATTCTCACTGACACTGGCTGTGGAAGGTTATCAAAGTCTCAAAATATCAAAATGGCAAATATTATAGAAACTTCAGTAGCTATTACTCCCGAAATATACATCGCTACCACCCAAGCTGCAAAATACTAAGGCGAATTATTTACAGACCAATGGAAAAACTGGTAGAAGCCGACCTCGGGGAAGATCAGTTAGGATTCCGTAGAAATCTTGGAAGACGTGAGGCAATACTGACCTTACGATTTATCTTAGAAGAAAGATTATGAAAAGGCAAACCTACGTTTCTAGCATTTGTAGACTTAGAAAAAGCTTTTGACAATGTTGACTGGAATACTCTCTTTCAAATTCTAAAGGTGGCCGGGATCTGCACAATTTATACAGAAAGCAGATGGAAGTTATAAGAGTCGAGGGGCATGAAAGGGAAGCAGTGGTTGGGAAGGGAGTGAGACAGGGTTGTAGCCTCTCCCCAACGTTATTCAATCTGTATATTGAGCAAGCAGTAAAAGAAACAAAAGAAATATTCGAAGTAGGTATTAAAATTCATGGAGAAGATAAAAAATTTTGAGGTTCGCCAATGACATTGTAATTCTGTCAGAGACAGCAAAGGACTTGGAAGTGCAGTTGAGCGGAATGGACAGTGTCTTGAAAGGAGGGTATAAGATAAACATCAACAAAAGCGAAACAAAGATAATGGAATGTAGTCAAATTAAGTCGGGTGATGCTGAGGGAATTAGATTAGGAAATGAGACACTTAAAGTAGTAAACGAGTTTTGCTATTTGGGGAGCAAAATAACTGATGATGGTCGAAGTAGAGAGAATATAAAATGTAGACTGGCAATGGCAAGGAAGGCGTTTCTGAAGAAGAGAAATTTGTTAACATCGAGTATAGATTTAAGTGTCAGGAAGTCATTTCTGAAAGTATTTGTATGGAGTATAGCCATGTAAGGAAGTGAAACATGAACGATAAACAGTTTGGACAAGAAGAGAATAGAAGCTTTCGAAATGTGGTGCTACAGAAAAATGCTGAAGATTAGATGGGTAGATCACGTAACTAAAGAGGAGGTACTGAATAGGATTGGGGAGAAGAGAAGTTTGTGACACAACTTGACTAGAAGATGGGATCGGTTGGTAGGACATGTTTTGAGGCATCAAGGGTAACAAATTTAGCATTGGAGGGCAGCGTGGAAGGTAAAAATCGTAGAGGGAGACCAAGAGATGAATACACTAAGCAGATTCAGAAGTATGTAGGTTGCAGTAGGTACTGGGAGATGAAGAAGCTTGCACTGGATAGATTAGCATGGAGAGCTGCATCAAACCAGTGTCAGGACTGAAGACCACAACAACAACAACAACAACAACAACAACCACCCAAGCTCGACTTTATTGTGGTCTAGACGCTGACAAATTAAATTTCATCGCCAATTTTTATATTAGTTACGGCTGCAGTCAGTTTCCCGCTGTCGGTCATTTTTATTAGTATGTCAGATAGTCTTTCACACACAAAATATTGTAACGAATTCGTGAAACGAATGCCACCTCCCTTAGAGATTTCGCAGGATTCTTCACATGGGGCTGTTAGCATTCTATGAAGAAATTTTAAATCTGCTATGTCTTTTAATACACCACATTAACCCAACCCAATACTTATACCAAGACGATAACATACTGATCTAACAGTAAGGGCAGCTATATAGTACAAACGGAGATGAATCTTCAAACTCGATACAAGGAATACATAGAAATAAATATTAAAAATCATAGGAGGTATTTCCGCCTTTGCTGCTCACCTCATAGAAGGTAGTCACACGGTGCATATTATCGATAATAGCCTCGTAATTATTCGTAAATGATGAAGAAATGCTTTATGGAAAAATATTACAGAGGGCTTGGTGGTAGGTCCCTACGGTAGGTGGTGGAACAGGGTAGTTGGAGGTCAGTATGCCGATTGACCACTACCTTAGTCGAGGTAGCAGTGAAGCCCTGAGTGGATGCCTGGTAATCGACCGGCGTATAGTCGTAGAACTTTCATTGTTAAAAAATTGATTTATTGTTCGTCAACTCAACAGCTGTACCCGCCTCACGTTGTAAAAATGCACTCATGCTCATGAATTAAGGATAACTGCAGGATGTGGTGCCACATAACGTGTGACTACACAAACTGTCGCTAACAGCATAGGCACATAGGGAATACACACGACACAGAGCTGCAAGTCCACGATATTGGTGATAAGTTGAGGAAACCGTCCTGAAACATATGTGCTACAAAACGCCACTGTTTCCTGGGCATGTACCCCGACATCAATATGGGATATGATCACCATGCACACGTACAAACGCTGTAACAACGGGTTGGCATACTCTGGATCAGGTGGTCGAGCAGCTGCTCGGGTATAGCCTCCCATTCTTGCACCAGTGCCTGTCGGAGCTCCTAAGTGTCATAGGGGCTTGAAGACGTGCAGCGAGCCGCGCGGGATTAGCCGAGCGGTCTGGCCGCTGCAGTCTTGGACTGTGCGGCTGATCCTGGCGGAGGTTCGAGTTCTCCCTCGGGCATGGGTGTGTGTGATTGTCCTTAGGATACTTCACGTTAAGTAGTGTGTAAGCTTAGGGACTGATGACCTTAGCAGTTAAGTCCGATCAGATTTCACACACATTTGAACACACGTGCAGCGATATGTCGACCGAGAGGATCCCAGACGTGCTCGATGGGGTTTAGGTCTGGAGAACAGACCGGCCTCTCCATCCTCCTGGTATATTCTGTTTCAAGGTACTCCTCCACGATGGCAGCTCCGAGGGACCGTGAGTTATCATCCATCAGAAGGAATGTGGGACCCACTGCACCGCTGAAAAGGCGGACATACTGGCGCAAAATGACGTGCTGATACGCCTGACCTGGTACAGTTCCTCTGTCAAAGACATGCAGTGCTGTACGTGTACCAATCATAATCCCACCCCACACCATCAAACCACGACCTCCATACAGGTCCCTTTCGAGGACATTAAGGGGTTGGTATCTGGTTCCTGGCTCACGCCAGATGAAAACTCGGCGAGAATCACTGTTCAGACGATACCTGGACTAGTCTGTGAACATAACCTGGTACCACTGTTCCAATGACCATGTACTGTGTTCTTGACACCAGGCCTTGCGGGCTCTCCTGTGACCAGGGGTTAGTGGAATGCACCCTGCAGGTCTCCGGGCGAATAAACCATGTCTGGCCGGCCGCGGTGGTCTCGCGGTTCTAGGCGCTCAATCCGGAACAGCGGGACTGCTACAGTCGCAGGTTCGAATCCTGCCTCGGGCATGGCTGTGTGTGATGTCCTTAGGTTAGTTAGGTTTAAGTATTTCTAAGTTCTAGGGGACTGATGACGACAGATGTTAAGTCCCATAGTGCTCAGAGCCATTTGAAACCATGTCTGTTCAGTCGTGTGTAGGCTGTGTGTCTGGAGACAACTGTTCCAGTGGCTGCGGTAAGGACCCGAGCAAGGCTACCTCCAGTACTCCGTGGCCGTCTGCGGGCACTTGTGGTGTTGCACACTGTGGACGTCTCGTACTGTAGCGCCTGGATACGTTTCCTGTCTGCTTGAATCGCTGCCATGACCTTGAGATCACACTTTGTGGCACGCGGAGGGTCCGTGCTACGACCTGCTGTCTTTGACCAGCCTCTAGTCGCCCTAGTTTTCTACCCCTCATAACTTCATCGATATGTGTTCTTTGAGCCATTTTCAAAACACAGTCACCATTAGCACGTCTACACACTTACTCGCTGCACCTTTCTCTGACATGCACCAACACACCTTGGCGTATGTGGACTGCTGCCAGCGCCACTGTGCGACGACCGCAGGGCAAATGCACCACACGGCCATACCCCAAGGTGATTTAAACCCGCAAACCGCCCATCATTTATCAGCATTATCCCTAATTTATGAGCACGAGTGTAGTTCCGGGTGTATCAGCAAACAGCCTCCGATCTAGCAACTAGGGCTCGGATTTAAAGATTTGTGCCAGCAATGGAGGGTATGTACAACGTGTTGCTGGGACGCGGCATACAGTGCAGCCCTTGTCGTAATGCGGAAACGGAGCTACTTATCTGAAGTCCCAAAGGGCATGATCATCGGCTTTTGGGCCAAGGGTGGATGCATTTCCGAAACTGATACGTTTGTAAACTTCGCTTGCAGCCGTGGCTGAAGTATACGTGCATAGCAAAATTGTGCATTTCAAAACGTAGCCGAGGTAACTGTTGTACACCACTGGCCATTGATGACAGTGGTCAATGGCGGCTGCTGAGACGTGTAAGGGTGAATAGACATGCAACTGCTGAGCAGCTGGCCGCCCAGATGAAGCAGGGGTACCAACAGCGTTCTGCGAGCGTTGCTGCGTATAGGCCTCTGCAGCAGGCGCCTGGTTCAAATGGCTCTGAGCAATGTGGGACTTAACAGCTGAGGTCATCAGTCCCCTCGAGCTTAGAACTACTTAAACCTAACTAACCTAAGGACATGACACCTATCCAAGCCCTAGGCAGGATTCGAACCTGAGGCCGTAGCGATCTCGTGGTTCCAGTCTGAAGCTCGTAGAACCGCTCGGCCACTCCGTCTGGCGCGCCTGATTCATGCGCACATACTGACTGCTGTTCATCCGACGACGAAGGTTAAAATTTAGACCGCAGTAACACAACTCGACGTCCTGTGAGTGGCGGAATGTGGCCTCTTCAGATGAAACACGTTTTATGTTCTATTGGATATATGGCGTTGGTGTGTACAGCGTGAAACGTCCGAATGCAAACGAGGAGGGAGCTTTTGGTCTGGGGTGTGTTTTGCTGCATTCTGGAAGACACAATGAATCAACACAAGTATGCATCTATCCTTTGGGACCATGTCCACCCCTACACGTAGTTTGTTTTCCCTCGGCACGATGGCATCTACCAGCAGGACAATGCAACGTGCCACACAGCGCTGGAATCGACATGGCTCCATGGTCCTCTCTCGGTACCTTCCAGAACCTCATTGGCTCTAGCCCTGCACGTCTCGCAGAGGTCCACGTTGCAAAATGTGGTTAATCGGGCTTTTTAAAGGTGGGTACATCGATGTGACAGGCTTGTACATTTCCTGAATAAATACTGAGGATTATCAATAAAGTGAATTTGCAAGTTCTAAGACAAGGCATAATAAACAAATTTATACACTGCACTGAGATCAAGAACGTCTTTAGTGCAATGTCACCTTTGTGCAGAGCTCGATATCGTGTCAGCATGCTGCTGCATCGGTGACAGAAAAGTCGACTTATTTTTATAGTTCGTAAGGTATAAGAAAAGTAGCCCTCACTCAAGCGACACAGGGTATGACGCATTTCAGCCGTGCTGTCACTTTGAGAATATAACCATACCCAACCGCGTTGAGACAAACCCGATTAGCTTCTACGTAGGTAATGTCAGACAACAGAGAGGTATATTAAAGCAACAAATCATTGACGTTTGAAGGTATGTATATTTGTAGTTACGAAGTAAAGCTGCGTGGTGTGCTTACACATACTGAGAAGTGCACTTTAAGTGTAATTTTGTCACACTTAAACAGAAATACTCCTATTTCACAGCTGACAGCTGGGTAATTGTTTAGCAGACACTGTGTAAAACAAGTAAGCAAACACAGTTTGTTTCTATCATTCATTTAATCAAATGGCTCTGAGAAATGTGGGATTTAACATCTGAGGTCATCAGTCCCCTAGAACAACTTAGAACTACTTAAACCTAACTAACCTAAGCACATCACACACATCCATGCCCGAGGCAGGATTTGAACTTGTGACCGTAGCGGTCGCGTGGTTCCAGACTGAAGCGGCTAGAACCGCTCGGCCACACCGGCCGGCTCTATTTAATCAACCAGTCTTCTTTGCTAGTCTTTTTTCTTCGGATTGTCAAGCAGAAATTTAAAATTAGGTTATTGACATGTATAGGCGATTCAACTGAAGTTCACGTTTCACGTTATCACGTTCTCATTCTTTTAGTTACTTCCGTCTCCTTAGTGTTCGTTTGTTTTATGTTTGCGTATGCCATGATAAAAAGCCACGTTTCCTTCAACAAAAACGTTCCACAGCTCACATCACAAGTGTCACTAGGTAGAAGAACAAACAACAGATTCAGCCGTAATTTGCTCCACGACAAACAGCAAAGTGCACAGTTAATTTAGACATGTGTGGGGCTTTAGTGACAGATATAATGCCACGGCACGTACTAAAAAAACCCTCTTGTATGGGATTCCTGGAGAGCTGTATTATGTCAGATGAATCGACAGCGTGAAAAAGTTATTTCAAACAGTGTATAACATCAGTAGCTATGAAAACAGACAATGGTGACCACTGTATTTGGCTTTTAGTCGACGAGACCATTGGCAGTTGTGGCAGATTAGTAGCTAATGTCGTGGTAGGCAAATTAGATTGCACGGTACCAGCAAAACCCTACTTACTCCTGCTTAAAGACCTGGGGAAGACAGTTCACAGTACTGTAGCTCGCACTCTCAGTGATGCCCTACCATCCTACGGCCAGAAGATGGTGATAAAAAATTTTCGCTGTTGGTAGACAGACTGTGAAACGTATATGGTAAAAGCGGGAGCAACACTGAAAGAATTCTATCCCAGTTGTAAGTAGCCTTTTTGTATGTTGGCAGCGCTATAGACTGTGTTAATATCGCTGACAGCGCTCTGCGCCCTCAGCAAGAGATTCTGTGATTGGACGGACCAGCAGTTAGCGAGTGGTTAGGGAAGTGTATGGACATGATATTCTTAGTGGAGACTCTGTGTTGGTAGGACATATATTGTACAATAAGGGTGGATGTTGTTGATTGTATGTGAGTAGTGTAATTATTGACAACTAAATAATTTTTGGAACTGGTTGTCACATGAATAACGTAAAATTTTCTAAATACATTGTTTGCTCTTCAACAAAATCTTTCTTTTGCTAACCATACCCCTCCTAATAGTTAGAGTCTATAGTAGTTAGAATCTTTTTATTTAGCTGGCTGTAGTTGCAGCTTGCTTTAATTGCTGTAGTTCGTGTTATGAAGATTTTCTGTGAGGTGACATAAAAAAATGAGGTTCGTGACTGAAATGAGTTTAGACAATTAACAGTATTGGTGGTAGTTTCATATTTGTTTAATTTCATATGTTTTGGAATTTTGTTATTGTTAGGATTTCTTGCAATTCATGGCCATTATGTTGTGTTAATTATTGGAAGTCATGTTGTCACTGTATAGCAGTCAGATTGCGTCGGGCTTGTATATTGTGGGTAACAAATGAATAGGGTAAGCTTGAATTGATTTTGTCAGAGAAAATTATGTAGGTCAGTGTTTAAATGATAAAAATAATTAAAGATCAGTTTCACAGTTTGATTCACTGCACTTCCATTGCCCATGGTCCACGCCGTCTAGCAGAGGACGTCAGAAATAATTTTCCTGGAGTTAACATTGTCATCCCTGTGTTAAAATAGTATCTGTCATAGGTTCTACGCGCCTCCAGTTCTTTAAGAAAACGGCTCCAAACATTCCACTCCTATCTGCACCCGTACTTATGCGTTAGTGCACCTGACTCCTGGCAACTTTATGTTGTGCCCAACATTACCGGAAAGTAAAAGAGGTACCAGAAATATTCTATTTTAGCAAACCAGCTTTTACTGAAACAGCCAAGACAGCCCTGAAGAATAACTTTAATGTTGCATCCTTGGCATTTTTAAGTGTTCACTTCCCACATCTACCTGTTGCAATTCGACATCTAGAATCCGCATCTCTACCACTGAAAGATGCTGTAGACATGTTCTCCGAGGCGTAGATTTATCTAGATGAAGTGCCTAGTTTAGTGGGTACAGAATGCGTCACTAAATTAAGTAATATTCTTCTGAGGAATCACGGATATGAATGTGTAAAGAAAGAGACCGTCATTATTTAGGGAGAGAAGTTGGGCAATGAATTCTATCGGGGTGGGGGGGGGGGCATAAGCAGTTGGGTCAATGAGCTTTGGATCAACGACCTCTCATGTTGTAGAGAGATCTTTCTCAGCTTCAAAAGTACATTGAGAGACAAGAAAAAGTGTAGCTTTGAAAAACTTAGAAAAATGGTTATCAGTGTATAGAAACAATGAAATTTAATATAAAAATTCTTGTTAGTTGTAGCGTATGGGCATGGTTTGTTGTCTTATGTAGGTGCACATCTGAAGTCTGTGTTTTTCATACGAATGGTATGCGAATAGAATGTTTCTGTAAAATACTTTTCATTAAAGAGTTACAAACAGATAAAGTAATTGTAGCAAGTGTAAATATCTCAATTGTTTATGAATTTTCTTGTCTGCCACTCTAAGGAATAGTTATTTTTTTGCTTTCCACAAATAACTCGAATAACGGTGCCGAAATTATTAAAAAATTTCTACGTAAATGTAAGAGATCATAATTTTTTCATTAAAAGACCCCAAAAAGGCTAAGAGTTTATTTAAACCTGAAAAGTGGTATTCCAAGAAGATAAAGGGCTAAAATACACTTTTAAAAAATCTAAAAATCCGATCAGCAGTAATAATGCTCTATCATCCCTGGTGTGACCCGCTTCTGTGACCACTTGCATTGGCTATGGAAGGTGTCTTAGTCTTACTCAGCTGTGCGTAGTCAATTATTTGCAGCATAACAACACGAAGAAACAGAAATACGTGCCCACTTTGGAAGAAATCCACGGAAAAGTCACTCAACGGTCAGGGCATACAAAGAAACATCAGTTTGTTGGATATTTGTCGTCCAGTTATTGATAGCTTCTCTTAAAGGCTTTCCGCAAGATCGTGGCTGCATTTCAATGTAAGTAAGCAATTTTATCTATTAAGCAGTCCACGTTCCGTCGAAGATATGTTGGCGGCCCCTACAGTTCCCAGTGGTCTTAACTTTGCTTCTTCACGTTAATGACGAAACTTTAAGCTTGACTTGAGGCCACAAACCACTTCAACTATTTTAGAATTTTTATTAAATCCTAATTACAACCTTTTGCTTTTCAGTGGTGAAGCATGCTATTTAAAGTTGTGAAAATATTACAACAGAATTTCTTTTAATTCTTAGGCATACTAATGCTTTTAACGCATGAAAATCAAAGGTTTTTGTAATTATAACATGCCCATTTTTCCTACGTTCTTATTGAGCACATCACTTTTTTATAGATCCGTTTTTTACTTGCATGAACATCTGGCATTGCTTCACCACAGCTCGATATAAGTTATATTTTTCTCCTTTTTTGTTTTCTGTTTATGTACGTACCCTATACATTAAGTTTTTCATGGGTTTTGTGCAAATTTTCAAGTGTCCATTGTATCATACATTTACAGTGTGAATTTTAGATCCACTAAAAATGGCTTCAACATAAAGCCGGAATCAGCCGTGGAGTGAAATAAAGAATTTTTAGTGGTTATTCATTAACTCTAAACATGAAGAAACTAATAATTGTTATTATTACGGGTTTGGCGTTAAACCTTCTTACAATCTTTTACTGTATGAGAGGTGGTGGAAGCTAGTCTGGCAAGCGCCCTCAACAGATTGAATGTCTCCTGTCCTACAGTTTACGACAACTCGCAAGCATTGCGAAATGCCATCTTTCGCAATGGGGAAAATCTCAAAGCACGCAATACACAGAAAGAATTAACTGCGGCCCGCTGTGTATGCACTGAAAATGAAAGTGAAATTGACCGATGTGATAGGAGGAACCGCAAGTTGTTGCGAAAAGACAGGCACCTACTAGCAGGAAATTATACATCTTACCTCGTGAAAGTTCCTATTGCCAATCGACAGCGGCAGCACTACCCTGTTGAAGCTATCTGCTTTAAAACAGACATTAATTTCTAGGTGAAACATGAATCTGTATCGCACAAATAACAAAAAACGAGTGAGTTTGTTACCCTTTACGTGTATCGATCCTGATTTACGTATATTCACGCCCTGACACGGTAGGCTGTGTAAGTAGAATGTATAGAGCTGCAACTTACGATATAATACCTTGTGCATCACTGAGGCGCACAAATTAACAAAGTCTCCATTTCCGATACTAATTCCGCTTATCTTCCATAAACTTGTATCCATCAGCAGCAGCTCTAATGAAGTAATGAATGCCAGCAGTATAGGGGCAATTTGCTCTTATTTTTAAAAAAATATAAGACCTCTTTGTTTTTTCTTATACTTTACGGGGTCGGCATGTTATTCAGGACTTGGCAGTGTTTCTGGTAGAGGGTGGTCGTATTCTGATGTTCTTTCTTCTCCCGGCCCCCTTCCACGTCCGGACGGAATCTGTGTACTCCATCCGTCTGCGTCCAGTGTTATTCCATGTAAAAGTGCGAGAACATTTACGAAGTAGTTGCGAATTGTGTAAGTGAGGCGGCGCTTTGGTATCAGCCCGGTATTCACCCATTCGGCTACGAGAAACAGCCTAAAAACACCATCTAGGTCGGCCAGTCGGCACACCGGCTCTCACTGTTCGCCCAGTGGGAGGATTCGGTACGGGTCCGGTGCGTCTCCCCGAATCGTGGAAGCGGCGTGCTGCAACGCACTGCTATACGGACTGGTCAAGAAAGCTCTAACTCCAATTTAATCGGATTCGTTTAAATCCTTATATCAGAAGTGTTAACATCAAATGCAAAGAAAACCTTCCTAGTTCAAGTCGTTAAAATGGCATCACATCTTTTACCCAAATAAAGTTGTTAGCAATCCCTATCTGTTTTTCCTAGTTCTAGACTTCTTTTTGTCTGAAGAAGAGAGAATTTTTCGATTGCAAATGTGTTTTCGCCGAGTCCCGAAATTGTGTTGACAGACAAGTGCATTATTAATCTTTATTATGTTTACGTTTGATTTATTTGGCGTCGAACGTTTTCTTGTAGTGAACGATATAAATGGTGTACTACATTTCTGGATGGGAAATCCCCTATGGGTTCAGCCAGTAGAGTGGAACCTAGTGCAGTGTTCGCAAAGTAGATGATGAACGGCGAAAGGTCCAGTCTTCAGGAACCTTCCGCCTCTCTCTCTCTCTCTCTCTCTCTCTCTCTCTCTCTCTCTCTCTTCCCTCCTTGGCACCCAACCACTGGCATTTGAGATTTTTCACGCACTGGGATTCGAACTGGCTATCCTATGTCCAGACGTCGGATGAAGTGGCGCACTAGACAGACATTGACCTCGCATTCGGAACGGCAGCAATCTGGATCCCCGTCTGGCCACACCAATTCAGATTTTCCGAGACTTCCCTAAATTGCTTAAGGCAGATGTCAAGGTGCTTCCTTTCCATGACGAAGCCCAATTTTCTTTCCCATCCTTCCTCAGTCTGAACTTGTGCTCCATCTGTAATGACCTTGTTGTCGTTAGGATGTTAAACATTACCTTCCTTATTTCCCCAAGTCGAGAGCCATCGCACAAGCGTGCTCTTGCACAGCAGAAGGGTAATTAACTACGGAAATAAAATTTTGTTAGAAATGGATGGGGCAATGCTAAGAGGAACACGTCTGTCGGGTATGCAGCAGTAGCGTAACCAGTGTCAATGCGCTGAAGAACTGAGTTACAAACATACTGTGAGAGAGGACGCCAAGAACCAGTGATTCAGCACTTGGACAACAGTGCAGATCACACAGAACATTTTCCTATAACGAAGCCCATGTAGTAACTCCGCCTAGGAATGGCACAAGAACGCCTTTCAGACTGCAAACTTTATATAAAGGAACGCTCTGAAGCCCTGCAGTTAAACATCAGGCCAACCAAGACCGCTGACAGGCTCAGGAAACGGGAGCACATTCGTTCACCTGTACGGGAGAATCATGCCACAAAACCCTCCCTTCCTTCCACAAACTCTCTGAGTCAGCCCATTCCCTCTGCAACACAGAAACCAATGGACGATCGGTTCTAATAATTTCAGTATGCCATAGTGAATACAATGGTGTACAGCGGCCGCCATATTGGAGTCCACTGCACGAGTCTGCTGCTGACTGCCTGTAGAAGAAACTTTGACTCTGCCAGCTGCACTACTCGAGGTCACAATGGGGATTGGTGGAAGATGAGGGGCAGGCCAATTTTCCGTGGATGAATAACCGACCTACCCATCTGCGAGCTCTCCAGCTTCAGAGGAGGGCACCTGTACCGCCACTCGTGAGAAGTACAAGTATCACTTTACCCGCTGTATGCTGGGAACAGCTGTCGAGCTGTTTTTCATATCACTATAGAGGGTCTTCCGCCTACAGGCCATCTGAGCAACCGACAACAGAGGCATGTAGATCTGGGACTGAGCTTAAGCGCAACTTCTCTATGCAGCTCCAGGAAGGAGAGAGAGTGAATATAAAATTATTGCTGTTAAATTATTTTTAGTTGAAGGATGTCTCACTAGTGCTCCGGCGCTCCACAGGATTCCACCACAGCATCCCCAATCGTCTATCCTACACTCACTGTCGGGCTCGTACAGTACTTTTGGATGGCGGCTACGAAGGCATGTGGAGTAATGGTTACATCTGCATCTGTCTTTTTATATTTGTATCGATTATTTAATCATAAAGCCATATCCAATACACACTGATGAGCCAGAACGTTATAATCACCAGCTTCATATCGTACTCACCCACTTGTTGTACACAATACAGCAACGACTGTGCGTGGTACGGATTCCACAAGTTCTTGGTAGGTTGCCGGTGATATGTGGGACCAGATGTCCACGCGATGGTCACGCAGTTCCCGTAAGTTATGGGTCTGTAGCATGTGAGTGTAGAGATGACGTCCAATAGAGTCACAGATGTGGTCCATCTGATTCCGATCTGGTGCATTTGAGGGCCGAAACGTCAACGTGAGATCACTACTTTGCTCCTCAAACCACTGTATCAGGATTCTGTCTTTGTAACAGGGACGGTTAAGCTGCTGGAAGATGCCATCGCCGTCGGGGAAAAGACGCAGGTGATCCCCAGTAACGTTCGGAAGACCACAGCTGTCAAGGTGCGTTCGATTAACACCACAGGTATCACGGAATCGTAGATGAAAGTCCCCCATAGCACAATACTGCCCCCAACGGCTTGCGTCCACGGCACGGTGCAAGTGTCCAGAAACATTTCGTCTAGATGACAGCGTACGACCATCGAAATGGTGTAACAAGAAACTCGATTCTTCTTGCCAGATGATACGTTCTTTTCTGATCCACGGACCAATATGGATCAATCCGTGCCCACTGCAATTGTAACTGACACTGTCGTTGGGTCAACGTGGGAATACAAAACTGTATTGTGCTACAGAATCCCATACACAACTATGTGCGCGGAACGGTGTGCTCCGAAACTGCAGCGCCCGAAGCAGCCTTGTACTCTGTCATCATATCCGCTGCGGATAGCAGCCTATTCTGCTTTACGCAGCTGATAAGCCACTGGCCTCTACGTTCTATGCCACCTTGACGCCAGCTTGTAGTTTCACTGTTTTTCGAGCAATTTTCGTAGATGACTGCGACAGAAGCATGCGAACAGCCATCTAGGTTCGCCGTTTCAAGAGGTCCAGCCGTAACAACCTGCCCTTTGCAAAAGTTCCTCACACCAGTTGATCTCAACATTTGTGACCTGTATCGTCGCTATAACCACGTGAAATGGCCGCAACCCCAACAGATGCCACCCAATCTCGCAGTGGGCAGTGGTATAGATTTACGTCTCTTCAGTGTATTACAAAATTGTTTATTCACACACTCACAGACCACTTACTGAAGTCACGTGCATCTTTCTGGATAAAATCCGCATGATTAGTTGACCAGGACGTACTCTAACAACAATGTTTACGTTTAAAATGTCTCGTAAACAAACGATCACACATACCGAAACAGAAAAATATACACTACCTTTTACATAAAATGGTTGAAGATCTTGCCCATCTACTGCGGAAAAGTTGGCACTATCAGTTGTTATTTTAACATTTAATTCTTCGACAATAACTGCGTTGTCTTCGTCAGAAAAAATAAACAAAATTCTCTCCTGATGGCGATGAAGAATATTTGCGAACATTGGATGTTCCACAACATTTAATGACGTTAGAATATCTACGGTACTGCTTACATTAGAATGTAACAAGTTGGTGGTAAGGGAAGATGCATTCGAGTTTGATGTCCCGTTGACAGCGATGTAATTAGAGACTGAGTACAAGCCCGGTTTGAACAAGGATGGAGTGGCGTTGTAGAGGGAAATCACGGAAAAAGAAAATGAGGATGGCCAAATTTGTGATTTGAGCCCCAGTACTCAGAGTATTAGTCCAGCTATTTCATCGCTGCTCCTCGCTTGGTAATTTGGCTGTTTTTGTTTACTTGTGGATTGGCTACTTTACTGGAAGGGTCTGCATCGCCGCGTGGTACCATTCTGCTGGTCGACATCGATGCTAAAGTCGTCCTGCATCAATAACCTGTCCTTCATCCAAGTACTGCTTGCCGCGGAGTGCATCATTCATTGGGCCAAACAGATGGAAGTCGGAAGGTGTGAGATCCGGGCTGTAGGGTGGATGAGACCACACTGGGAACGGGGCAAATTGAGACATAAACTGGACCCAACGAGGTATTTAGGCAATAAAAGGTAAGAGTTCGAGAGTGAGAGGCAATTGGAAATTTTTTGTAAGTTCCTATGGGACCAAACGGCTGAGATCATCGGTCCCTAGGCTTACGCACTACTTAATCTACTTAAACTAACTTACGCTAAGGACGACACACACACCCATGTCCGAGGGAGGACTCGAACCTCCGACGGGGACAGCCGCGCGAACCGTGGCGAGGCGTCCCTGACCGCACGGCTATCCCGCTCAGCGAAGAACAGCCACAAAAATGGATCAAATGGCTCTGAGCACTATGAGACTTAACATCTATGGTCATCAGTCCCCTAGAACTTAGAACTACTTAAATCTAACTAACCTAAGGACATCACAAACATCCATGCCCGAGGTAGGATTCGAACCCGCGACCGTAGCGGTCGCGCGGTTCCAGACTGTAGCGCCTAGAACTGCTCGGCCACTCCGGCTAATCTAAGGACATCACACAACACCTAGCCATCACGAGGCAGATAAAATCCCTGACCCCGCCGGGAATCAAACCCGGGAACCCGGGCGTGCGAAGCGAGAACGGAAGAACAGTCCAATGAAGTTTTGTGAGCTCGACTCGGGTGCGCAGACTTGTATGAGGCCTTGAACTGCCACGGAGAAGTTCGTTTGCATTTTTGTGGCGATCAACACGCTAAAGTCTTTGCTTCAATTTTCTGAGGGTAGCACAGCTGTTTGCGGCCAACAGGCACGCGGGATATCGTACAGGTTTGCATGACCTCGTTGCGAAGATGACAGATGCCTCGCCAACGACTCACAATGCTTTTGTTCTCTGCCAGGAGTCCGTAGACACTCTGCAAGCGCCTGCGAATATATGTGATGCTCTGGTTTCCCGCCAAAAGAAACTCAATGACAGCTCTTTGCTTGAAACAGCACCACTGCTACAGACGTCGTTTTGAAGGCTTCATGTAATAGCACCTCTGTTACAGACGCCGTTTTGCAGGTTACATGGAACGCCGCCACCTATCGAAACTTCGTGAAACTAAGCTGCTGAAGCGGGAATGTTCTAATTGGTCCCACAACAAATTCTGCATTTTTTCAACCGAAACTGGACGAGGAAAGAGAGTTACATTACTTACTGAATGCTCCTCGTTATACGAATCAGCGGTACGGAATTAAAGTTTGAAAACTGATTCCGTTAGATTTGAAACCTAAATGTCAGTAGCTCGCGGTCTTGCAGTTAGCGTTGCTGACTCTCGATCTCAAGGCTCCGGGTTCGATTCTCTGCCAGGCAGAGAATTTTCTCCGCTTGGGACTCAGTGTGTGTGTGTTGTCCTCATCATCATTTCATCATAATCATCACTGACATCATCAACACACAAGTCGCCGAAGTGGCAACAAATAAAATGACTTGCACCATGCGACTAAAGACCCCCAGATGGGAACTGTCGGACAAAAATGCCGTAAGCACATTTTATTTCATACAACCTCAACGAAAGCATTTCATTTGTGAAAATTTCATGTGCTGTCCTCATATATCAACAGAAATAGAACTACCGTCGGCCGGCGCAGGCTTCAACAGATGCAGCTACTTAAGAATTACAGTCTGTACGAGCCCCTGCTCATTTCACGCATGAGACCCGCCCCCTCCATCCGCAGGAAGGGAGAACGTTTGTGGTAGGTTCTGTTCCATGCAGCTGAGAGATGATCTACCCAGGAAGTTCGAGTTTCTAATTACTGTAATTTAATCTGTCGAGCCTTCCTCTGAGAGACGAACCATAGCGAAACAGAAGACTACTTAATTTGCCTGCGAAATGCGATATCGCAAGAATGTTCAGGCAACCGGTAATTTTGTGTTTCTCAATTCTGCCTGCCGCAACAGTACGAAATAACTAACTGCGAGGTACTGGCATTTTCCTTTCGTTTTTTTGTAACTTCATATCAAAACGCGGCGAATCGGGAAACTCGATCGCACCGCAGCAGATGTTCTCGGTTTCCGCCAATATTATAAGGCAGCACTCCGTCAAAGAGACGTTAAATCGTTTACAAATAACACTGCAGTGGAACACCGAAAGCGGAGAAGAGACACTTCTAATGAAGCTGATCTCATGTTTCGTACGATATGGCGAGAAGTAAATAGCGTACACTGTATTTGCAAAAACTGGAAACCTATATTCGTAGCGCACCAGTTATTTTTGAACTCGTGTCTTGTATTTCTGCATAGATTATGATGAAAAACGTGTATACGAGCCTTTTAACTCGAATACTAGTTTGCTTTCAAACAGTGAAGTAATCCGCTAGTTGTTATCACTGTACTCACGTTCAAAAATAAGTAACCAATCGCTGTATCACATAGTTCGGTTCTCATGTTGTGGTTGCGCATACCTAAACAGGATTGTCTATATGTGCCAACTGTGAGCGCACAGTATAAATTTTTGTTTGCGAGTGACTGTTGGACGCCTAGGAACAAATACTTCAACAGTGGCCAGTATTTTGTAGTGTTTGTTCATCGCTAGTAAGTAATCATGAAACATACATGCAAAATGAAAATAAATTTTTACATCCGGCACTCCAGGAGAGTTCATGCTGTTGCTAGAGTAGCGTACACATAGGAGACCTGCTCCTGTTTCGCACAGAACAGAAAAACTCCAAGGAATATGCAACGCTGGTGCCTGGAGATAAATCGCTGTTTTCTCGTTAGTAACAATGCAATGGTGTGAAAAGTGCTATTGGATAGATTGATTTCTCGTTTAGAGCTGATTCGAGGCAGGTGTTTACCCTCTGCTAATGTATAAAATTATGGTCGAAAAACCCTTTTCTTTAATTCTGATCTAAGAAAAGTGAAAGCGCCTTTCGTAGGCTAAAAAATAAATAATTCATGTTTACTGAGCACAGATTCTTTTTTCATAATTAGTGAGAGATCTTCGAAAAAATGGTTGCTGCATGTTAACTGCGACGTAATTCTCGTCATGATTATTAACATTAGTATTGTTAATGGAAAAAACGAGCTAAAATCAGTTGATATTGTTGTATTATTACAGAGGAATCACTGAGCAACAGCTGCAGGGTCAAGGTAATTGTAATCTACATCTACGCTCTGCAAACCAATGTGACGAGTATGGCAGAGTGCGCGTCGCTGGACAAGTTATTAGGGTCTTTTCTCGTTCCATTCAAGTATTGAACGCGGAAAGATTGATTGTTTAAATAACACCCGTATAAGCCGTCGATAATCCAATCTTGTCATCAGTATCTCCATTGGAGCTATAGGTAGGGGTTTGTAGTGTATTCCTAGAGTCATCATTTAAACAAGATTCTCGAAACTTTGTATGTAATTTGGCTTCACACATTGCATCGGCCTCATAGACGGCGGGAATGCATTGTTTGAACAGTGAAATTAGCAAGTCTGCAGTTGAAGATTACTCAGTCGGTAGAAATCGGCCTGTCATTAACAAGCATGTTCAAGGTTATGACGAAAGACAAGCTTTAAATCTAATACAACAGATGGCTCCACACGCGACTGCCAGTAGCAAAAATAATGATGGAGTTAGTGTGCATTTGTTGGAAAATGAGATGCAGGTAGATCGGGAACCGTTAGCCACAGATTCACATGTAGCAACACGTAAACACTGAGGTGACCAAAGTCATGGGATACCTCCTAATAGCGTGTTGAACCTGCCTTTGCCCGGCTTACTGCAGCAGCTTGACGAAGCTACGGCTCAACAAGTCTTTGCAAGTCCCCGGTCTAGAATCTCGAAGGTGTCGCCGGTGTAGAATTTTCTGCACGTACGACCTCTCTGTTATGTCTCATCAATGTTCGGTGGGGCTCATGTCGGACGATCTGGTTGGCTAAATCATTCGCCCCATCTGTCCAGAATGTTCTTCAAACCAGTCGCGAACCATTGTAGCCCCGTGACACGGATCATTACCATTCACAAAAATCCCATCGTTGTTTGGGAACATGAAATTCATAAACGGCTGCAAATGGTCTCCCAGTACCCACACATCAACATTTCGAGTCAATGATCGGTTCCATTCCATGTAAACACAGTCCATACCATTATGGGACCACCACCAACTTTCATAGTACCTTATTGACAATATGGTTCTATGGTTTTGTGATGCCTGCGCCACACTCGAAACCTATCATCAGCTCTTTCCAACTAAAATTGGGGCTCATCTGACCAGGTCAGGATTTTACAGTCGTTTACAGTCCAACCGATGTGGTCACGAGCACAGAAGAGGTGATACAGGCGATCACTTGGTGTTATCAAAGGCACTTACATCGGTCGTCTGCCGCCATAGGGCCGGCCGTGGCGGCCGAGCGGTTCTAGGCGCTTCAGTCCGGAACCGCGCGACTGCTACGGTCGCAGGTTAGAATCCTGCCTCGGGCATGGACGTGTGTGATGTATTTAGGTTGGTTAGGTTTAAGTAGTTCTAAGTTCTAGGGGACTGATGACCACAGATGTTAAGTCCCATAGTGCTCAGAGCCATTTGAATTTTGCCGCCATAGGCCTTTAACGCCATATTTCGCCACACTGTCCTAATGGATATGTTTCCGAACTTCACACATTCATTTCTGCGGTTATTTCAAGCGCTGTTGATTGTCACTGTTCTTTTACACTTTGCGTATGGGATACTAACACCGACCGTATATGTGCGTATCGCTATCCCACGACATTTGTCATTAAGTGTATTCCAAACCATACGACGTTGAAACAAGCAGTAATTCGAGGCGTCTATACAGAACTTTCTGAAGCAGAAATCATGTAATCAACAATATCCAATGTTCGTTTCATCGAAATTATGCAACAGATGAAATGTGTCAGGCAAAAGGTCGTATGCAATGTTACAAATTTGCAGGCCTGTATCCCCATTGTTGATACTCAAGTCCTTTCGCAGCATGTTTATATTCAGAGAAATCTGTCAGACCCCTTCATATCTTTTTGGTTTTGTAAAGTGTCCATTGGCTTTTGGACACTTACTAAATGTTTGCGAATATAACCAGTCTCTCGGAAAGAAGTGTGCCATTGTTTACTTTAGGTTTACTTGTTTATTAAATGATAAAATCTGTGTCACATTCTTCACTTCCTTCCAAATCCAACTAATATGAAAATCCCGTCTGACGACGGACGACAAAGAGAATTAATAAAAGAAACACAGGAAGCTGATGGAGTGTTGCCCATTACTTGCACTCACCGAGACATCCACCTGACGTGATTCAAAGTTAGATAAAACTAGTTCCTGCAGTAAGAGAGTGAACAGAGTATAAAAAAATTCAGTTTCCGTCGCAATTAGCTACTCTGAATAAAATTTAGACATACAATTTGATACTCCTCTTAACAGGCCGAGGAACATGCAAGTCATATCATTTTGAAACAGCAGTTTTTCTTTCGTATGGAGTAATGTTCGGACGCCTGAATTTCACACGCAAGTTGGGAGCCCCTTCCAGCAAGACAAGGCCCGTCGTCCCTTGTGGACAATAAAGACTCCAGTAAAGTATTCAGCAGAACCGCTGTCTGGTGCCGTCCCTCTTCACACCCAACAGGGCTTCGTCAACGTTCGTTCCCGGCTGATGTTCCACGGATGTCACTTCACTGATAAACGGTGCAGACACGCCTCTGGCAGACTCACTAGCTCCAGCCCCTAGAGACAGCTCGGGAACAATGACTATTTTACTTCCCCAGGAGACACACGCGCGTCTGTCGAAGATTGACAGCTTGCCAATTAAGTAGGAGGTTACGACCCAGGCAGACATACTGATGCCAAAGTTGATGTTTACCAAACTCGGGGGAAGAGTTAAGACGCTTTCGAAAAATAGTCAGTATGGTAGGGGGAGGAACAAGTATTTGCTCGTGTCTCACAGGATACGGTCAAGACTAGAGCCCTCATTGACCATTAACATGTGGCATGGATCTCTCTGAGGTTCATAAAATGAGAGAAGGAGAGTCGTGTGGAATAATTTCCCTCTTCTGATAGATGAAACAAATAACCACAAGCCGTGGTTGAGTGACGCGAAATTTTTGCTGAATTATTTTTGTTGAGCTGCCAGAGTTACAGAAGCGGAAAAGGACAGGGGATATTCGATTTCGGAGAGCAGCACAGAGAACATTCTCTCGCGGAGGGCACTATAGAAAAGACATTCTGCTCCAAGGTGCGATGGAGAGAAGACTCGATGTCGGAGATTGATGGAGACTAGCTGGTCTTCGTTCGAGATCCGAGACGGCAGCCGGAACTGTGAATATTCTCGCTGCAGTGCTAAGATCTAACTGAGAACGGTATCACGTGAGGTTCAGAAATCTTCTGATCTAGTCAGAGTCGTTCACAGCCGAAGCCATGGTTCTTAAGTTTTTATTTAAATTCTTTTGCAGTTTGATTCTCAACGTTTGTTACAGTAAATCTTGAGTTAGCACTGATTTCTTCATTGACTCACCCGATGCACGTATTAATTCTCCGTAACACTAAGCATAATTAATTATCATTTAAATGCAAGACAGTTGCGCTCTCTGGAAGTAACACCTCTTTTACACATTGTTTCCCCATACCTTGTGGACCCATCATATGTGCATTACTTGTAACTAAGGCCGCTTATTACTTAATGTATTTTTTGTTATTTCGCCATGTTCAGTTTTTTTATAGATGCAAATCTTGAAAAAATAAGCGTGGAAGTAATCAAATTATTCTCGATATCATTTTGAAAATTAGTTAACCCCCATGTCACTTGAATATGAATTAACCAAGACCAACAGCCACGCTTATATGTGAGGCACATTGTTTCTGTGGTGTCACCGCCAGACACCACACTTGCTAGATGGTAGCCTTTAAATCGGCTGCGGTCCGGTAGTATAAGTCGGACCCGCGTGTCGCCACTATCAGTGATTGCAGACCGAGCGCCGCCACACGGCAGGTCTAGTCTAGAGGCACTCCCTAGCACTCACCCCAGTTGTACAGCCTACTTTGCTAGCGATGGTTCACTGACTTCTACGCTCTCATTTGCCGAGACGATAGTTAGCATAGCCTTCAGCTACGTTATTTGCTACGACCTAGCAATGCGTCATTATCAGTACTACTGATATTGTAAACCATGTATCGTCAAGAGCGACGTTCGTCATTAATGGATTAAAGTTAAGTATTCCACCAGCTACGTCCGTTTTTCTCAATTCTAATTCCCTTGTCATGTTCCAGACCTCACGCCAGCCTGCGTGAGCTAAAACGCGTGCATTTCGGCCCCCTTTAGTAACACTGTGTTGGCTCTCCTACCAACCACAACATTGGCGACGAGAGTAAAGGTGTTCTTATCTAAATTGCCCTGATTTACTTGTGTAATGGCTTCGCCACAATCTCCAGATGTACTGTCCGAATTTTATCGCTTACAGAATCGGCAGACGCAGGGCTTACTGGATGCCCTTGGACAGCTCGTCCAGGGTCAACGTGCGATGTAAAACGATGCGGCAGCAGCCGCTTCACCAATACCGCAGTCACAACACGCTGTTGCACCAACTTTTCGACCTTTTGATGCTGCACTGGAAAGATGGACGGAGTGGTCACGCCAATTTGGATTCCATCTCGCCGCCTACAGAATTCAAGGTAACGAGCGGCAGCCTTTTCTCCTTTCCTCCATCGGGGTGCAAACGTACCGTGTGATAGTCAAACTATTTCCCCGATGCGACGTAGCCACTCTGTCCTACGAAGAAATTTTGTCTGCATGAGATGCATATTTCAAAGAATCAGTCAATGTAGTTGCAAAAAGGTATACCTTCTTTCGTACAAAACGTACGGCAGGTCAGACTAATCGGGAGTGGGTTGCAACCTTGCAAGGCCTTACTAGGGATTGTGCTTTTGAGTGTCAATGTAGACTCCCTTATTCAGATTGCAATTGCACAGAACGTTTCTGATGTTCGTGTAAGGGAACAGATTTTGAAACTAGTCAATCCCTCCCTTCAACAAGTGATGGACATATTGTATCGGCAGGACACACTTGACTTTGCTCAGGAATCATTTGAAACTTTCCCAGCAGTGTGTCAGGTTAACCGGCCCGCCGGGCGAGCTGCACGGAACAATAAACAGTCCTCGCGCCCGGCCGCGCCGCTGCCGCCAGGCTCTGACACGTGTGCCGCGCAGGCAAGCTACTGCAGTGATCAAATCATGCCCGCGGTGTGCTACTAAACATTCACGTGAGAATTGCCCGTCACGCCAAGCTATTTGCTTTTATTGTAATAAAAAAGGACATGTTCAGAGTGTTTGCCAGAAAAAGCTCAGATCGGAAGCTCAAAACCGTTCCAGGCCCTTTGCTTCGCGCCGGAATCGGAATCGAACCAAGGATACTCAGGCTCGCGAAACTTCGCCCATGGAAATTCATGTAGTTCATTCCACTCCTCCCAGTGCCACTCTCTCTAACAGTGACTGTGTTCGTCCCAAAAATAGTGTGCGTCGACATCGCCGGAACTCCCGTCAACTCGCAAGTGATTATGTTCCAGTGTCAGTTCATGTTGCACGAGACAGTCGCTGTTGTCGTCAGCAGGACAATAAACTTTTTGTGGACTTGGCCATTAACGGCAAAGTGGTACCTTTCCAGCTCGATACCGGAGCTGCAGTTTCACTGATCAATCAAGACACTTACAAACTGCTGGGAAAACCTCCGTTATTCAGGTCACGGTATCCCTGTGTTAGGACAGTGCAGCCTCCTTGCAACATACAAAGGACAAACAAAACTTGTCATTTTACGTCCTTCTTTCTTCTTCTGCAGTGAACTTGTTTGGTTTCGATTTATTTCAGTTGTTTAACTTGTCTATAGTAAATTAGGTCCTATCAGTGAACCAGACTGTGCCTTCAGACAGTGTTTCTCGTCTATGTGAAGAATTTGCAGACATTTTTGCACCGGGCCTCGGTTGCGCTAAGAACTATAAAGCACATTTGGAATTGAAAGTAAACGCGCACCCGAAATTTTTCAGAGCGCGCAATGTTCCCCACGCATTGCGTGATGAGGTCGCAAAAACATTACACAATTTGGAATCACAAGGTGTGATTGAACGTGTGCAGGCTTCTCTCTCGGCATCATCCTTAGTAATTTTGCCAAAACCTTCCGGAAAATTGAGACTTTGTGTGGACTTCAAGGCAACAGTGAACCCACAACTAGTGATTGCAACTTTTCCTTTACCCCGCCCGGAAGATCTTTTTGACAAACTGTGCCCGGGTAAATATTTTTTGAAGTTGGACCTAGCAGATGCGTACTTGCAAATACCGGTGGACAAAGAATCCCAGCGCGTTTTGGTGGTTAACACGCATCCTGGTTTGTATCGATTCAAACGACTGCTATTCGGGTGTGCATCCGCCATAGCATTGTTTCAGCAATATCTACAAACTGTTTGCGCGTCGGTCCCTACTGCGGCAAATTATCTGGAAGATATTGTGATCTCTGGAAAGACGGAAGAACATGTGGCAAATCTCAGAACATTATTTCAGGTCTTGCGACAAAATGGTCTTCGCTTGCCGAAGGACAAATGTGTTTTTTGCTCGGGACTTACCATACTGGGGACATGTACTCAATGCCCAAGGCATACATCCCAGTCCAACGCACCTCCGTGCCATACAAGACATGCCTTCGCCCCAGACTTTGAAGCAGCCACAGAGTGTTCTGGGAAAAATCAACTATTATCATAAATATATTTCGCATGCCTCTTCCATTTCAGCTCCGCTTCATCGCTTAAGCCGTAAAGGTGTTCCGTTCGTCTGGACGACGGAATGCGAACGCGCCTTTCGCCAGTTGAAATCGGCGTTGCTTTCCAATACTTGCCTTACGCCATTCGATCCCCAGAAGCCCCTCTTGTTGATGGTGGATGCATCGGATTTCGGGATCGGTGCTGTGCTTGCGCACAAAGATGGATCGCACGATCGCCCTATTGCCTTTGCGTCCAAATTGCTCTCGTCTGCTCAAATTATTCACAGATCGAGAAAGAATCATTGGCTCTCGTATTTGGTGTTACAAAGTTTCATGAATTTGTCATTCTGCAGGGCCAATGGTATTAAACAGCTGACGTCCGCGCCGTTTCCGCCACAGTCAAACGGTGCCGCTGAATGATTAGTCAGGACTTTCAAGTCACAGATGTTGAAGTTGAAAGAGTCGCATTCTGGGGAGGACGCAGTATTGCTCTTTTTGTCCTCGTATCGCTCTCAGCCCCGAGATGGTCGCTCGCCGGCTGAGTTGCTCCACGGTCGTCATCATCGAACCTTGATGTCTTTGCTACATCCGCCGCATCAGGTTCCTGGGCAGCGGCAGGCACCTGCTTTTGTTCCAGGCGACGTTGTCTACTATCGCCACTATCGAGGTTCACGGCGTTGGCTCGAAGGGCGCATTCTTCGTTGCCTCGGCAGCGCTATGTATCTGGTTTTGGGGTCCTCTGGTGAGGTGCGTCGGCATCTCAATCAGCTGCTCGCCGTGCCGTGCCATCCGGTCAGCGCTCTGGGGACCCATCTATTGGCTCGCCTCAGCCCCAGGTGTTACCGACGCTGCCTTCCATTTTGCCCCATGGCGACGCGCCGCCGTCGCCGCTGCCGCCTGATCTCCCGCCGGCGACGCCCCCAGTGGACGCGTCGTTGCAATCGCCGGACGCCTCCCTGGGTCACGCGCCGCCGATCGCTTCCCGTGACCAGTTGTCCTCTGACATGGAACTCTTGCCCGCTCCGGACCATACGTCGCCCGTCGGGTGCCCCGGCCCGATGGAGGTCGACCCTTCGGCCCCTCCTGTCTCTCTACGGACGCATACATCGCATGTTGACGTGCACCCTGGAGCAGGTTTTCAGGCGTTTCCTAGCTCCCCGCGGTCCGAATGGCAGGGTGTAGGTGGCACAGCCTCGCCTGTTGTTATGCTCCCCATCTCGTCGCATACGTCAACATGGGGTCCTCCCCACGGCGGGCGGAAGCCTTATGCCACAACCGTACGTCGATTTGCGGGGGAGGAATGTGGTGTCACCGCCAGACACCACACTTGCTAGGTGGTAGCCTTTAAATCGGCCGCGGTCCGGTAGTATAAGTCGGACCCGCGTGTCGCCACTATCAGTGATTGCAGACCGAGCGCCGCCACAAGGCAGGTCTAGAGACTTCCTAGCACTCGCCCCAGTTGTACAGCCGACTTTGCTAGCGATGGTTCACTGACTTCTACGCTCTCATTTGTCGAGACGATAGTTAGCATAGCCCTCAGCTACGTTATTTGCTACGACCTAGCAATGCGCCATTATCAGCACTATTGATATTGTAAACCATGTATAGTCAAGAGCGACGTTCGTCATTATTGGATTAAAGTTAAGTATTCCACCAGCTACGTCCGCTTTTCTCAATTCTAATTCCCTTGTCATGTTCCAGACCTCACGCCAGCCTGCGCGAGCTAAAAAGCGTGCATTTCGGCCTCTGTAGTAACACGGTGTTGGCTCTCCTGCCAACCACAACAGTTTCTCCTGACGTCGTCGTGGAAGAAGTTTTCATTTAAATCAGACAGCATCCACCCTCCCAGGATGTCCACATAGTTCCCCTGCCCCCCCCCCCCCCCCCCACACACACACACACATAGGGCCCATATAGCTACAGGCAGATTACAATATTCATAGCAAGCGCTTTCACTTCTGATACTTCATATGTACCAGCAGTGAAACAATATTTTCAGTGTTTACATTACGAGCATATAACCAGACAATATCGCAGTTAATATCGTTGGTGTTGATGTGGCAGTCAACATACCAGGACCACTGTCACAAGGCCAGCATATCTTGCATACATTGGGATGATGGGCAAGGACGACGGATAAAAATGTAGTGTTTCTGTTTAGGAAGTAATTTAATGAATCAGCATCTCAAAACAGCTCGAGCTTTAAAGAGACTGGCAATTATCTATGAAATGCAACGTATTCTCAGGCTGTTCAGTCTTCCCTTGTGTCTTCCAATACTAACCGTCCCTCAGATTGAACCATATGGACATACAGAAATGAGAACAGAATTGTATCCCCACCCCTCCTCCAAATTATTTCAACAAGAGCTTCAGAAGAAACAAAAAGGATTGTTGAGGCTCCCAGAGTCACAGTGTAATACTTGTGACGTACATCAACAAACTGCAAATTACTCACTCCCGGAGCAGCATTGCAGGCAGGGAACACACTGCGCCCAAAGAAAGAAAGAAAGGTATTAAAGGAATAACTGACATTTATAAATAGACCCTACAGAAAGTTTTGGAAATGCGACCCAAGTACCAAACGCTCTTCAATATTAAAACCACAGACTGAACTTCTCAGGATTTCAGTGATATTCTGGCTGGAAAACTGTGCAATTTGCTACATAGTTCGACAGAACGAATACGAAGTGAAGGAAACATACAGTCGTCTTTAGTAAAATTGTCGATTATTAACCATCTAATACCAAGTTACGGCGGTTAACATTTTTAGCGCAACATCCGCGCCGTTATCTCAAAGAACGTTTAGTGTTGCGTGGCGGCTGTAGCAATATCGGGAACATGGTTCCCACCAAATAAACAATGTTTGCTTAATTTTATCCATTGTTTGCAGTGTTCCTTCCGTGATTGTGCTACTTTTGTAATAATAAAGAACCACCACCTTCAGCTACAACTCGTGAATTTTTAAATGCACGATACATTTCGAGCCCTGGGAGCTCATCTTCAGCTGCTTTGGCTATCTACATCAAGTTTACATTTCTTTTAATTCTGGGCTAGTTCTACTATAGGACTATCGTTCTGGAGAATGTTTGTCTAGAAACATATGCTTTCAATTAAGCAGCGTGTTTGCACAAAGAAGTTTGACACAGCGCATTTTCGAACATAATTCAAAACTTGTTTTGTGCGTATTTGTACATAAACATTCCCCAGAAACGCATCGTGCATTTCAAAAAAATCACGATTTGTAGCTGAAGGCGGTTGTTCTTTGTTTTTACGAAACAATTTTTAGTGAGAGGCTATGCTACATGCAGGGCTGACAAAGACGATAGAAGTGGAGGAGTAGTGTATGTCGAATACTTTGGCAATTTCAATCTTGAACATCAGAAGAGATCTTTAAAAAACTATATTTATCGTTAGTGTACATCAAGACCGTTTGAAACAAAGCCTAAATGACCAAATAGTGTAGCTTTATGAACTGCTCAGACTAGACGTGGCTTCTCCTATTGACAGCAAAATGCACGAGCCACTGAAACTGCTGTTTCATAAACTTTTAACGGAAAATTCATTAGAGTAGTGTTTCCCCAATGTACAGGTAGTCTTACGCAATTACATGTCTTTAACCATCATCATTTGCAGAAGAGAACGTTCTTTTTCAACACTGAAGCGCATTAAAAATGATTTAAGGAGTACAAAAGGACAGGAATGTTTAAAATACCTCACCTTACTGGGCATAGAATTTGATTTGTTTAGAGACATTGATGTAACCAGTGTTATCTCTAAATTTGTCCAAAATAAATCAGGAAAAGTTGTTCTGTAAAGAGACGTCATATTTCGCATCGTCAACTTTGAAGCTTAAAGCAAACCAAGGGCTTCCTCTTAACAATCGCTGAAGTTCCCGCGTGGGCTTAATCCGGCGAAGCTCATATTAGTTGGAGCTGCACATATAAAGAAAGAATGGGTGAATCCGTCCTCGCGTTGTTGGATAGTACATCGCTGTTATGAATCATGGCTCCTCAACAACGGTTACTGTTTCTGGGAGAGAAAATTCTGCATTCGACGTAAAACTATGCTCCCCATGCTATTCCAAGCACTTCAGGATGCTCTAAAGTCGGATCATTGTCCTATGCGTTTGAAAAGCGGGTGTGAATGTAATCGTTATCAGTATACAAACCATACTGCAAAAATAGAATGTTAGACAAGCAAACTGGCAACGTTATCACGAAATTATAACACGAGAAATAAAAGAAATTTGTATTATTCCCACGCGAACTGATGTGTGTGGGAAGATGGACTCACTACTCGAACGAGCAGCCAGTATCCATCCACTAATAAAAACCAATACAAACTGCTGGCACCCACCCGGATAGCCATGCGTGTTAAGAGCTGTTTCCCGGACGGGGAGGTTCTCCGACCTTGGATCTAATCTGTCCGGAGGATTAACGATTAGGGTCGATGTGCCGGACAGCCTGTGAGGCGGGGTCCTTCCAAACCTTACCTCACACATTATCTTGCTTTGCATACGCGATTAGCGTAACAAAATTTTATTTCTCCATTCTTGCTTTCCGAATCGTTCTCTGTTTATCATGTACTACTCGCAGATTTACGGATGTACAGTCGTGAACAAAACAAGCGAGACCCCTCGCCTTTTCGTTATGCTGATCCGCACAGCTTTAAAGTCTGCTACACAGCATAATAGGGAAGGCGACGAAGTGCTACCAACATACAATGCACAGGCGTGAAATTGAAAAACAATCCGAACTTCGTCAGACTGTTTTCGATCATGTGTAAGACTATATTAATACTGATTAGTGGGTTAAACACAACACGTAAATGTAAGATATAAATGAAAGAAGAAACGCTAATTAGTATGGACTGTACTAATAAAATTAATTTCACTTTATCTAGATAACATAACTGCTTTAGAAAGATAAAGTACCCCAGATCGTTACGAATTGGCAAAATATTACGCGCATTCGGCCGCGAAACCGTCTGCGTCAACGTTCAGACCAGTGATACTGAATTACGGTTGCTGACCCAACATGAAAGTGTGCAAATTTAGCATTGCGTGAATATTCATAACGAAATTCAGTTAAAAATCATTCACTGCCACACTTAAGTCAGTTCAATAATTGACAGGAGCAGAAAACTTGGTAACATTAGTAACAATTTGATACTTTGAAACAGTTACGCGTGGTGTACGATGAGTGCACTCTGTTGAATGAGGAATACATTAAACATGAAAGCTGCGTCCAGTAACAGTAATAAACTTTCGCTTACATGACAAAACACAAGTCGGAATACTGTAAATTCATCTCAGTGCCCAGTAAAACTTTTGTGGAGAAGCCAAACGAAAGACGGCGTTTTATTGGCCGCACGCAACAGGTCTACTGAAAACAATACCTACACTACGTTTGTCCGTCCACTGCTATAGTATTCCTGCGCGGTATGGGATCCTTGACAGACGTGATTGACGGTGCAGGCAAAAGTCCTTTACTACTTTAAGTGTCTTATTTCCTAATCTAATTCCCTCAGCATCACTCTACTTAATGCGATACATTCCATTATCCTCGTTTTGCTTTTGTTGATGTTCATCTTATATCCTCCTTTCAAGACACTGTCCATTCCGTTCAATTGCTCTTCCAAGTCCTTTGCTGTCTCTGGCAGAATTACAATGTCGTCGGCGAACCTCAAAGTTTTTATTTCTTCTCCCTGGATTTTAATTCTTACACTATATTTTTCTTTTGCTCCCTTTACTCCTTGCTCAATATACAGACTGAATAACATCTGAGACAAGCTACAACTATGTGTCACTCCCTTATGAACCACTGCTTCTCTTTCGTGCCACTCGACTCCTGTAACTGCCATCAGGTTTCTGTACAAATAGTAAATAGCCCTTCGCTCTCTGTATTTTACACCTGCCACCTTCAGAATTTGAGAGACAGTGTTCCAGTCAACAGTGTCCAATGTTTCTGTAAGTCTACAAATGCTAGAAATGTAGGTGTTCCTTTTCTTAATCTGCCGGCCTGTGTGGCCGAGCGGTTCTAGGCCCTTTAGTCTGGAACCGCGAGACCGCTACGGTCGCAGGTTCGGATGCTACCTCTGCCATGGATGTGTGTGATGTTCTTAGGTTAGTAAGGTTTAAGTAGTACTAAGTCTAGGGGACTGATGACATCAGATGTCAAGTCCCATAGTGCTCAAAGCCATGTGGACCTTTCCTTAATCTATCTTCTAAGATAAGTCGTAAGGTCAGTATTGCCTCACGTGTTCTAACATTTCTCTGTAATCCCAACTGATCTACCCCGAGGTTGGCTTCTACATGTTTTTCCATTCGTCTGTAAAGAATTCGTGTTAGTATTTTGCAGCAGTGACTTATTAAACTGATGGTTCGGCCATTTTCACACCTGTCAACTCTTGCTTTCTTTGGGATTGGAATTACCACATTCTTATTGAAGTCTAAGGGTATTTCACCTGTCTCATACACTTTGCTCACCAGATGGTAGAATTTTGTCAGGGTGGGTCTCCCAAAGCTTTCAGTAGTTCTAATGGAATGTTGTCTACTCCTGGGACCTTGTTTCGACTCAGGTCTTTCAGTGCTCTGTCAAACTCTTCACGCAGTATCGTATCTACCATTTCATTTTCATCTACATCCTCTTCCATTTCCATAATATTGTCCTGAAGTACATCGCCCTTGTATAGACCCTCTATATACTCCTCGCACCTTTCTGCTTTCCCTTCTTTGCTTAGAACTGGGATTCCATCTGAGTTCTTGATATTCATACAAGTGGCTCTCTTTTCTCCAAAGGTCCTGTAGGCAGTACCTATCTTACCCCTAGTGAGATAAGACTCTATATCCTTACATTTATCCTCTGGCCTCCCTGCTTACCCATTTCCTTCCTGTCGATCTCATTTTTGAGGCGTTTGTATTCCTTTTTGCCTGCTTCATTTACTCCATTTTTATATTTTCTCCTTTCATCAATTAAATGCAACATCTCTTGTGTTACCCAAGGTTTTCTACTACCTCTCATCTTTTACCTGTTTGATACTCAGCTGCTTTCAGTATTTCATCTCTCAAAGCTAAACATTCTTCTTCTACTGTATTTCTTTCCCCCAATCCTGTCAATTGTTCCCTTACGCTCTCCCTGAAACTCTGTACAACCTCTTGTTCTTTCAGTTTATCCAGGTCCCATCCCCTTACATTTCCACCTTTTTGTAGTTTCTTCAGTTTTAATCTACAGTACCTAACCAATACATTATGGTCAGAGTCCACATCTGCCCTTAGAAATGTCTTACAGTTTAAAACTTGGTTCCTAAATCTCTGTCTTGCCATTATATGATCTACCTGAAATTTTCCAGTGTCTCCAGGCCTCTTCCACGTATACAACCTTCTTTCATGATTCTTAAACCAAGTGTTACCTATGATTAAGTTAATCCCTGTGCAAAATTTTACCAGACGGCTTCCTCTTTCATTCCTTACCCCATTACATATTCACCTACTACTTTTCCTTCTCTTCCTTTTCCTACTATCGAATTCCAGTCTCCCATGACTATTAAATTTTGATCTCCCTTCACTATCTGAATAATTTCTTTTATCTCATCGTCCATTTCTTCAATCTCTTCGTCATCTGCGGAGCTAGTTGGCATATAAACTTGTACTGCTGTGGTAGGCGTGGGCTCCGCGTCTATCTTGGCCACAATAATGCGTTCACTATGCCGTTTGTAGTAGCTTACCCGGCCTCCTATTTGTTTATTCATTATGAAACCTACTCCTTCATTACCCCTATTTGATTCTGTATTTATAACCCTGTATTCGCCTGACCACAAGTCTTGTGCCTCCTGCCACCGAACATCACTAATTCGTACCATATCTAACTTTAACCTACCCATTTTCCTTTTCAAATTTTCTAACACACCTGCCCTATTAAGGGATTCGACATTCCACGCTACAACCCGTAGAACGCCAGTTTTCTTTCTCCTGATATTGCCATTCTCCTGAGTAATCCCCGCCCGGAGATCCGAATGGGGGACAATTTTACCTCTGGAATATTTTACCCAAGAGGGCAGCATCATTTAACCATACAGTAAAGCTGCATGCCCTCGGGAAAAATTACAGGTATACTTTCCCCCTTGCTTTCAGCCGTTCGTCGTACCAGCACAGCGAGGCCGTTTTGGTTAGTGTTACAAGGCAGGTCAGTCAGTCATCCAGTCTGTTGCCCCTGCAACTACTGAAAAGGCTGCTGCCCTTCTTCAGAAACCACGCGTTTGTCTGCCCAGTCAACAGATACCCCTCCGTTCTGGTTGCATGTTTCGCTGAAACACGGAAGCCTCCCCACCAACGGCAAGGTCCACGGGTCATGGCGGGGAGAATACCATTAAGAAAGATATTTTGTAAATGTGATGAATGGCTGTGTGGCTATGGTCAAATGATAGTAAAGGAAAAAGAAAACGTTGGAAGTCATCAGTAAAAACTGGAGTTGCGTGGATGCATTTACTAGCCGTGCCGAGTTATGTACTTTATTTAAAATAGTGCTTAAGTATAATAGTCTTGCATTAAATATATTCACAGTTGCGAATATAGACAACCATCAGCTGTATAGTGAAATGACTGCAATGAAAATCTGTCGGATCGGGACTCAAACCCGGATTTCCCCCTTATCACGACCGGTCGCCTTACCTTCTTTTCTTTTTTCTTTTTTTTTTTTTTTTTTTTTTTTCTTACTGCTTTGGTTTGTTACTGTTCGCTGCATTTGGTCTGAGCGGACTTCACATGACGCCCTTTCTATTTCACCGTTGATCCATTAACTCAGGGTTTTCATTTTTTTTTTACTGTAGAGAGCAGTCAACCCTCTGATCGAATACTCTGACCTACCGTGCCGGGTACCGTTAGGTCATCCTAACACGACTCACTCCCAGACCCAAAGTCTTTTATGTCGTCAGTCATGTGTCTTTAACCTGTACCCGTACATCCATTGTGTGTATTCTCGTACAAGCGACACATTTTACTTGAACGTCGCTTGTCCGGTGTCGGGCAGTGACTGTGTTTTTCATGCATGTCCGAACGAACGTTTCATTGCACTCCTGAACAACAGTCACTGCAATATCCTATAGTAGTCGAGAAGTCGAGGAGGATGATGATGATCGTAATCATGACGGTCTACATCTACATCGATACTCTGCAAATCACATTTAAGCGCCTGGCAGAGGGTTTATCGAGACACCTTCACAATTCTCTATTATTCCAATCTCGTATAGCGTGCGGAAAGAACGAACACCTATACCTTTCCGTACGAGCTCTGATTTCCCTTATTTTATCGTGGTGATCGTTTCCCCCTATGTAGGTCGGTGTCAACCAAATAATTTCGCATTCGGAGGAGAAAGTTGGTAATTGGAATTTCGTGAGAAGGTTCCGTCGCAGCGAAAAACGCCTATTTTAAAATGATGTCCAGCCCAAATCCTCTATTTCAGTGACTCTGTCCCATATTGCACGATAATACAAAACGTGCTGACCTTCTTTGAACTTTTTCGATGCACTCCATCAGTCCTATCTGGTAAGGATCCCACACCGCGCAACAGTACTCTGAATGCGGACGGACAAGCGTAGTGTAGGCAGTCTCTTTAATAGATCTGTTACATTTTCTAAGTGTCTTGCCAATAAAACACAGTCTTTGGTTAGCCTTCCCCACAACATTTTCTGTGTGTTCCTTTCAATTTAAGTTGTTCGTTATTGTAATTGCTAGGTGTTTAGTTGAATTTATAGCCTTTATATTTGACTGATTTATCGTGTAACCGAAGTTTAGCGAATTCATTTTGGAACTTATGTGGCTGACCTCTGTTTTCGTTATTTAGGGTCAACTGCCAGTTGTCGTACCATTCAGATATCCTTTCTAAATCGTTTTTCAGTTTGTTTTGATCTTCTGATGACTTTATTAGGCGATAAACGACAGCGTCGTCTGCATACAACCTAAGACGGCTGCTCAGATTGTCTCCCAAATCGTTTCTATAGGTAAGGAACAGCAGAGAGCCTGTAACACTACCTTGGGGAAAGCCAGAAATCACTTCCGTTTTACTTGATCACTTTCAGTCAGTTACTACGAACTGTGACTTCTCTGATAGGAAATCAGATATCCAGTAACATAACTGACACGCAATTTCACTATGAGCCGATTGTGTGGTACGTCGACGACGAAGACGACGCTCGGCATCATGGCCATCAGCGTCCTGGTGGAATCTGAACTCAGGCATTCAGTAAAACGGACGGAATCTTTCCTCACTAGCAATCTAATTCCGACGATGTTGAGTACGCTGGTGTAGCCCATGTTACCATTTGTTGTTCGGCTTGTTACAAAAGCTTTTACAGTTATCTCCATTTGTATTTTCATTTTCTTAAATACATTTTACGTTGGCAAAATTATTTGTTGTGAGAATTTTTGAGATACTGATATAATTTCTTTGATTTTACATTGATCGGGCAAGCAACATTTAACTTTATGGAGAATATTTGGCGACAGTCGATACAATGGTGGTTGGTACACAAATACAAATCCAGTATAATAAATGAAAAGCACTAGCTTGCTTTCGTTCTACAATATTACTTTTATTGTGTTAACCGGCTTTCGGCTTATAAGGCCATCTTCAGACATTTACTGCGTGTAGTCACCAAACAAGTTACAATGTTTGCAAACAGCTTTATTGTAAGAGAACTAACACGACTAGCCTGAAGCAGAAACATTCAGTAACATCTTTGACAATGTGGTGCTAATGCAATGAAGAACTAGAAATTGAACAGTAAATAAATAAAAATGGAGTAGACAGGAAAAACTTTAACACAAAATAGGAACAGCATGCCTATATAACAGTTACTGTTACTAAACAAAACTAATAAAATAAAATGAAATTAGAAAAACTGCAACTACAGACACAGTAATACCTTCTTGCTCACAACACCTCATAGCTCACAAACATGCGGCACTCAATGGTACTCCGTCTCATATCTATCCCCATGTCCAGAGATGATTTTAGAGTTAGATACAATAAAATTTTTTGCCACAGCCAATGGCTACAGTCCAGTTCGTGTTGACCACATATTGCATAGGAAACAAAAACGGAAAATTATACCCCTTCTCGATGCCCTACCTGCTTCCTCATCCACTGTCTGCAATAAATTGTGTACACTACCATATCTAGGTGAGGTGTCACAGATTGTAGCCAAAGCACTGAAAGCCTGCAAGTATAGGCCTTCCTGCTATGTTAAGAACACGACAGCCCAGGGGATTTTTAATAGCAAAGATAAGATTCAGTTATTAGCCAATAGTGGGGTATGCAAAATGACCTGTTTTGATTCTGACAAATTTTACATCGGTCAGTCAGGCGGAGACATAGCAACTAGGCTGGCTGAACATGAATCCAGCTGCATGTTGCAGAATTCTGACTCCGCATTTGCTGAGCATGTACTGACTGAGGGTCACAACTAGCAGCCAGTGTCCCATGTACTTCACTTAGCAAACAAAGACTAGAAACTCAACCTGCTGGAAGCCCTGGAAATTAACAAACATCTTGCTCACAGTCCAGATCTAATCCTAAATGACCAGAAACAGCTCAACACCTCCGACTCTTAAACTTCATATAATCATCTCTGTCGTTTATTAGTTAGCACATTGTCTGTTCCTACATATTCTCATTTTCCTGTATTCATGAAGTTCTTTTGTTTTATTTAAGTTGTTTATGTATTCCATATAGACTGTAGTTTCAATTGTTAAGGTTTTCTTTTAACTGGTACTTGTATTACTGTCCATGTTTAACACCTCCTGTAGTTGACTCATCAAATACTGTTCATATTTTACTTGGTACATATCTTTAATGCAAACTGTTACATAGCCACAGTTTTGAATATAATGTTAATGTGCAGTACCACCACACACTCAAAGATTGCATTTTCTGTATGTTCCCTCAAACGGCTCCATCTCCCTTCATTTATTTATTTCTGTTTATCTTACTGATATTACTTAAGTTACTTATGTATTCTGTAGTTACATTAATAATTGTTTCTTCTTTTAATTGGTTTCTGTATCACTCTCCATGTTTTATACCACCTGATGTAACCTCGTCAAGTACTAATTTTATTTTATTAGTTTTGTTTATTAACAGAAACTGTTATGTAGGCTTGCTGTTCCTATTTTGTGTTAAAGTTTTTCCTGTCTACTCCATTTTTATTTATTTACTGTTCAAGTTCTACTTCTTCATTGCATTAACACCACACTGTCAAAGATGTTACTTACTGTATGTTTCTGCTTCATTCTAGAAGTGTTACTTCTCTTACAATGCTGTTTGCAAACATTGTAACTTCTTTGGTGACAATACTCAGTAAATGTCTGAAGATGGCCGTGCAAGCTGAAAACCGGTAAACACAATAAAAGTAATATTGTAGAATAAAAGCAAACTGATGCTTTTCATTTATTATAATGTTGTTCTACCAAGAACAGACGGAAGATTCTGTTAACATAAATCCAGTATGTTTGGTACGTCTAATTTGTTTCAGAATTTACAGTTTGTGGTTTGTTATAATATGAGATAATGGATAAAGTTGCTAAAGGAGTAGGGAGCTGGTTGGGGAGTGGTACGGTGTAGGACAAATCAAATTATATTTCCATAAACAACACTTTATTATCTCTTCGACGAAGCATTCTCTTAATAGCGAAAGATAACAATGAAGGTGTAAGAATAGATTACCTGTAAGTAGAAAATTAACACAAAAATAAGTAAGTACAATTTTCAAAATTTTAAATTCACAGAACAATTCTGTAATAATAATAATCTTTAACATCTTAATAGGAGGCCTAGGTCCAATTACGTCGTTTCCGAGTAATTCACCGGAAAACAAGTTGGCCCACAGAAATATGTCCTCAATATGACGTAACCAGCGAACAGGCTACATTTTTGTTTTTTAACACAACTTAATTCCCTGCCCACGACCATTCATATGCCTGTAACAAGTGAAACCTCTCAGAACGATAGACATACGTAGGGTGTTGAACTTGGGTGCAGGTGATGCTCTCTGTGAACGCGAAAATGATTTTAGATTTTAAAACACTCTACCGACTTACACATTTCAATGGCACAATCACAGATTAAATACACTACTGACCATTAAAATAGCTACACCATGAAGATGACGTGCTACAGACGCGATATTTAACCGACAGGAAGAACATGCTGTGATATGCAAACGATTAGCTTTTCAGAGCATTCACACAAGGTTGGCGCCGTTGGCGACACCTATAACGTCCTGAAATGAGGAAAGTTCCTAACAGATGTCTCGTACACAAACAATAGTTGACCGCCGTTTCCTGGTGAAACGTTGTTGTGATGCCTCCTGTAAGTAGGAGAATGTGTACCATCACGTTTCCGACTTTGATAAAGGTCGGATTGTAGCCTATCGAGATTGTGGTTTATCGCATCGCGACATTGCTGCTCGCTTTGGTCGTGATCCAATTACTGTTAGCAGAATATGGAATCGGTGGGTTCAGGAGGGTATTACGCAACGCCGTGCTGGATCCCAAAGGCCTCGTATCACTAGCAGTCGAGATGACAGGCATCTTATCCGCATGGCTGCAATGAATAGTGCAGCCACGTCTCGATCCCTGAGTCAACAGATGAGGACGTTTGCACGACAACAACCATCTGCACGAACAGTTCGACGACGTTTGCAGCAGCATGGACTATCAGCTCGGAGACCATGACTGCGGTTACCCTTGACGCTGCATCACAGACAGGAGCGCCTTCGATGGTGTATTCAACGACGAACCTGGCTGCACGAATGGAAAAACGTCATTTTTTTGGATGAATCCACGTTATGTTTACAGAATCATGATGGTCACATCCGTGTATGGCGACATCGCGGTGAACGCACATTGGAAGCGTGTATTTGTCATCGCCATACTGGAATATCGCCCGGCGTGATGGTATGGGTGGCATTGGCTATACGTCTCGGTCCCCTCTTATTCGCATTGACGGCACTTTGAACAATGGACGTTACATTACGGATGTGTTACGACCCGTGGCTCTACCTTTCATTCGATCCCTGCGAGACCCCACATTTCAGCAGGATAATGCACGACCGCATGTTGAGGTCCTGTGCGGGCCTTTCTGGATACAGAAAATGTTCGACTGATGCCCTGGCCAGCACATTCTCCAGATCTCTCACCAACCGAAAACGTCTGGTCAATGGTGGCCGAGCAACTGGCTCGTCACAATACGCCAGTCATTACTCTTGATGAACTTTCGTATCGTGTTGAAGTTGCATGGGCAGCACCTGTACACGTCATTCAAGCTCCGTTTGACTCAATGGCCAGGCGTATCAAGGCCGTTATTACGGCCAGAGCTGGTTGTTCTGGGTACTGATTTCTCAGGATCCATGCACCAAAATTGCGTGAAAATGTAGTCACATGTCAGTTCTAGTATAATATATTTGTTCAATGAATACCCGTTTATCAGCTGCATTTCTTCTTAGTGTAGCAATTTTAATGGCCAGTAGTGTAGCTTTAGCAGTAAGATTTGAAATCATCGGCCGTAAATAATTAAGCTTAGTTCAAGTCGTTCAGATTATTAACTCCGTTATAAAATGAACTGTGAGCTCTAGTTGATATTGTAGGGAAAGGTCACTTGCCAACACGGCAGTGCAATTAAAGCAGAACCGCCGTAAGGCAACTAAACCTCGTTAAATGTTCAGTTAGAGGAATTAACAGTAAATACAGTTAATGGCTGTGTACAGTCAACAATATGGACACTACATACATCAGTTTATCCCACTGGGGCTGCAGAGGGAAACAAACACGCAGCGCATTAGCAAAACAAGACGCGGGAACACTCAAGTGCAGTATAACAGTAAACAACTTGTAGTGAAGTGCATACATGAAATTATGCAGCCAGCGGCTTCACAAAGCAGTAAGAGTCCTCTGACCAATGGTGCATAAAGGATTAAACATAACACCGAGGTGGCTCTTGTTCCGTTTTGTTTTTTAATTAGCTGTGAACTTCGTTCCACTCGAAGGCGCAAAGGACAATACAGCAAGTCCCGCTTCCGGGTCCTCTCTTGCATTCAACATAACAATAATTCTGAAGTGACTATTAGTTCCCCTGAAACAAACAAACTGCATTAATCCTAGTATTCCTAAAACAAGAAAACATATGCACCAACGAGTAGCGCAAGATTTGCGAGTACAAGATATACAAACGCCAGGAAAATTTTAGAGGAATTAGTCGAGCACTCAGATTCCTAGACAATATGGAAACGCGGGTCTCGTACAGTCACTAACAAGCCACACCACTCAGCATAATGAGAACAGATTGTCGGTAATAAATTTAAGGATTATCCCCAGTTCGCCACAAGTCGCGGAAAGTGTTCAAAAGGGCTGGAGACAGCCCAGTACAGAAATAAACGAGCGCATACTCAATCGCTCAAAAGTATTCGATCACCAATCACAGCTATGGATTTCTGAGTAAAATAGAAATTTCGTTTTGAATATTCTGTGATATCCGCGTTCTGATAATAAAACAAATACAAACATGTAAAGACTAAGTGCTCCCATTGTGTATTTGACTGGTTGTTCCCATAGAGGGGCACCGATGAGTATCTACAACAACACTGACGTACCGTTACCTAAGATGGTTCTGTTTGAATAAGCCTGTATTTCAGTTGTCTGTGCAGCAATCAGTTCGGATTGGTTTAGAGTACATTGCGTCCATACAACAGTGTGTTTGTATACGTGATCAGGGTCATGCCATATTACCTCTTAATGAGACGGAAACAGGACACTGGAACTCAGAAAAATAATATTGTTGTTGTAGCTGTGGATCATGAAAGCTATTCGAGTAGGACAACAGCAACAAAGACTGGCGTAGGTCAATCAACAGTGGTATATACACTGCAGTGGTTCAGGCAAACATCTACATCTGAATGTCTACTCTGCAAACCACCGTGAGGTAAATTGCCCGAGGTACGTTCCAATGCATCAGTTATCAGAGTTTCTTCCTGTTCCAGTCACGTATAGAGCGCGGGAAGAATGAGTGTTCGAATGCATCTGCGTGTGCGGCTGTTACTCTAATCTTATCCTCACGACCCCTGTGTGAGTGACACGTAGGGGGTTGTAGCAGTCATTTAAAGGTGGTTCTTGAAACTTTGTTGACAGACTTTCTCAGGATGGTTTACATCTGCCTTCAAGAGTCTGCCAGTTCAGTTCCTTCAGCATCTCTGTGATACTCTCCCACGGATTAAACAAACCTGTGGCCATTCGTGCTGCCCTTCGCCGTACACGTTCAATATCACTTGTTATTCCCACCTGGCACGGGACCCACACACTTGAGCAGTATTCTAGGATCTCTTTTGTAGACGTTCTGCACTTCCCCAATATTCTACCAGTAAACCACCTGCTTTGTCCACGACTGAACCTGTGTGATCATTCGGTTTCATATCCCTACAAAGTGGTACACCCAGGTATTTGTATGAGTTGTCCCATTGCAACAATGACTCATCGCTATTATAGTCACAGGATACTATGTTTTTCCGTTTTGTGAAATGCAAAATTTTACATTTCTGAACATTTAGAGCAAATTGCCAATATCTGCACCATGTTGAAATCTTATCACGATCTGACTGAAGATTTATGCAGCTTCTCTCAGATAAATGCATCACCCACAAAAAGTCTTATTTCATTCAAACTGTTTCTAATGCAAGTTTTTCGCGATATGGAAGACCCCAGATAAAATCATGGAATGGAGATCATTTCATGTGCGTACAGAGTAAATTCGCAAGGAAGTAAACAGTATTGGAGAAACTCCAGTCTTTGTCCCAACACTGCAACGCCGTCTTAGTGAACGATGTTTATTTGTGTGCATAGCGGCCAAAAATCCGCATTATGATAGCAAATTAGGGTCAAAAGACTTCAATTGGTACAGCAACATAAAAACTGGAGCGTTCAACAATCGACCAAGGTGTTATTCACGGAAGAATTTAGGTTTGAAATATTTGGAGGCCATCATCCACTATTTGTTCCTCGACTTCATGGAGAACATATGATGAGTCTGTATGTGATAGCAACAATGATGTGGGGATGTTTTTCGGATGATAAAGTTGGTGATCTAGTGAGTATTAATGAAACATTTTAGAAGGAACGGTTTCACAGGATACTGACCAAAAATACCGTTCCGTTTGCAAGGTGGGTACTTTGAAGAGGCTAAAATCAAAACCATATTGTACTGTACTTAATGACAGAGAGAGTAAATACACTACTGGCCATTAAAATTGCTACACCACGAAGATGGCGTGCTACAGACGCGATATTTAACAGACAGGAAGAAGATGCTGTGATATGCAAATGATTAGCTTTTCATAGCATTCACACAAGGTTGGCGACACCTATAACGTGCTCACATGAGGAAAGTTCCCGACCGATTTCTCATACACAAGCAGCAGTTGACCGGCGTTGCCTGGTGAAACGTTGTGATGCCTCGTGTAAAAAGGAGAAATGCGTACCATCACGTTTCCAACTTTGATAAAGGTCGGATTGTAGCCTATCGCGATTGCGGTTTATCATATCGCGGCATTGCTGCTCGCGTTGGTCGAGATCCAATTACTGTTAGCAGAATATGGAATCGGTGGGTTCAGGAGGGTATTACGGAACGCCGTGCTGGATCCCAAAGGCCTCGTATCACTAGCAGTCGAGATGGCAGGCATCTTTTCCGCATGGCTGTCACGGATCGTGCAGCCACGTCTCGATCCATGAGTCAACAGATAGGGACGTTTGCAAGAAAACAACCATCTGCACGAACAGTTCGACGACGTTTGCAGCAGCATGGACTATCAGCTCGGAATCCATGGCTGCTGTTACCCTTGACGCTGAATCAGACAGGAGCACCTGCAATGGTGTACTCAACGACGAACCTGGGTGCACGAATGGAAAAACGTCATTTTTTCGGATGAATCTAGATTATGTTTACAGCATCATTATGGTCGCATCCGTGTTTGGTGACATCGCGGTGAACGCACATTGGAAGCGTGTTTTCGTCATCGCCATACTGGCGTATCACCAGGCGTGATGGTATGGGGTGCCATTGGTTATATGTCTCGGTCACCTCTTGTTCGCATTAACGGCACTTTGAACAGTGGACGTTACATTTCATATGTGTTACGATCCGTGGCTCTACCCGTCATTCGAGCCCTGGGAAACCCTACATTTCAGCAGGATAATGCACGACCGCATATTGCAGGTCTTGTACGGGCCTTTCTGGATACAGAAAATGTTCGACTGCTCTCCTGCCCAGCACATTCTCCAGATCTCTCACCAATTGAAAACGTCTGGTCAATAATGGCCGAGCAACTGGCTCGTCACATTACGCCAGTCACTACTCTTGATGAACTGTGGTATCGTGTTGAAGCTGCATGGGCAGCAGTGTCTGCAAACGCCATCCAAGCTCTGTTTGACTCAATGCCCATGCGTATCAAGGCGGCTGGCTGTTCGGGGTACTGATTTCTCTGGATCTAAGCACCCAAACTGCCTGAAAATGTAATCACATGTCAGTTCTAGTATAATATATTTGTCCAATAAATACCCGTTTATCATCTGCATTTCTTGTTGGTGTAGCAATTTTAATGACCAGTAGTGTATTTATAGTGTATTTATTTTATCTATCTACTGAGTTTATATGATGTGTTTGTACATTGACACAAAATATATATATTTTCTATAAAAGGTGATCGAAAACTTTTGACCGGTAGTGTACATGCCCCACAGTATATCAGGCGCGCCACAGGAACATCACTTGCAAACTAGAAAGATAACCGGGATACCAGGGTTCTCAATACTTGTTTATCAAATTCAAAATTGCTGCTTGTACCTCGAAGTGCGTACTCCCCACAAAATCAACAGTCCTGAGGTGAGATCGATTCATATGCCAAGTTTGCTTCCTCCAAATGGTTTCGTGGCTGACAGTTTGAATTCCAGTCGGCGTCTCGGCGCCAACACACACTCCAAGGCAGACTACAGATTTCACTGGGTGTTAAGCCCACATGGACGTCAACACTTCCGCAGCAACAGCAGACCCCAAACTATGCGCAGTTCCGCCTACAGGACAAGATTCCCGAGTATGCCACGCATGTACATACATTGCTGCCCCCCCCCCCCCCCTATCCCCTGGCAGGAAGGAGTCCTTTGGTTACTCAGGAACTGGTCGGTCAGAAATTCACTGTGAATGACTACTATCGACACAAGTGAGTTGCCCTAATATGGAACGCACACTGTTCAATTGTGTTCCACTGAAGAGTAAACTACAGCAAGGTCATACCACATACTGTGAGGAAAACACTACTACCAAGAGAACTCATGTACAAAGGAAGATATTCACAACTAAAATTTTCTCGAGAGTAAGTTACAATAATGCAATCTCCCGCATTTGTCACATTCTTTAAAAAATTACGAAATTCTGAAACCGTATCCGAAGTTTTGCAATTTTATAGTATACCAATATGTACACTCTGCTTCCTTACACAAATGTTTATGGTGTTGACACATCCCCTTGGAAAAATTTAATTACAGTGCTGGAAAACCTCTACGTTATTTGATTTTCAAACAGCTGAGCAAAACGTAACGTACTCAGACATTCACTAAACTGACACACAACATTTTTAGCGCAACGCAATCTGACTTCCAATAATCCCTACAAAAGAATGGCCCTTACTAACAATAACCTATACCTTTCATGAATCACTTACCTCACAAAAACCTTCGTAACTCAAACTACTGCAATACAGCGAGCGCCAATACTGCCAGCTAAATAAAAGTTTCAAACTACTGAAGGCACTAACCACTGATCGGCATAGTTAGCAAATCAAAGATTTTGATAGAGAACAAACAATGTATTTACCTTAATAATGTTCAAAAGTCTTTATATATAATCAGTGAATGATATACAGCATTACAAATTTACTCTTTCTGATGGACACACGTCCAGATCATCAGCTCTCAAAATTCTGCCATCTCTCTCCCCACATCCACCACTGCTGGCGGCTCACCTCCAACTGAGCAACGCTACGCTCTGTTAGCATCCAACTGCCCAACACTAAAAAAGCAAATATTCCAACCACGCAAACCAGCCACTGACTGCACACAGCACAGTCAGTGATTTTCAAACAGAGCGCTACGTGGTGTTAACAACATAAAAACGTAAACAGCCTACTTACGTTACCAACATAAAAACCTGAACAGCCTACTTACAGTGTATAATCCGTTAATTTTATCATCACATTAAAACATCGATATTTTGATCGGTATAGAAATAATAAAAATTCATTGTCTCAAATGAGAAACGGGTCGACCGTAAATAGGCTCCTGTGAAGATAAACATACTTTGTTGCGGCTTGCGTGCCGATGATGAATTTAATCCAGAAACCTGCATTGGATTGTATTGGATACCCATATAGGGAAAGATTCTCAGCACTAAGCCCCTAAAACGAATGAGGCTCAGCACTATAGCCAGGTTTTGTAAATATGCACAGCAAGAGGACGGAGTTCGGAAATCGGCAGCTATTTTCAAACATGCAATTACTAATAACCCAAAGAACGAATAATACTTTCTTGTACTTTGGTTGTCCAGAAATTTTAGGGAATACTCAAGCATATCTATTTCATTAAATGGAATTGTCTATGAATGCTAGTGCACAGGGCAACTTTCGAAAAAAAAATGTGAATGCTTCTTCCAAAAAATTAAAATTCACCTAAAAAGAGCTTATTCAGGATTCTTTAGGAGCTATCCTCAAGTGCTTTCAAGCATTGCAGAATCACGCAAACACACAGTGCAGAAAAACGAAAACCTAACAGCATTTTTTTTAAAATTTTATGCTCACAATTTCTTTTCGAGAATGTAATATATTTACCTCGTTTCCAATACACATGCCAAAAATTCAGTCACCACCATTTTTAAAGTGTCATTAGTTTGTCGTTTGTTTGAAATATGGTCATACATTCCAGCTGTTTCGTGTGACTAATATCAAAAAGAATTTCAGAGTTAGACATTGTACATGCTACCCATGCGAAAAGTAACAGACGACTGGAGTGGTGCGGGTTGGGCCATAAGAAGGAACAGCTTTGTTCTCCCTTCCCTCTATCTGGCACATGTGAAAACTCCTGACCAATGTGATTTATGAATTAAGAATGCATTCAGTTAAGGGGCACTTATATTTGTAGGGCTGGTGGTTTTCTTTTTTTTCTTGATGTTTCTGATTTAAAGTGCTCAGGTGTACCCTTCTACCTAATCCTACTACGTTTGCCATCTGCACGTCGTGTCACAGCCCTGCCGGCCTCCTGTATGTGCCAGCCGCCATCAAAGCCGAGTTCCTAGTGGGACTCAGCGCCACAGTGCCACTCACTGATTGTCTTCTGTCTGAGGGCAGTCAGGTACAGGCTGATAGGTGTCTTAGAGTCCTGGGCCACACTGGGACGACATCTGGTCGATGATCTACATGCTGCTGAAGATGCTATCGACAGATTAGCTGCAAGGGACACAGCAGTCTACACATGGAGTTGCCAGGGCGCGTGCGAGTCCAAGGGGCCATCCCCTGATTGGGACGCCATTGTAGCACAACACGAGGCGTCAATGACGTCAACAGCCGTGGCCTACAGAGGCTGTCGGCTTCAGCACCGCGGGGACCGGCACAGCAGCACCAGGCAGAAGCCACCACCAATTCATCAAAACCGGCCAGGGTCAACGAGAAGAGGTGCGCCTGCCTCAGTAAGAGTTCTTTGTAACTGTTAACAGTGTTTGCTCTGAGCGTCACGCCCTGTCACCATCATTCATCATCCGACACTATGAAATACTGCAAGCCCATGAACGAGTCCAAGTCCATAACAGTGCTATGAGAAATCTAGCTAGAGTAAAACTCCAAATAAAGCTCGAATGTAGGTCGTCAAGAAGCAGGTAGTATGTACAATGTGTGTACATTGTACGCATTTAGACTGAATACGACACTGGCTTATCACTCTACGAGCAGCTTCATCCCTCTCTGGAGACCTGAATATCAGGGCACACGAACTGATGGGGATGTCATGCCTCTGCCTGTTGCAGTATGTGTGCTGACTGCTGTACATATATGGCACCACCGGCTGTAGGATAGAGTAAATGGTTTCGTTGACTGAGATGCTGACTACAGCAATTCACATTTGAATTTCTGGTGTCTTGTTTTCCTCTCGAAAAAACTCATGCTAAAAATGAATGAGGCCCATTTCCATATTTTGGGCCTTACAAAGTGGCAAGGACAGCATGTACGAATATTGGTCCAAGGGTATTGTGAAACAAGTATTTTGTTAGTAAACAGACAAATGAAAAGTTCACAGTTTTGGTGTGTTACAGGAAATAAGATCCACTTCTGGTAGAACGATACCGCCTCATTGTTGTCCAATTTGGCGCCCTTGGTCAATTTCTGATAAGATTCCAGTTTGGTTTGTGTCCAGTCAGTGTCCTACACAGTACCCTACATAGTGGTCCGGATTGGTGTCCAGCTCAGTCAGGTACAGGCTGATAGGTGTCTGGGACGACATCTGGTCGATGATCTACATGCTGCTGAAGATGCTATCGACAGATTAGCTGCAAGGGAACAGTTGGCGCTAAGCCAGGGGCATGACTGCTGTTAGCTAGCAGTCATGCAGTGTCTTAAGTGCTCTGGAAGGATGATTTCCGTAAGGTGTCGTGTGACATGCAGACACATATCTCATGGCATGTCAACTAAATGTACTGCCATGTGCACAGTGCCATGATCAGGTGCACGCACTGATAGCGGGTGATTCAGGTACTCCTTATAGAGCCTACTGGAGTCTGGTGTATACGCAGAGAAATATGTTGCCGTTGTCATCTGGCATGTAAATAGAGAGGCGTGTTGCTGTTGACATCTGACATGGATTGTAAGTATGGAGTGTGTACGATTGTGTGTGTGTGTGTGTGTGTGTGTGTGTGTGTGTGTGTGTGTGTGTGTGTGTGTGTGTGTGTGGCTTCAGCACAAGACGCCAAGGGTACAGCAACCCAGAAGCCATGGATGTGTTCCATCAAGTACTTTCGAGCCGAGCAGGCAGTCTGTTGAAGCCAATGAATGCAGATGACTGGAAGGCAGAGGACACACAGGAGGACAGGACAAGGGAACTGGGTAGGGGAAGCATTGCAAGCGATGAAAAAGCGAAGAATGGGTGTAAGGACATAAGGATCCCAAAGGGCAGAGAAGGTATCTGTGGCATGCGACTTCAGAGAGAAGCAGTCAGTGACACTAGAGGATGAAATGGAATGGTGAATGTGAAAAAAAGGAACAGAAGGAAGAGGAAAATCTATGCATAAAGGAAGACTAAATGTGACATGCATCAATGAGACATGAAAAGGAAACAGAAGACCCTTCCAGAAAGCTGGTGTCTGAGTGGGTAAAAGAGGCAGAGGAATGCCCAGAGATGTAGGCCTAGTGCCAGGTGTGGAGGCAGATGCAGGTGACGGCTCGGCAGGTGATCAGCAGGGTTCCATGGCAAGGGCATGGCAGGTATCTGGTGAAGAACAGTGTTAAGAGGGCTGGCCTAAGAGAGGCCAGAGGAAGTGGGAAAGACGTCATAGGGATGGTGGAAAGAATGCACCTCAATGCTACTTGACCTCAGAAGGGTGACAGGCCATGGCTGCATCCTTGTGTCAGTAGGATAGAAGGATGGAAGAAGCATCTGGCTCACAGCCAGAGGGAGCAGCAACTGAGCAGTGGGCAAGGCCAAGTGTAGTGAAGAGAGCCTCACAAACACTGACAAGCATCTGACATGGCAAAGATCTGAGCATGGAGTCACCCTTGAGGAGGTGGCCTTTCCATAGCCGCATCATCTGGGTGAAGCACCAGAGTAGTCAGTGGAAGTCAGGAAGGCAGCCACAATGTAGATCAGAGCAGAAGATGAAGCAAGAAGTAGACCTGGATGAGAAGAAACAGGCAGAGTTGTCAGGAAAGGGTAACCAGGTCGCTAAAGTGGGTAACATGAGGCACCGCTAGGCCTTGTGGCGAAACTTCTAAGACTGTAGAACAAAAAATACTGAGTAGGGCGGTGGCCCAGTAATGGAAGGAAAGCACTGAAGGCAGATATGAAAGTTCAGTGGCAGGCAGAATGATCGACGACATGTCAGGAGTGCGCCAACATGCCTAGATCAGCAAGACATGTAAGAGAGTAGAACAATGCTACTACTGGACGAAGAAGAGAGGGTTCATATAGAGGGCAGGCACTAAAGGCACAGGAAGCAAAGGACAGGATCCAATTGAGAGGGGAGCTTGAGTGGGCCAGTGGCGAGGGCACCAGAATGGTAGGTACCAGAGTGGGACGCACCAGAGCAGGAAATGCCACAGTGGTAGGAACTTGAGCAGGAGGGGCCAGAACCAGTGGAGGCCTCAATGCAAAAACTGACAGGGCCCCTGGTGCAGGAACTGGCAGGGCTCATGGTGCAGGAGCCAGTTTGGAGGAGGCTTCGAAGCTGGAGAGTGGCAGAGCATAATGAGGCAGGAAAGTCAGAGAGGGTGGTGACGTCAAATGAAGTGTCAGAACTAGAGGGCAGTGGAGCCTGAGGATATGTTACAGCATGAGAGGGTACTGGAGTCTGAGGATGCATTTGAGCAGGGCAGAGCACCAGAAACAGCGCTGCAGATAGTGATGCCATAGGCAGAAGAGCTGGAGGCATCCAGGAAGGAAACAACAGGAGGTATAGAAATGTGGAGAATGTGATGCAGCCCTGCAAGGAATGTGGGCCACAGCTCCCAAACATTGTCAAACTCTGGAGGAAGTGGAGGCAGTAACATGTATTCCTCAGCAGGCAGTGGAAGAAGGGAGGGGGGATAAGGTTGAGACAGATGAGGTGCTGTCAAAGAAGCTCAGTAGCGTGCAGAAAGTGCCACGTGTGATGCAGAAGCGGTCCTATTCCATCCATAACATGTTGGAATATTATCGCCAAAAAGTGCTGAGTCAAGCGAACAGTGTACTGGGGAAAACAGTGCAACTGCTGTCCCCGTAACTGGTAAAGTTGCAGGAGTGGGAGTCCTGGTGACGAGATGTTTTCACTGTGGGGCCAAACAAACCTTATTGTCATTCTTATACCTTGAACATTATGAGTTGGCAACGACAACATATAATATTGTTGATCCACTGGGGTACTGAAAGGAGCACTTTACTAGTAAACATAGAAATCAACAGTTCACAGCTCAGCTGTGAAACTGGAAACATCCACTTCTGGCAGAATGATAAGGTCCCTTTCTATTGTCCAGCTCGGTGTCCTTTGTCTGTGTCTGATAGGAGGCTGGTGTCTGGCTGGTATCGTAGACGATGGTCGAGGTTGGTATTCAGCTTGTCAGGTAGACGCTGCTCGGTATCTAGTTAGGAGTCCTGCGCTGTGCTGGTCGACGTCCGGCCAATGATGTGTGTGACACTGAAGACAGCTGTTGAAGACGCTACCGACAGATGAGTTGCAACTGAACATCCTGCGGCAGGCAGGGAGCATGAGTGCTTTCAGTTATCGGTCGTTCCATGTCATAAGTGATCTGGTGGAAGAATTTCCGAAGGAATCATGTGACATTGGAAGCACGTTATTTTTCTACTTGGGGCCCTTACGTTGTCACAGCGATGGATTTGCGGTCACGGTCCTAGCTATTCTGTACACCTGTGCCCTACAGCTTTTATCCAATGCCCCATTGACATGCCTGAAGAAAACGAACCCACTGTACGTTGGTTCGTGGTAATTATGAAGCACAAATCCATTGCAGGCAACCCTGCAAGCTCTTAATCATCGCCTGGACGTCGGGCCGTGCAGAAGGAGACGGGCTGTTCCGCCTGCGCTTAATGCTGGTGTCCACAGAAACGCGGCCACCTAGTCCGCTTTTACGGCGTCGTAAACAGACCGCTGCGCCGGCTGCACAGTGCCGTCGCGTGTTCCCACAGGGCACCACCCTGGAGCTCGTGATGTCACTGCTGCGATGTTGCGCGTGTATCAGCGCCCCTGCAGTCTCTCCGATACTTTTTCGTTCTGCTACCTCCGGAGACTATTGGCGCGCTGCCATGAGGTATCATGCCAGTTGCACAGCCACTCCTACCCTCTAGGTTCCACTGTAGAAGTGTGTGAATTCGTGACTGCAAACCCCGTTTCACTCGCCCTAGATTCCTGTTGCCACTAACATGCGAAACTGAGAGGAGGGCTACATACTGTACAAACTCATTATCTGTGTACATGATATCTCAGCTATCTCTTACCATCCCAAACAACGTTTTGTCCAAAATCAGAATAAAAGGAGTATCAAACAAATTTTGTTTAGCTAGCAGGCGGATCCTAAATAGCACACTGACTTTTTGTAGCTTCTTTTGTTATAAAAATTATAGACACCAGTTCGGTAATGAGCTACTTGAAGACCTGTTGAAAAAACGTACCACAGAGTAAAACTGACTTCGACACTCCAGTACTAGCACAAAGTGCAGTTGCTACCCGTGGTAACATAACTCTTCCACTTGCTGGAATTGACAGTAAACAAATGGAAACACAAGCAAACTGCACATAGTTTATTCAGTTAGCTGTCATTCAGTTGAAGTTCAGCAAGTCATACGTTTGTGTCACGATTGTTAATGGCCGTAATCCATTCTGTGTAATTCCAGTAGGCAAACTCCCGTGACTGCCGACTTGCACGGAATGGATTACGACCACACTAACGATGTGAAACATTCGCACAATTTCTACGGATATTCAACTAAGGGAAGAGCTGATCAATCATGATAGCGGCTACATCTCTACTAAACGCTGGGAACCCGTTATTAGTACGAGGACGGAAATACCCCACACAACGAACTGGGCTCAGAAGAGGTGGAGTGACAGCGGAGCTGCCGGCAACAGATGTACCTGGTCGCGACTTTAGGACGGAGCAATGTGTCAGTGAGTGAAGTCAAGGAGAAGACGCTACGCGCGGACTGCAGATAGAATGGCAGATCGCTGAGAAGGGGGAGGGGTGGAAGCGGTCATCTCATCAGCACACCTGATGATGGCAACGTGGTCGCTTGCCGAAATACTGTGCCCTTTAGGCACTGACATTCGACTCTTTACCCGCCCGTCAATTATTTCGTTATAAAGTGCACCAGGAGAAGCTGAAGAATCTCATCACATATCGCTATGAGGAAGAGAGGCAACGCAGCATAAAGACTTCACAAGTTGCTTCACTGGAGGAGCCATTTGATGAGTGCATTTATATTCCTTTTGAGATGAAATGAATTTCGCCAAGGAAACACATCAGATCGGCTCTGCGGCAGTCAGAAGAATCAAGAAACGTGGCAGCCCACCCATGATACGGGAAAGAGTACTCTTTACACGGTGGTGACTGGTCACGACCAACAAAGAACTCTTCAAATTAAATCTACAGATGGCAAACCGTTCAGTTCCTTGACGTGGAAATGGGTTGGTGATCTCACATGGACCAAATCGGTATTCGCGAAAAGGCAGGCCGCAGGACGTTAAACATCAAAATTCGCAGCCACATCAAAGAGACAATGTTATGACGCTCCCTACAAGACTATAATCAATCTCATTACCAAGCAGTTGGATGAGGAAGCAGCTAAAGTTCTTAAGAAAGAACTCAGTATTGCACACTCCTAACATCGCAACTATCACGGACATCGTTAATGCAGTGGAACTGCCAGCTGCACGAACTCCACTTGAACCCGCTGAAGGACATCGAGAAACCTGTGTGCTAGGGAAAGGTTTGAACTTCGCACCAACGCCTAAGAGTTTGCCAGTCGTTGATTTTAGTAGTTCTATCGAACAGGCTGTTTACAAACTACCTTCCGAGGCTGCGGAACAGGTTACGAGGGAAGCTTGTGTGTTGACTGGGAACCGTCTACCCAAGTGTAACATTACAGCAGCTGAGGCGGCTGCTTTACGTTCACTCAGATTGGATCCTGAATTGTTATTTTACCTGCGGACAAGGGAAACGCCACCGTTTTGTTGAACAAGCACGATTACATTCAAAAGATGCAGTACCTACTTTCTGATTCGGCGTGTCACAAAATCGGTGCTGACCCTACTAAGAGAGTTGAGAGAAAGACAAATAACCTCCTGAAGAAAAGTTCTTTGTGACAGGAGACTATCAAGAGTCTTAATTCTTACTGTGCTGTACCACCTAGATTATACGGCCTCTCTAATTTCCACAAAGAGGCAGTCCCGTTGAGGCCTATTGTTTCTAATATTGGTGCTCCGACATATCGTGTAGCTAAACATCTTGTTAGTTTGTTAAGCCCACTAGTAGGAAGGTGTGAACCCCACATTAAGAACTCTGCAGATTTCTTACATCGATTGTGTGGATTGCGTTTGAATGACTCTGATATTTTAGTCAGTTTTGATGTGGTTTCTCTTTTCACTCGCGTTCCTCTCTGTGATTCGTTGCAGCTAATAGAGGGTAAGTTTGGTGTCGAGTTAACAAATTTGTTTAGACATGTGCTGACTCCCACTTTTTATTCAATGGTCAGTACTGCGAACAGACTGATGGAGTTGCAATGGGAAGCCCGTTGTCACCTATTGTGACCAATTTGTTTATGGAGGACTTTGAGGAACGTGCACTGGAGTCAGCGACCTTGAAACCTGCGTCTTTTTTCAGATATGTACACGATACTTTTGTTGTGTGGCCCATGGTAGTGAGAATTTAAACCGGTTTTTTGAACATCTGAAATCAATCCACCCGAATATTCAGTTCACTATGGAGGTGGAAAAGAATGGATGCCTCCCCTTCCTTGATGTGTTGGTCAAAAGGAAGATTGATGGTACGTTGGGACATTCTGTTAATAGGAAGCCCACCTACACTGACTTGTATCTGCGAGATGATAGTTGTCACCATTCAGCTCAGCGTGAAGGATTACTTCGCACCTTGGTTCACAGGGCCCACGTTATCCTAGACCCTGAAAGTTTGGCAGCTGATCTAGCACATCTCGAAATCACCTTTCGTCAGAATGGTTATAGTGTGAGGCAGATCAAACGTGCGTTACGCCATCAGCCTTCTGCGTAACGGGTGAGTGACGATAGCAACGAAGTGGCACCTTAGTCCACTGCCTTTTTGCCTTACGCAGGAAGCATTTCCAACAGGATTGGCCGTATTTTGCGGAAATATGATGTGAAATGTGTTTTTCGACCACATTCTAAAGGATGATCTTGGTTTGCGTAAGGCTGGGGTTTATCGTATTCCTTGCAGTTGTGGCATGTCATATATCGGTCAGACAATCATGACTGTGGAAGATCGGTGTATTGAACATAAGCGTCACACACGCTTACAACAGCCGAGCAAACCCGCTATTGCAGAACATTGCCTTGACACCGGTCACCCTAAGGAATACAACAACACGGAGATTCTGGCTTGCACGTTCAGCTATTGGGATAGTGTTATTAAGGAATCTGTTGAAATCAGACTATCAAGCAACCTTATTAACAGAGATGGTGTATTTTGTTTAAATGATGCATGGAATCCGGCTCTGTCTCTCATCAAAAATCAGAGGGACGGAATTAGTGCTACCTCACTTGTTGATTAATAGTAACTATCGATATTTCTGATGTTGGTTATGTTTGGTTGTGTTGACACTTGTTCTGTGTGTGGTGTCTTCCTTGTTTCTCCTCTGTGAACCGAGGTATTAAATTTGCTTGCACATTTTTTCTTCCTTGCATTAGTGCCTTGAGAATGGCAGGGTGTGCTCTTGTCGAAATATCGGCGGTGTTCGACGACGTCACCCGGCAGCAAACCCGTAAGTTATTTGACCGAGAAACCTGTCGGGCTCTTTTTTGAATAAGATCCATGAAACCAAACATCTGTAACAGGGGGAGAGCAGTCATAAGGTAACTAAGAGAAGATCCAGATGTCGTGGTCCCACCAGTCAACAAAGGCAATGCAACTGTATTCCCATCTCACCACTATTATTTGCAGGGCCTGTTACAATACAAAGCATACCGGAAGACCGACACTGACCATACCAAGAGTGTAGGGAGGAAGACAGTGGTGCTTCTCAAATAATCCCTCCTGCAAAACCAAGTTGTTAGGAAGCTACGACAGAGAGCATCATTTCCACCGAGACTTTGTGGAATGCTGAAAGCTCACAAAGATGGAGTGCTTTTACGCCACATTGTCAACATCACTGTCGGAGCGATGTGTGACTGGAAAGTGTGGAGAGGAACGACTTGGCGGCGACGGCGAATGGAACGCCATACCGACTGGGGTTGGAGGGCGGCATAGATAGAAGCGCCGCACCGTTGGACGTTGGCGTTAGGATATTCACCGGTGAACTATTTCATTACTCCGGTCAACACCGACGAAAGCTTTTCCTAAATATTCGATTGCTGTATTAGCAGATTTGCCTCTCGCTAGTCTACCTTCTAGGATGAGTCGTAGGGTCAGTATTTCCGCGCGTCTTCGTACAAATTACTCAAATCAAAATAAGATCCGTGCATTTCTGCATACAGAGTGAAAATTATTTAAACTGACAAACAACCGGACACTGAAATATATTTTTTTCTCTAATTTCATATTTTCCGTAAGGATTTTATAGACGGGTTTTTTAGACGGGTGGAGGGATTATTCTCTGGATGAAAATTAATCTAACACTCTGTGAGGCTGCATGGACCAAATGGTTCAAATGGCTCTGAGCACTATGGGACTTAACATCCGAGGTCATCAGTCCCCTAGACTTAGAACTACTTAAACCTATCTAACCTAAGGACACCAGACACATCCATACCCCAGGCGGATTCGAACCTGCCGTAGCAGCAGCGCAGTTCCCGACTGAAGCGCCTAGAACCGCTCGGTCACAACGGCCGGTTTTGCATGGAACGATGAAAACACTTTTTTTAATGTGTTTTCCTGCGAGGACAAAAAGTAACGCATTTCTTTATTACAAGGGACAAAAACATTACCAGAACACAATTAATTAAATTACTACAGAGTTCTAAAATGCTTCCATTGACCAGTAACCAGAGGTTACTCGGAGCTTCATGTTCTGTCTAAAACCGCTCAAAGGCTGCAGGAATGTCCTTAATTCCTAGTGCTGCCGCTACTACCCGGGCAACTAAATCCTCTTCTGGATGAACGGTGGTTTTGTTAACAAGACTGCCAATGTATCGTCATACACAGGCCTTGGTAAAGGACCGCGATTGCTGATCCACTTTTCTGGAAACTGCGAAAGTTCAAGGATCGACGCACGAATGAAATGTGCCGGCGCCCATTTATGCTGAACCACATGAATTGTAATGTAGGCAGTGGCACGTCATCCAGCAACTCGGCCAATGCTCTGGCGAGAAGTTTTAATAATGCCCATCATTTAATGGCCCAGGTTTGGAAATATGGCCCAAATACACTACTGGCCATTAAAATAGCTACACCACGAAAATGACATGCTAAAGAAGCGAAATTTAACCGACAGGAAGAAGATGCTGTGATATGCAAATGATTAGCTTTTCAGAGCATTCACACAAGGTTGGCGCCGGTGGCGACACCTACAACGTGCTGACACGAGGAAAGTTTCCAACCGATTTCTCATACGCAAACAGCAGTTGACCGGCGTTGCCTGATGAAACGTTGTTGTGATGCCTCGTGTAAGGAGGAGAAATGCGTACCATCACCTTTCCGACTTTGATAAACGTCGCATTGTAGCCTATCGCGATTGCGGTTTATCGTATCGCGGCATTGCTGCTCGCGTTAGTAGAGATCCAATGACTGTTACCAGAATATGGAATCAGTGGGTTCAGGAGGGTAATATGGAACGCCGTGCTGGATCCCAACGGTCTTGTATCACTAGCAGTCGAGATGACAGGCATCTTATCGGCATGTCTGAATGGATCGTGCAGCCAGGTCTCGATCCATGAGTCAACAGATGGGGACGTTTGCAAGACAACAACCATCTGCACAAACAGTTCGACGACTTTTGCAGCAGCATGGACTATCAGCTCGGAGACCATGGCAGTGGGTACCCTTGACGCTGGATCACAGACAGCAGCGCCAGCGATGGTGTACTGAACGACAAACCAGGGTGCGCGAATAGCAAAACGTCATTTTTACGGATGAATCCAGATTCTGTTTACAGCATCATTATGGTCGCATACGTGGTAATTTTTTCAGATGAATCCAGGTTCTGTTTACAGCATCATGATGGTCGCATCCGTGTTTGGAGACATCGCGGTGAACGCACATTGGAAGGGTGTATTCGTCATCGCCATACTGGGGTATCGCCCGGTGTGATTGTATGGGATGCCATTGGTTATACGTCTCGGTCACCTCTTGTTCGCATTGACGGCACTTTGAACAGTGGACGTTACAGTTCGGTTGTGTTACGACCCGTGGCTCTACCCTTCATCCCATTCCTGCGAATCCCTACATTTCTGCAGGATAATGCACGACCGCATGTTGCAGGTCCTGTACGGGCCTTTCTGGATACAGAAAATGTTCGACTGCTGCCTGGCCAGCACATTTTCCAGATCTCTCATCAATTGAAAACGTATGGTCAATGGTGGCCGAGCAACTGGCTCGTCACAAAACGCCAGTCACTATTCTTGATGAACTGTGGCATCGTGTTGAAGCTGCATGGGCAGCTGTAACTGTACACGCCATCCAAGCTCTATTTGACTCAATGCCCAGGCGTGTCAAGGCCGCTATTACGGCCAGAGGTGGTTGTTCTGGGTACTGATTTCTCAGGATCTATGCACCCAAATGGCGTGAAAATGTAGTCACATGTCAGTTCTAGTATAATATATTTTTACCATGAATACGCGTTTATCATCTGCATTCCTTCTCGGTGTAGCAATTTTAATGGCCAGTAGTGTAGTCACCAACAGCATCTACCCAGACATTCACGTAGAATCGCAACTGATGATGGCGAGTAAATGTGGCATGTGGATTAATCTCACTCAAAAAATGCGAATTGTCGCTGTTGTACACCCCACCGCGACCGATCATTGCTTCACTATAAACAGTACAAAGGCCGGATATGTAGGATACATTTGACACTGTTCCAGGTACCACTGTGAGAAATGTGCTCTGAGAGAATAATCATCTGGTCCCAGATTGCGAACACACTAAGTGACTGTCGTCGCAACTGCCGTCTGCGACACGTCTGCTGTGCAGCGACCTACCTTAATTAAAGTATTAACTGTATTTTTCTTACTTGTCACTTCTTCTTCCGTGTATTTTTGCTTTTAGGAAGCTTTAATTGTCGAGTGCTAGTAATAGTGTTCCATAGATTTCGTGTTTGTTTTGAATACAGTCAGAGAGAGTCCTCAGCCATAGTGCCAGTAGTGCTAGCGTTGTTTTCAACACAGTCCACAGACAGGTAGTGCTATTTTCATTGTTTTCTACAAAAAGAATTAGCAGTCTAGTTAAAAGTTGATTAACTCTCTACAGTAAATTGATTTCTTAGGATGGATAGGATGTGTGACTGCTGTGAACGGACGCAGGAGGAGCTGGCCACTGTTCGCGAACAGCTGAACGTGCTGATGGCCGCGGTCAGCCGTCTTCAGGCTGCTGCCTCTGAGTGCAGCGGCAGTGGGGAGTCTGGTGCGTCGCACGGTACACCCCAGGTGTTACATGCTTCACCCACTGTCCCTGCTGTCGAGACATCTTCGCGAGTACCGGGCGCGGTTGGGCCACCCTCTCCCCAAGGGGAGTGGCGGGCTCAGCGCACGAGGAGGAGGGTCAATGTGGAGGCTGGCCGTGTGGCGTCGCCCGCTCTGCCTGTGAGTTGACATGTGGCCGCTCCTTCAGCAAGGTCCGAGCAGCCACACGGGGGAGGGGTTTATTAGTGACTGGGAGTTTCAAGATTAGGCGGGTGATGGAACCCCTTAGGGAAATAGCGGAAAGGTCGGGAAAGAAGGCCAGTGTTCACTCTGTCTGCCTTCCGGGGGGGTCTCATCCGAGAAGTGGAGGCCCTGCCGGCGGCGATAGAGAGCACTGGGTGCACCTGACGGCAAATTGTTGCTCATGTCGGCACCAATGACTCCTGCCTTCTGGGTTCAGAGGTCATCCTCAGTTCGTACAGGCGATTGGCGGAGTTGCTGAAGGCGGAAAGCATCGCTCGCGGGGTGGAATCTGAGTTAAATATTTATAGTAGCGTTCCCAGAACCGATCGCGGTCCTCTGGTTTGGAGCCGAGTAGAAGGCTTAAACCAGAGGCTCAGACGATTCTGCGGAGAGCTGGGGTGCAAATTTCTCGACCTTCGCTATCGGGTGGAGAAATGTACGGTCCCCCTGAATAGGTCAGGCGTGCACTACACGCAGGAAACGGCTACAAGGGTAGCGGAGTACGTGTGGAGTGCACATGTGGTTTTTTTTAGGTAAGAGAATTCCTTCCCTAGGCCCGACAAGACGCCTCCTGAGACGCGGCAAGGTAGGAGTAGGAAAAATGCAACAGGGAGTAACAATATTAATGTGCTAATAGTAAAATGCAGAAGCGTCTATAGAAAGGTCCCAGAACTGCTCTCATTAATAAACGGTCACAATGCCCACATACTACTAGGGACAGAAAGTTGGCTGAAACCATATGTAAACAGTAATGAAATTCTAAACTAAGATTGGAACGTATACCGCAGAGACAGGCTGGACAGTGAAGGGGGAGGCGTGTTTATAGCGATAAGAAGTGCAATAGTATCTAAGGAAATTGACGGAGATCCGAAATGTGAAATAATTTGGGTGGAGGTCACGGTTAAAGCAGGCTCAGACATGGTAATTGGATGTCTCTATAGGCCCCCTGGCTCAGCAGCTGTTGTGGCTGAGCACCTGAAGGATAATTTGGAAAATATTTCGAGTAGATTTCCCCACCATGTTATAGTTCGGGGTGGAGATTTTAATTTGCCAGATATAGACTGGGAGACTCAAACGTTCATAACGGGTGGCAGGGAGAAAGAATCCAGTGAAATATTTTTAAGTGCTTTATCTGAAAACTACCTTGAGTAGTTAAACAGAGAACCGACTCGTGGCGATAACATATTAGACCTTCTGGTGACAAACAGACCCGAATTATTTGAAACAGTTAACGCAGAACAGGGAATCAGCTGTCATAAAGCGGTTGCTGCATCGATGATTTCAGCCGTAAATAGAAATATTAAAAAAGGTAGGAAGATTTTTCTGTTTTCCAGAAGTGGCAAAAAGCAGATTTCAGAGTACCTGACGGATAAACAGAAAAGTTTTGTCTCAAGTACAGATAGTGTTGAGGATCAGTGGACAAAGTTCAAAACCATCGTACAATACGGGTTAGATGAGTATGTGACAAGCAGGATCGTAAGAGAGGGGAAAGAGCCACCGTGGTACAACAACCGAGTTAGAAAACTGCTGCGGAAGCAAAGGGAACTTCACAGCAAACATAAACATAGCCAACGCCTTGCAGACAAACAAAAATTATGCGAAGCGAAATGTAATGTGAGGAGGGCCATGCGAGAGGCGTTCAATGAATTCGAAAGTAAAGTTCTATGTACTGACTAGGCAGAAAATCCTAAGAAATTTTGGTCGTATGTCAAAGCGGTAGAACAAAATGTCCAAACACTCTGTGACCAAAATGGTACTGAAACAGAGGATGACAGACTAAAGGCCGAAATACTAAATGTCTTCTTCCAAAGCTGTTTCACAGAGGACGACTGCACTGTGCTTCCTTCTCTAGATTGTCGCACAGATGGAAGAATGGTAGATATCGAAATAGACGACATAGGGATAGAGAAACAATTAAAATCGCTCAAAAGAGGAAAGGCCGCTGGACCTGATGGGATACCAGTTCGTTTTTACACATAGTACGCGAAGGAATTTGCCCCCCTTCTTGCAGCAGTGTACCGTAGGTCTATAGAAGAGCGAAGCGTTCCAAAGGATTGGAAAAGGGCACAGGCCATCCCCGTTTTCAAGAAGGGACGTCGAACAGATGTGCAGAACTATAGACCTATATCTCTAACGTCGATCAGTTACAGAATTTTGGAACACGTATTACGTTAGAGTATAATGTCATTTCTGGAGACTATAAATCTACTCTGTAGGAATCAGCATGGGTTTCGAAAAAGACGATCGTGTGAAACCCAGCACGCACAATTCATCCACGAGACTCAAGATGGCCATAGACACGGGTTCCCAGGTAGATGCCGTGTTTCTTGACTTCCGCAAGGCGTTCGATACAGTTCCCCACAGTCGTTTAATGAACAAAGAGCATATGGACTATCAGACCAATTGTGTGATTGGATTGAACAGTTCCTAGATAATAGGACGCAGTATGTCATTCTCAATGGAGAGAAGTCTTCCGGAGTAAGACTGATTTCAGGTGTGCCGCAGGGGAGTGTCGTGGGACCGTTGCTATTCAGAATATACACTCCTGGAAATTGAAATAAGAACACCGTGAATTCATTGTCCCAGGAAGGGGACAGAACCACAGGCACATAGACACAGGCAACAGAGCATGCATAATGTCGGCACTAGTACAGTGTATATCCACCTTTCGCAGCAATGCAGGCTGCTATTCTCCCATGGAGACGATCGTAGAGATGCTGGAAGTAGTCCTGTGGAACGGATTGCCATGCCATTTCCACCTGGCGCCTCAGTTGGACCAGCGTTCGTGCTGGACGTGCAGACCGCTTGAGACGACGCTTCATCCAGTCCCAAACATGCTCAATGGCGGACAGATCCGGAGATCTTGCTGGCCAGGGTAGTTGACTTACACCTTCTAGAGCACGTTGGGTGGCACGGGATACATGCGGACGTGCATTGTCCTGTTGGAACAGCAAGTTCCCTTGCCGGTCTAGGAATGGTAGAACGATGGGTTCGATGACGGTTTGGATGTACCGTGCACTATTCAGTGTCCCCTCGACGATCACCAGAGGTGTACGACTAGTGTAGGAGATGGCTCCCCACACCATGATGCCGGGTGTTGACCCTGTGTGCCTCGGTCGTATGCAGTCCTGATTGTGGCGCTCACCTGCACGGCGCCAAACACGCATACGACCATCATTGGCACCAAGGCAGAAGCGACTCTCATCGCTGAAGACGACACGTCTCCATTCGTCCGTCCATTCACGCCCGTCGCGACACCACTGGAGGCGGGCTGCACGATGTTGGGGCGTGAGCGGAAGACAGCCTAACGGTGTGCGGGACCGTAGCCCAGCTTCATGGAGACGGTTGCGAATGGTCCTTGCCGATACCCCAGGAGCAACAGTGTCCCTAATTTGCTGGGAAGTGGCGGTGCGGTCCCCTACGGCACTGCATAGGATCCTACGGTCTTGGCGTGCATCCGTGCGTCGCTGCGGTCCGGTCCCAGGTCGACGGGCACGTGCACCTTCCGCCGACCACTGGCGACAACATCGATGTACTGTGGAGACCTCACGCCCCACGTGTTGAGCAATTCGGCGGTACGTCCACCCGGCCTCCCGCATGCCCACTATACGCCCTCGCTCAAAGTCCGTCAACTGCACATACGGTTCACGTCCACGCTGTCGCGGCATGCTACCAGTGTTAAAGACTGCGATGGAGCTCCGTATGCCACGGCAAACTGGCTGACAGTGACGGTGGCGGTGCACAAATGCTGCGCAGCCAGCGCCATTCGACGGCCAACACCGCGGTTCCTGGTGTGTCCGCTGTGCCGTGCGTGTGATCATTGCTTGTACAGCCCTCTCGCAGTGTCCGGAGCAAGTATGGTGGGTCTGACACACCGGTGTCAATGTGTTCTTTTTTCCATTTCCAGGAGTGTACATAAATGACCTTACGGATGACATCGGAAGTTCACTGAGGCTTTTTGCGGATGATGCTGTGGTATAACGTGAGGTTGTAGCAATGGAAAATTGTCCTGGAATGCACGAGTTGACAGCGAATTGACGCATGGTGCACGGAATGGCAATTGAATCTCAATGCAGACAAGTGTAATGTGCTGCGAATACATAGAAAGAAAGGTCCCATTTCATTTAGCAACAATATACCAGGTCAGCAACTGGAAGCAGTTAATTCCATAGATTATCTGGGTGTACACATTAGGAGTGATTTAAAATGGAATGATCATATGAAGTTGATAGTCGGTACAGCAGATGCCAGACTGAGATTAATTGGAAGAATCCTAAGGAAATACAATCCGGAAACAAAGGAAGTAGGTTACAGTACGTTTGTTCGCCCACTGCTTGAACACTGCTCACCAGTGTCTGTCTTAACCAGATAGGGTTGATATAAGAGATAGAGAAGATCCAACGGAGAGCAGTGCACTTCGTTACAGTATCATTTAGTAATCGCGGAAGCGTTACGGAGATGATAGATAAACTCCAGTGGAAGACTCTGCAGGAGAGACGCTCAGTAGCTCGGTACGGGCTTTTGTTGAAGTTTCGAGAACATACCTTCACCGAGGAGTCAAGCAGTATATTGCTCCCTCCTACGTATATCTCGCGAAGAGACCATGATAATAAAATCAGAGAGATTGGAGCCCACACAGAGGCATATCGACAATCCTTCTTTCCACGAACAATACGAGACTGGAATAGAAAGGAGAACCGATAGAGGTACTCAAGGTACTCTGCACCACACAGCGTGAGGTGGCTTGCGGAGCATGGATGTAGATGTAGATGTAAATGTAGAATAAACAACTGCTCTTGAAGCACGTTTCTTACATTCGTATGACTCATTCTTATGTTATGCGCAACTGCACTTGTACTGAGAGCGTTTAAAAAGTTCTCTACCGGATTAAAAAAATGATCGCAGGTGAATATGACATTAGTGCGAAAACTGTTTTGGTGTCCCACCTAAACTCCGAGCATTTGTCGGTTTAAGTAATTTCATCCTGTATAATCATTACACATTGACAGTAAATTCTGCATTCAAGTGCATTAATTACCGTTTCTGATTGCGACTTGCCGTACTTAAATGCAAGCGGGGAAGCGTAATAAAATAGGTAACCCAAAGTGCACTTGAAGTGCTCGACACGTAACAACTTCAAAATCTGAGGCCAAGTTGCTAAATGCAACGTGATACCAAATTTCAGTTTGCGTTACTACTGGCAGTAGCGTAACATCTCCGATCACGCATGTGCTGAGCAGGTCCTTGAAAACTTTTCCACCGCCCAGAGCAAGATAACCACAAAAATAGGCATTAAATGTGAAAGCAGAAAGGGACAACAGTACGGGCAGCGGGCGCGGTGCTCGAGTTCGCTGCGATAACTTCGCCCTCTGCAGCGGCGCGCCGGCAACAATACCGTGCACTTTATTCGCACAAACCACGCCGCGCGGCAGCGGCCGGCCGGACAGAAGGCAAAAAGCGGGCTTTGCGGCGTGGCGGCGCGCCGCGACCGCACATGTGAGCGCGCATGCTAATGTCCCGCTTCTGCATGAGCTGGGCTGCGGCCACACCACACCACACCGCACCGCACCGCACCACACCACACCGATCACGCGGCACACTCACAAACAGCCAGCACAGCGCGCGGCGAGGTCCCGCCACTGCGCTCCGCACTTTTCGTTGGCGGGTATAACACCACAAATTAAGAATTGGCTGCCTCACCCCAAAAGGTTGGTAAAAGGCAGCAGAGACCCCGAAAACTAGACTGTTACCGCGCTAAGTCATCGGTGTGCAATTGTTGTTGTTGTTGTTGCTGTTGTTGTGGTCTTCAGTCCTGAGACTGGTTTGATGCAGCTCTTCATGCTACTCTATCCTGTGCAAGCTTTTTCATCTCCCAATACCTACTACAACCTACATCCTTCTGAATCTGCTTAGTGTATTCACCTCTTGGTCTCCCTCTACGATTTTTACCCCCCCCCCCCCCCCACGCTGCCCTCCAATGCTAAATTCGTGTTCCCTTGATGCCTAAGAACATGTCCTACCAACTGGTCCCTTCTTCTTGTCAAGTTGTGCCACCATCTCCTCTTCTCCACAATTCTATTCAGTACCTCCTCATTAGTTATGTGATCTACCCATCTAATCTTCAGCATTCTTCTGTAGCACCACATTTCGAAAGCTTCTATTCTGTTCTTGTCCAAACTATTTATCGTCCTCGTTTCACTTCTATACATGGCTACACTCCATACAAATTCTTTCAGAAACAATTTCGTGACACTTAAATCTATACTCGATGTTAACAAATTTCTCTTCTTCAGAAACGCTTTCCTTCCCATTGCCAGTCTACGTTTTATATCCTCTCTACTTCGACCATCATCAGTTATTTTGCTCCCCAAATAGCAAAACTGCCTTACTACTTCTAGTGTCTCATTTCCTAAACTAATTCCTTCAGAATCACCCGACTTAATTCGACTACATTCCATTATCCTCGTTTTGCTTTTGTTGATGTTCATTTTATATCCTCCTTTCAAGACACTATCCATTCCGTTCAACTGCCCTTCCAAGTCCTTTGCTGCCTCTGACAGAATTACGGTGTCATCGGCGAACCTCAAAGTTTTTATTTCTTCTCCATGGACTTTAATACCTACTCCGAATTTTTCTTTTATTTCCTTCACTGCTTGCTCAATATACACATTGAATAACATCGGGGAGAGACTACAATCCTGTCTCACTCCCTTCCCAACCACTGCTTCCCTTTCATCCCCCTCGACTCTTATAACTGCCATCTGGTTTCTGTACAAATTGTAAATAGCCTTATGCTCCCTGTATTTTACCCCTGCCACCTTCAGAATTTGAAAGAGAGTATTCCAGTCAACATTGTCAAAAGCTTTCTCTAAGTCTACAAATGCTAGAAACGTAGGTTTGCCTTTCCTTCATCTTTCTTTTAAGATAAGTCTTAAGGTCAGTACTGCCTCACGTGTTGCAACATTTCTACGGAATCCAAACTGATCTTCCCCGAAGTCGGCTTCTACTAGTTTTTCATTCGTCTGTAAAGAATTCGAGTTAGTATTTTGCAGCTGTGACTTATTAAACTGATAGTTCGGTAATTTTCACATCTGTCAACACCTGCTTTCTTTGGGATTGGAATTATTATATTCTTCTTGAAGTCTGAGGGTATTACGCCTGTCTCATACATCTTCCTCACCAGATGGTAGAGTTTTGTAAGGACTGGCTCTCCCGAGGCCGTCAGTAGTTCCAATGGAATGTTGTCTACTCCGGGCGCCTTGTTTCGACTCAGGTCTTTCAGTGCTCTGTCAAACTCTTCACGCAGTATCGTAACTCCCATTTCGTCTTCATCTACATCCTCTTCCAATTCCATAATATTGTCCTCAAGTACATCGCCCTTGTATAGACCCTCTATATACTCTTTCCACTTTTCTGCTTTCTCTTCTTTGCTTAGAACTGGGTTTCCATCTGAGCTCTTGATGATCATACAAGTGGTTCTCTTATCTCCAAAGGTCTCTTTAAGTTTCCTGTATGCAGTAGCTATCTTACCCCTAGTGAGATAAGCCTTTACATCCTTACATTTGTCCTCTAGCCATCCCTGCTTAGCCATTTTGCACTTCCTATCGATCTCATTTTTGAGACGTCTGTATTCCTTTTTGCCTGCTTTATTTACTGCATTTTTATATTTTCTCCTTTCATAAATTAAATTCAATATTTCTTCTGTCACCCAAGGATTTCTACTAGCCCTCGTCTTTTGCCTACTTTATCCTCTGCTGCCTTCACTACTTCATCCCTCAAAGCTACCCATTATTCTTCAACTATGTTTCTTTCCCACATTGCTGCCAAGTGTTCCCTTATGCTCTCCTTGAAACTCTGTACAACCTCTGGTTCTTTAAGCTTATCCAGATCCCATGTCCTTAAATTCCCACCTTTTTGCAGTTTCTTCAGTTTTAATCTACAGGTCATAACCAATAGATTGTGGTCAGAGTCCACATCTGCCGCTGGAAATGTCCTACAATTTAAAACCTGATTCCTAAATCTCTGTCTTACCATTATATAATCTATCTGATACCTTTTAGTATCTCCAGGATTCTTCCATGTATACAACCTTCTTTTATGATTCTTGAACCAAGTGTTACCTATGATTAAGTTGTGCTCTGTGCGAAATTCTGCCAGGTGGCTTCCTCTTTCATTTCTTTGCCCCAGTCAATATTCACCTACTACGTTTCCTTCTCCCCCTTTCCCTACTACCGAATTCCAGTCACCCATGACTATTAAATTTTCATCTCCCTTCACTATCTGAATAATTTCTTTTATTTGATCATACATTTCTTCAACTTCTTCGTCATCTGCAGAGCTAGTTGGCATATAAACTTGCACTACTGTAGTAGGTGTGGGCTTCGTATCTATCTTTGCCACAATAATGCGTTCACTATGCTGTTTGTAGCAGCTTACCCGCATTCCTATTTTCCTATTCATTATTAAAGCTACTCCTGCATTACCCCTATTTGATTTTGTGTTTATAACCCTGTAGTCACCTGACCAGAAGTCTTGTTCCTCCTGCCACGGAACTTCACTAATTCCCACTATATCCAACTTTAACCTATTCATTTCCGTTTTAAATTTTCTAACCTACCTGCCCGATTAAGGTATCTGACATTCCACGCTCCGATCCGTAGAACGCCAGTTTTCTTTCTCCTGATAACGACATCCTCTTGAGTAGTCCCCGCCCGGAGATCCGAATGGGGGACTATTTTTCCTTCTGAATATTTTACCTAAGAGGACGCCATCATCATTTAACCATACAGTAAAGCTGCATGCCCTCGGGAAAGATTACGGCTGTAGTTTCCCCTTGCTTTCAGCCGTTCGCAGTACCAGCACAGCAAGGCCGTTTTGGTAATGGTTACAAGGCCAGATCAGTCAATCATCCAGACTGTTGCCCCTGCAACTACTGAAAAGGCTGCTGCCCCTCTTCAGGAACCACACGTTTGTCTGGCCTCTCAACAGATACCCCTCCGTTGTGGTTGCACCTACGGTTCGGCTGTCTGTATCGCTGAGGCACGCAAGCCTCCCCACCAACGGCAAGGTCCATGGTTCGTGGAGGGAGGAAAAAAGTCATTATAACCACCTTTTCCAGCGCTGAAGTGTAGAGTGAGTCTCATTGAGGTTCTGGAGGATGTTGTCGTCTTCAGGTGAAGCTTAGTTGGACGCAGCTCTCCGTGCTATTCTATCCTGTGCGAGCCTCCATCTCCAAATAATTACTGCAACCTACATGCTTCTGAATCTGCTCACTGTATTCATCTCTCCGTCTTCCTCTATCATTTTTACCCTCCAGCACTAAACTAGTGATCCCTTAATGACCCAGAATGTGTCCCACCAACCGATACCTTGTTGTAGTCAAGTTGTGCCACAAATTTCTTTGCTCCCCAATTCTGTTCAGAATCTCCTCATTAGTTACATGATCTGTCCATTTAATCCTCTTCATTCTTCTGGAGCACCACATTTCAAAAGCTTCTATTCTCATCTTGCCTAAATTGTTTATCATCCATGCTTCTCTTCCATACACAGCTACACTCCTTACACATTCTTTCTAATAAGGGCTCCTGACACTTATATCTGTACTCGACGTTCACAAATTTCTCTTCTTCAGAAATGCTTAACTTGTCATCACCAGTTTACATTTTATATTCTCTCTACTTCTGTCACAGTCATTTAGCTGCCCAAGCGGCAAAACTCATCTATTACTCTAAGTTTCTCGCTTGCTGTTCTAATTCCCTTAGCATCACCTGATTTCATTCCGCTACATTCCATTCCCCTTGTTTTGCTTCTGTTGATGTTCATTGTTTATGCTCCTTTCAAGACACTGTCCATCCATTCAATAACTCTTCCAATCCCCTGCTGCCTCTGCCAGAATTACAGTGTCATCTGAAAACCTCAAAGTTTTTATTTCTCTCCCTGAAATTTAATTCCTACTCTGATTGTTTTCTTTTGCTTCCTTTAATGCTTGCTCAATGTACAGACTGAAAAACATAGGGGATGGGCTGCAACCCTGTCTCGCTCCCTTCTAAACCACTGTTTCCTTTTCATGCCTCTCGACTCTTGCAACTGCCGTCTGGTCTCTGTACAAGTTGCAAACAGCCTTTCGCACCCTGTATTTTATCCCCGCTGCCCTCAGAATTTCAAAGAGAGTATTCCAGTCAACATTATCAAACACTGTGAAAGACGGTGAAACTGACGGTTTTGTCGACTTTCAAATTACCGATATACTTATAGCGTATTCCTTTATTTTTATAAAAGATCATTCGATAGTGATTGCCAGTACATGAAGGACTTGCAGACGTTTTATTTCTTGACAGTTACATTTGGCTGGGCCGGCAATCTCAGACAGCAGATCAAAGTAGGTCAAAGCGCACCATTAACTCAACGCAGGTTGTAAAAGGTGACGCCGGCGCCAGGTAGAAGAGCACCCGCTGTTTTGTGTACTGGTCAGGGCGAGCGGACGCACATCGCTAGCCTACATAGTGCAGACAGCAGGTAATGCCGTGGCTGTCCATATGGCCGCAAAGTCGTTGGCATTCTGCAGAACTTACCGCTCCTTCCACGTTCCTAAAGCGTTCCTATGCGGTGAGCACGTCGTAAAGAACAGTAAAGATCGCGGTAAACAATGAGCCTTGGGTGGAGAATGCAGAGAAGACAGCGCCAGTCTGTCGATAGAACAATATACCGGTGGATATTACGCAGACTGTGAAATCTACAGGTATTTATGGATCTATGCTCTTGGCGAAACGCGCCGGGCGATGTGTCAGGATTGTGTAAGTGTGAGACTGCAACTTTCTCGTCCCAAAAATACCTGTAACTGGCCCCTTATATACATAAAGCAGAGAATAACCTTCGGAAGGTCGTAGGAAACAACATGCAAAATCGCTCCTTTGAGGCGCCGACAGGACGGAGCCAAAACACATTCCTTTCTTTACCTCAATGCCTCCGGGTGCGAAAATGCGGGAATTTCATTGGACAGCCTGGTCTGACGTAGTAGTCTCGGAAAATTATTGAGAAGTGGGAGAAGGCTCCAGGAGAATGAACACTTGTCACTGGATGACTGTTAGTGAGAGGCTAGGATTGGCTCTCGAAGACTACTGCGAGAGAAGAGAAAAGGAACTAAAGACACTCCGTTCTCGGCTACTGACAGAATTACTTCGAATTCTGCTCGCAGAATTCGGTGTGAGAAGCAGTAATTTCACGTTGCAGCTCCAACTGGAGCATGATGTAGAGTTTGCATTAGGGTGCTTTTCGGGATTCACAGGCATCGTATCCAACAGAGTAGCCGACAACAGCAGCACGAGTGGATAACACAGTGACGCTATTTAAAAAAAGGTAAGATTCGTAATCGGCTTTGGCATGTATAGGTCGCAATACACTCAATAAACATTAGTGTGTTAATGAGTAGGAGCAAGACGCCCTTCTGGCATGCATAATTTTACGAACCTACCATTGGTTCTTTGCCTTGAATCTCGGCGAACCTCAGTTACTTGTAACTGCTTCATGTTCTTGTGATAACTTGTCAGTGAATAGGATATTATTAAACATGTTCCTGTCATAACTCAACGCAAATATTGCACTCGATTTGTATGAGGATTTAGAACAAACAATAGAATTTATGGTAACTTTGGCTTTCATTATACACATATCTCACCTGGTCACAAAATTAAATTACCGTGTCACTATTCCATCACCCTATTAAAGACTGTAGCATCATAATTTACCGTTAATAAAAAAAAAGGTTGCGTAACAAATGATAATTTACAGTCTTCATTGGGCATCTACAAGTTAATTACCTAATGGTTGTACAGTGAGGGCCGATACTGAATGGATTTATAAGTATAAAGTTTGATTTTTATTTTTTCCATTTTATGTTTGTCGGTACCTTCTGCCTGGCGGTAAGCTGCAGCGTCTCAATCACGTTGCCCAGAACCGGATAGAACCAACCTGAAACTCATGTGTTGAACCAACAGCCGCTAAACTCACGTGTTGCTGACGAGGTAACGTTGCCGAACTGCTTGTCTTACGACCTGACCGACCAATAGGGAGGTTTGGAGGTGGTCAAGTGAGGGTGGAACCGCGGCCAGCTGCCGGAAGCGGACACACCGTTCGCTCTCTTCTGCTGCCAGCTTCCAAACCGACCACACGCCCTCCTCTCCTGCCGTCTTGGGCGGCTGCCCATTCAGTCTCGGCGGCTTCTCCAGGCCTGCCTTTCTTTACGGCATTAAAACTTCACACAGGTTAAACTATGTTTTATTCTTCACCTCAATGGGCGCCTACCGCTTTCCCCTCGAGGCCAGTCCGGACGCATTAACATGGCGTAGGCGGTGGGGTAGTAGAACTTTCTGGAAGTCTATAATTGCTGTAAAAGTAGGTTTGCTTTCCTTAAACTATCTTCTAAGATAAGTCGTAGGGTAAGTATATCCTCGTGTTTTCCTACATTTCTTCAGAATCCAAACTGGTCTTTCTTTTGACCTCTACCAGGTTTTGATTCCGTCTTAGTATCTTGCAACCATGACTTATGAAACTGATAGTTCGACAATATTCACATCTGGTGACGCCTGCTTTCTTTGGAATTTGAATTATTATATTATTCTTGAAGTCTGGGAGTATTTCACCTGCCTCATAAGTCTCGCTCGCCAGATAGGAGAGTCTTGCTATGGCTGGCTCTCTCGAGACTGTCAGTAGTTCTAACGGAATGTTATCTGCTCCCAGGGCATTGCTTCGACTTAGGCCTTTCATTGTTCTGTCAGATTATTCTTGCAGTATCTATATCCTCGTCCATTTCTATAATATTTCCATCAAGTACATCTCCCTTATATAGATCCTCCATATCCTCCTACCTTTCAGCTTTCCCTTCTTTGCTTAAGACTGGTTTACCAGTTGAGCTCTTGAAGTTCATACAGCTGCTTCTCTTTTCTCCGAAGGCCTCTTTAATTTTCCTGTAGGTGGAGCATATTTCACTCTCCGGGTGAAATATACTTCTGAGATTTCTCCTCAGCTATTTTGCACTTCTTTTCAAGCTCTCTTTTTTATGTTTTTCATTCCCTTTCGCCTGCTTCAGTTACTTCATTTTTATATTTTCTCCTTCCATCAATAAAATTCTACATTTCTTTTGTTATCCGATATTTCTGCTAGCCTTCGACTTTTTACCTATTTGATCCTCTGCTGCTTTGGCTATTTCATGTCTCAAAGCTACCCATACTACTTCTACTGTATTCCTTCCCCCTATTCTTGTCGATCGCTCCGTAATGCTCCCATTCTCAACAACCTCTGGTTCTTTCAGTTTACTCAGTTCCCACCTCCTTAATTTCCTACCTTTTTTGCAATTTCTTCAGTTTCGATCTACAGTTCATAACCAATAAATTGTGATCAGAGTCCTCATCTGCCTCTGGAAATGTCTTTCAATTTTAAAATCTGTTTCCGAAATCTCTGTGTGACGTGAAACCTCCCGTTGTCTCCAGCTCTCTTCTATGTATACAACCTTCTTTCATGGTTCTTAAAGCAAGTATTTGCGATGATTAAATTATTCTTTGAGCAGAATTATACTAGCCAGCTTCCTCTCTCATTCTTCCCCCCCCCCCCCCCCTCCCCGAGTGCACATTCAGCTACTATTAGTAGTTCACTTTCTTTTCCTACTATCGATATCGTCTCTCTTAACTATCTGAATAATATCCTTTATCTCATACATTTCTTAACGTTCTTCATCCTCTGTCGAGCTAGATGACACATAAAATTGTACTACTAAGGTGAGCGTGAGCTTCGTGTCTGTCATGGCTACAATAATGCATTCACTATGCTGTTCGCAGTAGCTTATCGGCGTTCCTATCTTCTTATTCATTATTAAACCTAATCCTGCATTATCCTTATTTGGTTTTGTATTTATAAAACCGTAATCTCGTGACAAAAAGTTCTGTTCCTCCTGCCACCGAACTTCACTAACTCACAATACATCTAATTTTATTCTATCCATTTTCCTTTTAAAATTTTCTAACCCATCTGCCCGAATAAGGGACCTGACATTACACGCTCCGATCTGTAGAACGCCAGTTTTGTTTTTCCTGGTAACGGCATTCTCCTAAGTAGTCCGCACCCGGTGATCCGAATGGGGGACTATTTTATCTCCGGAATATTTTGCCCAAGAAGGTGCCATCATCATTTAGCCATACAGTAGAACTGCAAGTCCTAGGGAAAAGTTATGGTTGTAGTTTCTCCTTGCTTTCAGCCGTTCGCAGTGCCATCACAGCAAGGCCGTTTTGGTAGTGTAACAGGGCCAGATCGATCAGTCATATAGACTGTTACCCCTGGAACAACTGAAAAGGTTACTGCCTCTCTTTAGAAACCATATGTTTGTCTGGCGCCTCAACAGATACCTGTCCGCTGTGGTCGTGGGAAAAACTTAGGAAGCGTAGTAGTAGATGGCTGGCACATCAAGGCACGTAAGAAATTTAAATATTTGATCAGCATTGCGTTGGAAGGCGGAACAAGTATCTGGGAAACAAAGTAGAAAGTAGCCCTTTGGAAAACAGCAATCCAGAAGCTAAATCCATGGTTGCGGTTTTCTAAACTGGAAAGTAAGGATGATGCTCTACAGAGATACTGTAGAGCCTATCCCGACCTACGGAATCTTGTGCTGGAAGCTTACTGCAAAAATAAAAACAAACTAAGAGTTGTAGAAATGGACTATCTCAGAAGATCATGTAGGATCCTTCGGCGAAACTGTGAAAGAAATACCATGATTAGGGAAACGATACAGATCCAAGAATGCTTCGCAGATAGAATAGAAGAAGAGCCTGTTACGAACATACAGTGCGAATTGCAGACGGCCAAAAAAAGACACTGAGGTGACATTCTCAGTGAAGAAAATGAAGAGGATCACCGAAGGCAGCCTTATTAAATGGAGGAAAGGAGGCAATATGAAATTAGAGAGAGAGAGAGAGAGAGAGAGAGAGAGAGAGAGAGAGAGAGAAGGAAGGGAAGATAGCAACCAATGTTGACAGATATGCCCGACGCGACTACAGCTACAGGAACCCCACAGAAAGAAGAAGAATACCAGATGGACATATTCTATGACCTTTGCAGTTGCGTGTTTCCGACACATATATTTCCTTCCACCGTATATTTGTTCATCGTTATGTTAGTTTTGCCATAGTTCATTTTTAGATCAACTTCAGAGCAGTACAACCAAGTTGACTGAATATATATAAACAGTTATTTCACATTACTGCTGAGTAAAAGCCCCATCGAGAATTATCTACACACGGCGCTCTTCAGCTACATGCGTCTTTGTCGCTGCCGCATGTTCTCTGCCTGCCTACATGTTTTGCGTCAGACCGTCGTCTCAGCTTTTTCGTATTTCTTGGGATCCAGCAGAGAATTTCTTTGACCCTTCCATCATTCCCTAAGGCCAGTTACACATTCCACCCGTCACATAACCCACCCAGCTCTATTTCATTTCCTTCGGTGGCATAATTACGTCTTCTGCGGGAATATTATTGCCGACACATTTGTCTGTTTCTCACTCTCTCCTAGCAACTCACAACATCAACCTCTCCTTCGCTCACTGAAAATCAGCTTTTCGACTAGCTTTCGAACTTAAAGGCCTACCATCTCTATTACAAAGCTGCTAATCTGCGGCACGGTAACCCATCCCAAGTTGCAGATTGCCTATCTAACAACATCCAAGGGCAAGGAATACCTTACTTACCTTCAGTGCTTCATACAATTACCCCCTAATTTAAAAATTTAAAATTCTATCAAAAGTCTACATGTTTAACACAATAATACAAGTTTCACATATAGAAACAGAGTGAATGTGTGTGTGTGTGTGTGTGTGTGTGTGTGTGTGTGTGTTGAGGCTGCATATCTCAAGACGCGTAAATACATTCAGACAGTATTTGAGAGGAAGGGCACTTGGCAACTTCCAACACACTTTACACATAATGTCAATCCTTCACGAAACTTTTGCTCGCTGACAATCCTCACGCATGACGAAAGGCAAAACGTTTATCACGTACTGTGTTTTCACTGACCGTGCAGTAAAATTTCAGCATCAGGCGCGACGTTATAATACGTTACTGCTTCACTCAAAACTGGTTCAAATGGCTCTAAGCACGATTGGTCTTAACATCTGAGGTCGTCAGTCCCCTAGAACTTAGAACTACTTAAACCTAACTAACCTAAGGACATCACACACATCCATGCCCGAGGCAAGATTCGAACCTGCGGCCGTAGCACCAGCGGGGTTCCGGACTGAAGCGCCTAGAACCGCTCGGCCACAGTGGCCGGCTACTTAATCATAGCTAGCACTTGGTTTAAGAATCATGAAAGAAGTTTGTATTCATGGAAGAGGTTTGGAGACACTGGAAGGTTTCAGATAGATTATATAATGTACGGCAAAAATTTAGGAACCAGATTTTAAATTGTAAGACATTTACCGGGACAGATGTGGACTCTGACCAAAATGTATTGGTTATGAACTGTAGAATAAAACTGAAGAAAGTACATAAAGGTAGGAACTTAATGAGATGGGACTTGGATAAACTGAAACAACCAGAGGTTGTAGAGAGTTAGAGAACGAATGACAAGAATGGGAAAAGAAATACAGTAGAAGAAGAATGGGTAACTTTGAGAGATGAAATAGTGAAGGCCGCACAGGATGAAGTAGGTAAAAAGACGAGGACTAGTAGAAATCCTTGGGCAACAGAAGTTACAGTGAATTTAATTGATGAAAGTAGAAAATATAAAAATCCAGTAAATGAAGCAGGCAAAAATGAATACAAATGACATCAACAGGAAGTGCAAAATGGCCAAGCAGCGATGGCTACAGGACAAATTTAAGGATGTAGAGGAACGTATCGCATGGATAAGGTAGATACTGCCTACAGGAAAATTAAAGAGACCTGTGGAGAAAAGAGAACCACTTGCATGAATATCAAAAGCTCACATGAAAAACCAATTCTAAGCAAAGAAGGAAGGCAGAAGGTTGGAAGGACTATATATAAGGTCTATACAAGGGCAATGTACTTGACGGCAATGTTATTGAATTGGAGGAGGACGTAGATGAAGATGAGATGGAAGAAGCGATACTGAGTGAAGAATTTGAGAGAGCACTGAAAGATCTAAGTCGAAACAAGGCCCCAGGAGGAGGCAACATTCCATTAGAACTACTGACAGCCTTGAAGTACCATCTGGTGATCAAGATGCATGAGTCAGACGAAATATCCTCAGACTTCAAGGAGAATATAATAATCCCAGTACCAAAGAAAGCAGGTGTTGCCCGCATCTCGTGGTCGTGCGGTAGCGTTCTCGCTTCCCAAGCCCGGGTTCCCGGGTTCGATTCCCGGCGGGGTCAGGGATTTTCTCTGCCTCGTGATGGCTGGGTGTTGTGTGATGTCCTTAGATTAGTTAGGTTTAAGTAGTTCTAAGTTCTAGGGGACTGATGACCTGAGATGTTAAGTCCCATAGTGCTCAGAGCCATTTTTTTGAAAGCAGGTGTTGACATGTGAAAATTACCGAGCTATCAGTAAGACACGGCTGCAAAATACTAACACGAATTCCTTACAGAGGAATGGAAAAACTGGTAGAAACCGACCTCGGGGAAGATCAGTTTGGATTCCGTAGAAAAGTTGGAACACGTGAGGCAATACTGACCCTACGAATTACCTTAGATGATTTGTTAACATCGAGTACAGATTTAAGTGTCAGGAAGTCTTTTCTGAAAATATTTGTATGGAGTATAGATATGTATGGAAGTGAAACATGGACGATAAATAGTTTAGACAAGAAGAGAATAGAATGCTAGTCATTGGATAGGTAGATCAAGTAACTAACAAGGAGGTACTGAATGGAACTGCGGAGAAGAGGAATTTTTGGCACAGCTTGACCAGAAAAAGGGATCGGTTGGTAGAACATGTTGAGGCATCAAGGGATCATCAATGTAGTGTTGTGGGGGAGGGCGGAGGGTAAAAATCGTAGAGGGAGACCAAGAGATGAATACCCTAAGCAGATTCAGAAGGATGTATGTTGCAGTAGTTACTCGAAAATGAAGAGGTTTGCACAGAATGGAGTAGCGTGGAGAACTGAAACAAACCAGTCTCTGGAGTGAAGACCACAACAACAACAACAAAAAACACGGTTATCAAACACACATTCTGTTCAATTCGTTCATTCTTCAATACTGCTGACACGTAAGAGCGCAACGTGTTATTGGTAATGACATTATTATAATCATCATCAGAAGCTGCTATTTCCATCATTAAATGATATGGTCTCTCCAAGTACTAAATTCAGAAGTGTCAGCAATTTCTTCTTCCACAAGTCCTGGGCTGTGTATTCTGCCAGTTCACTAAAGCGATCTTTCGTAGGTCCTTTTACCCTGGGCTGGCGGTCTTCCTCGTAGTCTGCCTGTCTATCTGTCTCTGCTTCTCGGACTCCATTCTACTACCACATTTGTCTATCTCTCGCCATTTCTTTTGGCAACATGGTCCGTGCATTAGCAGTCATAGTGCCTGTTCTCTCCGGGATGTCGCTGACTTCGTTGACTGATCTAGTATCTACTTCCCTATTTTTTGCGTTCCTTGTAAATATCAAAACAAAGTAGACATTACTATGCCTCTCAGTGCAGTTACAAGTTTCCTTCTTGTACATTCAAGAAGTGTCCTGGTCTCACAGCCGATAGTTATCACAGTCTGATCAAAAACTGTTTTTCCAAACTTACTGCCATGTTTGACCCGAAGATAATTATATGTCTTCCAAATGCTTGTCAGAGTAGCATGATGCATCGAAAGATTTCCAACCTATGTCTACCATCATATTTTCAAGAACTGGCCAAGATACATAAATATTGTCTGACAGCGTCCATTAGTGTGTTTCTGAGTTGTACGTTTCCTACCGTGCCTCGTTTATTAGACATTAATTTTGTCTTGGAAAGGTTCATGTTTAGTTCCACTGACGGAGAATCCGAGGCGATACGAGATACGAAAGTCTTCAGTTCTTCAAAATCATTTGCCAATAGTACGATGTCATCTGCAGATCAGAAGTTGTTAAATTTCTTCCTGTTGATTCTAATTCATTCGTCTTTCCAGGGAAATTTTGACATTTCCATTTCCATGACGGCAAAGAACAGCATGGGAGAGATGGGACCACTTTGTTCCACAGCTGTGTGAATTGGAAGCTCTCGAGTTGATTCCTTGACACTAACAGAAGCTGCAGAAGTCTCGTCTACATGGTACGGGATTTTAGTATAGGCCACCTTCACTCAGAGCTCGGTTTATTGCTTAGTTTGTTAATAAAAAGACTGTTTTGAAATTCTGAGCACTCTTTGATTTGAAGACGAAACAAAGTGGATGCAAAGTGCGCAGTTTTAATATTTCCGGGACACAAGGATCTTCGAAATGAACATAAGCCGTCATACCCATACGCAATGAAGAAACAGACACAATAATGTTGCTGTTCAATCCTTGATATTTGTGCTCCATGAGTAAAGTAGACAAATTTATTGTAGGGACACAACGTGTATTAAGTAACGATAACAGAAAGGAGCCGTGACCTGTACGCACCCCTGCTTGTGATTAGGCGGTAATAAATAATTCTTAAAGCGGCTTAGGCAGGAGAGCTTCTGCGAAGTTTAGAACGTAGGAGATGAGGCACTGATGGAAGTAAAACTGTAAGGACGGGTCATGAGTCGTGCTTGGGTAACACAGTCGGTAGAGCACTTCTCGCAAAAGGCGAAGGCCTCGACTTCGAATCTCGGTCCAGCACACAACGCCGGCCGCTGTGAGCAAGAGGTTCTAGGCGCTTCAGTCCGGAACCGCGCTGCTGCTACGGTCGCATGTTCGAATCCTGCCTCAGGCATGAATGTGTGTGATGTCCTTAGGTTAGTTAGGTTTAAGTAGTTCTAAGTCTAGGGGACTGATGACCTCAGAAGTTAAGTCCCATAGTGCTCAGTCACTTGAACCATTTGAACCAGCACACAGAATTAATCTGCCAGGAAATTTCGTATCAGCGCACACTCCGCAGCAGACTGAAAATTTCGTTCGGAATTCATAGAGTAGGTTGAGTGTGATTACTAAGTTAAACCATCATAAATCTTAAATAAAACGCCTCATTTAGAGATTTCACGGGAAGCTTACATTACCGAATGTCTGTCGCCTCATTTGTGTTCACTTTCCCAACAGTTCCATCAATTCACGCTCTTTCTTACTTTTATATGTCTCAGGCATGCTTAGATTTTGTGTTATTCATTCTTTAAGCTGCTTCTATAACATCCCGAAACTTTCAATTTATTCTTAAGTGCAAAGAAATTCAGTTTTAAAGGGAAAAAACTGGGACAGAATTTTTTTTAGAAGTACCGTAATCAGTTTCCCCACATAAATTATGCCGGTTTCTGCGTGATAATCGTTTCGGTAAGTCCACTGCCACGCAAAACACACAACTCTATCGGAGCTGTCAACGCTTTAAGCCACTACAGACCGTGGATACAACGCCCGGCCTGAATAAAGAGCGATCGAATTCCGCCGCGTGTTGTCTGTTGTTACGCCGGCCGCGTTGTTAAATGTTCCTGCTGTGTTATTTTGCACTACGACAAAATTACAGTTTAAACCAAACCACTAAAACCATTAATGGGCCAGGCGCCATAAATTTTAAATTTGAGCTCTCTCTTACATAGCGGCGAGTTTAATCGAACGAAATGCGAGCGGCGAGCGCCATTAAATAAGTCGGTATGTAAATGTAAGAGAGTTAACGACCTCGCGTTCAATTTCCATTAGGCACGCTTAATCGACATTAACATATTTCCGTCATTAGCATATGACGCCGCAGCGTAAAATGCGGCGACAAAAGCAATATTGTTTGCGGATACCGCTGGCCTACCACTAGCAAGCGCCAACGAGGCATTCTCGCGCTCATATGGTATTACGTCGTATAGAAGGCTCCCTAATCTTTTGTCGACAGGAAAGACTTTGCGTTAAGCAGGAACTGTACGTACAGCGTGTATCATAAATTAATAAAGATATTTTCAACTACTTAAACGGTGTTTTAGAACTACATTTGCCGAAGCCGTCTATGTCGCGTTGAGAAATACCCTTTATTAATGCTGACATAATGTCCAGTATCAAACCATGGCCTTCATCGTAAGCATTGAAACGCCATACAATCAGTACATTCAGCGCATTTGCAAATAACCATGATCAGCAATGATAGGTAACATGTACAGATCGCCTACGAAATATGATCAATGTTTCTTGGCAACGTGGTCCTCATTGTGTTGACGAGAAGCACTCATCATCGCAACTCGGCAGGAAAAGTCTAAAAACGGCATCTTTAGTTTGAGAGATTGAAAAAGCACGTGTGAAGCTTATACCGTATCGATGTAAGTTTTATGGAATTAATTCTTTAAGCGTAGTTTCCTCAAGAATTGCTATTTCGAGCTGTGTCACTGTTCTTGCCGCGTTGAAATATGTTGTAGAAGATATTTCCAATTTCATCTTCGATGGCTTCGCAAATGAAGTAGTTTTAATAAAATAAAATAAGTTGCTGGTTCCTTTTTGCTGTATCATATAGGTTCATGAAGTCATGTTTCCGTTAGCATTCCAGGTTGCACAGCAACACAACACATATACTGGCGTGAAATACGACGAAGTAGGGCACCAGTAGTGTTTGTTTACTTTCTCCAGGCTAGAGGGGGCAAACAGACAGAACTTACTGCTGTAATTGAGTATAAGACAAAAATGCTATCACTGACGAATGTTTTAAATCAACGAGAGGAATTTTGTAAATTTTTAATAGTACCAAAGGCAGATTTTAAATACCTACAGTAATTGTAAAGCAATTGCGGAGCTGGCAACACAAAATCAGAAAGTAAATTACCGTTTGTGATAATTGCAACGCCAAGGACGAGACATGTGACAACAATGACATTTATACCACAGAGTTGGGATATGACAATACACAAACGATTAGAACTGTAGAACCGTACATGCACTCTGACTGTGGTAATGTAGTAATATGTGTAGTGGCTATTTACTACAATCACGACTCCATCGTCGTAGCACGCAGTTACGTATGAGATATGCTGTTGGGGAACACATTGCGACGCTGTTTGTAAATGCGTCACAAAGCAGTTGCAGGAGGACCGAAACGAACAAGTGGCTGATCGACCACATCCACACATGTTCGCTAGGAAACTTATTAGGCGACTGTGCAGGCCAGACAATCAGTGGTGTCCGTCTTGTTCCGAAGAAGGCTTGCACATTGCTTGCCAGAAGTGGTCGAAAATTGTCCTCGTGAAACATGGCATTTGGATGTACATGCAGGAGCGGCAGTGCTTCGGTTTCTAAAACCTCTCTGCTGTAGCGGTCGCTATTCAGATTGCACTCAATATAAGAGGGGTCCAGAAAAATGTAGACACTCTCTGATAGTCCACATTGTAAAACGTAAACTCCATCCACAGGCCCTGCCGGACCCAACAGTACCGACCGACCGCCGTGTCATCCTCAGCCCACAGGCGTCACCAGATGCGGATATTCATGTGGTCAGCACACCACTCTCCCGGCCGTATGTCAGTTTCCGGAGCCTCTACTTCTCAATCAAGTAGCTTCTCAGTTTGCCCCAAAAGGGCTGAGTGCACCCCGTTGGCCAACAGACCGGATGGTGACCCATCCAAGTGCTAGCCCAGCCCTACAGCGCGTAACTTCGGTGATCTGACGGGAACCGATATTACCACTGCGGCAAGGCCGTTGACCGATAGTCAATATTAATCGAACAAAATGGCATACCCTTATAATCCTTGCACCTGTGGGGGGGGGGGGGGGGGGGGTGAGTGGGGGGGGGAATGTTATTTTGTGTATTCAAAATGACCCCCATTAGCAGCCAAACATCGCCAATGCCGCTGAACTGTTGACCAAACTACTACGACCGTCAGTGTTGCCGGTGCGATCGCCACAGAAGACGCCTCGATGGTTTCTGGTAGCTCGTTCAGCGTAGCTGATTTCTGTTGATAAACTTCATTTCTCAAGGTCCCCCACAGAAAGAAAGGCAAGAAATGTAAGGTCTGGAGACGCTGTTGGGTACTCAACAGTTCCTCTTCGACCTATTCATCGTCCAGATAGATTTACGTCCATGTAAGCTCTTACATCTGTGTTAGTAAAGAAGAGCGCCATCTTATTGTAGGTACAATCTTTCATTTCCAAACATCTCTCGGATGGCAGGTAAAATCGATGTTTGCAGCACATGAAAATACATACCCCCAGCAACGGTACCTCCAAAGACGAATGGGCCAATCAAAGATCGAGATGACCGACCACACCATACATTGACACTCCGTAAATTAACATGTTTGTCCCCGTTAACGTGAGGATTGTCAGAAGCCCAGTAACGTGGTGGTTTACAGTACCGTTCAGTTTGAATTGCACCTCGTCAAACCAGACAACCATCCCTACAAACCGTTCATCCTCGCGAATCGTGCCTTCAAACCACTACCAGTGCTCCATCCTAGATCCAGGTCATCCTCGTTCGTAGAGTGCAGCAATCTTGGACTGTACACTGTCCAGTTTGCAGTCTTCCGAATTCGTCGTACGCTTGGTCAGCTTACCCCACTTTCAAGCACACCCTGCTTCACAGATTTTTGAGGTGACTAATAACATGTTGCAACACAGAAGCGCTGGAAGCTGCACTTAATGTTTTTATTCGGCCAGACCTTTCCTTATGAACCCATTTAACAGTACCGTCAGTTTCAAAGCTATCCAGAATTCTATAAACTGTTGTAGCTGTCGGTGGCTAAGTTCCATGCACATTACGCCGTTGTAGTTGTACCTGTATCATGTTTTCGTATTTCCAGTAGTACTTCAACACGGTATTGCGTTGCTCAAACGACAATCTTACTTTATTCATAGCAGCACTTTCATCTGCTGGAAAACGCACGGCAAGATCTGTTGAGAGAACAATGGACTACGCTACAGCGCAAAATTGTAACTGTGTGTCTTTTGTCCAAAGATATTAACTATCAATGAATGTTTACATTTTTCTGGACGTCTCTGTATAGGAGACGAGATCGCACGTCATAGCTAATAGCCCACCGAACTTGGCTGCGCAGCTCAGCAGGGCAGTTTGCCCGACTGCGATTACCACGGTAGCCTCTAAACAGTACACGGCCATCGTTGTAGGACAAGTCAAGGCAGAACTCGTCCGAAAGCATTACGTTTTGCAATTCAGCACTCCACTGGCGGTGTTCACGAGGCTGTTGCATCTGAGACTTTGGTAGTTTGCCAGCAGGAAAAGCCGACACAATAGCAAGCATGCCCTCACTCCAGCCTTCAACAGATAGTGTCGATATAGAGACATACACTGTCGTTGCAGTTCTCAAACGTCGAGCCAGTACTGTAGACGAATGTATTGTCGTGCAGACAAGATGGTGGTCATCCTGCACTGTGGTCACGCGTGAGTCGTCCAGTACCCACCCTTCGTCGCTGTATGCGACATTTTTCTATCAACCGATTCCACACACACCTCACAGTCGTGGCAGCGTGCCATGTCCGAGTCGAAATGTAACGGTACCACAAACCCGTTTCCGAAACACCATTCCTCGCCTTTCGAACTCACCAACACGCCGCCATTGCGTCCTCTGGCGTTGCCTAGGCGTACCTGCACTTGCTTTCACGTTTTCACTTCGATTGATGGCTCTGCACCGAATGACCGTGGCGTAACACTGATCTGCCTAGTCACACAAATGACAGCGTTGCTGGACCCACATCCACACCATCTCTCTTCAGTGTTACATTACTTATTACAGTTCCGCTGATCTACACACGATCCGACTTCGGACTATTCCAGATCACTCCTTCTGAATGTTTCGCCAACAGTAGTGTACAGGTAATACGTCTGTAAAATTTAGCAGCCAATTTGTCAAACCAAGACAAGAAAAATTTTGCCCTCAACCATATATCGGAAATCTTGCAATGATTAGTAGTTTAGTGATTACACTACTGGCCATTACAATTACTACACCAAGAAGAAATGCAGATTATAAACGGGTATTCATTGCACAAACATATTACACTATAATTGACGTGTGATTACATTTTCACCCAATTTGGGTGCATAGATCCAGAGAAATGAGTACCCAGAACAACCACCTCCGGCCGTAATAGCGGCCTTGATACGCCTGGGCGTTGAGTCAAACGGAGCTTGAATGACGTGTACAGGTACAGCTGCCCATGCAACTTCAACACGATATCACAGTTCATCAAGAGTAATGACTGGCGTATTGTGACGAGCCAGTTGATCGGCCACCATTGACCATACGTTTTAGGTTGGTGAGAGGTCTGGAGAATGTGTTGGCCAGGGCAGCAGTCGAACATTTTCTGTATCCAGAAAGGCCCGCACAGGACCTGCAACATGCGGCCGTGCATTATCCTGCTGAAATGTGGGGTTTCGCAGGGATCGAATTAAGAATAGAGCCACGGGTCATAACACATCTGAAATGTAACGTCGACTGTTCAAAGTGCCATCAATGCAAACAAGAGGTGACCGAGATGTGTAACCAATGGCATCCCATACCATCACGCCGGGTGATACGCTAGTATGGCGATGACGAATAGACGCTTCCAATGTGCGTTCACCTCGATGTCGCCAAACACGGATGCGACCATGATAACGCTGTAAACAAAACCTGGATTCATCCGAAAAAATGACGTTGTGTCATTCGTGCCCCCAAGTTAGTCGTTGAGTACACCATCGCAGGCGCTCCTGTCTGTGATCCAGCTTCAAGGGTAACCGCAGCCATCGTCTCCGAGCTGATAGTCCATGCTACTGCAAACTTCGTCAAGTTGTTCGTGCAAACGTCCCCATCTGTTGACTCATGGATCGAGACGTGGCTGCAGGATCCGTTACACCAATGCGGATAAGATGCCTGTCATCTCGACTGCCAGTGATACGAGACCGTTGGGATCCAGCACGGCGTTCCGTATTACCCTCCTGAACCACCCGATTCCATATTCTGCTAACAGTCATTGGATCTCGAACAACGTGACCAACAATGTCGCGATACGACAAACTGCAATCGCGGTAGACTACAATCCGACCTTTATCAAAGTCGGAAACGTGATGGTACGCATCTCTCCTCCTTAGACGAGGCATCACAATAACGTTTCACGAGGAAACGCTGTTCAACTGCTGTTTGTGTATGAGAAATCGGTTGGAAACTTTCCTCGTGGCAGCACGTTGTAGGTGTCGCCACCGGCGCCAACCTTGTGTGAATGCTCTGTAAACCTAATCATTTGCATATCACAGCATCTTCTTCCTGTCGGGTAAATTTCTCAGCTGTTGCATGTCATCTTCGTGGTTTAGCAATTTTAATGGCCAGTAGTGTAGTAATGCTGTACGAGGGCGTCCCCTCTCCTAATTTTTTATTCCGTTTGTAATATCGGTAAATGTATTACATATCATGCTTATTACTTGGTCGACTTTGAAACTTCGCTGATACAAGTTGCAACCCTCTGCCGCTCGAGGGTTGGTTCAAATGGCTCTGAGCACTATCGGACTTAACATCTGATGTCATCAGTCCCCTAGAACTTAGAACTACTTAAACCTAACTAACCTAAGGACATCACACACATCCATGCCCGAGGCAGGATTCCAACCTGCGACCGTAGCGGTCGCGCGGTTGCAGACTGAAGCGCATAGAACCGCTCAGCCACTCCGGCCGACCCACTGGAGGGCTCCGTATCGTAGTGAGCAAAGTGGCGCTGTGTGGCCGGCATCTGAGAGACACTCATAAAAGTGAAAGCACGAGTTCTAAGAGTTCGTCTGCACATGGATCACCCACTCCTTCAGTAAGGCAGCGCCAGAGCACACTCGGGCGCTGCCACATCTGCAACAATTCGACGCCTCGGGCTCACTGTCATCGATCATCCTCCTTCGCCTATCCGATTTTCATCTGTTTCTAAAACTTAAAGAACGCCTTCGAGCACTTCAGTTTGATAATGACGAAGAGTTGCAAGCAGATGTGAGGTTGCAACTCCGTCAACAAACGTTCTACGGCGACGGTGTCGACAAAATGGGCGCTTGCTTTCAGAAATCTGTTCGCCACCAGGGTGACTATGTTGAAAAATAAATATGTAGACACTAAGAATAACGATATGGAATGCTAATGAAGTTCGTTTTATTTAACGAATTTGAAGACCTTCCACATAAGAAATTCGGAGGCATTACTTTTCAACACAGCCTCGTACATAAATTTATTTCTCTCTTCCACCTTTAAATTAATTTCATCGTTCTAGCAAATACAAATTTTACTGTGCCGCCGGCCTTTGTGGCCGAGCGGTTCTAGGCGCTTCAGTCCCGAACCGCGCTGCTGCTACGGTTGCAGGTTCGAATCCTGCCTCGGGCATGGATGTGTGTGACGTCCTTAGGTTAGTTAGGTTTAAGAAGTTCTAAGTTGTAGGGGACTGATGACCTCAGATGTTAAGTCCCATAGTGCTCAGAGCAATTTGAATCATTTTTTTTCTTCATCTTTATTTGGGAGCATGAAGTCCAAAAATGGCTGCAAATGGTTTCCAAGTAGTCGAACATAACCATTTCCAGTCAATGATCGGTTCAGTTGGACCAGAGGATCCAATCCATTCCACGTGAACACAGCCTACACGATCATGGAGTCACCACCAACTTGCTCAGTGCCTTGTGACAATTTGGGCCCATGGCTTAATGGGGTCTATTGCACACTGGAACCCTGTCGTTAACTGTTAGCAACTGAAATCGGGACTCATTTGAACAGGCCATGGCTTTCGAGTCGTTTAGGGCCCAACCGATATGACCACGAGCCCACAGAGAGGCGATGCAAACAATGTCGTGCTGTTAGCAAAGACACTCGTGTCGGTCCTCTGCTGACACAGCCATTTAGTATCAGATTTCACCGCACTGTACTAACTGATGAGTTTGTCGTACGTCCCACATTGATTTACGCGGTTATTTCACGCAGTGTTGTTTGTCTGATAGCACTGACCACTCTACGCAAACGACGCTGCTCTCGGTCGTTAAATGAAGCCCGTCGGTCGCTGCATTACCCGTGAGGAGAGGTAAAGCCTAAAAACTGATATTCTCGGGACACCCTTGACACTGTGGATGTAGAAAATTAAATTCTCTAACGATTGTCGAAATGGAATGTCCCATGCGTCTCGCTCCAACTACAATTCCACGTTCGCAGTCTTAACTCACATCGTGCAGGCGTAAACAAGTAGGAAACATTTTTAAATGCATCACCTTAGCGCAAATGAAAGCTCTGCCAATGCACTGCCATTTTATACCTTGCATACGCTCTTCTACCACTATCTGTATATGCTACCCCACGACTTTTGTCGCCTCAGTGTAGATGGGGTGGACGGAAAGGGGAGAAGCTGCAACAGTGTGCAATGTGTATCTCGTTACCTGTACGGGCGTATCTCAACAACAAGTGCGCTCGCCATTAGTTGGGCTGACTGTTAACTGTGCTTGTAAGAGAGGGTGCGGTACAAGCAGCAGACTGCGAAGACACGCACAGGAGCGAGTGGGGGCGCAATCTACGAGCGAGTAGCAAGTGTGTGGCGGGCTAATTTCCATGCTAAGCGTGCTGGCGCGGCAGCGTGTAATCCCAGGTGAGGCGCAGTCGTAATCCCGCGGCGCCCAGTCAGCGAGTGGCGCGGCGTAGCGGTGGACGGCCCCTCCGTTTAGCGCCGTCAGTGTTCCACTGCGCACTAAAGCGGTCGCTTCACGACGCCCAGCACACGCTTCTTGCCGTGGTTCCTAAGTACGTTTATTTGGTTGCAGCTGAGGAGGACAAGGAGCAATCGATTATGCGAAGACTGTGGCGTTTATGCCACACTGCGTGCCATCACAGAAATGTATTCATTGGTGCGAACTGAAAAGAAAGAGGTTTTCAGAAATCTGAAGAATATATCAAGGAGGACCGGAAAGTGACGCACAATAACTTTTATCTCCCTTGGTGCTGAAGCTGGTACGCTGAAATTTGCCAAAGGGCTATTGAAACTCACAGGGACACGCTTGCATGTAATAAGGACGATCTGAATATAGGTAAATTCTTACAAAGAAGAAAACAGCAACCAGCCACTATTAATACTGCTATTTATGTAGGTAAATAGCGCCGTTACCGGTTTCGAACTGGCAAGTTCATCATCAGACGACTGTTCACAGGATTTTCATTATCGTTCGTTTTCGATTTTTATTATTCCACTGTGTAAAGTGTATCTTGAAAATCATGTGAACAGTCGTCTGATGATGAACTTGCCAGTTCGAAACCGGTAACGGCGCTATTTACCTACATAAATAGCAGTATTATTAGTGTCTGGTTGCTGTTTTCTTCTTTGTAAGAATTAACCTGCATTAACTGTACACAGCCACGGTCTCACCATCTCAGTTTTAGACAAAATAGCAGAGGACGATCTTTTTGGACCTTAGCCGTGTCTCCAGATAGTGTGTGTTACCCCTAGATGGCCGTGTAAACCCGAATGATTCGCGACGCAGCGGGTTGCCGGTAGCAACTGCAGCCCCACAGAATGCCCGAGCCATGGAGGCAGCAGTTTTGAACGACCGGCGTGTGCAACAGCGAACCCTATCGCAGCAGTTCAACGTTTCCTACGGTGCGATGTACAACACTGTTCATGACACGACGAAATTGGGTAAAGTTTGTGCTCGCTGGGTGCCTAAGACACTGACAGACAACCACAAGGGGCAGTGAACGATCACAAGTCTTGATCACTTAACGCGTTACGCCGCAGAAGGGCATGACTTTCTGGAGAAAATAGTCTCTGGTGATGTGCCGTCGGTGTACCACTATACGCCTGAAACCAAGAAAGCGTCTTTGAAGTGGAAACGTGCCGGTGACAGTGTTCCGGGATCTGCATGGTGTGTTACTGGTGGACTTTTCTCAACACGGGACCACTATGAATGCTGCAGACTACATCAGAACCGTCGCGACCTTCGTGACAAACGCCACAACCTTAACGCTGACGGTAACAAACTCCTTCATTGCAGTTCTCGGCTCCACGTTGCTGCTCCTGTTCGTGATAAAATAACCAAATTTGGGTGGCAGGTGCTCCAGCGTCTGACATACAGTCCTGACCCAGCACCGTCGTACTTTCACTTGTTTGATTCCATGAAGAATTTTCTGGCCGGCCAACGCTTTACGACAGATGAGTACGTGGCTCTGAGCACTATGGGACTCAACAGCTTAGGTCATCAGTCCCCTAGAACTTTGAACTACTTAAACCTAACAAACCTAAGGACATCACACACATCCATGCCAGAGGCAGGATTCGAACCTGCGACCGTAGCAGTCGCGCGGTTCCGGACTGAGCGTCTAGAACCGCGAGACCACCGCGGCCGGCGATGCGTACGTGAAATCAGCATTTCGCAGGCGGCTATTGGCTACACTACAACCAAATGGACTTATGCGAACAGGGCATATTGAAGCTGGTACCGCGATGGGAGAAATGTGTTGGGAACGATGGTGACTATGTAAAAAAGTAGGTACAAGATGTAAGGTCAACTGTGATTCTTTTGTTTTGTAACCTATTAAACTCTTTGGTAATAAAATTATTGTGAGTTACTTTCCGATCTTCCCTCGTATTACTTAATAATCCAATGTACATGGACATCGTGAAAGAAGTGGGAACAGAAGAGATTACCTAGCCCTCAAAGCTGTCGAAGATAGGAAAGAGGGCTTGATGTGACGAGATCCTACCAGAATCCTTGCAAGAACTAGGAATTTTACGAAGAAAGTGGTTGGCAAAATTCTGCACAGAATGCACCAGAAAGGGCGCACTCCCTCTCTAAGATACGGAAAGAAGAGAAAGTCATCGCGATGCTGAAATCCAGAAAGTCTGGAGGTAATCCAAATGATATCAGACCAATATCCCTTCTACACATTATTCGAGAGAATATTACTGATTAGGTTAACTTCGAAAATCGAAGCCAGTCTTCCTTCATACCAATTGGGTTTTCAAGCAGGTAGAAAATGTTACGATCAGGTGGTGTCCCTCTCAGCCTATACTGAGAAAGGCTTCCAAGATAAGAGAAAACTTGCCTGATTCACTTACGGTAATGGAATCAGTATAAATGCAGGGTTCCTACGAAAGTAATGGTACAATATCTGTAGCATACTGTATCTAATTTATTATGAAAGCAGTAGATATGTGTAAGGCATAAATAGTCATGATGGAATTACACATTTCCTTTCAAAACATGAGTAAATAAATAAGACACTTGCGTTTCCTGGATGGAAACTGGTATAAAGGAACTCACTGGCCTGTTATTTCATAGCATTATTAATACTTTGTCCGACCTCTTTTACCTAAATACCTCACAAGCCGCGCGGGGTAGTCGTGCGATCTAGGGCGCCTAACCGCTGTTCGCGCGGCTCCCCCCGGCGGGGGTTTGAGTCCGCCCTTGGCCATGGTTGTGTGCGTTGTCCTTAGCCTAAGTTAGATTAAGTAGTGTGATTTCGTCAGTGTTTGTTGTTCTTGAAAGTGAAACTTTCGACCAGACCTATAGGATCACATTTTTCAGTTCACGTAAGGCCTCAAATTGCGTTCCATTGCGATAAACACGCCTTGCAAATATTGCCCAAAAATTTTCCGCGAGGTTCATATTGGGGCTGCGTGAAGGCCAGGGCAAGTCACCGATATCTTTACCTTTCAACCACACTGAGCGAGGAGGCGCAGTGGGTAGCACGCTGGACTCGCATTAGGGAGGATGATGGTTCAAATCCAGGTCTGGCTATCCTGATTTAGGTTTTCCGTGATTTCCCTAAATCGCTTCAGGTAAATGCCGGGACGGTTCCTGTGGAAGGACTCGGCAGACGTCCTTCCCTAATCCAATGGGACGGATGGCCTCGCTGTTTGGTCTCTCCCCAGAATCAACCACCAACCACTGAAACATGCACAGATGCATTATCTTGTTTAAACATTAGGCTTTCGTTGCCTAGGTCCTCATACGTTCTGATCTGTTCTGTCACTAGCTTCACACTGTACATGTTAGAGGTTATTCTAGAATTCACACGAGCAATGTACGATTTACACTGAGTGCAACAAGTTGCCCAAAACATAACAGTTCCACCATAAATTTTTTCCCCATTCTTACGTGCTGCTTTGTCCTCAGATCATGATAATAATATTAAAATACATCCGACCCATCTAAATTAAACTGCTTCTCATCACTAAAGACCATTTTATCCCATTCCGAAGTCCATGACACAGTGTTTCAGTGAACTCTAATCTAGCATGTTCATGTTTCGGTGTTAGAGAAGGTTTCTGCAGTCGTTTCTTGAACGCAAGACGTTTGTCACTTGACAAGATTTATCGTACACGCCTGGCAGTTACTGACAACTGTAAATCAGCAACAGGTTGAGAAGAGTAATGCGCAAAACGAGTCATTTAGATGCCTCAAATAATTGTCTGCCTAGCTCATACAATACGTCCTGTCCATATCGTACACCCAATCTAACGAAATAATCTCCACTTAAGAGTCAAAGAAGGTGATACACGCTGGCCGCTGTGGCAGAGCGGTTCTAGGCGCTTCAGTCCGGAACTGCGCTGCTGCTACGTTCGCAGGTTCGAATCCCGAATCCTGTCTCGGACATGGATGTGTGTGATGTCCTTAGGCCAGTAAGCTTTAAGTAGGTCTAAGTTTAGGGGACTGATGACCTCAGATGTTGTCCCGTAGTGGTTCAAAATGGTTCAATGGCTCTGAGCACTATGGGACTTAACTGCTGAGGCCATCAGTTCCCCAGAACTTAGAACTACTTAAACCTAACTAACCTAAGGACATCACACAGCCGGCCGGTGTGGCCGAGCGGTTCTAGGCGCTACAGTCTGGAACCACCCGACCGCTACAGTCGCAGGTTCAAATCTGCCTCGGGCATGGATGTGTGTGATGTCCTTAGGTTAGTTAGGTTTAAGTAGTTCTAAGTTCTAGGGGACTGATGACCATAGATGTTAAGTCCCATAGTGCTCAGAGCCATTTTGACATCAGACACACCCATGCCCGAGGCACCTACGAACGTAGCGGTCGAGCGGTTCCGGACAGAAGCGCCTAGAACGGCTCGGCCACCCCGGCCGGCTAAGTCCCACAGTGCTTGGAGCCATTTGAGCCATTTGAGCCATTTGAGCCATTTGAGCCATTTGAGCCATTTGAGCCATTTGAGCCATTTGAGCCATTTGAGCCATTTGAACTGGTACACCTGCCTAATATCGTATAGGGACTCCACTAGCACGCAAAAGTGCAACACGACGTGGCATGGACTCGACTAATGTTGGAAGCAGTCATGGAGGGAACTGACACCATGAATCCTGCAGGGCTGGAATCCTGCAAGGCATCCCAGATACGATCAATAATGTTCATGTCTGTGGAGTCTGATGACCAGCGGTACTGTTTAAACTCACAAGAGTGTTTCTATAGCCACTCTGTAGCAGTACTGAACCTGTGGCGTGTCGCATTGTCGTGCTGGAACTGCCCGAGTCCATCCGAATGCACAATGGACATGAATGGTTGCAGATGATCAGACAGGGTGCTTCCGTACGTGTCACCTGTCAAAATCGTATCTAGACGTATCAAGGGTCCCGCATCACTCCAACTGCACGCACCCCACACCATTACAAAGCCTCCACCAGCTTGGACAGTCCCCTGCTGGTATCCAGGGTCCATGGATTCATGAGGTTGTCGCCATACCCGTACAAGTCTCTATGCTCGATACAATTTGAAAAAGAGATTCGTCCGACTAGGCAACATATTTTAAGTTACCAACAGTCCAATGTGGCTTTTGACGGGCCCAGGCGAGGGGTAAAGCTTTGTGTCGTGCAGTCATCAAGGGTACACGAGTGGGCGTTCGCTCCGAAAGCCCATATCGATGATGTTTCGTTGAATGGTTCGCACGCTGAGACTTATTGATGGCCCAGCAATGAAATCTGCTGCAATTTTGCTGAAGGGTTGCACTCCTGTAAAGTAGAACGATTCTCTTCAACTGCGGTTGGTACCGTTTTTGCAGTATCTTTTTCCAGCCACAAAAATGTCGGAGATTTGATATTTTATTGGATTCCCGATATTCACGGTACACTCTTGAATTGGTCGTACGGGAAAATTCCCACTTCACACTACCTCGGAGACGCTGTGTCCCATCGCTCGTTTGTCAAATGTAACACCTCGTTCAAACTCACTTAAATCTCGATAACCTGCCACTGCAGCAGCAATAAACGATCTAACAACTGCGCCAGACACTTGTTGCCTTATAAAGGTGTTGCCGACGCAGCGCTGTATTCTGCCTGTTTACGTATGTCTGTATTTGAATATGCATGCCTATACCAGTTTCTTTTCCGTTTACGTGTATCACTGTAATCTATCACTGTACTTCAACGATTCAATTTCTTGGCAATTTGACGATTAGACAGCCCTATTTCGATGTACGCACCAGTTTTTGCTTTATCAGTTCATGATTGTTTTCCGCTTGGCTTGGTCACAATCGTGGCTTATACACTCCTGGAAATGGAAAAAAGAACACATTGACACCGGTGTGTCAGACCCACCATACTTGCTCCGGACTCTTCGAGAGGGCTGTACAAGCAATGATCACACGCACGGCACAGCGGACACACCAGGAACCGCGGTGTTGGCCGTCGAATGGCGCTAGCTGCGCAGCATTTGTGCACCGCCGCCGTCAGTGTCAGCCAGTTTGCCGTGGCATACGGAGCTCCATCGCAGTCTTTAACACTGGTAGCATGCCGCGACAGCGTGGACGTGAACCGTATGTGCAGTTGACGGACTTTGAGCGAGGGCGTATAGTGTGCATGCGGGAGGCCGGGTGGACGTACCGCCGAATTGCTCAACACGTGGGGCGTGAGGTCTCCACAGTACATCGATGTTGTCGCCAGTGGTCGGCGGAAGGTGCACGTGCCCGTCGACCTGGGACCGGACCGCAGCGACGCACGGATGCACGCCAAGACCGTAGGATCCTACGCAGTGCCGTAGGGGACCGCACCGCCACTTCCCAGCAAATTAGGGACACTGTTGCTCCTGGGGTATCCGCGAGGACCATTCGCAACCGTCTCCATGAAGCTGGGCTACGGTCCCGCACACCGTTAGGCCGTCTTCCGCTCACACCCCAAACATCGTGCAGCCCGCCTCCAGCGGTGTCGCGACAGGCGTGAATGGAGGGACGAATGGAGACGTGTCGTCTTCAGCGATGAGAGTCGCTTCTGCCTTGGTGCCAATGATGGTCGTATGCGTGTTTGGCGCCGTGCAGGTGAGCGCCACAATCAGGACTGCATACGACCGAGGCACACAGGGCCAACACCCGGCATCATGGTGTGGGGAGCGATCTCCTACACTGGCCGTACACCTCTGGTGATCGTCGAGGGGACACTGAATAGTGCACGGTACATCCAAACCGTCATCGAACCCATCGTTCTACCATTCCTAGGTCGGCAAGGGAACTTGCTGTTCCAACAGGACAATGCACGTCCGCATGTATCCCGTGCCACCCAACGTGCTCTAGAAGGTGTAAGTCAACTACCCTGGCCAGCAAGATCTCCGGATCTGTCCCCCATTGAGCATGTTTGGGACTGGATGAAGCGTCGTCTCACGCGGTCTGCACGTCCAGCACGAACGCTAGTCCTACTGAGGCGCCAGGTGGAAATGGCATGGCAAGCCGTTCCACAGGACTACATCCAGCATCTCTACGATTGTCTCCATGGGAGAATAGCAGCCTGCATTGCTGCGAAAGGTGGATATACACTGTACTAGTGCCGACATTATGCATGCTCTGTTGCCTGTGTCTATGTGCCTGTGGTTCTGTCAGTGTGATCATGTGATGGATCTGACCCCAGGAATGTGTCAATAAAGTTTCCCCTTCCTGGGACAATGAATTCACGGTGTTCTTATTTCAATTTCCAGGAGTGTATAATAACACATGCACTGTCACTAATGGCATCTGTTTCCTACCTGCAGTAAAGGTACGTACACACACACACACACACACACACACACACACACACACACACACACACACACACACGTACACACGTACACACGTACACACGTACACACACACACACACACACACACACACACACACACACACACACACACGTACACACGTACACACACACACACACACACACACACACACACACACACACACACACACACACACACACACACGTGTACACACCTGAATCGTTGATGTCTTTTTATATGCTATACTACTGACATAAAATGTGATACTATTTTACTGCACTTTTCAGCGTACTGGATCTCATATACACTGTTCACAACTATTTCAGCCAGCAGTGTTAATTTTTCTGCAAATACGCATGCCTTCAAATTGGTTTCCATTATTAAAGATCTTACATCAACTTTTCATACAGTATGGATACAGGGTCTACTGCTTAAGCAAACTAGAATCATCAAATGCAAACACACTTACACCTTACTCAAAAACGCGTTACACGGCTGGAAAATCAAGGTTTCACTTTACAACATGAACATAAAGAGCATCGTTCTGGACAACAGCCTGCCACAGGGTCCGGCTCTTGTACCCATGCTTTTAAGTCTGTATGCTGCAGTTTTGAGTGGTACTTGAGTAAATAAATTAGTGAAATCAAAGCGAAGTAGAAATTAGAAAATAAATGAAAAACTTAGTTTACTTTGAAAGAAACAGCGGGCAGAACAGCAGAGCAGAAGAGACAATGACCATGACGTCAGCAAGTTCCACATAAGCGGACGCTGTCGATTCAGCCGTCAGGTCATCGCCCGACCGGCTCATGTGTTTCTCAGTTGTCACATGTGAGCAAAGGCCCTCGCCTACATTCCAAGAGCCAATGACCGACGTTAAGAAGATTCTTCGAGAAGCTTTTCAACGTGACAGAAGAGGCAATGACCGTGAAGTCGTTCACTCCCAGTAAACTGAAGTGAATAAATACGCGAGACGCAGTGGGCCCGACAGACGAAGGAGACGAAGAGAGTAGCAGTAGTTTTCAGTCAGTTTCGGTGCTGAAGACCGTCATGCAAGAAGAGACTACATCATGCACAGACGCACCAAGTCCGCCGCTGTAATGGAATAAGAAGCAGCAGCCTCGGCGCCAGAAGACAGAAGTTAAAAGGTATTTGAAGTCTGATTTTTACGTACCCGGGTGACTCGTGAGGACGGAAACGAGACGGCTTCACATCAGCAGTCACCTGTGAGCTGGGATAAAGATCTGACAGCCGAAGACTGGCAAGCGGGAGTCCGTTATTCGAGTCCGAGACACTGGCCTTCCCCCCGCCGCGCCGTAACGCTGCCGCTTAGAGAAGAGAAACACTGGGACGCCACATCCAAGGTATCACCATCCGATGTACGACTTCGCTCGCAATAATTAAACGGGCCACCTCGCGCTGCGCGTCTCCAGTCAACTGGGCGAGACGGCGACACGAGATACACACCGCCACGCGTAATCAGACGCTGCCGCAGCAGAAGGCTTCGCAAACGACACAGCTGCCGTTCTCCGAGTCAGAACATCGAGTAAGGAAACAGATGTACGAAACTTGCAATAAAAGTTATCTTATGTAAAAATGGTGTTTCATTCTACCTCATACCCGAGCCAAGGAAGAACCCACCCTGCCCGCATGTTGTTAAGAGAAAAAAATTAATTTATTTAGTATTTTCACCCTGACATAATGCTATAGAATTAAATGCCCATCGCAGTAATGCTCATCCTGACAAGTGACTAGCATCAAAAGAGAAAACCCAGTTACATTTAGTAGCAGAAGCGCTACAATTAGTGACAGAACTGTTACAGCAGTTATGCCACACACAAAATCAGATAAATTTGCGTACCCAGGCGACCTGGCCATCACATATAAAAGGACAAAATTTTAACGACCTCGACAAGAGGTTTAATGCGGACCTATAAGTGCTGAACACCTACTTCTTCAAGTGGAATCTATATCCAAACCCTAGCAAAACAATAGAAGTATAAATAGACAGCTGCAACTCTCTATGAACGGCCAACGCATCAGACACGAGGATAAGTCTAAATACTTGAGTCAAATTAGATCGCACTCTAGAGTATAGCAGACAAAACGGGTACTAAAGTCCCATAATGCGATTAAAGATGTGTGGATTTGCTCATTAACGAAGCTCGAGGCGCTGGGGTATCTTTCTGCGTATGAACAAATACAGTAAAATGCTGACGACCTGCTATGTCAGTTGAGCGGCACTCAGTTATCTAGACTGGGCACTCAGTAACTTCATATACAGGTTGTTCGCATATTCCAATTACAAACTTTTAGGACTTGTAGAAGGCAGTGAGTACATAATATTTTGAATTGGAACCCATGTCCGAAAACAAATCGTTTCCGTGCTACAGCCGTTTGAAAACATGTTTGCTAGGTAGGTATGCGTCACGGTGGCGGTGGTGACGCTCAAGTCAGATCCGCCGATACCATTTAACATACATCCTACCCCTCTGACCTGGTTCGAGGTTCATTTATATGTCTATGAGTGTTGGAGCAACATGGTAGAATACAGGGTTGTACCGACATGACACTTGTATATGGCGAAGGGTCACGGTAATGGAAGATCTGCTCGTCGTCTTTATCAAAATCGTTATCCATAACGTACGACTCCATCGCGTGCCCTTCGCTACAATTACGCCACGGCTTCGTCTGCAGGCGGGACTGTGATGCTCCAAGGAGACGCTGATCACTCTAATTGGACGAGGCCGTATTGCACCACGTTGAACACAGCCCGCCAACGCGTCCACGGGCAATTGCGCCTGTTTCTTTTGTTAGTAATGAGTGGCAGTGTGAAACAAGTGATGTACTGGGTCACACCTAATAAATTATCCGCAAAAGTTGTCGCGTTACTAGCATGTTTTCAAACGGATGTAGCACGGAAACGTGGCGTATCCGGACATGGATTCCAATTCTAATTTATTCACTCCCCACTACGGGTCCTAGAAGCTCGTAACGGGAATTCCCGAAAATGCTGTACAACGCAATTGAGAATACAGTGCTTCAAATGAGGTTTTCCTACCTTTCGTCCCTGTTCAATTTTTTATCCCAGACTGAAATCGGTTCCTCTGTCCTAAATTATAACGAGAATTGTGAGACATAGTTGTTTCAATACTTAATGACTCGAAGTACTGAAAATCAATTCACGTAAGATGACAACTTGTAAAGTAGAGTTACGATATAGTCTTGCCCTTAAATTGTGTTTATGTAGATGACATCCTAATAATTTATTATCAACGTAGTACAATTGCGAGCACGTGAATACAGTCTGACTGTGCTGACACTAGTGTAAGAGGGAAAGTGTGTGTATTTATCTGGACTTACTGCTGCATTTTATTTGCTGTGATATTGCCGAATTCTGAGTGAATCGGATTTTAGGATCGGCGTTGCCAAGCTTTATGCTCATTTAAATTGCATTTTCATGTAAATAGTTTTAATTAACTTTCCTTTGTATATATATACTTGTGTGCATTATTTTGGCGGGAATAATTTTATATGATTTTAGTGTCCTATTGTGTGGTGAAAGCCAGTGTCACAACCAGCCCTGATAATAGATTGATTGTGTTCAATAATTAACTTTTTGGGTGAGAAATAAAATCAAATGCTTGTCACTGCACTCCAGTAATTGGAATTTACGAGTAGTGGCAATAGCTTACGGTATTTTTGAGCTGGCCTTTTTTTTAAAAAATTTTATACGTAAAATTCCTGTTACGGCAGTTTCTACTAGAAATTTCACAATTAATTCTTATACTACTTTAGACATTGTTTGAAAACTGATCCAGTACATTAAGAGTCCCAACAGTGTCTATCGTGTCATTAATATGCAACTGGATCAGTAAGGATCCCAACGAAATACCTGCTATTATTTTCTACATCAGTCGAGGGCTCTCCGTCCCATATAACAACATTCTGCCTCATCCCCACCAAGAAATCCTCAATCTACACATTAATTTCCTTTGATACCCAGTACGATCGCAGTTTCCTAAACAAGCGTTCACCGGAAGAACACTAGGTAAGTGTATTCATCCACGATTGAAGCCTCTTACAGAATTACCGTTTCACCAGTTACCTGAGGAAGAGTAAGTTTTAAGGTCCCGTCGACGGATCAGTCAACTCATACAGCACAAGGAGGGGGGTAAGATATCGGCCATGTTGTTTCCGAGAAAACCACCCTGGAATTTCCTTATGCCGTTTAGTCACAATGGTATTTGCATTAAGCGATTTAGTCTTAATTCACTGAGGTGACAAAAGTCAGGGGATACCTCCTACTATTGAGAAGGAGCTCCTTTTGCCTGGTGTAGTGCAGCACTCGACGTGTCTTGGAATCAACAGACCGTTGGAAGTCAGCTGCAGAAATATCCAGCCATCATTTCTCTATTGATGTCCATGATTGCGGAAGTGTTGCCAGTGCAGGATTTTGTGCACGAACTGTTTTCTCGATTGTGATCTCGGTGACCAAACCATTCGCTCGAACTATCCAGAATGTTCTTCAAACAAATCGCGAACTGTTGTGACCCGGTGACATGGTGAGTTGTCGTCCGTAAGAATTCCATCGTTGTTTGAGAATATGAAGTCCATGAATGACAGCAAATGGTCAACACGTAGCCGAACATCACCATTTGCAGTCAATGATCGGTTCAATTTGGCTTCGTGGGGCCTGCGCCACACTCTGACCCTGCCATTATCGTTTACCAACTAAAATCGGCACTCATCTGACCAGGCCACGGTTTTCCAGTCTCCAAGGATGCAGCCGATATGGTCGCGATCCCCAAGAGAGGCGCTGCAGGCGATGTGCTGTTAGCAAAGGTACTATCACCTAACGGATACGTTCGTCGTACGTCCAACATTGATTCTGCGGTTATTCCATGCAGTATAATTTGCCTGTTAGGACTGACAACTTTGCGCAAATGCCGCTGCCTCGGTCTTTGAATGAAGGTATGAAATAAATTCGCAGTTGAGAATATGGGCAACCATCAGCTGTGTAATGGAATGACGTCAATGAAAATTTGTGCCATACTGGAACTCGAACTCGGATTTCCCACTTATCCCGAGCGGTTGCTTTACCCATTGGTTATCTGAGAACGATTCATGGCCAGATCCAAACTTCCGTATGTCGTCAACCATGCGTCTGCAGCCTGTACTCGTACGTCCATTACGTATATTCCCCTACAGGGCAGACACTTTACTTGAAAGTCGCTTGTCCGGTATCGGCGGATAACTACGATATGGCAGTGCCTGTGTTATTCCTAATAACTATGCACTGTTCCTTCGGACATGAATGCATATCCGAAGGAACACTGCATTGTCATCGCTATAACACAGGCACTGCAATATCGTATTAGGTGAAAGCCGTCGGCCACTGTGTTGTCCTTGATGAGAGGTAGTGCCTGATATTCGGTATTCTCGGCACACTCTTGACACTGTGGGTCTCCGAATATTGAATTCTCTAATGACTTTCGAAATGGAATGTACCATCATTCTAGCTTCAACTACTATCCCGTGTTCAAAACCTGTCAGTTAACGTCATGCGGCCATATTCACGTCGAAAACCTTTTCACATGAAAGACCTGAAAACAAATGACAGCTCCGCCAATGCACTGTCTCTGTATATCTTGCGTTCGCGATACCACCGCCATCTGTATATATGCACATCGTTATACCGTGACTTTTGTCACCTCAGTGTTCAGTATATGGTTCAAATGGCTCTGAGCACTATGGGACTTAACTTCTAAGGTCATGAGTCCCCTAGAACTTAGAACTACTTAAACCTAACTAACCTAAGCACATCATACACATCCATGCCCGAGGCAGAATTCGAACCTGTTCCAGACTGAAGCGCCAAGAACCGCTCGGCCAATCTGGCCGGCTGTTCAGTATAGTAGGAAGAAAGAAAGCCGCCAAAAAACCACCGTGCTGATTGTCCGTGTTGTTGCAGACGTCGCCATGCTATCCGTGGTGATGGTAGCCCTGCTGCAACCATGCACATTTTGTGGCGCAAGGTGTGTGACGTAGATGTACTAGCCTACACGGCCAAGCGAGCGACAAGTCTCTCCCCGGGCCGCTAATCACGTGGGGTGATTGAAATACCGGATGACGTTGAGTACAGGCCTCCTACACCCATAAATTCCATATTCGTACGATAGTCGTGGGACCCGATCAGTGCGAGTAGCAAAGTCTACTGCTGTGACAGTTAGCACAAGCTCTAATAATTCAACCCAGTTGTCTTGTTGTGGATCGCTGCAGACCGACAGAAGTGCGAGTACCCAGATTTTCAATGTCGTTTGTGTCGGAACGTGAACGCTGAAGCTCCCAGAATTTTCTGAATTATTAGACAAATATATGCCAGGATGCGATGTGATAAAGGTGATGTGGGAATACGTCATGTTTTTCAGTGGAAAGTATTTACGACTTTTTTGTAGAAAGCTTTTGTGTGAGATAATGGAACTAATTCAATTTCTTGCGTCCCTACTCTAAATAAAATCACTTGCAAATGAGAAGAAACAAGCAAAAGTATTTACCATTAGCACGCTGTTCGTGTGAAATTGAATAATTTGTCTTAAGAACGCAGTATGTCAGTTTTATTGAGCTGTTTTGCAAATTCCAAAATTTTAGTACTTCTCTATAAGTTACTGTATGAAGCCTGTTGAGAACAACGGGTGCAGGAACGCAAGTAAAAGCGGACGAGAAGCGGAAGAGAGTGAGAATGTTATAGTGACACTTGAAATGAAGATGCATTACGCATTTAACCAGATAAATTAATGAAAACTTCACTGAGTAAATTCTTTGCTGGATTAATATTCGAATCAGTGACATGTGGATAAGTCTGCAGAGGCCCGTTATCTACTGTCGGATAAGAATCGGAAAACAATAGGACAGTGTCTATGACTCCGTAAGCGTATAGGCGCATCGCATGTGCTTACACGCGACCAATAGAGAGCGACAGAGATAGAATAGACCTGCGCAGAATTTCATCGCTCCTGTAAATAGCAGGCACTCACCACTGCATAAACAATCAATTCTGGCGCTGTCAATTTACATCAAAAATGAGCCAGTCAATAACACGATTCCCTCCGGTTTGCGCAAACATTCGGCCCTACCTAATACGTTTGGACAGGAATAACGTCCTGCGGTAATGTTTGTCCAAAACAGATACTCGGAGGCGCATGCGACGTATGGTCTGTATACATAGTTTCTGCAAACTTTTTATTTCCTTTTACTTTAATGAGACAGCTCTGTGAGCACCTACAGAATGAAACTCTACCGGGTAATAGTAAACTGAACACAAACTCCGACGCTGCTTAACTTACAATGCTAACACTTCAGGTTGGGCTATGTATATCAACTGCTGTAAACAGTCACATTTATTACTCTTCCACTACGTGTTTTGGAGGACTGTACCTCCATCACATGAACTTATTTTAATTAATAAAACACAGACGATTTGTATGTACTACATGCATCCCCACATCGACAAAATGGTTCAAATGGCTCTGAGCACTATGGGACATCTTAGGTCATCAGTCCCCTAGAACTTAGAACTACTTAAACCGAACTAACCTAAGGACATCACACACATCCATGCCAAAGGCAGGATTCGAACCTGCGACCGTAGCAGTGCCGCGGTTCCGGACTGAAGCACCTAGAACCGCATGACCACCGCGGCCGGCCCCACATCGACAACTTTGTACACAAGGTTCTCTCATTTTTCATTATATATACCGATGTACAGCACGAGCGCCCGTGTAACAATTCACGGTTCTGTTATTGTCATGTTCATTCATTCATTCTTTCTTTCTTTCTCTCTCTCTCTCTCTCTCTCTCTCTCTCTCTCTCTCTCTCTCTCTCTCTCTCGCGAGGCAGTACTACAGGATGGCCACAAACAGCGATATATATAAAACGTCTGTGCTTTATTAACTGAAATTAATCCTCCTGAAGACAGAGCTACAATCCTATAAAACTCACAATGGGAAGCACAGAAAATGTGGCAGGCCACAGCAGTTTGTATTGTCAGCTGATATTTTTATTATGTGGTTGGTCTTATACGGAGCATGCTTCACCACAGCTGCGTTGCCCACCTGCCCAGCCTGCAGTGCCGCTTATGGACAGTCCCCAGGCCACCACAACATTAACGTGGGGGTAGATGAGAATCAGCACCTTTTTTTTCCTAGATGTGCTGCTTACAAGGGATGGCGAAAAACTGGCGCACACATGGAACGGTATCTGCACCAACTGTCATATCACCAATCGAGCCAGAAAAGAAGAGTTATTAATATCCTCGTAGCGCGCGCAACACCAACACATGAACCGCAGCACCTCAGACGCGGAATGTAACATCTAGGAAGCGTTCTGCGTAGCAACGGGAGCTCCACCGATTACATAAGAAGTGTCACACAGTCGGCGAAGTGACACATCGGAAAAAGCGATACCGGGTACGGCCTTTCTGCCATACATTCCCAGAGTGACGGGCAGAATCGACCGTATATTGCACAAACACGGCGTAAAGACTATCTACAAACTGACGAAAGAGGTACATATAATCTGCTGCCGCGAGCTCGAATCCAGTCCGTCACCACAATGGTGTGTGAAGCTTTAACAATACCAGCCGCCCGTGCTGGCGAAACGTCAGAAAAATAATCGAACAAACATCGACCTAAGAACCCGAAGCAGAATCCAATATAGCTTTATCTATCTGAAAGGAAAAACAAACAGCAGTATGTCATAAATGTGTACAACATGGCTATAATCTAATACGTGAACATACCTGTGAGTAGGGAGGAACAATTTACTGGTAGGATGCTAAGATAGGATGTTAAAAATGAGGTAGAGAAATCACACAACTGGGAAATATTGAGGAATGCGATACAGTCCGTCAGCTTTGACCAGTGACTCTATAATCTACTATTGTTACTATAACGTCATAGAATCACGTATATTACAATAGTATCGAGAATGCAGGGATTTTGTGTAGGGATGTTATTGTTGTTCGCTGCTTGAATCACATTAACATATCAGACTAGATGTGGCAAACAGTGGTTTCCATCGGGGACATAAATTTAACTATGAAACCCACGACCCATATTTAAAGAGACAGTCGTACAACATAAGGTCCCTTCACCAAATTGCGACCAATGACCTACCAACTTAACAAAGCCCTTGCACTATGCTACTAATCACTGTGACACACCGTTCATTAAGAAAAAAAATGCTTTTCTGAGATGTTTGCTTATTTCGCTAGTTCAGTCAGACTGATCATCCGACTTAATCTAGACCATGAGCCGAACTATCGATCATTACGTCAACACAATTTAAAATAAAAAAATCAACAACTGTTAATTCCACACATTAATAGACTTCACCAGTTCACAGCCACCATTAAAGAATAATAAAAAAAACGAGCTTTTGCCGTCATTGGCCGGGAGGCCCCTAGTGGGGCAGGTCCGGCTACCTTGGTGCAGGTCTTATTACATTCGACGCCACATTGGGCGACCTGACGGCGGATGGGGATGAAATGATGAGGAGGACAGCGTAACACTCAGTCCCTGAGCTGAGAAAATCCCCGACCCAGCCGGGAATCGAAGCCAGGCCCGTAGAACGGCAATCCGTCACGCTGACCACTCAGCTACGGGGCGAACATTAAAGAATAAACAGATAAACATTATCAATGGGAACGTCGCTGATGATAGCAGTATTGTGACCTATAAAACAAGCGCAAAATAACTACTGCGTATTCCATGTCTTTCCTCGAGTATGTCTATATAAAGTTATCAGGAGGTAACGAATCAAACCAGCATTCAGGTATCGATTGGTTCAACCGACACATGCGTATCGTCGGGACAATACTATAGCAACAAAAGCAAACATCATTGTAATCATCGTCAGTCATAATTCTTCAACTTTTATCTAATAGGTTACTCATGCGACGTGACACGACGAATTATCATGCATACATTAGAAGACTAAAACTGTTCAACGTAACTCTGTCCTGATTGTCTTAATGATACGATCGCCCTGGTTGGTGTTGACAGACGCCTTAACCCTCTATGTGAAGAGAAAGAGAGGCGTGACATGTCTTAGAGAGGATGACTTTATGTAAGGGTCTATTGTGAATACAAGTACATCTGACGTCACACTTACAATGTCGAGTCTTCGATCTATTTCCTGTGCAACGCTGTTCTTTCTTCGTTGTGATAGTCATCGTGTTCATTAACAGCAGCTCACGTAATACTACTGTCTTCTTCTTGCACACGTTTGCGTTATCACATTTCCACACACATATGTTTTCACTACACAGTACACCACTGCAAACTGATACAGATGATGCATCAAAACAAAACATAGTTCGACCTATCGATATTTCAATTTCGACGACAACTGTTACGATCTAAGGACAACTGCACGAAGTGTCATCGTATCTTTGAGGTCAGCAGTCTGACCGGTATGACATTTTTTCACATATTCAAGTTAGACAGAATTACAAGGCTGTTTCTTTATACTGCGTAACAAAAGCCTTTTGCTTTAACTGCACAAAATTAAAATTAGTAAATATTTCCTTGCTGATGAGGACACTCGGATTGAGTTTCTTTTTTACATTTCATTTCACGGTCTTGTATAAGGAGGGTATTTCAGAAAACGTGTCGCACGTGCTGGCTGGAGATAATAAAGATCAAAACCGGGAAAAATGTCTAGAAACATATGACCGGAAACAAATTCTTGCGACATATGGGTCATTTTATTTCCGTAGAGAAGGCGCAATACTAGCTAGCGTAAGTTGTCTTCCTGTTGGAGTTCATTGCTCATTTCATATTGCTTGTCTCTGTCTCTGTACTTATTAATCGACCACGGAAAAATTATTTCACGTGGGACTGACAGCGATGCGGTCCGCTTATCGTGAATCAGAGTGTATTCGGTGATGATGATGTTTGGTTTGTGTGGCGATCAACTACGCGGTCATCAGCGCATCCCAAGTTTTACACAGTCCAGTTTTTAACTCAATCCAATTTAGCAGCAGTCACGAATGATTATGATGATGAAATGATGAGGACAACACAAACACACAGTCCCCAGGAAGAGAAAAATCGACAACCCGGCCGGGAATCGAACCCGGGACTCCGTGATCTACAGGTAGCAATGCTACCCGTTAGACCACGATTGCACACGCGCGTAATCGGAGTCGATAATACACTCCTGGAAATTGAAATAAGAACACCGTGAATTCATTGTCCCAGGAAGGGGAAACTTTATTGACACATTCCTGGGGTCAGATACATCACATGATCACACTGACAGAACCACAGGCACATAGACACAGGCAACAGAGCATGCACAATGTCGGCACTAGTACAGTGTATATCCACTTTTCGCAGCAATGCAGGCTGCTATTCTCCCATGGAGACGATCGTAGAGATGCTGGATGTAGTCCTGTGGAACGGCTTGCCATGCCATTTCCACCTGGCGCCTCAGTTGGACCAGCGTTCGTGCTGGACGTGCAGACCGCGTGAGACGACGCTTCATCCAGTCCCAAACATGTCCAATGGGGGGCAGATACGGAGATCTTGCTGGCCAGGGTAGTTGACTTACACCTTCTAGAGCACGTTGGGTCGCACGGGATACATGCGGACGTGCATTGTCCTGTTGGAACAGCAAGTTCCCTTGCCGGTCTAGGAATGATATAACGATGGGTTCGATGACGGTTTGGATGTACCGTGCACTATTCAGTGTCCCCTCGACGATCACCAGAGGTGTACGGCCAGTGTAGGAGATCGCTCCCCACACCATGATGCCGGGTGTTGGCCCCGTGTGCCTCGGTCGTATGCAGTCCTGATTGTGGCGCTCACCTGCACGGCGCCAAACACGCATACGACCATCATTGGCACCAAGGCAGAAGCGACTCTCATCGCTGAAGACGACACGTCTCCATTCGTCCCTCCATTCACGCCTGTCGCGACACCACTGGAGGCGGGCTGCACGATGTTGGGGCGTGAGCGGAAGACGGCCTAACGCTGTGTGGGACCGTAGCCCAGCTTCATGGAGACGGTTGCGAATGGTCCTCGCCGATACCCCAAGAGCAACAGTGTCCCTAATTTGCTGGGAAGTGGCGGTGTGGTCCCCTACGGCACTGCGTAGGATCCTACGGTCTTGGCGTGCATCCGTGCGTCGCTGCGGTCCGGTCCCAGGTCGACGGGACGTGCACCTTCCGCCGACCACTGGCGACAACATCGATGTACTGTGGAGACCTCACGCCCCACGTGTTGAGCAATTCGGCGGTACGTCCACCCGGTCTCCCGCATGCCCACTATACGCCCTCGCTCAAAGTCCGTCAACTGCACATACGGTTCACGTCCACGCTGTCGCGGCATGCTACCAATGTTAAAGACTGCGATGGAGCTCCGTATGCCACGGCAAACTGGCTGACACTGACGGCAGCGGTGCACAAATGCTGCGCAGCTAGCGCCATTCGACGGCCAACACCGCGGTTCCTGGTGTGTCCGCTGTGCCGTGCGTGTGATCATTGCTTGTACAGCCCTCTCGCAGTGTCCGGAGCAAGAATGGTGGGTCTGACGCACCGGTGTCAATGTGTTCTTTTTTCCATTTCCAGGAGTGTATATCATTACACAACTAGCCTGATAGCATTGACAATGCGACGCATTTTCGTTAGCCACGGTTGTACTTGTTCTCTGTAACACCACCGTGTGTTCCGATAAAGGTCAAGTGCAATAACTTCGCGACTGAGTAGTAGTTTTCTGCGATGCTGTTGTCAGACATAGTACACCGCTGTCGCCTGCTTCAGTCATGTAGTACTTACCGTTTTGAAGCGGCATTAAAGAAAGATTAGTAATTTCGAGGAGTGATGATGGCGTAAACAATCAAAAGCTGTCCTATTATCTCACATGGGAAACGGCAGACATGAATTTGTGTTATGATTTAGTCAACGATGTTAATGAACAGACACGTGTCCCTTACGCCTAATAACATTCCCAACGCCACATTTCACGCAAAAGAAAATGTTCATTGAAGTGTTCCAGCGACTTACGGGAACGGAAGAAATGATCGCGGTAGACTTGTCACAATCGAACACCGGATATGGTGGATCTAGTGCTGTGACGTGTGGTAGGTGGTCCCGTTTAAACAAGTACCTGAAGAATTGATTCTACTGAAAGCATAAATCACTCTGTAGTGTGGTCGTTATCACCTCCGGCGTGTTCAAGCTTCAGGCCACATGACCACCATGTCAGTTATGACAGTGAATTCTACGCGATGCAGATTCGCAATTCACAGTTTGCGTTTTATTTTATGAGAGGCGAGATTCACGTAGGTAAGGATAATAAATTAGCACCACAACTACTCGTAGACAGACGGATCGAGTGATTACGGAAACAAACCATCAGGTTTGCATTGCTGTCAATGAATAGGAAGAATTGTTGCTGTTTACACACTCATGGTATCATGCACTTTACTGACCAGTTTAACAGCTGCTATTTATCCACAGTTTCTGCACGTCTAATTACACTTGCCTTAAGACAACGGGCATGGTTTATGCACGATGGGGCACCACTCAGTCTTCAACGCATCGTACAACACTGCCTGACACAAACGGTTAGTGTGCTATGGATTGGTCGACGGGGTCTAGTAGCAACGTCTCCTCCTTCACCTGAGCTTCATTTCTTAGACTTCTGACTTTGGCACCAGTTGTATATCACACCCATTGATACCGTGCACACATTACATCGTATGCGATGCATGCGATCAAATCCGAGGGCAGCCAATTGTATCTGCACGATTTCAAGATTATTTCAACCAAAGGTATGATGGATGTGTAATAACGTATGGTAATTACAGAAGTGTGTCGGTACCGAACATACGTTGAAACCTTCCCGTCTCCTCTATACCCTTTTGTTACAGTGAAACGTTCCCTTTTACAATAACCTATGAAACCTTCCCTTAGGACTGCTTTTTCTTGCTTAATAACAGCAAACGAAATCTTCCCTTTGAAATTTATTCTCTTTCTCAATCTTCGCATGAAAATTTAATTGCTGCTTATTAGAGTGATTTTCTGATTGTTTCGACGAAACATAGAATGTGTCGTCGTCGTGGCCCTCAGTCGTTATCTGCAATAACCCAAAACTGTTTCTTACCTTTTTTACTGTTACTGGATCGCCATCTGACTTCTACTTTGAACTGAGACGTCAATATACTTACTCGGTTTTACTATGCGTTATTAGCTGCTGGTGGGCTGTCGTAATAAGTGGCTGTATTTATTACCAAAGCTGACGTTATTCTTTAATTAATTTGACTGACGTTACGTAATTCATAGTTAAACTTTTTCTTGACAACAATAAAACTTTTCAAAGTTTTACGTTGATGGCTTTGGGGATGGATTATAATTAGTAATGCAATATTGCTGGCAAAAATTAATTATATTCTGAATGAAATGATTTTACAAACTTTCAAATGGGACTTACTTTTTACAATAATCTTACAACTAGCATTGCGCAAACATACCTTCAGTAGTCTTGAGTTTCTCAAAAAAAATAATTCAATAATATTAGTTCATCTTATGATAATAGTTAGCTGATGTCTCTGTACATCCGTTTATAATCTCTTGTAAATCATAGCTGGTGGCTCGTAGACACACCGCTCCTCTCAACCTCTCGCTTCAGACCTGCTACTGACTCGCTTCACATCTCGTTTACTACTGACTTCCTGCGAATGCTAAAGTGCGGTCTCTCCCGCCAACAATACTTTCTGGTGCAGAAAATCCCTGCTACCATTACAAAATGTATCAATGCGCGGTTTCCCGCTCTTTTCTTAAAATGTATCCATACGCGGTCACTCCCGCCCTTTTTAAAATTATATCAATGTGCGGTCTCTCTTGCAAAACAATACTTTGGTGTAGACATTCCCTGCTACCACAATTATTTCCAACATGACAAATATTAATTATTCCTACTTAATCCTATTAATAAAATATAAACATCTTTCATAAATTGTGGTTTGACAATAGACAATAGAAATATACACGTCTTACAACATTTTCCAAAATAAAAATGCTACATCACAGCAAAAAAAGACGAATATATCCTGAGAAGGGTTAGGGATTTAAAAGGAGCTTTTTGGCTTATCTAGCACCTTCAAACACATTTAAATCAACGATCTTGACGTACTCGAGGGTTTTTTTTTTTTACTTGTTAGCAATAGTACTCATCATACAACATGTCAAGCAAAGTTATGATACATGATGGCATGTCGTATAACCTGACACATGCCATCATGTCATCCAGCATCCCATTTGTTATGTTGTGCAGTATGACAACGTGTCATTAAAGTTTAGGAAGCATGCATTCCCACTCTAGGATACTTCCTGTAATGGATGCGCCACCACGCTCGGATACTTCCTCTGCTAGGTACAGCCCACTCACTAGAAGCATATAAATTTGAGTCTACTTGTTCTTACACCCCTCACCACACGTGGAACAGGGGGCAGATTTTGGGGATAAATGGTCCTCTCTGCGGAAAACTGACCCCCCCCCCCCCAAACGGAAGTCAAAAAACTGTTTTAGCCCCAGCCCAGAAACAAACCCGTACCCAGACATTTTACCCTGCCCAGAAAATCTTTTTTAGGTATTATACGTGTTCTCTCCAGACATACTACTGTATATTATGTATTTTTTTACTATGGCTGGTGAATCTTCTGGATTTTGGACACAGGATCCGGAAATTTATCCTAAAAATTGCAAGATCCAGGTATGCCACCACCTTGCAGCTAAGAGAGCTCACTGCGCTGGGGAAGTGCGGTTAACTCGTAAAAAAGCCGGCTTATGTCAAGATGATTTGATTTAAATGTCTTTGAAGCTATCAAATAAGTCAAAAGCTAGTTCCCTTCTTTTATATCCCTAAATCTGCTCAGGAAATATTCACCTTTTCTTGTGGTACAACAGGAGCGTTTTCTATTTTGGTTCACAACTTTTATTCTACTATAATTTTGACATTGGACCACAATAGCTTGGCGACCGATGTAGATCTCCGTTGACTCAGGCGACGACTGAACCGGTATAGGTTTTTTTATTGTCTTTCGATCAATATTTCTTAAGTTCGGCATCGTTAGTCTGGTTCCTCTACGGTTACCTGCTTAGTATGGTTGAATCTGTCCAGTACAGCCTGCCCTAGTGTATCCACAGATAACACAAGCCTCACCACAACGTCAAGGTAACATTCTGGCTGGAGGTTCTATGTTCTATTTTTTCATATTTGTCATTATTTTATTATTTCATTTTACATTTTCAATTTATTTAATTTTCCTTAATTTTGTTATTGTTTTTTTTAATATTTTTGTTTTATAGTTGCACACGATCTGTTCATAAGCACGTGAGACTGTACTCGCAAACACGTGAAAAATAACCATAAATACTTTACAAAATGCACAAAATAACAGCAAACATAAATACGATGCTGAACTAAATATTATTATTTTACGGTGATAATGTATGTATATAGTATATATTACGTAAACCTACGCTACGACCATGTTACATAGATAAACTTACTTATAAGCTTATAAGGTACAGTATATCGCAAGCTGAACGATTCGCGCAACAAATAACAAACGATTGAAGAGCATACAACTTTTTATTATCGCTCTTCTTAAAAGACTTGTCATTATTTATTTAAGGAATGCAATAACAAAAATTTAAAGATAAGCAAACGCCGCTAGATAAACTCACGGCTTGCCGCGTAATGTTGCAACAACCAATACAAATTAAGTATGAGTATGATTGGCTGAAGTAAGTAGAAGAACTGCGAACAACGTATGCGCAACAGAATGCCGTCAATTCTTTAGACCTATTCGAAAATTAACGAAATTCGCCTCATTTTGACCGAAAATAAATTTTCTGCAACGCAGCATAAAAGTTACTGAAGAAAAAGCAGTAAGGCATTTTCTGTTGGTTAGAAATAAGGTGACCTTTTTTTATGGATATTACTTTCATAGCAATTTTCTGGTTAGTTTAATTTTCTGCGTGGTCATCTATAAAGCTTTAAATGCTCGATCAAATAATTATCATTTCGTACAGAAATGGGCATAATTATGATTTGGTACCTGCATTTTTTTGCACGTCCAAAGATTTGTCGATGATTTCAAGCCACTGGTGGATAATAACTTTAACATATAAACAACGAAATGATAATCAACTGAAAGAACCAGTTTTTAATTAGATTTAGATACAGCACTTAAAATGTAACGCACTTCTGCGAAACATTGTTTCATTTAGAAATGCTAGATTTTCCGCACGTAAAACACGAACGATAAAACACATTATGAATCGCTTGTTATGATTACCGTAAGATTATGTTTTTCGTTATTAAAATATCACTTTAAACCGTCTCTGCAAGTGGGGTTCGCCTATAACCGGATTTTATGTGCGTTTTATGTGAAACTTAGATTGCTGTATCGTGGTAACGGATAAAGCTTACACAAAATAAACGATGATCGATAATTACATGTATTTATCTACCATCTTACAAAATTTGAACCGATTCTTACAATTCTGAAACATAGAAGAGACGCTCTTAAGAAAACACACAAAAAAACGAGTTTTTTGGAAGTAAAATCAGAATTATCCATTTATCTACCTTCGCGCAAAGTTGGAACCGATTCGTGCAATTTTATGGTATAGAAGTGGCAAGCTTCACAAACCTCACAGAAAAACGCGTTTTTTCATGCAAAATAAAAATACAGTAAGCTTTTTTTCAAATAATTGAAACTTACCTTACACCCAAGAAAAATACACAGGTGGACCAAGTCTGAACCATTAGATTCGCTCCAGACCGGAGTTATTTAACGGTAACAGTTTTGCACGTAAAATCCAAATGGTGCACAAACAAATGGTGCCATTACCTGAACATTAATTTCAGTCTAATTAACATCTTATGCAATAATAATTAATCGGTTCACACAATTCGCGTGGGTGCCAGCTCTGCTTCGTCGTTCAAACCTTGTTTAATACACAGTAACATGGCTACGTTAATCAGTATTTGATGTTGCTGAGCAACAGTCATACAAAAATTTCTGATGTTGCTGAGCAACAGTCATACAAAAATTTTTAAATGAAAACCTCACCATATGACCTTATTGTTGTTTATTTAATTACGACTTATCTTTTATATACTGAAGGAAACCTATTTTTACTAAATATAAAGTGCTCTCACTATTATTTATTGATCTTTTATTTTACATCTGGCATTTCATGGGGACCGAATATTTTTCTTAATTTATGGCCAGTTTTGAGCTTGACGTCCTGCAATACATGTTAATGACATAAACTCAGTCACTTGAAAATGGCATAAAATTCCGGAACCTGGGTCGTAATTAAATAAACAACAGTACAGTCAAATGGCGGTGTATTCATTTTAAAAAAATTGCTACAGTAAGACAGACGTTCGAATTGCAATCAAATGGCCGCTGCTCGGCGCTAAAACAGAAACCTTTTACCCCATGTTCCCAGCTCAAATAGGAATCGAGCACAAAGACATCCCTCAAATTGCGATTCTGCGCACGATCTTTCATATATATTTGTTGCAGCGCTTCATTGCTGTAAGGATGGAAATTTCTCTAGTTCTGATGAATACTATCTCTTACAATAATGTGGAACAATTTTCTTAAACACCCTGCACATTCCCAGCTACTTAATATGTTAATTTTCCAACTGTTATGGCGTATGTAACATACAGTTTGTAGCAAAACCAGATCAAAACTCTGTGCCGGATTGCAATCAGAATCTGGAAGTTTGTCTTTCCGGTCGATGATCCTATCAAACTTCGTGAAAAAATTAGTCCCCCACAGCCAAAGAAGATTAATCTTCGCTTAGCTATTACTTTTGATATTTCCTCTATATTGTTGTATATCTTCTGGCCATTTCTCATTTCCAGCCGTCTGTAGTTTGTATTGGAGCTATTACTTTTCTAATAAACCATTGTTTTTATCAAGTACCTCTATTCTGTCCAGCTTATAGATCATCGGCAAGCATTCACACGCATATAAACTCTGTGGTCTTACCACTGTGGTATAGTTTTTTATTTTTGGTTTTCTACATATGCATTTCTTGTGTAGATATTTCTTGTCAAACCATATACTCTTTTCATTTTATTGACTCTTACATCTGTCGCAAATTTTTCTAGTCCGTTTGAGACCAGGACAATTCGCTTTTTTTCCAGAAGGTTTATTTGAGTAACTCCTTCCGTAAAATATTCTAAAATCATTGTAAAATCTTCTGCAAAATCGAGGCAGTTTTTCCTAATTCCATTTGTCTTCCTTTATGTAATTATTGGTTCAATTTTGTGATTTTTTAGGTTAAAAGTCCAGGTCTTAGAATTTTTCTGTAAAGCAGTTACACTGAAAAGGTGATTAACTTCCCCCTTGTCTAAGACTAGTTTTCATTTCAAATTAATTTTTTGTATTTTATAGCTTTATCTTTGTAGTTTTGATTCTTTTATTCGGAGTATCTTTCTTGATTGTCGTGTTAAAGAAATGTGCAGGAGCACAAGCGTACGCTTGGCCTGTATTTGTTATTTGTACGATGACAAACTAAAATATCACGAATGTAGTGGCAGGGCTATATTGTCAATCATTTTATCCTACTGTTTCTAAGAGTTTTGCTTTTAAGAAGGGAGATGGGAATTTGTACACGATCGTACTTCATTTTTATTGTTTTTTGACTGTATGAACTACTGTTTATGCAGCATCCCCTAACGTTTTAGGTAGCACAGAACACAAGTATACGGTTCCTGTCAACACAGTTTGTAAGAAGTGAGTCAGAGCTCTCCATTACATTGAAAACGATATAGACAACGTAACGTTATTCTTTGCAATGTTTAAGAGTGGAAATAAATAAGCAGATATCGATAGTACCTACGTGAGGGCGAAATATGGGAACACGATTCTACGCATTGTTGTGAGACAAGGTCTGTCTGCGAGAGTGGAATTAGTAGTGTCGGTCGACAGCTCGGAGACAGAAGATGTATCATGCCGCCCTCACGTCGGCGATGGGAGATCTTACCACACTCAAGGCCTGATTCATTTATATAGCCAGGAGAGAACTAGATGGCTTAACTACGCTTGAAGATGGAATTCAATTTAAAATTCGTAAGCATTGCGCAAAAGCTACTGCAGGGTTTGGCTCGTGATTGTTAATCCGAGTTTGCAATAATCCCATGTTTTGCCTCAGTTAAATAGGCCTCCCTATACTGCATATAATAATAATTATTCTCCACATCTAATTAATAAATATGCTGTGGTTATTAAATGTGAATGTAACTTTGAAATTGAAATAATTTGTTACACTGTCACTCAGCCATTATTGATACTTATGTAATTGTCAATGTCTATTATTGGTCATGATGATATCTGAAGTTTAAAACAGACTTAATTTATGAAATCCCTTCTCACAAGTTATTTAGTAGCTAACAGGGCCTTAACAAACTTCTTTTTTATTAAAGTCATTCTTAGTAACAATAAACTTTAGCCGCTGCTGCTGCATGCTGCTGCTAATTGCTGTAAACCACATGGAAAAAGGCAGTCATCTAAAGAGGTGAATGCAAAACCTAGGGCCAAAACAGAGACACTGACACACCACAACATGTCATCTACACTAATTCACTAGATTCCGTTGCACAAGCCATATTCTGTATCACTTGTAAATTCTTATTCAAAAACGCAGTCAGATAGTTTAGATATTCATTGTTACAGGTACATTTGTTCCTATAGTTTTTCATATTCAAAGCGCAGTCAGATATCTTGTCCAAATGTTAGCTTTAAGTTTTTCATGTAACGATCTGTTGAGGGCTTAAATGACAGTGAAACGCTTAAATGACAGTGAAACTGACACTCATACAGCACGCATACAGTGTTATGCAGGTTAGAATTCGATTACCGATAGCGCAGGTTGCTTACCGAGTCCATTTTCACTGACAAATATAGGCATATTTGCTGTAGCTAAGTTACATACGTGGTTGTAGGTACGTTGCAATGTTTATCTTTGACTAGCTCGTCGCGAGGTGTTGCTGCACGCAATTCTGAGCTCTCTCGCGCTAGTATATGGCTTGGCTGTGTGCTACTGATTGTATTGAAATGTATATCATGGTAACAGCTCACAAGCCCGGTGTTATGGTAAACCATTTAATTATTTGGCGTTTTTCAACTGTTACTTGCTTTCCATTTTTACATTACTTAAGAAGTTCTTAATTTTATTTTATTTTAATGTGCTCAGGACAACTAGGCCCCACCAGTGAAATTATATGACTGTAACCGAAAGCATAAGTGCTTGACGTGTTACACATTAGAAGTGTTCCTTTTATACTGTCTTTATACTGGTGGGAATAACCAATGTGAGATTTGTATTTTGTACTCTAATCAAGTTTTTGTGATATGTAACCAATTACCTGAAAATGCCCACACAGCAGAAACGCCTTACTAAACAAAATTTTTATCTAAAAAACGGTCAATGCAGGAAATTAATTTATTTCAAGACGTTCATAATCGCTGTAATCATATCGCAACTGCAAAATTATCTTACCGATTCAGATATAGAGACACGAGTTTCGATTGTGTCAGTACCGATTCACGAAGCGCTATGGTGCAGTGGTGAAAATCTGGATTCGCATTTTAGAGAGCGGCGCTTCAGATCTGCGCTAGGCCATCAAAACCCAGGTTTTACATGGTTTTCCTAAACTACTTAAGGCAATTGCCAGTTTCCGTCGGCAATATGATCTTGTGCCCCGTCGCGAATGACCTAATCGTCGATAGGATGTTGAGCCCTAATTCACTTTTCCCTTCGTTTCGCAATCTGAGAACGTCGTCACAAAAATTCAGTTCCCACTGCAGTTTTTAGTATGAAGCTTCGTCGTGATAAACATAAAATTTTACCAGTGGCAGTCATATAACCAATTACACCTTCCTTTCCCACCTTGTCTTGAAATCACGTACTGTTTAGAAAATATGAGTGGTGTCCACCTCACCTTCTGTGTTTTTCAATTTCATTAGACTCAGTCGACGAATTCAGCGTAATTCAGAGGTATGAAATGATAAATGAAATCCGTTAAAAATACTGAATCTGCAATGTAATACACAGAAGTGCCAAAGAAACTGGTATGGGTATGCGTATTCAAATACAGAGATATGTAAACAGGCAGCATACGGCGCTGCGATCGGAAACGCCTATATAAGACAACAAGTGTCTGTCGCAGTTTTTAGATCGGTTACTGCTGCTACCGTGGCAGGCTATCGGGATTTAAGGGAGTTTGATCGTGGTTTTACAGTCGGCGTATTAGCGATGGGACACAGCGTCTCCGAGGTAGCGACGAAGTGCGGATTTTTCAGTAGGACCATTTCACCAGTGTATCGTGAATATCAGGAGTCCGGCAAAACATCAAACCTCCGACGTTGCTGCGGCGGGAAGAAGAACGTGCAGGAACGGGACCAACCACAATTGAAGAGTATCGTTCAACGCGACAGAAGTGCAACGCTTCAGCAAATTGCTGCAGATTTCAATGCTGGATCATCAATAAGTCTCAGCGTGCGAACATCATCGATATGGGCTTTCGGAGACGAAGGCCCACTCGTGTACCCTTGATGACTGCACGACACAAAGCTTTACGCCTCGCCTGAGTCCGTAAACACCGACATTCGACTGTTCATGACTGGAAACATGTTGCCTGGTCGGACGAGTCTCGCTTCAAATTGTATCGAGCTCATGACGTCTACGGGTATGTAGATAATCTCATGAATCCATGGACCCTGCATGCCAGCAGGGGAGTGTTCAAGCTGGTGGAGGCGTATGAAGCTATTGTGATATGGGATCCCTGATGCGTTTAGATACGACTCTGAAAAGTGGCACGTACCTAAGCGTCCTGTCTGATCACCTGCATCCATTCATGTCCATTGTGCATTCCGACAGACTTTGGCAATTCCAGCAGGAAAATGTGACACCGCACACGTCCAGAATTGCTACTGAGTGGCCCCAGGAACACTCCTCTGAGTCTAAACACTTACGCTGGCCACCAAAATCCGCAGACATGAACATTATTGAGCATATCTGGGATTCCTTGCAACGTGCTGTTCAGGAGAGATCTCCATCCCCTCGTACTCTTCCGGCTTTACGGACAGCCCTGCATGGTTCACGGTGTCAGTTCCCTCCAGCACTACTTCAGACATTAGTCGACTCCATGCCACGTCGTGTTGCGCCACTTCTGCATGCTCGCGGGGGCCCTACAAGATATTAGGCACGCGTACCATTTTCTTTGACTCTTCAGTGTATTTCATGACGAATGAAAAGTTACACAACACCGTTAGTTTGCTCTGTGTCACGATCAGATGGATTAATCAACACTAAGAGTTAATTTACGGTCTAGTGGCATAGAGCAGTACGAGGCGATATACACAGAGTCTATTCGTGTGCATTTATTGTATCAGTTGTAGTAGTTACGAGCGTTAAGTTCGGTCTACACCGTCTGATCAACAGCATGCGGTAACATATTAGCGGGCATTAATACTGAATGTGTTCGCCCATCGCCTTTATGACTGCTTGAACTCTGCTGGCGGCACTTTCAATGAGGCGTCTGAATGTCTGTGAAGAAATGAGAGCCTGTTATTGCACAAGCGCCGAAACCAAGGAAGGTAGTCATGTAGGACGCTGAGGTCTGAAGAGAAGTAGACTTTCTAATTCAACCAAAAGGTGCGCCAATCCATTTCAGGTACGCTATTGTCCACAGACCATTGCCTCACACATGCTTCTTTACGACATGGTGGACTGTCATGCTGACGTAAAGAGCCATCTCCGGACGGTTCCTCTACAGTACGCAGAACACAATAGCATCATATATGTTCCTCCTGCCGTTCCACATTTAGCGTTTTCTTAAGCGCGATAAGGGAATCACACCTTAATTACGAAAACCGCTCTTATATCTAACACCGCAGCCTGCGTAGTTCAGTACAGGCGAAATACACGATGGCAAGTACCGTTCTAGAAGTATACGCAAAACCCAAGCCTTTACATCAAGTTGCCACAGGATATGGCCTGATTCATCACTCCAAATCGCTCGTTACCATTCCTCCACTGACCACTGGCGTCGACCTTTACACCGTCTTAAGCGTCGCTCGGAACTGAGTACCGAACTATGTGGCTTACAAGGAGCTGCTCGACCAGTGGACCCCATTCTTTTTAACTCGCTTCGTTCAGTCATAGGGTTTGTAATTATGTAATAGGCGTATTTAAACTGTTTTAGCATGTAATTATCTGAACTGTTTCTTATTTAAATTGTTTTGTTAATTAAATTGCATTGTGTATTATTGAGAAAGAGCGGGAAACCGCGCATAGATACATTTTGAGAAAGAGCGGGAAACAGCGCGCAGTAATACATCTGTAATGGTAGCAGGGATTGTCTGCACCAAAAACCATTGTTGGCGGCGAGACCGCACTTTTGTAGCATTGAGCGTTGGAAGCGAGCAGTTGCGAGTAAGATGTGAGACGAGGCAGTCGTAGCTAGCGAGACATGAGAGGAGGTCGCTGTAAGCGAGGTATGAATTAACACTTTGAAAGAAGCGGTGTGCTCGCCAGCCACTCGCTATATGTAGCGCAATGCTAGTTTTTAAGAATTTTTGTAAAGAACTATACCCCTTGTAATTGTTTGTCAAGATCGTTCTCAGAATATAGTTAACTTCTACCAGATTAAATGCATTAAGAATTTTCTATCCCAAAATCATTCACGTAAATGCTTTACGGAATTTATTGTTATCTTAAAAGAAAAGTCTAAACTGAGCTTAGTACCAGAAGATGTTTATTGAAGTCATACCGTGCACTGACGATAATTAATACTGAATGTTTTATAATAAGTCATGCCGTGCGCTGACGTTAATTAATGCTGAATGTTTATAACAGGTTATGCAGAGAGTTGACACAGATGCAGAAGAAGAATGTGTATGTTATGTTAGTATATAAGAAATGTATAATGTTAAGAAATAATTTTGCTAGCATGTGACACATTGCAACACTATGGATGGGGACCACACATTACAATGTCTAACCAGAATAATGTTTACCTTAATTTTCAGCTGCAAAAGAATACTTTAAATAATTTTATGACAGTAATTTTATTGTATATTATGACCTGACATTTTACGACTCATAACTGACGACTACACCCCTGAATGGAAGATAAAATTTTAGGACAGTAAGTCAAGAAATGCATTGTCAACAAAATTTATAATTAATGATGTAAGAAACTAAGATATGTAAATACAGAATAAGTAATAATGTACTTGTCTATAACAAATCTGTATACTATCAAATACTGAATAAGTAGGAACTTTTATGTCTTTTATATATGGGAATAATTTTCTGGAAGAATTCTTAAATTAAAACTACATATTGTTACAAATTACGACACAACATATTTTGTCATAGGGAAAATTATTTGCTAGTCAAATTATGGTACCAACAATGTCCGTGAACCCATTGCCAAAACAATTTTACCCGTACCTTAATTCCTGTGCATCCCCATGGTTATTGAGCACAGAATCAGTGAATTGTGAAACACGTGACTTCAACCAATGATGTTCTCGACGAGGTGTTTGCATACCTAGATGCACACCACAGCCTGATGTATGTCAATTGGTGCCTGCATACCTAGATACACACCACAGTATGATGTACGACAATAGGTGTTTGCATACCAAGATGCACACCACCAACCTTAGTGGACCATTGGAGATGGAACTTAATCCTGATGTGGCTGCGGCAACTCAGGCTATTCGACGACGTACTTAGTGTTTGGGTACACTAAAACTATGGAGCAAGGCGATGATGGAACCACATGGCGAAACCTGGTGTTGTGCTATGTGAGGGAAAGGAACAGACTTTTGAGTGCATTCACAGACAGTTGCCAGTGCTTTGACCATGCTATCCAATTCCTTTTGTACCTTCCTTAATTGTGGTACTAAGAGATGCCAATTTGAATTAAATGTTTCATAATGTAAACTTTCAATTGCTTCATATGATCTGTATATTGATTTTCACATTTACTCTTATTCTTGTTGTTAAATTTAAGGGAACCAAATTTTACTTGATGTAAAATTCCTACTAAAACCCTTTCTATTTACATATTCTCTTTATTAGAGATAGACAAATCATTTCGTATGACAGCATTTGTGTATACACTTTGTTCAAACTATTTTCTATAATCAAATTTTATACTTATGTTGAGTCCATATGACTCAACAACGTAGTAAAATTTTAAGAAAGCCGAGTAGCGGCATATGTAATTATGTAATAGGCGTATTTAAACTGTTTTAGCATGTAATTATCTGAACTGTTTCTTATTTAAATTGTTTTGTTAATTAAATTGCATTGTGTATTATTGAGAAAGAGCGGGAAACCGCGCATAGATACATTTTGAGAAAGAGCGGGAAACAGCGCGCAGTAATACATCTGTAATGGTAGCAGGGATTGTCTGCACCAAAAACCATTGTTGGCGGCGAGACCGCACTTTTGTAGCATTGAGCGTTGGAAGCGAGCAGTTGCGAGTAAGATGTGAGACGAGGCAGTCGTAGCTAGCGAGACATGAGAGGAGGTCGCTGTAAGCGAGGTATGAATTAACACTTTGAAAGAAGCGGTGTGCTCGCCAGCCACTCGCTATATGTAGCGCAATGCTGGTTTTTAAGAATTTTTGTAAAGAACTATGCCCCTTGTAATTGTTTGTCAAGATCGTTCTCAGAATATAGTTATGTAATTTTGATGGAAAATTAGGTATGTAGCGCAACGCTACTTTTTAAGAATTTTTGTAAAGAACTATACCCCTTGTAATTGTTTGTCAAGATCGTTCTCAGAATATAGTTATGTAATTTTGATGGAAAATTAGGTATGTAGCGCAACGCTACTTTTTAAGAATTTTTGTAAAGAACTATACCCCTTGTAATTGTTTGTCAAGATCGTTCTCAGAATATAGTTAACTTCTACCTGATTAAATGCATTAAGAATTTTCTATCCCAAAATCATTCACGTAAATGCTTTACGGAATTTATTGTTATCTTAAAAGAAAAGTCTAAACTGAGCTTCAGCTTTTATCAAATCTAAATTAACTTCAACTTAAAGAATTGCAGTCACAAAGTATTATGAAACTCCACCAGCAGCTTATAATTATGTTAAAGAGAAGTAAGTATATTCATTCCACAGTTTGCTGTAGCAGTCAGATGGCGATCCAGTATAAATAATTAAAGGTAAGAATCAGTCTTAATAATTTCAGGTAACGACTGAGGGCCACGGCGACAACACATTTTATGTTTCGTCGTAATAATCAGCAGGTAGTCTTGACAGAGCAGCAGTTAAAAGATTTTAAGAGACGCAGCGTTCAGTCAGCAAGCAAACGTTCATCCAATATTAGACGGGAAGGTTTCAGGTTATAGCACTTTAGAACAGACGAGCGATTCATCATCATCATTTAAGACTGATTATGCCTTTCAGCGTTCAGTCTGGAGCATAGCCCCCTTATAAAATTCCTCCATGATCCCCTATTCAGTGCTAACATTGGTGCCTTTCTGATGTTAACCCTATTACTTCAAAATCATTCTTAACCGAATCCAGGTACCTTCTCCTTGGTCTTCCCCGACTCCTCCTACCCTCTACTGCTGAACTCGTGAGTCTCTTGGGTAACCTTGCTTCTCCCATGCGTGTAACATGATCCCACCATCTAAGCCTGTTTGCCCTGACTGCTACATCCATAGAGTTCATTCCCAGTTTTTCTTTGATTTCCTCATTGGTGGTTCATGGTGTGGGTTCCTGTTGTCATGTCCTAGTTCATGAACCAAGGGCAACGTATGAGGGGCCACGTAAGTGGTCCTGACAGTCGGGACACCAGTTACTTTGGAATAAGGCTGGACATCTCGGACGTATTCTGAGTCGTGGTCACCTTTGTCCTCAGACGGCAAAGACTACCAAATCCACCGGTTAGTCCCTCAACCGTTAGGGGTAAAACTCAATGGGGCCCGGGGAAAGTAAGGTTAGCAACCTGCTTCCCTGGTACTTTAAATATGATGCTGGCAACAATCAGAGCAAAATGCCTCGGAAGAGCGATTCCTTCCGCTAATTTCATGCGATCGTTTACAGCCACCTCCGCAAAGCTCGACGGTTCCTGTCCGTCAGTACATGATGTCTGTCTGGTCTTCGTTTAGCTGTGTCTGTTCCTTCAAGTTCCCATTTCACAATTACATCAGCAACATTCGAGTTAGTTCTGTCTCCTTCATTGTGGAATCTAGTGGTGAACGAACTCATTGAGGAACTAATCTACATACAGTGCTTCTGCCAAGGATACGTAGATGACCTTGTTATAGTAATACTTCGCAAATTTACTGACACAGTTAGAAATATGGAACAAGGAGGATTGGACATTGTGCAGAATTGGTGCATCAAACAGGATCTGAGGGTTAATCCTAAGAAGAATGTTGTGGTGCCATTTACGAAAAGGCATATCCAACACTCAATTTGGAATCTAAAGCTCTTCGATGAAACTCTACCTGTGAAGGGGATAGTGAAATATCTAGGGGTAACCTTAGATGAGTAACTAACGTACCCCTCACATTAAGATCATCTGCTCCAAGGCAAAAAGTACTTTATTGAGTACCAGAAGGGCTTGTGGCAAAAACTGGGGCCTAAGCCCCAGGGGTATACACTGGTTATACACCTTAGTGGCTAGACCTAGGATTGATTACGGGGCCACAGTGTGATGGTAGAAGGTAGAACAGCGTGTTGCAGCTAAGGAGCTTGCTAAGGTGCTGAGACTGGCCTGCTTAGCCATAACAGGCGGAATTAGCAGCACACCAACCGCTGGAATGGAAGTCATGCTGGACGTGCCTCCACTACAATTTGGGTCAAGATGGAGGCAGCAGTTGGGGCATACAGACTTAAAACTGGCAAAAACTGGGTCTCATTCTGATACCCAGAATCACACACTAACATAGTGAGTGCGGTAAATATAGGAATGCCTGGGGAAATACCTGCCGACTATATAATAACTCCCAACTGCTTCAACAAGCCTTACAATGTAATAATTGGAGGCAGGTGGCATTGGGAAAAAACCGTACAGGGGACATCGTTTGGTTCACCGATGGGTCGAAATCAGACCAAGGAGTTGGGGCAGGGGTGTACGGGGTTCATCCAAGACTGGAGGTCATCATCTCTCTAGGAAAACTGGCCCCTTTATTCCAAGCTGAAATTACTGCAATCAGGATAAGTATGGAGGAGCATATGCGTTGGTGCTACAATGACCATAGCTTCTACATGTATTCAGACAACCAGGCAACCCCGAACTCATTATCAGCTCCAGCAACAAGAATGCCGCAGGGCTCTGGTGGAGCTAGGGGGAAGCCTGGCCGCTCAGGGATCTGTGGCAATGAAAAAGCAGACAGATTGGCCAGGATGGGGCCATTGACTATTTATTGGACCAGAACCTGTCCTGACAATCACCAAGGCTATGACCAAGTAGAACTATGGGACTGGCTTAGGAAACAGCACGTAGAATATTGGACCAAGATCGGTAAACAAAAACATGGTAAGGTAATGATGCCCAATCCATGTTTTAAATGACGCTCTGTAATCCTAGTATTAAGCAGGAAAGAGATAAAACTCATGACTGGACTGATGACAGGCAATGGGAATTTCAAAAAACACCTACACACAATGGGTATAAAGGAAGAAGACCCTAAATGTAGGATCTGTCATGAGGGTGAAGGAACTGCATCACACCTAATCTACGAATGCATGGCATTCGAGAGCAAAAGATACAGAATCTTCGGGACAACTAGACGTGAAGAAATTGTGTGTAGCAAAAAACTGGTAAAGTGACTCCTTGCACTATTTAAGGGCATTGGCTGGCTTTACTAGATACTGCACAATAAACTCTGTTTCGGTGCGGGCAGTGGTGGGTTAGACCTAAGCTGTTTTAGCTTCCCTGTTAAAACCAAATCAAACAGTCGCATTGGGCAGCTTTCGAAGGGTTGAAATGTCCATGGTGGATTTGTTACTTGGGCGACATCCAACGACTGGTCCGCGTTCGATGTCGCTGAGGTCTCCTTATTGACCCATTCTGCTGTCGCTGTTTCTCTACTGTCAACACAATACTCCCCGCCTCCTTTTATGTTTGCAGATGCCTCCTGCTCCCCCCCCCCCCCCCGGAACTATCCCACGCCATCGCCCCCCCCCCCCCCCCCACTCCCGGCAACGGGTAGCGGTCAGTTGCACAATATATAAGGCTGCCGACTGTGGGAAAAGCTGGCCGCGCTTCTACAGTCGCTCAACCAGCTGATGACTCAGCTACCGGTACTCGTGGGAGCAGTGACGGCGGCCCTCCAGGCCACCACAGGGAGAAGCCAGCCTTAAAATGGATAACGACCATATTTATGGGTTAACCATTTGCTGGTTCAACGCTAGGGGCCTCATCCCCCAGCAGGGCGAATTTCGCCAATTCCTACTGGACGAGGCGGTCGACATCTGCCTTGTGCAGGAGACGTTCCTCAAACCCGGGGTCGACGTGCGAGCAGCAAATTTTTGCTGCTACCCAGATGACAGAACGATTCACGAGGCAGCACTGCCATCTATGTGAAGAAGTCACTGCACCACCACCAGTTTCAACTGCCGGCGCTTAACGCGCTGGAGGCCACAGGAGTGGCCGTCAGCACCACCGCCGGAAAGATTCTGTTCGTGTCGGTGTACCGGCAGCCTGGCAGACCACTAGACGAGTCCGACTTCGACGCCCTGCTGTCGTTGGAGGGGCGAGCTTTCATTCCTGGGAATTTCAATGCGAAACACACCGAATGTAACTCGCGAACTGTTACCTGCAATGGGCGCCGCCTCTCCCTCGCTGTTCACAGTGGGACCGTTTGACCCCACGATCTTCCCTGTACGGGAACAACCGGACGTGCTCGGTATTGCTCTTCTCAAGGGCATCGGGTAATTCGTGACAGCCGAGACGCGAAACGTCGTCTCCTCCGACCACGTACCGGCCGTTTCTGGCCACGGAGCTTCTCTTCCAGAGAGCCGTCCGAGCTATCGCACGCTGGACGCCGAGCGCTTGCGGACGAAAGCCCTCGAATTACAGGAGGACGCGCCAAACCCCGCTGAGGTAGGGGCAGACGCCGCCCTAGCATTCTTCACCCAAAGAATACTCCGAGCAGCAGATGAAACCACACCGAGACATCGCCGAGGGCCAGGAGACTTCTCGCGACAGCTACAGCGCCCTATTCTGGACGCGATCACCGAGAAGAACCGACTGTTTCGTGAATTGCAGCTCACTCTCCAACCAGACACGAAGTGCCGCTTAAACCGCATGAGACGGGAAGTTACGGCAGCAGTCGACCAACACTGGAACCAGGAATGGGTACACGTTGAGTCTACTCTCAGTCCTGAGGATGGTAGTGCATGGAGGGTGGTAAAACCCTTCCTGCGCCGGCGACAGCGAGTACCGCACTTACAGTCGGGAACGACTTCGCCAGCGACTCGGACGAGAAAGCAGGCGCTCCGGCAAACGTATTCGCAGCGAACTTCACACCGGTGGCCTATGTTATCGACGTGGAGCACATACGGCGGGTCCACGAGCAACTACCAGCCTTCCGCGCCGCAAGGGAGAAAGGCGACGTTAACGAACCTATAACGGAGGAAAAAGTTGCTGTGCAGCTTCACTCGGTGAAGAAGGCTGGAGGCAGCGATGGCGTCACCAACCTCCTGCTCAAGAACCTTCCGCCGGGATTACACCGGCAACTTGCCAATGTTTTCAACGAGATCCTCTCATCAGGTGTCTACCACTCTGCGTGGAAACACGCGGAGGTTGTGTCCATTCCGAAATCCAGCAAGGACCCACGCCAGGCAACCAGCTCCCGTCCCTCTCGAAGGTTTTCGAGAGGCTCCCGTCCCTCTCGAAGGTTTTCGAGAGGCTGTGAGCAAGAATACTGATGCGGCGGTAGAACCGGTGATGAGAGCTCTGGAAACAAGGGAATACCGAGTGTTTGACTCGGTGTGGCACGACAGTCTCGAGTTCAAACTCTTTGAACAAGGGATACCGACGTCCCACATGTCGCTTCTCCGGTCGTACCTGTCTGAACGAACCTTCCATGTGAGGGCCGACGACGGTGCTTCCACATACCGGCAGATACTTGCAGGAGTGCCGCAGGGATCGGTACCCGGCTCCTCGCTGTACTCGCTGCACACTACCGACGCCCTGAAAGTAGCAGGAGTTGAACTGGCGCTGTACGCGGATGATACAGCCCTGTTTACTCGCAGCATCAACGCCCAAGTGCTGAGAAACCGCAGGTGCGACGGCTTGGGCTCATGGGGAACAAAACGGCGGCTGAAATTCAACGCCACAAAGAGCCAGGCAGTTGTCTTCACCCGACGGCTTCTGCCGCCACGGCTTACGCCAGTCGAAATCCTGGGAGAACCTACCCCATGGAGTGGGACGGTAAAATACCTAGGGGTCACCCTAAACCGGAGGCTCACCTGGAAGCATCACATCCGTGATGTCAAAGGGAGAGCAATAGGATACCTTCGCGCCCTGTATCCGCCGCTAAACCCGCAGTCGTCATTGCCACCGCAAAACGGCATCACGCTATACCTAACATTGGTCCGCCCACTGTTAGAGTATGCGGCCATGGTCTGGGGGAAAGCCGAAGATGTTCACATTGTGACTCTGCAGGAGATACAGAATCGCCCCCTGAGGACTGCCATGCATCTTCCGAGGCGCTACTCGACGCGCCAATTTCACGAGGACACCGGGATCCTGCCTCTCTGAGATAGGATTCGCACCATCGCCAAGAAGTTATACGAGAAAGCGGGCCACTCCCGCAACCGGGTCATCGGAGGACTGGGCCAACAACCTCACCACAGGCCAACCACGAGTTGGCCTGACCTGCTGAGGGCTTAACTTCTACTAATCCCCCATCAGAGTGTGTTTACCTCTTTTACAGGCTCCACCAGCAAGGACAAGTCACAAGAATGGTAATATCTATTCACTCCCCCCTAGGAACCGCAGGAATGACAATTTTGTCAAAACTGCACCATCTCGAGCCAAGGACACGCTCATCTTCTCAGCGTCAGCGTATTTGAACAGATAGTGTATATTTTTAGTGATTTACTAAAGAAATATTTGGTTACGTCCTTAGTAATATTGACAGACAAACCATTGTTATACACAAGCTCAACAAACTGAACATTCGCCAAACGATGAGGGACAAGTTATCAGCAGTGATGTAGGAGAGGAGTAATTTTTTCAAGGATTAATATACCATAGAAAATAAGGCCACATTAAATTACGTTTTTCTTAAGTGCTGAAATTAATATAAGCAGTATTTTAAGTTTTTCTTGCTTATTTTACTTTTTGCCCCAAATGGAGCGACGAAGGTGATGACTTAATTGGGGAAGAGGTAAGCGTGGCGCCCCATGACTGTCGTTACAGCTTCGATTACCTTCCACAGACGCCTCACATACACACTGTTCACAGCAAGGGAAAATTCGCGCGGTGTAGGGCACCTTGTCAAGGTGCCCCCATCGGAGGTTCGAGTCCTCCCTCGGGCTTGGGTGTGTATGTTGTCCATAACGTAAATTAGTTTAAGTTTGATTAAGTAGTGTGTAGGCTTAGGCACCGATGACCTTACCACAATTTTTTTTTCCACAGCACGGGAACATGCTGTTTCCCCCATTAGCCAGAAGTGAACGGGAGAGTCGATGAGCGCTGTTGTCGAAACTTTCCGTCAGATTATTCGTTGCTGCATTCCGGTAACAGGCAGTTTCCACTCATACGTCGACAAATAGCTGACGCAAGCAGGGGCGATGGCATACTGCCGGTGGCATCGACACGGGGGAACGAACACTCGTAATGCCCTGCCGACACGCGACGCTCCCCCAGAGGGCGGTGTGACTGTCGGCATGCAACACGACAAATGTGTCTCGGCAGACTCGGCCGTGACAGCGCACATGAAGCGTTTCGAGCGTGTTGAAATAAATGTTTATACTCAAATGTTTATACTCAACAGCACGCAGTTGTTCGCTCAGCAGTCAGGGTGGATGTAGGTCTGCTGGTGTTCCGTTTCAGCAGGAGGTGTATTTTCACTGTTGTCTGATCACAGACGAACGAAACGAAATGTTCGATCCCCTTCCAGCTGTCGAGACTTGTGAATTCTAGGAACAAAATGTACGCCCTCCTGAGAACAAATCGTGCACTCCAAATGACTTGCTTCAGCAGTAAGGTATTTTTCATTGATAATACATACAAAAGGAACCCATGATCAGAAGGAGTGCTTTTTGTACAGGCTCTACGTGTACAATCACTTTTTTATGATAATTCGTAACCGGTTTCGGCCTTCAAAGGCCATCTTCAGATGCTTCAATAGAGAACAGAAAAGTTTCAGTACAGACATGGATCAGTACAATTAGTTTCACTAGATCTACTTTTGAGCTTAGTAAAGTGCTATAACAATGCATATACCTATGAGCGGCATTTGATCAACAAGTGTTCATGCGTTGTCAACCAAATATAAAATCAGAAATAAGGAAATTATATACATACAAACAAGTGCACTTTGCCTTCCCTACTCTTCGAGCTAGATAAGCGCGTCCTCTGTAAGACAATCTTCAGTAGTAAAAAACCATACAATATGACGTTTATTACAATAATATTTCAGTCAGTTATGAATCAAATGCGAGAGTAAATACAGGTTGTTAAAACAGTAAAATATATTTAGAACAAAGTGAGGGCCTTACAGTACGAGAGAAACTGTGGCAGTCTTTGTGGTATATCTCTTGGTACCAGGTAGCGCTGCACTTCATGCTGATAATACCCACTGGCTCAGGGAAGGCGACACGGAATGGACGAACAGGGGAAAACTCTGTTGCAGTTCGTCAGCATTCTTCTGCCTGCTGCGAGGTGTTTATGTTAGCTTTTGTAGGCCGAAACTGGCTATGACTTTATCATAAAAAAGTGACTCAGTCAAAAATTTTAAAAAATAATACCTTGCAATAAGTCAGTCACCGTCTCTTTTCCAAAAGTAATACCCTGTCAGAGAATTAAACTGCCTGCAACAAATAGTTCACTTATAGGATATGATCACAAACCGAATCTAATGGCAGCACAAAGGCCTGGTCTCCTTGAGGATATCCCCACCTAAAAAGATATCAGTGACCATGAGGCAGTTGTAGCAACGACAATTACTGAAATACAAAAAAACACCTTGAACAACTAGAAGTGTTTATATATTGAGCAAAGTAAATAAAGCGGTAATTATGTCGTATTTCAGTAAGGCACGCATGTCATTTAGCTCTAGAAAGTAACACGTAAAACAACTGTGGTTAGGACTTAGAATAGTTGAGCTTGTGCTTGATAGGGTGTGAGACACGTACAAGTGCAGATATTTCTATTGGTGGCTGAGGGCGGTGTACTGAACAACATTACATCAGTATTTATGCCGTTTGCATATTAATAATTTTAGCTATTACAAGTTGTCTGCTTTTAGGTTTGTTAGTACCTCCATATACTGGTGACTTTTCGCAGATGATGCAACCACCTGTAACGAAGTACTGTACAAAAGAAACTACCCGGTCATTCAGTCGGATGTTGATAAGGTTTGGAGGTGGTATTAACAACGGCACTTTGTTCAAATGTTAAGAATGTATCATTTTGCATTTCACAAAAAAAATCTTCCTTGTGTCTACAGTATCATCGAGTCACAAATGGTATCGGTCAACTCATAAAAACACTGGATGTAACATTGTGTAGGTGTATTATATGGAACGAATTTGTAGAATCAGCAGTAGGTAAGGAACGCGGTAGGCTTAGGTTTATTGGGAATTTCTATGAGTCAACGAAAGATATTTCTTACAGGACCCTCGTGGGATCCAGCCTGTAATATTACAGAAGTGTGTGGAACTGGTACTGGACGAATATAGAGTAGGGCAGCGCGAATGATCACAGATTTGTTTGAACCGCGGGATAACGTCAGGGATGCAGATCAAGAAATAGATTGGCATATGCTTGGAGATAGATGTAAATTATCACCTGAAAGCCTACGCCATACTGTAAGTTTCCAGAACCATCTTTAATTGATGACTCTAGAACTACACTACAATGTCAATCACCTCGTAGGGATCGTGAGAACAAGATTAGACTCATTACAGCGTGCATAGATGCGTTCAAACGTTCATTCTTCCCGCGATCCACACATTAATGGAACGGGAAGAAGAAGTTACAATTGTTACAACGGAGAGCACCATGTGCCATGCATAGTATGGGTGTAGGTGTAGATGGCTAGAATTATTACGATTTCTCCTACAGCATGAACTGTTAATATGAAGGAAAGTGAACAGTGGTGATTAATCAACAGTAATGAATATATATGTGTCATACGAAAAAATTACCTCTTATTCCAATTAGTTACAGTAACGGCATTGGATTTAAGTGGAAAGGAGCGGTGTTCATTTCCCCAACCTATCATACAAATTTAGTTTTTCTACGGTTTCGCCATATAATGGTGAAATGGAATAAAAATAATCGAAGACGTAATTAGAGACGGAAGAAGTGAACAATAATCGAATCAGTGGTGGAACTGTTGATGAAACAATCGCCAGTTTCGCCTGAAATGAGTTGGCAAAACCATGGAAACTTCAAAATTGACAAACACCGTGCTTAGTTCCACGACATTTCACACAATGCACCATGCTACTCATCAACACGTAGTAGTGTGATAATGCGCTATTGAGAAAGAGCAGAGAGAGGAACACGTCTTTAAAATAACTTTTTCAATTATCTGGCGTTTCTCTGTTGCCTATATACCCCTCACCATTTTTTCTTTCCTCCCGAATGCTCCAATCTCAATTTACACATGCTGGTGTTTGTGGTTATGATGTATGACGTATGATGAAGATCAATGATTTCTCAGTAATAAATGCATGAGAAAAAATTCAGTGCTCGTTTAATTCCTTCATGATGATCATCAGTGATTTCTGAGTAATAAAGGCATGAGAAAAAATTCAGTGCTCGTTTAATTCCATCTAGAAATTTCGGTAGAAATCGATTTGCTTCTAAATATTTTCAGCAGGTTTCACAAAGTTCTATCCGTTTCATCCTTGGAGTTATTAGTCATAGGGACTGTCACTAGCTAGCGATCGCAAAGTCGCTAGTATTATGTATTTCCTGACTGTTTTTACACACCACCTTTCTAGCCTCACACCTGCACAGTGGCCGCTTTTGGGCGGACTGTATGTTTTTTCTATAGAGTCAGTCCTATGTAGGGCATTTACCAAGTTTGGTTGTGATTGCTTCAAGTTTTCCGTAGTTACGTTGAAACACGCGCAAACACTCATCAGTCCAGTCTAACACAATATATAGCGTGTCACAGAGCTCGCGTACGGTCTGACACTGTCATGCTGAAGAAGACGGTGATCTTTGTGTGGACGAAATCGACTTTGTAACTGAAGAGTTACAACACGCCGTTTCTCAGGCTCCAGCACCGTTACGCTGTAACCACGGGTTTGCAATAGATGGCTGTAGCGGCAAGTGGTAAATGGCTCTGAGCACTATGGGACTTAACTACTGTGGTCATCAGTCCCCTAGAACTTAGAACTACTTAAACCTAACTAACCTAAGGACATCACACAACACCCAGCCATCACGAGGCAGAGAAAATCCCTGACCCCACCGGGAATCGAACCCGGGAACCCGGGCGTGGGAAGCGAGACGGCTAGTGGTGATGCAGGTGGAAGGTCATAGGTGTCATTCAATAAGCTTAGGCATACGTAATCATAACACCGTCAAAATATATATTAGTTGATTTCTCATTCCCTCATAAAGTTATTCTCGACTGAATAAGTCATCTTATGGGCCCAGTTCTCGTCATTTACGGAAGGATTTAATTTTCTGCTTTAACTTGAAAAAATCTGCGGCTGAGGCTCATAAAATGCTGCGCAACCGTACGGTGAGGCACCTATTAGTGAAAGAACATGAAGACAATGGTTTCAACGCCTCAAGAACGGTGATTTTGACGTCGAAGACCAGCATGACGGCGAAGTGAGAAGGTTTCCGAAGTTACTGAGACCGACGGAAACAATCACAGGAGAGCACTGAAAGACAAACGGCAACAATACATTGGTGACATGAAAAGGTAATTCTGCAGCATGACAATGCTCGAAGCCATGTCGGAAAAACCGTCAAAACACACTTGGCAAAGTTGAATGGGAAATCCTACCCCCCTCTCCCCCGCCCGCCGTATCGTACTGTCCGGACATTACTCTCTCCGACTACCATCTTTTTCCAACAACGGCACACGGCCTGGCTGACCAGCACTTCAGGCCAATTGAACAAGTACAGAATTGAATTGGATTGATTCATCGATCTCCTCAAATGGAGCTCTGTTCTTCCGCCGCGGGATCTGAATGCTGTCCGAAAGATGGGAAAAAGTAGTGGCCGGCGATGGCCAGTACCGATGGCCAATACTTTGAATCGGAAATTTTTTGTAGCTTTTCACAATAAAGCCTCGTAAAAAGGTGGAAGCGAAGTTATACGCCTAATGCATGTAAGTGTATATAATGTGTTCACCTGGGTGCATGTGTTTCAGCGTAACTATGGAACACTTGGAGCAATCACAATAAAACTTGATATAGGTCCCAGATAAACTGACTATAGAAAAACATACGGTGGAGTCAAAAAAGTTAGTGTTTCCCAAATCCCAAGAAATATTTCCCTCAGAAGCCAAGCGTGTTATAGACAGCCAGCCGGAGCGGCCGAGCGATTCTAGGCTTAAGTTAGTGGAGTGGGAACGTCGACCTAGTACTATGCGTGACATACACTGTGTGATCAAAAGTATCAGGACACCTCGCTGAAAATGACTTACAAGTCCATGGCGCTCCCAATCGGTAATGCTGGAATTCAGTATGGTGTTCGCCCACCCTTAGCCTTGATGACAGCTTCCACTCTCGCAGGCAAACGTTGAATTAGGTGCCGAGAGGTTACTTGGGGAATGAACGCCCATTCTTCACGGAGTGCTGCACTGAGGAGAGGTATCGATGTCGGTCGGTGAGGCCTGGCACGAAGTCGGCATTTCAAAACATCCCAAATATGCTCTATAGGATTCAGGTCGGGGCTCTGTGCAGGTCAGTGTACTACAGGGATGTTATTGTCGTGTAACTATTCAGACACGAGCCGTGTATTATGAACAGGTGCTCGATCGTGTTGAAAGATGCAATCGCCATACCCGAATTGCCCTTCAACAGTGGGAAGAAAGAAGTTGCTTAAAACATCAATGTAGGTCTGTGCTGCGATAGTGCAACGCAAAACAACAAGGGGTGCAAGTCCCCTCCGTGAAAAACACGACCACACCGTAACACCACGGTCTAGGAATTTTACTGTTGGCACTATACACGCTGGCAGATGACGTCCACTGGGCATTCGCCATACTCACATCCTGCCATCGGATCGCCAGATTGTGTACCGTGATTCGTCACTCCACGTTTTTCCACAGTTAAATCGTCGAATGTTACGATCCTTATATCAAGCGAGACGTCGTTTGGCATTTACCGGCTTGATAAGTGGCTTATGAGCAGTGACTTGATCATGAAATCCAAGGATTCTCACCTCCCGCCTTTGCAGTGGGTCCTGATGCAGTTTGGAATCCCTGTGTGGTGGTCTGGGTAGATGTCTGTCTATTACACATTACGTCCCTCTTCAACTGTCGGCGTTCTGTGACAGTCAACAGACGAGGTCTGCCTATACGCTTTTGTGCTGTACGTGTCCCTTCAGGTTTCCAGTTCACTATCACCCCGGAAACAGTGGGCGTAAGGATGTTAAGGAGTGTGGAAATCTCTCGTACAGGCGTATGGCACAACTGACACCCAATCAGCTGACCACGTTCGAAATCCGTGAGTTCATTGGAGCACCCCATTCTACTCTTTCACGATGTCTAATGTCTACAAAGGTCGCTCATACTGAGTACTAGCAGTAGGTGTCAGCACAATCCACCTAATATGAAAAACGTCTGTTTTTGGGGGTGTCCGGATACTTTTGATCGCATAGTATTTGACACCTCAACCAATATTCAGGATAGAAAACAAATTGGGAGGCATTATTTTTCATCACACCTTCGTATAATTCTTACGAATCTCGGGTATCTATGTATATTATACACCCTCACATCCAAATTGAGTTCCTTACAAATCTTCGAAATTTTGCTCGCTTGTTTATCTCTGTTGCTAATGAATTTCTATCCACAAGGGAATGGAGTATTATTAATCCTCCATTTTCAGCGTGTTAAGCGCTGGGGTATCTGTTAATGAGCACCATTAACTTCAGTGCACAGCGGATATCGACGTCCAATGTTCGATGGAAAATATGTGGCTTTTTGTATATGTGTGTGTGCGCTATTATAATTCTTGCAAATATTTCTTCTCTGGGTTCATAGGAGTAGAAAGAACTTCGGTTTCCTTGTTGCTTCAGACAAAGAAATTTAAGGGGGTGAGGTTCGCGAATCTTGCAGATCAATCTACACGTCTTGCAGTCTCTTTGTAATTTTTATTATGCAATCAAATTGAAGTTATGAAACTCCCTGGTAGATTAGAACTATGTGCCGGACCGAGACTCGAACTCGGGATCTTTTCCTTTCGCATCAAGTGCTCTACCGACTTTTTTTCTTATGGGCTCATGTTGTTCGTGATTTTTAACTCTATTTGTTCGGGGCTGACGTCCTACGACGCTTCTTCAAGTTCTTAAAGAACTTAAAGAACACCTTCGAGGGATTCCCTTCAATAGTGATGAAGCCGTACAAGCAGAGGTGAGGATGTGGCTGCGTAAACGAAATCAAGCATTTCACTGTGACGGCTATCAGGAAACTAGATTGTCGCTGAGAGAAAAGTAGGCGTCGGCAAGGAGAGTATGTTGAGAAATAAACATGTAGATATGAAGAATAAAGATGTACAATGGTAATAATGTTTCTTTTGTTTTATTTGAAAATCTTTGAATGGTTCAAATGGCTCTGAGCACTATGGGACTGAACGTCTTAGGTCATCAGTCCCCTGGAACTTAGAACTACTTAAACCTAACTAACCTAAGGACATCACACACATCCATACCCGAGGCAGGATTCGAACCTGCGACCGTAGCAGTCCCGCGGTTCCGGACTGCAGCGCCTAGAGCCGCACGGCCACCGCGGCCGGCTGAAAATCTTTATGAGTTTTCAAATACAAAATTCGTAGCCATTACTTTTCAGTGCCCTCGTATACGTAGGACAGAGCCATGTAGGGGATAGTGGCGATGGATGCACAGCGCACGACCCTGTAATTTTTGTAGCAAGTCACGACGTGACATATCTCTTGTAGCGTCTGCCACAGATACTGTATGATTATATCCGTGAGTCTTAAGCGTTTGCTAAGCAAAGTCGTAACGAAACGCGTTGGATTCCTTTCGATTTTCTATTGCCTCTGATAATCCCATCTTGTAAGGACCGTAGACTGAGGGCCAACATTCAATAATTGATATAACGATGGTTTCCTATGATACACCCTTGGTGGGTGGACTACGATTGCTGAATATTTTGCCAATGAATCTATTTAAAAAACACATCTACCAAAATTTCACAAAAAATACAAAATTTAAGAAAGATTATGTATTTTATTTATAGTAATTCTAAAAATAAGGGTGTTAATAACAGCATTTTTCTAAAAAGAACCGTCTAAAATTATCTCATTATTCTTATGAAAAATTCGTAAGATAATTATCAAGAAAAGTGTGCATTGACCTTAAAGTATCAGCGTAGCAACAGCAAATCACAAGTTACAGGAAATAAAGACTCCGTGTAAATTACATTATTCAAAACACGCGTTGATTTCCATTACCAGTTGTAGGAGGGTTTGTTGATAAATGAATGGGGAGAATGATTGTAAATTGATATATAGGGTGAGTTACGTAAGACGTAACACTCCTTTTATTTGGTAACATGTTATGCATATCCAGCAAATATTAGGGGCTCGTACTATTTTTTTATGCGTCATGTTTTTAGGGCTGGTATAAACGGAGATATTGAATCAAGCACTTTTTTTAAAAATTGAACCGCATACTTTTTATAACTGCATTCGATAGCTCTTGAGAAGACAATTACAGTGATTTAGCGTTTGGTAATGTTGGTGTTGAAACGTGTCTTTAAAAAAATTGAGAAATGTTCTACAATATGAGAGTGCGGTGGATGGTAACGGCATTTGCGGTGCAAACACAGCCAAGCAAGCGTCTCGTACCAGGCTGCGTAGTTGTATACTGAAAGGTAGGCCTTCGCTATGAGAATAAAGCTTTGACACCCCTTGAACCAACTTTCCAACCTAGATGCAGGTTCACCTACGAATGCTATACACGGGACTACGACAGAGGATTGAATCTAGAGTATCTCAAAGAGCTTAGGAAAACTACTTCACATTTGTGCATCCTCCCAGATTTACGTGTGCTGAAACAGAGAAAGCAACTGTTCATTCTTCAGAAATAAAAAGATCTCATACGCTACAAAAAGCAACTACTGTATTAAATGTCTAATCTCAGAAGGAAGATTTGATCTCTCTTTTCCTGTATGTGGCTGTGTGCTTCTTAGAGATAAAAGACATGCTGTGGAACAACTGTCTCTACCTATGAATTATATCATATTGTATACATTCGTTGAACTAAACACGTTATTAAAAACACTTTGGTGACCACTAGTACACAGCAAAATCAAAATTCTTCTTAAAGAAACGTCGTATCATGCTGGACGTAAGCGCGTAATGACATAGTTGCCCTCTACGTGGAATATACGCTGTCGACGTATTTGACATTGAAATGCAGTTTCGTTCATACGTAGATGAGATAAACAGTTTACTAACAATGATTTGGTAATCATCTATATCAAATAACATAAATTTTGTCTTCAAAACAATAACTTCATTCTTTATTTAAGGATGTGTCCAGACTTATGACCCTGGACTGAAGGTACATTTGCAATTACCATTCTAAAGAACGATAGCATGTAATTACACTGGATATATGGTAGCTTATGCACTGGCGATTCGACGACACACATCGTCTCGTTCATTTGTGGTGTCTTCATAGACGGCATATTTTGAGTGTTCCTCGAAGAAAAAAATCAAGAATAATCAACTCGGGGGTCATCGCAGGCCATTAGACAACGGATTTTCGTCATATACAACGTCCAGCAAAGTTCTCTCATTCAGTACTTGATTTACAGCACGGTGCGAGTGAGCTGTACAACCGCTGTGTTGCAGTCACATACACTGTCCATCATCCACTAGTACCTCTTCTCGAAGAACCGGCAGAATGTTCGTCAGAAACTGTGGGTACGCATGTCCATTTTGAACTTCTGAGGCGAAGTAAGGTCCCACAGTGTAATTTCCTATGATGCCGCACCATACGTTTACGTTTCACGGTCATTGATGTTGGGCCTGACGAAGCCAATGTGGATATTCGGCTGCCCAGTAGTGATTGTTATGCAAATTTACATAAACAGATGTAGTAAACGTTGCTTCATCGGTAAAGAGCACACTCTGGAAAAACGTAGGGTCGTCTCCCAACTACTGAAGCGCAAACAGGCAAAATTCTGTACGATGTTCGAAATCACGGTCGTCGAGTGAATGATGTAGTGACAGATGATAGGGATCGAAATTCTGTCAACACAAGATGCGAATGACACTTGCCTAGCTGATTCGACATTCCTTTGCAGTACATCTCATACCACTGTGCGGATTCATTAGCGTCGTAGCCACAACAGCTTCTTCGTGTTCTCTGTCAGTTAAAGTCGTCTTTTTGGCGCTGAAGCAGCCTGTACGCAACAGCATCTGAATAATTCGTGCAATTACCTCTCGCGTCTGACATTGACACTCCGAATAGACAGCCTTATACCGTTGTACTGTTACAACAGCATTTCTTTTACATTCTTCATATAAAATTAGTATATCCAACTTCTCCTCATTGGTGTACACGTCAGCACGCAACGAATGTCGAAGCAGAAATGAGCGGCCTGCGGTGCAGACAAGTAAATAGACAAATGTGTTGACATTCTGACACAGCGTAGCATGAGAGCTGTGCTTGGTGGTGCTCTCAAATTCTAGGACATTTCTCAAATTTTTTACGACACGGTTTCAACGTCAACATTAACGAACGCTATATTACTGTAACTGACTACTCAAGAGCTATCGACTGCAGCTATAAAAGGTATACGGTTCCTTTTAAAAAACATAGTTGCTTCAATGCCTCCGTTGATACCAGCGCTAAAAACATAAACCATACAAAAGTGTACGTGCCCATCGAGGCTCTAACATTTGCCGAAAACTGCGTTTCGATATGTGTAACCGTTCACGAAATAAAAGAGGTGTTACGTCTTATGTGACACACCCTGTACAAGGTAATTTATTTATTAATTGCATTCAAGAACATAACTACATAAAACCTTACTTTCACAGTATTCAGATGTGCTCTTAACAATGGTCAGGGCACCTAATATGCAATCTGATCTTAAATTAGAATCAATGGTTCCTGATATATAATGTCACTTCGGAAATTTAAAGATCCTCTGACTTCAAAGTAAACCAAACACTCAAAAACTCTATCTGACTATAAAGTTAAATGGGCACCTGTGATTGACGGTGAAAACAGTGGTAAGCAGCTAACTGAATACAATGTGCACCCAGAGGCGAATCTGATGAAACTGAATGGAAGAAACTGTAAGTGAAATAAAAGTCATTAGCAAATCTGGATTACAAACTGGAGTAAGTGAAGCTTATGGAGCACTGCTAGTCCAGTAAAATTTTCTATGTCCTAATGGCTACTGGTTCGGTCTCACCATATTATCTGTTGAGATGCCGAAGCATAAGATGCCTGCAAGTTGGGGAGAATTACATCGAACGGGTAAAATTATGCCGCGCGGGATTAGCCGAGCGGTCTAGGGCGCTGCACTCATGGACTGTGCGGCTGGTCCCGGCGGAAGTTCGAGTCCTCCCTCGGGAATGGGTGTGTGTGTTCGTCCACAGGATAATTTAGGTTAAGTAGTGTGTAAGCTTAGGGACTGATGACCTTAGCAGTTACGTCCCATAAGATTTTCACACACATTTTGGTAAAATTATAGTCTCGCTAGGGCTGCACAGCATCTCGGCGGTAGACAATTCTTGCAGCTGCTGAGTGGCGCTTCTCGGACGAGACAAGCCACAGTGGTCTTACTCCACGGCAGCAACGAGAGCCGCTTCTGAAGTTATGAGACTTACATTCTCGGCTCGGGTTACGGGAGCGAGCTGCCTTTGAAATTAGGCGAGGTGGACTTTAGCGAATCAGAATTGTTGTTATTTTTATAAAATTCTCCTTCCTATATTTTTGTTTGTCGTAGTTAACCACAGGGAGCCTAAATGTCCTCTCGCCCCCCACTGCGCTGTCCCCAGACAATGGCGGGGTTCGGTTCAAGTTTTACGTTTACCTTCCTATCTACCATCAGTCCTCTTGTTTACAACTATATTCCGACCCTCTGACTATCTCCACCCCTCTCTACTCGACAGTTTGTTGCTGTTAACGAATGGGAAACTTGCATTTCAAGTGGAAAAAATCCCCGGGTTCTAGATTCCTTTCCACGTGGCTAAAAGATAGGAGAGTGTACGTCTTGGGGGCAACCTTCTCTTTTAAGGAGTATCAGAGCCTTCCAGTCTTCCGGCAAGGGCACTTCCTGACGGTAAATTGGGGAAGTGACATTTGCTTTGGGCCTGAGCGGTTCCGTCAATCATTGCGGGCGCGCATTGTGTCCGAAACTGCTGGAAGGGCCCCAGTGGCCTCGCGCATCCGACGTGAGCCCAGGGGCTGTAAGCGTCCACGGCCGCGCAGCCAAGCTGAGGTTCCCGACGTTAATTTACAGGCTACTTCTAATTGGAGCTCGACGGGAAATAAATGAATCGTAATACTCAGTCCTGTACCTGTAAGTGGCTTCCAATGAAGCGACATTGTATATCAGTCAGCTCAATTTCGTATAACTTCATAGCACTGGGGCTGAATAACAATCTCTGATTGACACTGTCTGAGAACTTCGTATGCAGAGCTATTATTAGAAATAATCATGACTCCAAACAGTGTCTACAAGTGGTAGCAAATGAAATGACAAAACAAGGCTGAAAAAAGTTACCTTCAAGGTGAAAGATTCAAAACTTCTTGATCGTTTAGGCTCATGCAGTCGTTGGATCAAGCTAAAATTTTGCATGGATTGGTTCTTTGTTCAATGGCACAACGTAACGAGGGCGGGTTGAAATGGTTCAAATGGCTCTGAGCCCTATGGGACTTAACTGCTGTGATCATCTGTCCCCTATAACTTAGAAGTACTTAAACCTAACTAACCTTGGACACCACACACATCCATGCCCGAGGCAGGATTCGAACCAGCGACCGTAGCGGTCGCGCGGTTCCAGACTGTAGAGCCTAGAACCGCTCGGCCACTCTGGCCGGCACGAGGGGGGAGGCGAACCTCTAAGAAGTTGGTGGCTTTAAGTGGATATCTTTTTCGGTGGCGACTAATGACGTAAATTCCGCCATCACTATAGACATTTTTTTTTGTCCCAGCCTACAGATAATTGTCTGACCGGTGCCAAAAGCGCTTACCTGTAAGTGTTTGTGCCACTTCACTCGCAAATTAAAGATAAATTGTTACCTGCTGTCTTGTATTTCTGCCGAACAACGTCTTCGGTAACAGAGAGACTCCGGGCCAAGTTTAGACGAGGGCAGAACGTCGAAAGTTTATAACATTTATAATATTTGTCGTCGTCGTTGCGGAATTCCTCTGGTTGTGCTGTTCACATAAATACGAAAAATGAAGAACAACGCATACACATTGCGATTGCATTCGGGAGGACTACGGTTCAATCCCGCGTCCGACCATCCTGATTTAGGTTTTCCGTGATTTCCCTAAATCGCTCCAGGCAAATGCCGGGATGGTTCCTTTGAAAGGGCACGGCCGACTTTCTTCCCCGTCCTTCCCTAATCCGATGAGACCGATGACCTCGCTATTTGGTCTCTTCCCCCAAACAACCCCAACCCCACATTGCGATTGTCACAAACGTCCGCACCCACTTTTATTTCCTGCTTCGCTGTCTACATCTACATCTACATCTACATTCATACTCCGCAAGTCACCCAACTGTGTGTGGCGGAGGGCACTTTACGTGCCACTGTCATTACCTCCCTTTTCTGTTCCAGTCGCGTATGGTTCGCGGGAAGAACGACTGTCTGAAAGCCCCCTTGCGCGCTCGAATCTCTCTAATTTTACACTCATGATCTCCACGGGAGGTATAAGTAGGGGGAAGTAGTATATTCGATACCTCATCCAGAAACGCACCCTCTCGAAACCTGGCGCGCAAGCTACACCGCGATGCAGAGCGCCTCTCTTGCAGAGTCTGCCACTTGAGTTTTCTAAACATCTCCGTAACGCTATCACACTTATCAAATAACCCTGTGACGAAACGCGCCGCTCTTCTTTGGATCTTCTCTATCTCCTCCGACAAAACCCGATCTGGTACGGATCCCACACTGATGAGCAATACTCAAGTATAGGTCGAACGAGTGTTTTGTAAGCCACCTCCTTTGTTGATGGACTACATTTTCTAAGGACTCTCCCAATGAATCTCAACCTGGTACCCGCCTTACCAACAATTAATTTTATATGATCATTCCATTTCAAATCATTCCGCACGCATACTCACAGATATTTTACAGAAGTAACTGCTACCAATGTTTGTTCCGCTATCATATAATCATACAATAAAGGATTCTTCTTTCTATGTATTCGCAATATATTACATTTGTCTATGTTAAGGATCAGTTGTCACTCCCTACACCAAGTGCCTATCCGCTGCAGATCTTCCTGCATTTCGCTACAATTTTCTAATGCTGCAACTTCTCTGTATACTACAGCATCATCCGCAAAAAGCCGCACGGAACTTCCAACACTATCTACTAGGTCATATATATTGTGAAAAGCAATGGTCCCATAACACTCCCCTGTGGCACGCCAGAGGTTACTTTAACGTCTGTAGACGTCTCTCCATTGATAACAACATGCTGTGTTCTGTTTGCTAAAAACTCTTCAATCCAGCCACACAGCTGGTCTGATATTCCGTAGGCTCTTACTTTGTTTATCAGGCGACAGTGCGGAACTGTATCGAACGGCTTCCGGAAGTCTAGGAAAATAGCGTCTACCTGGGTGCCTGTATCTAATAATTTCTGGGTCTCATGAAAAAATAAAGCATGTTGGGTCTCACACGATCGCTGTTTCCGGAATCCATGTTGATTCCTACAGAGTAGATTCTGGGTTTCCAAAAACGACATGATACTCCAGCAAAAAACATGTTCTAAAATTCTACTACAGATCGACGTCAGAAATATAGGTCTATAGTTTTGCGCACCTGCTCGACGACCCTTCTTGAAGACTGGGACTACCTGTGCTCTTCTCCAATTATTTGGAACCTTCCGTTCCTCTAGAGACTTGCGGTACACGGCTGTTAGAAGGAGGGCAAGTTCTTTCTCGTACTCTGTGTAGAATCGAATTGGTATTCCTTCAGGTCCAGTGGACTTTCCTCTGTTGAGTGATTTCAGTTGTTTTTCTATTCCTTGGACACTTATTTCAATGTCAGCCATTTTTTCATTTGTGAGAGGATTTAGAGAAGGAACAGCAGTGCGGTCTTCCCTTGTGAAACAGCTTTGAAAAAAGGTGTTTAGTATTTCAGCTCTGTTTCAAAGCCATCATCATCCTGGAGTGTCTGGATATGCTGTTTCGAGCCACTTACTGATTTAACGTAAGACCAGATCTTCCTAGGATTTTCTGTCAAGTCGGTACATAGAATTTTACTTTCGAATTCACTGAACGCTTCACGTAGTCCCGACTACGTACTCTATTCCACTCCACCGTAATTGGGGAGGGGTTGTGGGGGTATATGAGAATATGAAGCATATTTGCAAGACTCTTCATACAGCAAAGGGTGTGAAATCGTTGACGACAATGTTGATCATTTGTGCCGCTGAACATCGCCGGTCCCCAGCAGCAGCGGCGCAGTGCAGCCAGCAGCCGGGCTAATCCCCCGCGGCCACTTGGCGCCGGCTGTTCTACACGCGCAGCGAGCCGCGAATTTCGCTCACATTCATTAGGCGGCGCTACAAAAGTCACTTTGCTCCCGCGGGGGCAGCCCTGCCGGGCCTGGTGCACGGACGCTGAGCAGGCGCTGCGCCATTGTTCCGCGCCGCACAATGCGTGGCGGTCACTCAGACGGGCAAACATTACCCGCAGCCAGTGTTAATTAATAACGTCACGGCTGTCTGTCAGCGCAGGGCCGAGTCAGCCACGCCGTAAGCCACCAGGATGGAGCGCCTCTGGGCGGCGAACAAGTGGGGCCGCGCCTAATGCAGCTCGCAACGGACCCTTTCCAAAACACCTGGAGCTTCAAAATCTGCACTCCACTAGCAACCTCGTGTGAGGCGGAGAACGCTTCGTGAACCACTCTAACTCACTGCCCCTGCCCCCTTTATTCCAAGTCGCAACAGCGAATCGTGAGCGGAAGGAACAGTTGCTAGTAAAGCCAATTCCACCCGAGCGACTTTCTAGTCAAACCCGACTATCTACAGTGCTTGCAGCTTTCCTGCCTGCGTTTAATTCAGCAACTATAGTTCACTTCTTTTATCTTGGCGGCTCGGGCATGCCCGCCCAGAGCGGGAGATTGCTGCGTTGCCAGTTGCACGCGCCAAGAGAAGCAGCGCCATAGCATAGTATAGTTCGCAAACTTACGTTTTGGGAGGGGGTGGGGAGGAGGGGGGGGGGAGCGCGCTGTTTAGGAAGTAAAGCCACCACGGCTGTATTAACCCTTTCACTGTTTCAGAAACGTGCTCCACACATTCCGCGCAGTGCGCGATTTTGTCATCACTGCACTGCTCGCCTGTGCAGACACTTGGTGCTCCGACTGCTTTGACACACTTATCATTCGATTTCACAAAAACTATTTGTCCCAAAAATTTAATTTTTACACATCTTCTTGACTGATACCTTCCGCCCATAAATGACTTAACTTTTTTTCGATGTTCAATGCAGTTATTGTGCAGCATTAAATGTAGTAAACCATTGACGAAATTTTGAAGAGTTTGCAGAGGTAAAAGTCCACAGAGTACACTTTCCGTATGGTCGATTTTAGTTGTCACTAGAAATTTCAAAAAATTACATTCAAACGAATAAAATTCATGAAGTAAGACACTTCGATATTGATTTTAAATAAAGAAAATATTGAGCACCGAACAAGACATGAACTGGGAGCCTTTTGCTTAGCAGCCAAACACCTTACCCATTACGCCAACGCAACTCATCATTCAGTAGAATTCCTGGAGTACTTTAATGAATCACGCTAAATACCGACAAACACTGTTGGTATGACTGTGAATTACTCACGCTTCGTCAAAGTACAATAGAAAATAAACAATCACCACTGTTATTTATTGCGAAAAAGCGGTTAGTGAGAATGAATTTCCTTGCTATCGCCTGAATTAGGAGGCGTACTGCTTGTTTGGTTTAATTAATTTCAAATGGTTCAAATGGCTCTGAGCACTATGGGACTCAACTGCTGCGGTCATTAGTCCCCTAGAACTTAGAACTACTTAAACCTAACTAACCTAAGGACATCACACACATCCATGCCCGAGGCAGGATTCGAACCTGCGACCGTAGCAGTCGCACGGTTCCGGACTGCGCGCCTAGAACCGCGAGACCACCGCGGCCGGCTTTAATTAATTAATAGAATATGAAGCAGTTGGTAAAAAGAATGCTTTTTCGAAACTTTCTTTTATAGAAAGTCTGCTAACAAGACATTGCTTTTGTTCAATTACTTCATTTATGACTGAACGTTTCTAAAACTCGAGACACTCGTCCGGGCTCTGCACTGCAGTCAAGCTCTGGCAACGTCGTTCTCTGTTCATTGGCTGACTGCGTTTTGTGACGTCATCTGCGCAGAACGAACCTAACTCGGCTGCCGTCGTATATGACGCGCGCTTTAATCACGACATCAAACAGACATAGGTTGTGCCGAATGTGAATTTCCCAAATTTCCGAGTCTGCTACACAATTCAGTAAGTGCAGAAACAAGGGACTGTGAAGGCCTCTGCTAACAGAGGAAGTTGATCTATTCTGGCCGATGTCACCCTTATTACACACCGTCTAGTCACATTAATGTGACCACCTGTCAAAAGCCTGAATCAGCACCTTTTGCGGCGCGAACCCCTGCGATACGCGCAGGGAGAGCGTCAATGAGGTTCTATAGGAATGTTGAGCCACACCGACTCCAGCGCCGTGGCTGCGCAAGGCTTATCGGCTGAGGCAAACAGCCCGATCGAAGTGGTTCCACAGATTCTCTATTGGGTTTAAATCTGGGGGTTTGTAGGCCAGGGAACTACGGTAGACTCATCCTGGTGCAGTTCGTACCACGCATGTAAACTGCGCGCTCTGTGACGTACTGGACTGTCCTGCTGGTAGATGCTAACGTGACAAGGAAAAACACTCTGCATTTAAGGATTGATACGGTTCCCGAGGATAGAAACATACTTGTGTCGAACCATTGTGCCTTCCAGACTGACAAGAGCATCCAGGGAAAGCCACAAAAACATTCCCCACACCATAACGTTCCCTCCTCCTTCTTTGCCCCTTCCGACCATTGTTTCAGGGTGTTTGCAGTCCGATGGAGCATGAATATGATTCATGTAAAAAAAAAAGTCATCTGTTTGCACTCAGTGGATGTACAGGTGCTGTTCTGAATTCGAGCCTGGGTGGCCAATGAACAGCAGTCAGCATGAGTGCATGCACCAGGCGCCTGCTGCACAGGCTCATACGCAGCTACACTCGCTGAGCCGGCAGGGGTAGCAGAGCGGTTCTAGGCGCTACAATCTAGGCGCTACGGTCGCAGGTTCGAATCCTGCCTCGGTGATGGATGTGTGTGATGTCCTTAGGTTAGATATGTTTAAGTAGTTCTAAGTTCCAGGGGACTGATGACCTCGGAAGTTAAGTCCCACAGTGCTCAGAGCCAACAATCGCTGAACGGTCGTTAAGGAGACACGGTTGGTCGCCCCTTGGTTCATCTGGGCTGGCAGTTACTCAACAGTTGCACGTCTATTTGCCCGTACACATCTCTACAGCCGTCGATCACCCCTGTCATCTATGACACTTGGAGCGCCACAGTTGCTTCGACGCCAGTTTTTTGCAGCGCCTTTTGCCATTCGCGGTATACTTTAACCACGGCGGCTAGCGAACAGTTTAGAAATATAGCAGCCTAGGAAATGCTCTCGCCCTTGGCCCGAAATCCAATGCTCATGCCCTTCTTGGCGTCAGATAAGTCGTCCAATTCCCGCACTACGACGACTGCACTGTTACCCGCGTCCGCCAGACACGCCTTCTACACCCTCGATTGGTAGTGCTGCTACCAGCCGTCTGTCAGTGGTTATTATTGCACGTTGACGTCGAGGATAGGCGGTGATCACATTAATGTGACTGCACCGTGTAGAACTGGATTTTGTGCTTTCGTGTCTTCTTAATCTGTATTGTATTGTTTGTTTTGTTTTAGTGACTAAGGGAAAAGTCACACAAGGTCCTGGTATTTTTCCTACTAGGGTTCTCCTACGACAGAAACGAAATTTCTGAAAGCAAAAAGATATTTATATTTTCTAGCGAAAAAAACCTGCATTATGCTTTAATAAAAATTATTCCAACGATGAAAGAGTCAGAAATATTTGAAGAGAGAAATGGTTTTCGTTGTTATTTGGCACTTACTAAGAAAAGATGATACAAAGGAAAAAGCAAGAAGGCTCTATTTAGTTCATTCTGCATAATGTTTGATGTGTTTGCAAAAATACAGAGTATTACAGGTATAAACGCAGATATTGTCTTCATTGGTACCTTAATATGTTCCCACTTCAGCTTGTTCGTTGTTTTTTCTCTGCGTCTAACGGTCTTCCCGCAAACACGTTATATAATTTACTACGTGATGTACGGTCGTACCTGCACCACCAAGTATACTACGCCTGTCAGTATATAGACTAACCGTTTTACGAACAGGTGTCCACACTTCAACACCTGACCGCTACCCAGAGGAAAATAAACATTAATGGCTTACTCTTGCCACATCTACTTTGATATACTAACCAAACTAAACCTATACTACTCCTAATAGCTACAGGTGTCAGTCTACAACTGAAGTAAATACTGATGCAGTGTTGTTCAGTGCAGTGCCCTCATTCACCAAAAAAAAAAAAAAAAAAAAAAAAAAATACCCAGTACATTGCCTGAAACAAATAAATGTATATGTTCTGAAATGTTTGAAAGCACTTTTCCTATTCTTTCAGCTCTCAGTAGCGTAAAGAATTTACCATACGACCTTTGACAAGAACTTTCACTATGAATTCTGCTTTGATCATTAATAGAGTGTATTTAATGATGCTCCTTCCTACGTTACTGCGGCACATTTCCATTTTTTCGTAAAAAGTATAAGTCCCTCTTAACCTCAGTTTCACTGTTCACATGCCAACCTGCACAGAAGGCAGCTCTCGCAACACACGCACTTTTGGCGCATACGTGTAAATGAAAACTACCGCTCGAAACAGACGAGACTCAGCGCGGGAATAAAACGCTACGGTGCTTTTGTAGGCTCAGTTGAGACCGTAAAGTCGATAGTGTATGAGGGACTTAAGCCACAGTGTGAGTCTAATCGTCACCGGGACTAAGACCTTTACCTTTCGACCATTACATCAACGGGCCGGTCCTTTCTGCTCTCTTCATTTCTTGCACTTTCCTCTGCATCCATTAGATCTACATCTACATTCCACAGGCCACGTTAAGATATGCGGAAGAGCGTAATTTCCTTTAGCACTGTAACTTGTCGCTGGTGTTGCCTGATCCATTTACACTCCTGGAAATGGAAAAAAGAACACATTGACACCGGTGTGTCAGACCCACCATACTTGCTCCGGACACTGCGAGAGGGCTGTACAACCAATGATCACACGTACGGCACAGCGGACACACCAGGAACCGCGGTCTTGGCCGTCGAATGGCGCTAGCTGCGCAGCATTTGTGCACCGCCACCGTCAGTGTCAGCCAGTTTGCCGTGGCATACGGAGCTCCATCGCAGTCTTTAACACTGGTAGCATGCCGCGACAGCGTGGACGTAAACCGTATGTGCAGTTGACGGACTTTGAGCGAGGGCATATAGTGGGCATGCGGGAGACCGGGTGGACGTACCGCCGAATTCCGCAACACGTGGGGCGTGAGGTCTCCACAGTACATCGATGTTGTCGCCAGTGGTCGGCGGAAGGTGCACGTGCCCTTCGACCTGGGACCGGACCGCAGCGACGCACGGATGCACGCCAAGACCGTAGGATCCTACGCAGTGCCGTAGGGGACCGCACCGCCACTTCCCAGCAAATGAGGGACACTGTTGCTCCTGGGGTATCGGCGAAGACCATTCGCAACCGTCTCCATGAAGCTGGGCTACGGTCCCGCACACCGTTAGGCCGTCTTCCGCTCACGCCCCAACATCGTGCAGCCCGCCTCCAGTGGTGTCGTGACAGGCGTGAATGGAGGGACGAATGGAGACGTGTCGTCTTCAGCGATGAGAGTCGCTTCTGCCTTGGTGCCAATTATGGTCGTATGCGTGTTTGGCGCCGTGCAGTTGAGCGCCACATTCAGGACTGCATACGACCGAGGCACACAGGGCCAACAACCGGCATCATGGTGTGGGGAGCGATCTCCTACACTGGCCGTACACCTCTGGTGATCGTCGAGGGGACACTGAATAGTGCACGGTACATCCAAACCGTCATCGAACCCATCGTTCTACCATTCCTAGACCGGCAAGGGAACTTGCTGTTCCAACAGGACAATGCACGTCCGCATGTATCCCGTGCCACCCAACGTGCTCTAGAAGGTGTAAGTCAACTACCCTGGCCAGCAAGATCTCCGGATCTGTCCCCCATTGAGCATGTTTGGGACTCGATGAAGCGGCGTCGCACGCGGTCTTCACGTCCAGCACGAACACTGGTCCAACTGAGGCGCCAGGTGGAAATGGCATGGCAAACCGTTCCACAGGACTACATCCAGCATCTCTACGATCGTCTCCATGGGAGAATAGCAGTCTGCATTGCTGCGAAAGGTGGATATACACTTTACTAGTGCCGACATTGTGCATGCTCTGTTGCCTGTGTCTATGTGCCTGTGGTTCTGTCAGTGTGATCATGTGATGTATCTGACCCCAGGAATGTGTCAATAAAGTTTCCCCTTCCTGGGACAATGAATTCACGGTGTTCTTATTTCAATTTCCAGGAGTGTATATAAAATCGGAGCGTAGGGGCTGGTAATCTAAAAAAAATCAGCAAGACAAGGACCTAGAAGTATAAAAAAGGACACAAAGTTAGTTATCTGGTAAGTATATTCTGATAATATAGTATGAAAAAAATTGATGCACTGGTACAATTGTACTGAAAAGTACTACTTTCAAGCAGGTAAAAATATTACATTTTTTATAAAATAATTTTTTTGTTATAGTCTTCTTAATATCTGCGACTCTACACCTCGTCTATAAAATAACTTAATACAGAAACCTCATATTCAGTGGTTCAATGCAAAAAACACACGCATCATAAAAAACTGTATACTTTGTGTTACCTACGAATTCTAAGGAAAGTTTAAAACTTAAACGGGTTAATGTTTAGGCTCGTTCGTCTAGTTTCTTAATACATCTAACTAATAAGTAGATTCATTCAGATTCTTTGTATATACTGTGTTTCAAAATAAATATTTACAGGGTGTCATTAAAGTCTCGCTATAATTTCAAAACGTCATAACTCGGAAACTATTAAAGGTAGAGAACCGTAGTTATCAGCTCTCAGAGTTGTTTTCCTCTTTCTTTTGTTGCAAATTTGACTTGGAGTGCATCAAAATGATGGCGGACCAGTAGAAGGCGCAATGTATCATCCGGTATGTAGAATTGAAATCTGTGACAACGATACTGTGGAGTTATCGACGCCATTACAGCAAGTTGCCACCGGCAAAAACAAGCCTAAGGAGGTGGTTCAAAATCTTTAAAGAGAGCGGCAGTGTCAAAGACCTTCCTGGAAGCGTCCGTCCTCCTGTTTCTCAAGCATACGTTGACACTGTACTACCAGCGTTTCATCGCAGCCTCCGGAAGTTAGTCTGCCGTGGACCACGCGAACTGTGGGAAGTAAGATCAGCTGTCCTTAATGTGGATGGGTCGTCATGGTCCCATCGGTTTGCCACCGCGATTTCTTTTTGTGCGGTTACATCAAGGACTGCATGTACACAACACTTTTCAATGATACTGCTATACTTCTTGAGCGAATCAATGAAGAAATCATAACCGCTGATGCTGCAACTCTGACCCGTACATGGGCAGACATCGAACATCACCTTGGCGTCTTACGAGAGACGCCTGGGGACCACACTGAAATTCTCGCATATCAGAAATAAATTTTGAGAGCTGTTAAACGTTTTACAAAGAAACACGATGCTCAGCTCAGTCCCTAATTTATCATTTTTTAGGTGACAGTGGAAGATTGTGGACACCCATAGTCTATAAATCACATACCAGAGACTGAATTGAAAACATCAACAGTGTTTTGCAGGCATCTAAAAGTCATCCGTCTCCAACGTCTTGTTTCTTAATAGGAACTAAATAAGCAAGTAGACGAATGCTAGTAATTGGTGCACCAGGAATCCACGCCCATTCGGTGGGTGAGAGGGGGTAGAAGTTGAACTAATGTTCAGAAAACAACGGCATGGCAGTAATATTACATCAGTTAAAGCCACTCGACTGAGGGTTTTCGAAACATATCGTTCTGGCACTCATTGAGGCGTCCCTTTGCTTCTGTAAATGTATCACACTGAGCGCGTCACCTAACGATATGTGGCGGAGAGTACTTCTGTACCACTAACTGATCCCCCCCCCCCCCCCTCCCTGTTCCGCTTGAGAATGACTTGTGAGAAGAATGATTATCGGTAAGCCTATGCATTTCCCGATGTTTTCATTTCGCGAGATTTATGTGGGAGGAATTAATATGTTGTCCGACTCTTCCCGGAAAGTGTGCTCTCGAAATTCCAATAGTAAACCTGTGCGTGATGCGAAACGCCTCTCTTGTAACGTCTGCCACTGGAATTTCTTGAGCATCTCTGTAATGCTCTAGCGCCGACTAAACGATCTCGTGACGTAACGCGCCGCTCTTCATAAATGGTTCAAATGGCTATGCGCACTATGGGACTTAACGTCTGAGGTCATCGGTCCCCAAGAACTTAGAACTACTTAAACCTAACTAACCTAAGCACATTACACATATCCATGCCCGAGGCAGGATTCAAAGCTGCGACCGTAGCGGTCGCACGTTTCCAGTCTGAAGCGCCTAGAACCGCTCGGTCACACTGGCGGGCGTGCCGCTCTTCACTTGATTGTTTCTAGCAAGTATCCCAGACTGATGAACAGCACTCAAGAATCGGTCAAACAAGAACCTTTTGAGCTACTTTCTTCCTGGATTAGTTTCATAACTCAGTTTGGCATCTGTTTTTCCTACTATTTGTTTTATGCGGTCATTCCACATAAGGTCGCTCTGGATAGTTACTCCTACACGTTTTACTGTAGATACTGTTTCCAACAGTTTGTCATCAATAGTGCAGTTGTACAGTAGAGGATTCCTTTTCCTCTGTTACATTTATTCACGTTCACGGTCGACTGCCAGAGCCTACGCCATTCATCAGTCCTCTTTCTGGTCATTCTGCAAATCGGTACTGCCTTCTGACGTTGCTACTTTCCTACAGACCACCGCATCATCTGCGAATAGTCTTACAGAGCTTCCGACGCTTTCTACTAGATCATCTCTATACGTTGCCAACTCTTGACGTGCTTCATTGTGACTTCCTTGTTTATCACCATATCAGAACTTTCATGTAGACGACCATTATTTCTGGCCGGTCGGAGTGGCCAGAGCCATTTCAGCCAGTTCTTTGAACCATTATTTCCGTACGTTAACAGTGCCCAAAAGGCGGTACGGGTTATGACAATCCCTACAAATTGTGACATCCAGCGAACTTAGGGACATTTTACAACACTGCTTGGCCCCCTGCCATCGTCCCCCTTCTGTTACAGTCACGGATGGTGCTCGGAAAGAGCTACTGTCGATAAGGATCCGTGTGAGCTTGAGTCTCTTATTTTACTTTCACGGTCTTTTCCCGAGGTATACCTAGGCGGAAGCAACATGGTGGTCGACTCTTCCATGAAGGAATTTTAGCAGTAAACCATTCCGTGATGCACAACTTCTCACATCTAGCGTCTGCCTCTAGGGCTGGATTAGCATCTCCGTGGCGCTTTCGCTCATACATAATGAATCTGTGAATGCGCTACTCTTCTTGGGATATTCTCTATTTCCTGTATCAGTCGTATCGGGTTTGGATCCCAGACTGACGGTTAATACCCAAGTGTCGATCGAGAGAGGGTTTTGGGAGCTACCTCCTTCGCTGGGGGCTACTCTACCCGAGAATTCTTCTAATGAATCTCATCTGCGCCACTGTCTATCCTACAATTAGTTTTTTGTGGTCCTTCTACTTTAAATCGCTCTGTATTTATTTCCTCTTATATATTTTATGGATATGACTACTTCTAAAATTTGTTAATTGATCGTGTAGTCTTGTAATAACGGACCTTTCCGACTATTTAATAGCAATATGCTACACTGGCTTATACTGAGAGTCAACTGCCAACCCTTCCATAAAATGTCGATTCTCTATAGGAATTTTCCCGCATTCACTACAGTTTCCTAGCGTTGCAACTTCCCTGTATATATCAGCAACATGAGGAGCTTCCGACTTTATACACTGTTTGATTTATATACACAGATAAAATTAACAGTCCTATAACATTCCCTTGAGGTACATCCGAACTTTTACTACTGAAGATTTCTCTCCGTTAAGAATGACATTCTGCGTTCTGTTCGCTAGAAACTCTTCAAAGCAATCACAAAAATAGTCTGGTATTCCGTACGCTCGTATTTTGTTCATTAGGCGACAGTGCGGAACTGTATCGAATGCTTTCCAGAAATCAAGGAACAAGAGCGATGTTTTCCAAACAGATAGTGCCTAATCATAAGGCTGAGCAGCCTTGAAAGGCAGATTAGCGTCCTGTAGTAGAGGTCTGAGGAGTGCCTTCTACGGAATACAGCTGTTACGGGCTTCTAGAAGGCTCACGACGTTGAGCCTAAGCGAGTGATACCAACCTCGACAAGATTTTCATGTTCCGCTGCTATCAAGGAAGGAAAATCGACATAAAGACGGATGTTCCGTTCTCCAATACCTGTCCAACACGGAGACTGATCCTACTTTCTCGAATCCCTGTCTTTATAACTCTATTACCCTGTGATTCATAATTCATCGACGTTTAATACTGTTTTGGTCGTGTTAAAACACGTTTTTGGTGCTGTAATTGGCAAATCTACCATTTGTAGTCAGAACTGGATCTACGACAAAAAACTCTCCGGCTCCCGCCCCCCCCCCCCCCCCCCGTCGAGCGTTTATGGTAGGATGTCAAAAACATTTTTAAAAAATCGATTTTTCAAATACATGCTCATTTTGTAGCGCACATCTTTCTGAGCAGTTTGCTATATATATGAAACATATATGTTCGAGAAAATGTAAGACATGTTGTTTGGTCTTAAGTGTGGCCAAGTGCAGTGCCACGTCTCTTCACACAGCATTCCTCTGTCTCACGTTACTGTACTTCTTTCTGTGGAATTACACGTGTATATTTTGTAATGGAAGCCATCAAACCTATATTCAGGGCAGTGGAAATTAAAATGTCCTATGGTGCCTCTCCTACACCCAGTCGGACGGTCTGACATCCTACCCCCCTTTAAAAAAATGGATGGGATTATTTGCGACCGGGAGAATAAGAACTCTTTCTTGTATATTAGCCAATAACTTTCTCTTTTGTGTGATATAACATTAAACGTACGAAGCATAAAACCAGTAAAGACAAGAGACAAGTAAGACAGTACATGTTACTTCAGTCCTTAGGTCACTACTTTTTTTCCCTCTAATCTTGCTACAGCTTTCCACGGCGTGCTGGCGTGCTTTCCTTTCTGCGAAAGAATCTATTACCCCATAAAAATTTGTCAAACGCTTTACTATATGAAAAATCAAGATGTCGTTGTGTAATACTAAAGAGGCCGTTAATATCAATAGTACCCAAGAGTGGTGTGGTTTCTCTATTTGATTCACGACTATTTTGTCACTCTCTGCCAGATAAAACGAAATATGCCTTTCTAATATTGCAGCAATTGTAACGCCAAATAAGCGAGATTTTTAGGCACAAATGGTCATTTTTATCTACTCCATTTACATAAATGACACGACAGAATATAATTCACGTAGAACCAGTATCAAATGCCTATTAGGTCTGTTGTTGTGGTCTTCAGTCCTGAGACTGGTTTGATGCAGCTCTCCATGCTGCTCTATCCTGTGCAATCTTGTCTCACTCCCTTCCCAACCACTGCTTCCCTTTCATGTCCCTCGACTCTTATAACTGCCATCTGGTTTCTGTACAAATTGTAAATAGCCTTTCGCTCCCTGTATTTTACCCCTGACACCTTCAGAATTTGAAAGAGAGTATTCCAGTCAACATTGTCAAAAGCTTTCTCTAACTCTACAAATGCTAGAAACGTAGGTTTGCCTTTCCTTAATCTTTCTTCTAAGATAAGTCGTAGGGTCAGTATTGCCTCACGTGTTCCAACATTTCTACGGAAACCAAACTGATCTTCCCCGAGGTCGGCTTCTACTAGTTTTTCCATTCGTCTGTAAAGAATTCGCATTAGTATTTTGCAGCTGTGACAAATTAAACTGATAGTTCGGTAATTTTCACATCTGTCAACACCTGCTTTCTTTGGGATTGGAATTATTATATTCTTCTTGAAGTCTGAGGGTATTTCGCCTGTCTCATACATCTTGCTCACCAGATGGTAGAGTTTTGTCAGGACTGGCTTTACCAAGGCCGTCAGTAGTTCCAAGGCCTATAACAAGCAAACAGTTTTATGTTGGGAAATAGTTTCGCATTTTATTCATATGCTCCAGTTTTTCAAGAATGATGTCGGAAAGTTGTAGTAGTACGAAATTCTCATACTAATTTGGAATCGTCATATTCTTCCATACAGTTTATGTTATTTTCCCTTTCCTCTCCTTCCTCGTTCTACCAAACAGTCTCGTCATCACTAATTCTGTAACTGTTCCTGTTATTGTCACAATTTATTCTCCTGTTAACCTCATTAACCCTGGCAGCATCACTGGTTTAGGTACACCGCATTTATTCTCCTGTTACGTATTATTACGTGTTCGTACAACGCGTTTTCCGCGCTATTCCAAGAGTAGATCTGAAGCGGCTGCTAACCGGGGACTGCACAATTTGCCATTAGTAGTGCAGCGATCCGACAAAAATTTTCTGCTAAAGTTTCATTTTCTTGGATACACCGAGAAGATACTATTTAATCTTTCTTACCTTTTATTCCTGTTAGTCGTTTATTTCCACTCTGATAGTCTGAATCTATGGATTTCGCTAGTATTTATAAGAACGCTTATCATTCTCACATCCAATCACCACACAAACAAAAAGCGATTGGTATTTATAACCAACAGGGATGCGTTTCAAACTCATGCTGTTCGCTTTGTGAGAGGAGGTTTGTCTCTTCAAGAACATGAATGTGGCACGCCCTGCATTGCCACCCGGGGCAGATATCTTGACTCCCCCCCCCCCTCCCACGTTCACCCCCCCCCCCCCTAGATCCGGGCCTGTCTGTAGTAAAGTCATGCTACAGCCGTATATGTCTAAGAAGAGACTTGTAGAATATAGTAATGTATCACACACCAAGCAAGAGTTTCACGAACGAAATTAGGACGCGAAACACGTGTCGTTGCTAAAAATCCCTTGATTTCTAATGGCGTTCGCCTGATAAAGTGCGTTTTCTCCAGTTTCTTTCTGTTACTTGAAAAGCATTTTGAAAGTTTTGGTTCAAATGGCTCTAAGCACTATGGGACTTAACATTTGAGGTCATCAGTCCTCTACATCTATATCTACATCTACATACATACTCCGCAATCCACAAAACGGTGCGTGGCGGAGGGTACCTCGTACCACAACTAGCATCTTCTCTCCCTGTTCCACTCCCAAACAGAACGAGGGAAAAATGACTGCCTATATGCCTCTGTACGAGCCCTAATCTCTCTTATCTTATCTTTGTGGTCTTTCCGCGAAATTTAAGTTGGCTGCAGTAAAATTGTACTGCAGTCAGCCTCAAATGCTGGTTCTCTAAATTTCCTCAGTAGCGATTCACGAAAAGAACGCCTCCTTTCCTCCAGAGACTCCCATCCGATTTCCTGAAGCATTTCCGTAACACTCGCTTGATGATCAAACCTACCAGTAACAAATCTAGCAGCCCGCCTCTGAATTGCTTGTATGTCCTCCCTCAATCCGACCTGATAGGGATCCCAAACGCTCGAGCAGTACTCAAGAATATGTCGTATTAGTGTTTTATAAGCGGTCTCCTTTACAGATGAACCATATCTTCCCAAAATTCTACCAATGAACAGAAGACGACTCTCCGCCTTCCCCACAACTACCATTACATGCTTGTCCCATTTCATATCGTCCTGCAATGATACGCCCAAATATTTAATCGACATGACTGTGTCAAGCGCTACACTACTAATGGAGTATTCAAACATTATGGGATTCTTTTTCCTATTCATCTGCATTAATTTACATTTATCTATATTCAGAGTTAGTTAGGAGACTGCTGTGGGGCACGGAGTCAACGCTTTCCTGAAGTCACGGGATATGGCATCCGTCTGATACCCTTCATCCATGGTTCGCACGATATCATGTGAAAAAAGAGCGAGTTGCGTTTCGCAGGAGCGATGCTTTCTAAAGCCGTGCTGATGCATGGACAGCAACTTATCTGTCTCAAGGAAATTCATTATATTCGAACTGAGAATATGTTCGAGAATCCTGCAACAAACCGATGTTAAGGATATTGGTCTGTAATTTTTAGGATCCGTCCTTCTACCCTTCTTATATACAGGCGTCACCTGCGCTTTTTTCCAGTCGCTCGGGATTTTACGTTGGGCAAGAGATTCGCGATAAATGAAAGCTAAGTAAGGAGCCAATGCAGTAGAGTACTCTCTGTAAAACCGAATTGGAATCTAAGTCCCCTAGACTTAGAACTACTTAAACGTAACTAACCTAAGAACATCACATACGTCCAAACCCGAGGCAGGATTCGAACCTGTGACCGTAGCAGTAGCGCGGTTCCGGACTGAAGCGCCTAGAACCACTCAGCCACAACGGCAGGCTTGAAAGGTTTCAGAACTTACAAAACACATATTTTGAGACATACTCTAAGGGAACAAAAAATCCGTAGAACTCAGCGTCATTCAAGATTTTTAATACGTTGGTAATGGACTTGTAGTCTTCCCTTAGCATTGAAACAATAGTCTGCCTCTGCTCATTACACTACGACAAAGTGACGTACTGTATTATTTGTGTGACATTATTTGTTCCTGGAACTGATGACATACCGAGTGACAAAGTCTATATGTCTAAAAATGTCAGTGACATTGGTCCGCAAGGGGAAAGCCACAGCGTGGATTGTCGGCACCGCGCTCTGTGCGGCTCCTGCAAGCCGGCAACCAGCAGCTCCGGTGTAGCATGTGCGCCGCTAAATTGGCCGCTCGCGCTCCGTTCGCAAGCATATTGCGCTGTCCCGATTCATCATTCAGCCGGCCGCAAAATAAAAAAAAAAGGAAACGGAAAGTAAAATAACTGCAGCTCCGCCGCGGGAGATGGAACAACTGCGCAGGCGCTGGCGCAGAACCCAAAGATGGTGTGGGCAATGCGGGGCTGCGGAGGGGGTGGGGAGAGAGAGGAGAGGGAGGGGCAGGGAAGAGGAAGAGTGTGCGGCTAGGGGTCCCGGACCGGTGGGAAACCGCTTTGATTAATGATGCGCGCCAATTTTAATTAATTGTGACAACCACGAAGTGACCGGCACATATCGAATTACACCCCGACCACCACTGTTCAATTTTCAGGGTGGTGGTGGAGGGGGGGGGGGAGAGAGGGGGGGGGGGGTTGAAGGGGAAAAAGGGCCGAAAAAAAGAGGTTTCTGTTTATTTATTGTTTGGTTCGGGCAGAGGCAGAAACACGCCAGGGAGAACACGTAAATTATCCGACTTTTAACGAAATTAATGAACCGTTACTCCGGTCGCCACTGTCACTCAATTTTTGTTGCACGAAAAAATAAATAATAGTAGTAAAAAAGGGGGTGACAGACCGCGTGGTGGGTAATTGGTGGGTACAGTCGGTCTTATGGGCATTGCAACATGGAACGGCCCGCTGGCGCCGCCCTGGGACGGGACGGCCGCTGGCCGAGTCAGTAATTACGCGCCGGATTTCTCGCTCTATTAGCGCGGGCAGTGGCATTAGCCGGGAGTGCGCCGCGCACGCCCAGCTGCGGTCGACCCGGCACAAGTGCTGCCGCGGGGCTCCCGCAGGGCGGCGCTCAAAAACTCCTCCCGGCCGCCGCTGCCCGCTCTGCTCCGCCTGCGCTGCCAAATGCTGGTCGCTCTGTTTCCATGCGGACCTGTGAACCCCTTTTCCAGTCCCCAGTAGCCGGTTTTCGGTTGTATCGGTCTTTTTTTTCGCCATTTTAACCTGAATGGTTCAAATGGCTCTGAGCACTATGGGACATAACTTCTGAGGTCATCAGTCCCCTAGAACTTAGAACTACTTAAACCTAACTAACTTAAGGACATCACACACATCCATGCCCGAGGCACGATTCGAACCTGCGACCGTAGCGGTCGCGCGGTTCCAGACTGTACCGCCTAGAACCACTCGGCCACCCCGCCCGGGTAACCTGAATGTAAAAACCGCTTAAAATAACCTGTTTCCGAAACAACCGATTTTCGTCTTGTTATTCCTAATATTTCCTGTGATAACCGTACAAAATTGAACGAAGATTGAAAAATTTTCACTCGGTTTCAAGATACACAAAATCGTAACATTAAATTAAAAAGATTCCATCCACCGCTCGTTCCTTTTCTCGAAAAGCGATAAGTGATTGAACACTACAAAAAACACACCATTATTCACATACTGATTACAATTTATGAAACTCTGATGAAAAATCGTGCTGTAATTGGGCATCGTACCACTCTTTGGGCATTACGAATAGTCAGTGCTAAAAGGTGAAAACTGATGTTGAACAACTCCATTTTTCATGTTAATTTGTCTATTTTCAAGGGTTTACTAGCAGATAAAGGCATATTATGCAGACAGAGAGTTATTGTATACTATGAATGCATAGCTAAGTTTGTAATTTATTACTGTTACCATAATTTCCTTCGTCTTCTGTTATTCAATAGATGTGGCAGACTAATCGTGCATTTCTTAAAGCAAATGCAACATTGTATTTCATAGCTGGGTCACTTTGTACAAAAAAAAACCAGACTACAGTTGATGCCATTCTGCAAAATAACGGACGTCAGGTGGCGACAGCGAGAAACTGCTGTATAGACCAAGTGGAGGCGAGTTTTGCGCACTGTACGTACATGTGTCTCTTACGCTGCGACACACGCCAACAGGGACATTATTGTCACAGCAATGCTGCACCAGTTCTTATGCCACGTGTTTGTTGCTCATTGCTGTCGGCATTGTTGTTAAAATAGCGCTGATCGCTTTTCCTGTTTCCTGTAATAACGCAATATTTTCAACCAATGCCAATTTTACGAATAAAACTTACTCCTTTTAAAAATTATTTATTCAAGAACGAAAAATTTGGCTCTGCTGTATGGCTAATTGATAGTTCGGTTTTTTTTCGTCGGTTGTTAGTAAAAGATCGTGTAATAAGGTTACAGGAAGCTGGATATTCCTTGGTTCAAATGGCTCTGAGCACTATGAGACTTAACTTCTGAGGTCATCAGTCCCCCTAGAACTTAGAACTATTTAAACCTAACTAACCTAAGGACACCACACACATCCACGCCCGAGGCAGGATTCGAACCTGCGACCGTAGCGGTCCCGCGATTCCAGACCTTAGCGCCTAGAACCGCTGGGCCACACCGGCCGGCGGATATTCCTTCTGCGATATTGTAGAACAGGTTGGCAAGAATGTAGCCACTGTTCTTAACTGCAGTCGTCACGAGAATGTACGGTCGCAAGAAGGCCCGGCCTCGGGATGGCCACGTGGCGCTGCTGAGAAGGAAGACCATCATGTTCGGCGTATGGCCTTAGCGCATCGTATCGTGCTGCATCTGCATCAACAATGCGAGTAGCAGTTGGCACCGCAATGACACAACGAAGTGTTACGAATGGGTTGCTTCAAGTACAACTCCGAGCCAGGCGCCCTGTAGAGTGCATCCCACTGACCCCAAACCACTGCCATTTGTAACTTTGAATGTCACTTTGTATTACTAGGTTAAGCCAATTTTATTACTGATTTATTTTTCTTGTTTGCTGCGCATTGCCTTATATTAGTTGTAATATTGCTGCCTTTTTTTGCCAATTTCCATTTTTTAACATTGCTGTTTGTGTAAATTGTTTTGTGCTGGTGCATTGCCTCGTCCCTTAGTTTAGCATATGAGCTCAGTAGATTTAAGTTAGCTTAAGAGGGGGGAGACTATATAAGAAACTAACTATGATGAATTGGAAGAAAAGCATTGAGAAACTATAAGAAAATGGTTTGGCCAAAAAAGTACTGTATAGTGGAGAAAAACTATTTTTGAAAGAGGATGTGAGCATAATACAGAAAGCAGGCTTCGATATGACTTTTTGGAAATAATGAAGAATGAAGGAAGATCTCTGAGAAGTAAAGAAAGTTTTGTTTGCAAAATACTGCAGTAAAACAAACCCTGCCCTTTCCTTGTGTTATCCCACTATGTGTTTGTGTACCCTTGTGTATTTATGTTCTTCCTGTCTTTATATGTTCATCTGATAAGACTTATGTTGTAGAATTTTCTAATATTCAGCTACATTCACTATGATGAGGAATAATGTTATCCTCAAATATAATTTGCATTAATAATATGTCGTTTTCTTTGTAAATATGTTTAGAAATTATTTATTCTGTTCTGTTTTAATGCTCATGTGTGAAGTTGATGTTTCAAAAGTTATTCTGATCTTTTATGTATGTACTTATGTCGTAATTTTTGTAACACTGATGTATTTGCTATTTCGGTTCTTTTGTAAAGCCTGTACTACTGTTAATGTTATCTGTAGTGTTATGTTCTTTAAAGATGTATTTTGTACCTTTGTTATTGTATTCTTATGTTATAAAATTGTAATTGACACCAGTTCATCAAATTAAGTAACTTGTAAATTACATTTCACTGCACACGTTTTTGTTGGTCATAGTATATGGACAATATGTGAGAAGTAGGGACTGATAGTGTTTGCACGTGTGTTCATAATTCAGTAAGGGACTGGATAACAGCATTGCTGGTTGTAAGGACATTTCAAAAACAATTTTTGTGAGTGCACAAGTGGTGGTTATGGACTTGCTATATTAGCCGCAAGACTCTTCAGTGGTGATTGTGCACCTGCACAGTCAAACAGATGGCTGCTGGCCATCTCTACAAGGACTACAGTGGGTCTGCATCTTTGATGGCCCACCAATACCATTATTTTTACAAGGACTGCAGTGGGTCTGCACCTCTGGTGGCCCACCAATAGTAATCTCTACCAGGACTACAGTGGGTCTGCTCTGTGATGACCTACCTACCGATAGTCTTCAACGTTGACTGACTCTGCTGTGGCCCATTACCTGTCTGCATGTCAAGAGTCAGCACTGTCTTTTCGTTGGAAGGACAACACTACTTCTTCAAGACTGCTTAGAAATCCACTACTTCCAAGTGCAATTTCTTTTATTGCTCAGAGTTTGAAAAAAAAACACTGCAATTTTACTGTGATGAACGATCAGGACTGTCTTTATGGACTGTGAGAGAATTTTAGCTTCTGACCAACATTGTATCAATAAGTGTGTGCATTTGATATCTTTGTTATTGTAATTATGAAAAAAATTTCAAATCTGTATTGGTCACTGCCCAAAACAACTTGTAAATTTTTTTGTGGGGAGCATGGGGGCTATGTAAGTAGGCTGTTTAGGTTTTTTTATTGGTAACGCCGCCGCCACGTAGCGCTCTGTATGAAAATCACTGACTGTGCCGTGTGCAGTCTGTGGCTGGTTGGCATTGTTGTAATACTCGCCATTGTAGTGTTGGGCAGCGGCAGCTGGATGCTAACAGCGCGTAGCGTTGCGCAGTTGGAGGTGAGCCGCCAGCAGTGGTGGACGTGGGGAGAGAGGTGGCGGAGTTTTGTAATTTGTAAGACTGGATGTCATGAACTATCATATATATTTTGACTATTAAGGTAAATACACTGTTTGTTCTCTATTAAAATCTTTCATTTGCTAACTATACCTATCAGTAGTTAGTGCCTTCCGTAGTTAGAATCTTTTATTTAGCTGGCAGTAGTGGTGCTCGCTGTATTGCAGTAGTTCAAGTAACGAAGATTTTTTCTGAGGTACGTGATTTGTGAAAGGTATAGATTAATGTTAGTCCGGGCCATTCGTTTGTAGGGATTTTTTTAAAGTCAGATTGCGTTACGCTAAAAATATTGTGTGTCAGTTTAAGCACAGTCGTGTATAAATTTGTCAAAGGGGACGTTTCATATAGACCAGTCGTGTATAATTTGTCAAAGGGGACGTTTCAACTTCTGTGGTGTCATGAAAGAGCTCATTGGAAGGCAGGGTTAGGGTCTGTTGCGTTTTCTAATGAAAACTGGTTCTGTTTCTGTGTCACTGATAACAGTGTGTTGGTTACAAGTAGTCCAGTTGAGGGCCCTCCTTGAACCTGTTTGTGTCATAGACACACTGACCCACACCTCGAGCTATGGTCTGGGTGCTATTTCGTATGACTGCAGGAGCACTCTCGTGGCAACCCCATGCACCCTGCCCTCAAAAGTGTACGTCAGTCTGGTGATTAGACCTGCTGTGCTGCCATTCATCAACAACATTACAGTGTGTTTTTTCCAGCAGGATAACGCTCGCCCACATATCGTTGTTTTAACCCAACGTCCTCTACAGAGTGTCGACAATTCTGTGTCCAGCCGAGCACATATGGGGCATCATCGGACGACGACTCCTGCATCATCCACAAAGAGCGTTAATCGACCCTCAGCGGACCAAGTGCAACAGGCAAGAAAATCCAACCCACAACTTGACGTCTGGCATCCGGACAACACAACGATCGCACGTCTGCGTGCTTGCATTCAACATTCCGGTTGTTGCACCAGTTATTAATGTAGCAGCATTTCACATTTGCAATGGCTTATCTCGCGCTTACATTAACCTGTGATCTTGCTGTGTTAATCACTTAAAAATGTTACCTGGGTAAATGTATTCGTGAAATATAGTTACCCTACAACAATCATTTTTTGACGTTCCGATATTTATTTCCATCAGCATAGTTACCTGATTAATAAAATTTTTGTGGTCCATGATTGGATTTATAACAAAACAAATATTTCCTGGATCCTTGTTGAACTTCTTTCGAATATGTCGCAGCTTGTGGAACTATCAATTAGCCGTATAATCGGTCCTAAAATTTTTCGTTTTTAAATAAATCTTATTTAAAGAAAGGAGAAATTCATAAAATTTGCATTGGTTTGAAATATTGTGTTATATAAAATGGAATAAACGATAAGTGCATTTTTAATAACAGCGACGGCAGGAATGACAACAAACACATGGCTCAAAAATTGGTACAGCACTGCTGAGACAATAAAGTCTTTCTTGCCACGTGTCGTGGCTTAAGGTATCACACGCGAGAATGCGTAATGTGTGAGATTTGTCCCTACCTGGTCTGTATGATAGTTTCTCGCTTTCGCTACCGGATATCCGTTGTATTGCAGAATGGCACAAACTCTAATCTGGTGATATTTTTACGAAGTGGTGTAGTAATGAAACACAATGGTTCACTTGCTGTAAAAGGTTAAAGATTTATATCCCTTTTGCATGAAATAATAAGAGAAAGGAAATTTTAGTTACAGTAATAAATTAAAAACTTAACAGCAGGTCATTCATAGTAGACAATCAAAATAGAAAATAGCTAGCCTTGTGCCTGTGTCTATACAGTATGTCTTTATCTGCTTGTAGCCTTTGAAAACAGACAAATTACACGAAAAACACAGTTATTTAACATCAATTTTCACTCTTTAGGAGTGATATTCGCAATGCACAAAAACCAGTAGTGGTTATGATCTCTGATTATAACATGATTTATGAGCAGAGTTTCAAAAAATCTTTGTGAAATGATTTTTTGTGATATTCAACCACCTAAGACTTTACAAGAAAATCAGCAAACGGTGAACGGATTAAGCTTTCTTTTATTTGCCTAATTAATTTAATATTTTGATTCTATGTATCTTAAAACAGAGAGGGTCAAAACTTTACAATCTTTATTCGATTTTACGTTTATTACACGTAATAATATGAAAAAAAAGCAAAATTGGTTATTTGAGAAACTGGTTACCTTGAGCAATTTAACAGACAGGTTAAACGGGGGTGGAAGAAATCCGATGTAATCGAAAACCGGTTGCTTCAGCGATAACCGCCATCCTTAGTCCCTAGCTGTCCACAGCTGGAGAGGCTCACCGAGGCGATCAAAGCTACATCCGACCCCCTTCCCTCCCTCCTCCGAAATTTCGTAAACCCATCTGTCTACAGTTTCTTTCCACACAAGTTTAGAAAATATTGTAATTTTGTAAGTAGGTTTCATAAAAACAAACCTTGTGACAATTCTGGCTTTGTGAACCACCGTATTCACTTTCAAACCTTACTTCATAACTAAGAAGAAAGTGACTTACAAGTTCGTGGCGCCCTCCACAGGTAATGCTGGAATTCAATATGGTGTTGGCCCACCCTTAGCCTTGATGACAGCTCCCACTCTCGCAGGCAACGTTCAATCAGGTGCTGGAAGGTTTCTTGGGGAATGGCAGCCCATTCTTGACGGAGTGCTGCACTGAGAAGAGGTACCGATGTCGGTCGGTGAGGCCTGGTAAGAAGTCGGCGTTCCAAAACAACCCAAACGTGTTCTGTAGGGTTCAGGTCAGGATTCTGTGCAGGCCACTCCATTACGGGAATGTTACTGTCATGTAACTAGTCCGCCACAGGCCGTGCATTATGAACTGGTGCTCCATCGTGTTGAAACATGCAATCACCATCCCCGAATTGCTCTTCCACAGTGGGAAGCAAGAAGATGCTTGAAACATCGATGTAGGCCTGTGCTGTGAAAGTGCCACTCAAAACAAGGGGTGAAAGCCCCCTCCATGAAAAACACGACCACACCATAACACCACCACCTCCGAATTTTGCTGTTGACACTACACACGCTTGCAGATGACGTTCACCAGGAATTCGCCATACCCCAACCACGCCATCGGAGCGCCAGATAGCGTACCGTGATTCGTCACTCCTCACAACATTTTTCCACTGTTCAATCGTACAATGTCTACGCTCCTTACACCAAGAGAGACGTCGTTTGGTATTTACCGGCATGATGTGTGGCTTATGAGCAGCCGCTCGACCATGAAACCCAAGTTTTCTCACCTCCTGCCTAACTGTCATAGTACTTGCAGTGGATCCTGATGCAGTTTGGAATTCCTGTGTGATGGTCTGGATATATGTCTGCCTGTTACACATTACGAGCCTCCAACGGTAGGCAGTCAACAGTCGAGGTCGGCCTGCACGCTTTTGTGTTTTACGTGTCCCTTCACGTTTCCTTTTCACTATCACATCGGAAACAGTGGACCTAGGAATGATTAGGAGTGTGGAAATCTCGCGTACAGACGTATGACACAAGTGACACCCAGTCACCTGACCACTTTTGAAGTCGGTAAGTTTCTGGTCTCCCGCGATGTCTAATAACTAATGAGGTCGCTGATACGGAGTACCTGGCAGTATGCGGCAGCACAATGCACCTAATATGAAAAACGTATGTTTTTGTGGATGTCCGGATACTTTTGACCACATAGTGTAAATGTTAGCTGAGCTATGGCGTAAGAGAGGTGTAAGGTGCAAACGGTCTTTCGTTCATTAACGTTTCTTATGCGTGGTCCAGCCACATTAATTTGAGCACCGCCTATGTGTGACGTCGCCGTGCAAGAACCACTCGCAGACGGCAGGTGGCACCACCAGTAGTGGATAGTATATAAAGTGTGTCTGAGTGACGCGGAGAACAATGCAGTCGTCGTAACGAGGAAATGGAGCTAATCATGTGATATCCAAAAGGACATGATCATTGCCTTGCAGGTCAGGGTGAAATCATTTCCGAAACAGCTGTTTACGTGCCGCCGTGGTTAAATTATACCGTGCATGCTACATACAAATGCTGCTATCCAAAACCCGCGTCGAGGCATCTGTGATACTTCACGGTTCATGTATGACAAGGGGCAGGGGGGAGGGGAGGGGTGATCGACGGCTGCGGAGATGTGCACCTGCGAATAGACGTGCAGCTGTTGAGCAACTGACCGCCCAGGTGAACCATGGGCTCTCCTCAACGAACATTCAGCGAACATTGCTGCATATTGGCCTACGCAGCAGGCGAGTAGTTCGTGCACCCAGACTGACTGCTGTCCATCGGCGACGAAGGCTCGCTTTTGTAAATGGACGTCCAGTGAGACGCGACAGGTGGCTTTTTCAGATGAATCACGTTTTATACTCTATTGGACAGGTCGCCTTTGGCGTGTATGGCGTGAAATGTGTAAAAGCAAACATCCTGTAACAATCATCGGTAGCGTCCAGGACGGAGGAGTGCGCGTTATCGTCTGGAGAATGTTTTCGTGGCATTCAGTGGATGATGTAGTCATTCTGGGGGGCACAATGGATCAACACAAGCATGCATCTATCCTCGGGGACCATGTGCAACCCTACATGCTGAGTGTTTTTCCTCGACACGATGGCATCTACCAGCAGGACAATGCAACACGTTACACAGCACGCAGTGCGTGAGTGTTTCGAAGGGCATCAGGATGACTTTACCGTACTCCCCTGACTGTCAAACTCCCCGAATTTTAACCCAATCGAGTCTCTTTGGGAATACTTACATCAGGCTACTTGCGCCATGGATGCTTAGCCGCGAAATATCGACTCGGCTTGGCTACACTTCACTGTTAGTACCTTTCAGAAGCTCACCGAATCTCTTTCTGGGTCTCGCAGCGCCCCCCCCCCCCCCCCCTCCCCCCCTCGGAAAATGGTTATTCAGGTTTTTGACTGGTATTCATATTACTGTGACTAGGAAGTGTGTTAATGAGTCTTGTTTTTACTGACTGTCGTATCTACGATTCTCTCAGTAGTAAGGCGTCATACACAATACTCAGATTTTTTTTCATTACGAGTTTTCTTTTAATAACGCTAGTACCTATGCTGAGGCGAACGAAGCACTTCGTGAGCGTACGGCGCGCCATCAATGCACACCGGCTGAAGTGTTTAGGGCAGCCGAGTTCACTTTTTAGGTAGACAGCGTGTTGGTCTAGTGCGTTTTAACAGTTCATCTCAACGGCGCAGGCGATATTTTACTGTATAACGTCTCTTTGAGCAATGCAGAGTAATATGTGTAAAAAGAAAGTTCGTTTTCGTGTGTACGTAAATATTTGAAACCAGACATTTTACGTACTTAAAATTCATTACTTGTAAAGAATCGCTTGTTGCCAGTCTCTGGGTATGTCTGTATATGATTCGTGTGTTCATTAAAAGGGCCGCTGGCGTATCTGAATGAAATATGACTGCTTATTTCGCAGCACTGAGGGCCTTAGCCCACTCACTAGACTAAACCAATTGTTTCCAAACTATCTGACATCATTACCCCTGACTGTCACGAGAAATTAGCTGGTAAGATCCCCGACCCTCCACCCCCACTGCCCTCCCTCCCCCCCCCCCCCCCCCACACACACACACACACAAACACATACACCATCATCTACAGTAAGCCTAACTAAAGTTTAGAATGAAAAGGAATTTTATTTGAAAACTTTCATTTTTGAAATAACAAAAGATAAATAATATCTAGCATTTTTGTGTTTTTTATAAGCCACGAGCTACTTAGTCAATGAGACGATTGCTACCGCTTATTCCTAACATTTTTTTATGAAATGATGAAACAGTTCTCAGTGCATAACAAGTGCTATCTACACTTCGTTCCAAGAAACGAAACTAACTATCCACATTGTGAGTTTAAAATCAGCCAAGTTAAAATTTCTGTCCTATACTTGTTGTTTTTAAATCATTTGCTTGCTCGACTCCTTACTTCAGAGCTGGCAGAAATTGGCAGACTTTCACGTCGCCAACACTTTTTGTCTGAGCACTACCACCAACAAAAATAATAATAATGTTGATGTTAATGAGAAGGGCCTAGATCATTGTGTTACCATTACATACGAATTGCTGTATTGTGCTGTCAATTATTTATTTTATTTGTAGCGAAATGAATAATGAAGGAATTTGCGGTCCGCTGCAGAACGTACCTAAAAATTGTAGAAAGCGAGTTCATGAAACATTTAAGCGTATATGACACACATGTATATGTAGTATTATCAATTTTCCTGTCATTGGTCCAGGGCACAAAGTACGAAGTATGTGTGCATTGGGAAACTACGCCGGAATATGTTTTTCATGTATTCATTTCACAAGCTGTAACCTCCTGCACATTGCGTTACACACTAACACAAGTATTTGAAGGGAATTTGATTATTAGTAGCACATATAATAAGCGTTACATTTTTATGAAATAATGATAATAACAATGATATTTTAAAAGTAATTTAGCTTCGTGAACAAAACTCATTCGAAAGCATTTGGTTTCTGCCCCCCACAAAATTTCATTTTACCACTCATGAACTGGTTACAACCGGGTTCTGCTATAAACAGTCCCTTACGATCTCGCACAAAGAAACACAGACCTTGGACCTACATTAGCTGCTTCTGCCAATGACATCTGTAGAAAACACTTTGGGACTGAACAGTCTTAGAAACTGTGTGTTCTGCTGCGATGTGGTAGAGTACAACTAGGCTTCTGGCACGCTCTGCATTCACGCTCTCAGTGTGGACAGGCATATGTCATCTGTAGTGATACAGAGGAGAGAATACAAAGAACGCTTGCTGCATTGAACATTGACTCTTGTTTCCATTAGGTTATAAAAGTTAATTAGTTTCAAAACACTAGCGTTCCCTGTCGTATTGTTCCATCATCAACCTTGATGAAAAATATTACTTTAATACACTACACAAAGGTTAAATAGCCTCCAGCTCTGGGTAGGATGACAGACTGCGACACAGGGTAGCCGTATGTTTTACTAAATAGATTAGCATATACGTTAATTAACCTTTTATATTCATATGAACCTTCGCAATGCACTTGTGTGCAGGGTCACTCATCTGATAAGCCCAGGTTTGGGTTCTGTATCATTCGTAACATAAGGAGCTATAATGATCATTATGTATTTTTTTAGGTCATACATAATATGAATTAAGATATATCACTGGCTTCTGGACTATCCTATTTCAAAGTCTATACGAAATCTCCATAGGGATTAAATGATTTTATGATACTGCCGAGTGATTGGCAACTAATTCTCCATAAGCAGCCTTCTCTATAGACTAAATTATGAGAATTCAGGTCTGCCTATCACATACACAACTGTTGTTTATAAAAGTCCAAACAAGTTTCAGTTCCTTTGTGCAATCGTCAGTGAGTGCCATTCTGTTCTATGAAATGCAAACGTGTTTTAGGTATTAACCACTCTGATGAAATTTGTATATCGGCAGCTTGTCATCTGCACATGAACTATTGAAAAGTATTCTGCGTTAAACATACCTTGTCTATTTCTAGAGATCCTTGCCATTTTTAAGACACTTTACTTTCATGCTAATTTCTTCCCGAAAGATCAAAATTGGTTCAAATGGCTCTAAGCACTGTGGGACTTAACATCTGAAGTCATCAGTCCCCTAGACTTAGAACTGTTTAAACCTTACTAACCTAAGGACATCACACACATCCATGCCCGAGGCAGGATTCAAACCTGCAACCGTAGCGGTCGCGAGGTTCCAGACTGAAGTGCCTAGAACCGCTCGGTCATAGCGGCAGGCCTTCCCGAATGTCAGCAGAGAAATTTGGAAATGGATATGACAGACTACCAGTGTATACTGCAGACCCTAACAATATGGAAAATAAGATAATAACCAAAGAAGACAAACTGTTTAGGCCAAATTTCGTTGGGATAATCAGAAGTTAAAACATGTTTGCATTTTACATATCTTTTAATGGTACAGAGACTCTGAAACATGTTTGGATATTTATTAAAAACAGTTTTTTGCATAACAGATAGACCTGAATTCCCATAATAGAGACACGCAGTAAATGTCGTACATAAACAAAACGAAGATGATTCAGATATGTTTCATTATGAAACTTCTTGGCAGATTAAAACTTTGTGCCGGACCGAGACTCCAACTCGGGACCTTTGCCTTTCGCGAGCAAGTGATCTACCAATTTTTTTTTAATCTCATTTTGTTCGCTTTTTTTCGATGCATCTACTCGGGGCGGACGTCGTAAGACATCCGTTTTAAGTTCGTTGTTGATCGATTAGCTCAGTTTTTTTTTTTTTTTTTTTTTTTTTTTTTTTTTAAGAGGGCTGCTAACCCTCTGACCGAACACGCTGAGCTACCGTGCCGGCTAACCAACTGAGCTACCCTAGCACGACTCACGCCCCGTCCTCACAGCTTTACCTCGTCTCCTACCTTCCAAACTTTACAGAAGCTCTCCTGCGAACCTTGCGCAACTAGCACTCCTGAAAGAAAGGATATTGCGGAGACATGGTTTAGCCACAGCCTTGGGGATGTTTCCAGAATGAGATTTTCATTCTGCAGCGGAGTGTGCGCTGACATGAGACTTCCTAGCAGATTAAAACCGTGTGCCGGACCGAGACTCGAACTCGGGACCTTTGACTTTCGCGGGCAAGTGCTCTACCAACTGAGCTACCCAAGCACGACTCACGCCCAGTTTCGATGAGTTTCTTCCCCAGAAGATGATGGGTACGAAACTCATCGAAACGTTGCGACAAGACGACGCCACCACTCGCCTGATAACCCGAGAAGAATTAATCAGTAGAATACGCCGAGAAAGACTGCAATCGCATATTTCACAATAATTGCTTAAAAATTATACTACATTAATTTAATGAACGTAAATTTAAAATCTGTAGAAGGAGCTATTCCCTACGCGAATATAAACACGTAAGAAACAGACAAACAAATGAGTTCACTCCGCCTGAGCCTCGATCTCTATCTAATGTTGACTTCCCTATAGCTGTCAACTGAATGGTAACTGCTAACACCATGTGCCTTTAGGTATGATTTTAATCGTTTTTTCGCTACTTGGACACATACTTGTAAGATTTAATAATGATTATTTGTACCTTATTTTCATCCATCGACAGTACGGAGATTTCCACTGACTGATCAAAACATATTACGCATTCTGAAGTGTTCATGTTATTTTGTCATTAAAATGTAGAAGTAAAAGACTTTATACTCCATCTGATCAAAAGTATCTAGGCATCCCTATGCTATATTTAAATGAGAACTAGCTGACCCACAAGAGGTACACTATGTGATCAATTGTATACGGACATCCCCTAAAACATACGTTTTTCAGGTTAGGTGCAGTATGCTACCACCTACTGCCACGTACTCCATATCAGCGACCTCAGTAGTCATTAGACATCGTGAAAGAACAGAATGGGGCGCTCCGCGGAACTCACGGACTTCAAGCGTGGTCTGCTGATTGGGTGTCACTTGTGTCATACATGAGTACGCGAGATTTCCACACTCCTAAACATCCCTAGGTCCACCGTTTCCGATGTGATAGTGAAGAGGAATCGTGAAGGGACACGTTCAGCACAAAAGCGTACAGGCCGACCTCGTCTGTTGACTGACAGAGACAACCGACGGTTGCAGAGGGTCGTAATGTGTAATAGACAGCCATCTATCCAGACCATCACACAGGAATTCAAAATTGCATCAGGATCCACTGCAAGTACTATGAAAGTTAGTCAGGACGTGAGAAAACTTGGCTCTCATAAGCCACATATCACGCCATTAAATTCCAAACGATGCCTCTCTTGGTGTAAGGAGCGTAAACATTGGACGATTGAACAGTGGAAAAACGTTGTGTGGAATGACGAGTCATGGTACACAATGTTGCGATCCGATGGCAGGGTGTGGGTATGGCGAATATCCGGTGAACGTCATCTGCCACCGTGTGTAGTGCCTACAGTAAAATTCGGAGGCGGTGGTGTTATAGTTTGGTCGTGATTTTCATGGAGGGGGCTTTCACCCCTTGTAGTTTTGCGTGGTACTATCACAGCACAGGCCTACATCGATGTTTCAAGCATCTTCTTGCTTCCCACTGTGGAAGAGCAATTCGGGGATGGTGACTGCATGTTACAACACGATCGAGCACCTGTTCATAATGCACGGCCTGTGGTGGAGTGGTTATACGACAGTAACATCCCTGTAATGTAGTGGCGTGCACAGAGTGCTGACCTGTATCCTATAGAACACGTTTGGGATGTTTTGGAACGCCGACTTCGTGCCAGGCCTCACCGACCGACATCGATACCTCTCCTCAGCGCAGCACTCCGTCAAGAATGGGCTGCCATTCCCCAAGAAACGTTGCAGCACCTGATTGAACGTATGCCTGCGAGAGTGGAAGCTGTCATCGAGGCTAAGGATGGGCCAACACCATATTGAATTCCAGCATTACCGATGGAGGGCGCCATGAACTTGTAAGTAATTTTCAGTCAGGTCTCCGGATACTTTTGATCACAGAGTGTATATCTGCCAATGTGAACAAAGACGTCGTCAGTAGAAAACCAGTAACAGCAGATTGGGTCAGCCAGGGCAGATCAGTAACTTTGACCATGGGCTAGTCACTGGATGTCACCTGAGTAACAAATCGATCAATGACACTTCTATCCATCGAAAACTGTCCAAGTTGACTGTTAGTGATGTGATTATGGAGTGGGAACACCAATAAACAGCCACAGCAATTCACGTCGAGGCAGACCTCATTTATTAGACAGACAGATAGAGACCGCCAAGATTTGGGGACGGTGGTTATAAAAAATCGCATGAAATCAGCGGACGGAATCACTTGTGAATTCCAAAGTGCTGTCATCAGTCCATCTAGCTCTAGTACTCTATGCAGGGAGTTAAGATGAATGGGGTTCAGTGGTCGAGCAGCAACACGTTTGCATAGTCACTGGTGTATGATGATTGTGGTGATGTAAAGAACTATGCTACTGGACAGTGGATGACTGGGAACGAGTGATTTCGAACAAAGAACCACGTTACACCCTGTGACAATACGATAGGAGGGTTTGAGTTGGGCGAATGCCTGTAGAGCGCTACCTGCCATCACGTGTAGTACCAACAGCAAAGTACAGAGGTGGTGGTGTTATGATCTCAGTCGTGGTTAAGTCGTGGTTCCCTTACTGAGCTTAAAAAAAGGCCAATTGTGCAAGAATAGGAACACATTTTACATAATTGTGTACTGCGTACAATAGAAGAATAGTTCAGGGACGATGATTGTATTAACATGACAATGCACCTGTCATAACGCACCATCTGTGAGGTTACGGTTTGTGGGCATTAGTATTCCTGAAATGGACAGGCCTGCCCAGAGTCCTAACCTGAACCCAATGGTACACCATTAGAACTTTGACTTCGCTCGGAGACCAGCGTCCAACATTACTGTCTTCTCTGAGTTCGCCCCCTGACGAAGAGTGGCCTGCCATTCCTCAAACAGACATTTAGATATCTCATTGAAAGCGTTCCCAGAAGATTTCAAGCTGTTAAGAAAGTGAAGAGCTTGCACACCCCACATTAATATCCACTAACAGGTGTCTGAATGATTTTGTTCAGATAGTGTGTTTTTAGGACTAATAACATGTACTTACTTTTGTTGCACAACTACACTCTGCTACGTGATGTTTCCATCATCATGATACAAAGTTTCATGGATGACGGGAAAGTGCAAAAATAACAATTTTAGACAGGGTAACCCGGGCCGGAAACGAGTGAATCAAATCTGCGAAGCTAATCTGTTGGAGAAGACGAAGGCATTTTCTGTTTTATTTGCTTTTCTCCTAAACAAAAGTCAAAATACATAAGAAAAACTTTTTTTCTGGACCGAAAAATATGAATCCTGGGTCACCGAAAACTGAGGTGCCAGACTTAGAAATGGATACTATCGTATCTATGAAAACAGCATTCACCAAAACAACCTTTCCCGGTTGCAAGTTTTGCTTTATCTAACGTATGTGAAAGAAAATACAAAAACTAGGAGTAACGGAGGAATACAGGGATAGAGAAGAAGTCAGACTGTTTCGTAGAATGTGAACTGTATTGGCACGTCTTCCATTCAGCAGTGTTGATGACACGTGGGTGGTAATAATGGAAAAAATGCCCAACGGAGAAAACGTCATGAAATTCGCAGGCTGTAATGGATGGGTGGAAAATCCTAGTATGCCAACCGAAATATGGGAACTTCTTAACCAGCGGCAGAGGATCACGAATGCTGTTGAAGGTTGTGTAGGAAATTAACTCCTCAATAAATCAAGTACACCCTAGCGTACATTTCTTGTAAGTAAACTTAAGGAGGAAGCAGTAAACAATATATCTGAAATTAAAAAAAGGTTCCAACTGCAAACTCTTCAAAAAAAGAGAAAAAGACACACAGATCTTGACAAAAGGGTAAAATGTGTTAAAAGAGTATATAACTACTTGGGGGATTTAAGAACATGTTTAAAATCTCTGGCCTTCTTACAAATAATTTAGAGAGAAATTAATATACATAAAATATGAAAATACTTTTAATCATTCGCTGCAGTTTTATTGTACAAAGCAAAAAGTTTAAAAAGTAAATAAATAAAAATGAATAGGTAAAAATTAAAATAAACAACATCTGAACATGTCTATGTACTATGTACATAGCCAGTGCAAAGCCAGAATAAAATGTGAAGGATGTTCTTATTACAAAAACTTCGGCAGAGCCTTGTTGCGGCTTCCTTTGACGGTCGTAAAACACGCAGCTAAAATAGCCCACGGTCGGGAAGCCCACATCAGCCCATGGAAGGGCGCCTTTACTAGGCTCGAAAGTTCTTCGCAGGCAGTAAAGATGCAAGCCCGCCCGCGTGGGCTAGAAGCTGAGAGGTATCCTGTTTGTAGCTGTCTAGAATTCCCGGTAATTTTTGGGATTCTTAGCTTTCATTCTACTTCATTCTCTGAAAGTTAGGTGAGAGATGCGTAAATTGATACACGTAAAGGTATGACCCACCTGGACAGCTGCGGCGAGGAGGGGTGTGGGGGGCGGGGGTTCAACAAGAGCCCATATGCTGACCAGCCCGGTTTTTTGGCGGTTTCCCTTTGCTGACTAGGTGAATACTGAGCTAGTACCCACGTCCCGACACGTGTTTACGATTCGCAAACATTTAGAAAACGTTTGAACAATTCCACGTGGGATATCACTAGACGCAGACAGTTGGAAACACAAATTCTGTCCCATGGAAGAGGAGAATGAGGAGAGGGTATGGTTACGGTGATAAGAAGGGCATCTGGCCACCCGGTACCATCAAAATTCCCAAGTCCGAACACAAACATGCCGATCTCGTAAAGATACAGGATTAAAGACAGGAAAAGAAAGCAGATACTTGTAAATATTTAAACTAGTTTACTTAATTTTTAAGTAAAGTAAGGGCGAGGGCAGCGGGAAGGGAGTGATTTGGGGAAAGGCTGTCGCGATCCCTAGGATCACCACCCTCCCCTTGGATCCACGACTGTCAACAATCTCTGATAAGTTCTGGGAAGAGTGTCTGTCTACTTTTGGTAACGTATATTCGCATTGCGCTACTAGTTTGAGTTCGGTTATTGTCAATAGCAGAATGTCAAACCAGCGCGAAATATTCAGAACTTCTTAGTTTCGTTTAGCAGAAGAAGTTCGATTTGTGACGGAGTAAGCCAGACCACAGGCTCGACACGGCATTTTTGGCTGGCGGAAAAGGTCAGGAGCATATGGCTAGGCCACAAGCAGGCCTGACCTTAAGTGCAAAGCCATGAGACGCTGCTCTCCCAGTGTGCTGTATTCGCGTCCAGAAAGACTTTACGTGCGTGGGTCGAGCTGCAGTACAGAGGATGGCATCGTGACAATAGAAGGGAGCGTTACAGCGCCAGTCACAGAGACATTACCGTCATTTCGTAGTTTACGGTTACTTTCGGTAAAATTCCCCATCTCCAAAAGTTTTTTTAAAGTCGATTATGAGGAATGATGCGATGAGACGAAACGTTAAGTGCTAGTGCGACGAAAAATTGTACGAAAGATAACAAAAGACGCCATAAGAGGTCTTGTAATAGTAGTTCACGTCCCAAAAAAATGTGTCACTCCTACAGGAACCACATTTACAGGCCAACAGGCAAGCCACAGTATAATATAAAGTGACGATAATATGCTACGTTCCAGTCTAACTTATTTGATCTGACTGTGCGACATGAGGAGTATTACAGAGATTATCAGAGTCGTACGTTTTCCCCAGGAATCTACTATTGCCAAAGCAGATCCACGGAAACTGGTCACATCAGGTCACCGATATGTACAACAAACGGTGCTGGAGCGTCACGTAAATACTCGTACATGACATATTTTGCACGGCAGTATGATACCGCTTCACGTTTCTGAAATATATTGCTTGCTCAGAGGTCTTGGGTATAATGGTTCTGACTGCGAGTTGTGAGCACTTGGCACATAACACTCTAGTCGCAGGGAGTCAGAAGAGCACTGTGAACGCATTTGAATACTATTACACGTTGCCAAACAATTGATTAGTAAGAGCTCACCCAAGGTCAACGCAAGATGAGCTAGGAGTTGAACGTCGCTCACGCCATGGTTTCACGACAGTGGAGAGATTGCAGAAAAGAGGAAATATTCAACGACAGTGCAAGCTACAACCCAGCTCCATGATCTTAATCTCTAATTAAGTTTACAAAGACGTAAAGACCAGGACGGAAACTCGTCTAGCAAGCGCCCTCAAGGCATCTCCTATTCACATACACTATGTTATCAAAAGTCTTCGGGTACCTGGCTGAAAATGACTTACAAGTTCTTGGCACCCTCCATCGGTAATGCTGGAATTCAATATGGTGTTACGCACCCTCAACCTTGATGAAAACTTCCACTCTCGCAGGCATCATGTCTTCAATCAGGTGCTGCAAGGTTTCTTGGGTAATGGCAGCACATTCTTCACGGGGTGTTGCACTAAGGAGAGATATCAACACGGTCGGTGATGCCTGGCACGAGGTCGGCGTTCTAAAACAACCCAAAGGTGTTCTATAGGATTCCGGGCACGACTTTGTGCAGGCCAGTCTATTGCAGGGACGTTACTGTCGTGTAACCACTCCGCCACAGACCGTGTATTATGAACAGGTGCTCGAACGTGTTGAAAGATGCAGTCGCCATCCCCGAATTGCTATTCAACAGTTGGAAGCAAGCAGGTGCTTAAACATCAATGTAGGCGTGTGCTGTGATAGTGCCAAGCAAAACTACAAGAAGTGACAGCCCCTCCATGAGAAACACGACCACACCATAACACCACCGCCTCCGAATTTCACCGTTGGCAACACACACGCTGGCAGATGACGTCCAGTGAGCATTCGCCATACACACATCCTGCCATCGGATCGCCAGATAGTGTACCGTGATTCGTCACTCCGCACATCGTTTTTCCACTGTTCAATCGTCCAGTGTTTACGCTCCTTACACCAAGCGAGACGTCGTTTGTCATTTACCGGCGTGATGTGTGGCTTGTGAGCAGCCGCTCGACCATAAAATCCAAGTTTTCTCACCTTCCGCGTAACTGTTATAGTAGTTGCAGTGGATCCTGATGCAGTGTGGAATTCCTGTGTGATGGTCTGCATAGATGTCTGCCTATTACACATTACGACCCTCTTCAACTGTCGGTGGTCTCTGTCAGTGAACAGACGAGGTGGGCCTGTACGCTTTTGTGCTGAACGTGTCCCTTTACGTTTCCACTTCACTATCACATCGGAAACAGTGAATTTAGGGATGTTTAGGAATGTGGAGATCTCGCGTACAGGCGTGTGACACAAGTGACACCCAATCACCCAACCTTTGTCGAAGTTCGTAACTTCCGCGGAACGCTCCATTCCGCTCTCTCGCTCTCTCACGATGTCTAATGACTACTGCGGTCGCTGATCTGGAGTACCTGGCAGCAGACAGCACTTAATATGAAAAACGTATGTATCTTGGGGTATACGCATACTTTTGATCACATAGTGTGCTTTCCGTCTGACAGCGCCGACATCAAGAGGTTACCGGTGACCAACCTGATACATGGGCTATTAACTAAGACACAATCTGGCTGAGCAAGTAGGGTGCAGTATTCACCGTGAGTATATCCATGATTAGTGGCTTATTGCCCTGCTGAAGTACACATCGCTGTTTAGCGAGGAGACTGATTCTCGCCGTCTGTACGTTGGGTGCGCCCCTAGTACACGATAGACCCTTGCCAATATTGTGAAAAAGGACAATTACAATTGGACCCATGAAGGCGTCATGTGACTAACGTCAAATTGACATGAAGCGTATTACATGCTTGGGTATGTAAATGATCAACATTTCAACGCAGCCGCACAAATAACGTAGCAGTAATACCACCCACATTCGGCATATATGCGCAAGTTTCTCGTTTGGATATTGCATTCGAAAGATTGTTGTAGTTGGGAACATTATGTTATGCCTTGCGTAGAAAGGAGAACCGTCTACCAGCAGGTGTCAGCATTCGACAATGCCGGGATCCTGGTTTATAAAGACAAAGACTAATCGTTCCGCGATATTATTGCTCGTGTAGGTCACGTTACGACTGTCATACGATTACGGAATCGATGGGTTCAGGAAGGCCATTTACGATCTCAACAGCTCCACGCGACTATCGCCAGAGAGCGTATGCATACTGATCGCTTGGCTATGCAGAATCTAACACCAAAGTTACGTATCGTGAGTCAGAAAATGGAGTTTCGCAGCAATACAAGTATCTACACACACAGTTCGGCGACACCTGGCGCACCACAGACTGTCAGCATGGCTACTTCTCATGAAGCTAGACTACAAGTGGTAGGAGAGAGGAGCGGGCCGAGAGAGACGGCCCCAACGACAAAACTGGATACTATGTCGTCTCCATTCCGTAAACAGCATCGACATTGATGTATCCCTGCGTGGAGGCTCCGAGGCCACCCGATGTTGTCAGTTTTCATTTGTCATCGTGATACGGGCCCAGCAACTGGTGTGGTGGTGATATGGGGTGTCATTGGGAACACAGCACGATAATGTCTGGTTTGGAAAGCCGGTAATATGGACAACAGCTGTTACACTTCTGACATGTTAAGGCCGGTGGCTGTGCCCAAACTCGGAGGCGTCCATGGCGTTACCTTCCAAGAAGATGTAGCAAGACTGCATGTTTCCCGTGCTGTCCTGACGTTGCCCAGTAAGTTCGACGTCATCCAGAAGTGCACTTTCTCCAGCCCTCCACCCACTGAAAAACTAAACATCCGGCCACGGGTGGTTGAGAGAGTGGGACATTATCAATCGCTAACGACTTCAGTTGAGAATCTCGTGCTTTACTTCGACTGGATACCCAGCCGGATTAGAACCATTGTTGATGCCGGAAGTGTTACCTCTACGCACTGAATTTCGCACCCTGTATACCTCCAAATCACCGACAAATTTAATTGTGTATTCTTCCTACTACACCGCATAAATTATTGAATAAACTAGCACCAACCCGCAGGTTGTTTTGAACACGACAGTGCTTTACTAGGCGTATTCCTACTGAAGGTTGTGTGTCGCCTTCCTCCGACCTTTGAACTGGTCTATCCTGTCAGTTCCTTGAGCACCAACTGTTTAATGTGGAATTCTAAATATGGTGTTACTCGGCATTTTCCACATTAACATACGTTGCCACACGTGAAAGAAGTGAATCGTGAGACATAAAATTCCTAGAGTTATTTAAGCAAAATAACTGAAATTTATATTTTTTCCGATGTTTCCTGATGTAATTTTAAAAGCAGTCAGCGTATACAGCCATTTTAATCCAGCTGAACATTGATGAAGCTCGAGGATGATGGTCTGTTTCTCTAACATCGTCGACAGTAGCCGTCGTCGGCTCCAAAGAGTACAAGGCTTGCGGACCGCTGTGATAAACAGAAGCACTGCACTTTGTATTACACTGTTGTGCAAAACTTAAGGAGCAGTGAAGTAAATAGCTCCACGAGACTTGGACCATACTTAGAAAGAACTGGTGCAGTTTGGTACAGAAGATAATTGAAAAAATACGCAATGAGACGAACAGAAGCGACACTTTTATTCAAAGACAATATTTAATATTTACACTGAATTCATGTCAATTTATTATGGTCCCCTGGACATTACAAAAGGCGGGACGTGGTGCCTAATAGGGTGTGTGATCACCACGGACGGCGATGCATGCTCTGCAACGTATTCCCACACTGACCACAACGACGGTAATGAGTTTCTGTTTAGTGTTTTTCATTCCACCACTGACGCGATTGACAACCACTGGATGATGGTTCGTGCATGTTGACTTGCTGATAGACGTCTCCCCAACGCATTCTACACGTGGTCGATGGGATTTAAGTTGCGGGAACGGTGGGGCAGTCCATTCGCCGATTATCATCTCCTTTCAAGAGCTCCTTCACCTGCGCAGTACGAAGCGGTCGCACATTGTCATCCATAAAAAAGAAAGTCAGGGCAGAGTGCACCTCCGAAAAGACGCACATGGGGAAGGAGTGCAGAGTCACAATAACGCACAGCAGTGGGTGGACCTGAGTCGTAGCGCCTTCGCATTGCTCCTGTCACTTTTTAGGGCGATATCGTTATAGGCATGAATCATCGACATATGTCACCAGCTGACATGGACCTGAGTTACAGAGCTGCACGTAGTTGTAGTAGTAAGCGGCAGAGGTCAGCAGTTGACAGACAGTGCTAGCAGTCGTAGTCAAAACAATGTTGTAAAGTTATGTTTGATTAATATTTAATGTATTTGCATAATTATAATTGTTTTATATGTGTAGTAATTAGCAGCGTGAGTGTTGTATGAGTGAAGAAGAACAGAAGTAAATGAAAATTGTTTTGTTTATTCACGAAGTACCAGTTAAACTATACAGGGGATTTACTATAATTAAATGTGCATTCAGTTTATGGTACTAATAAATCGTGAGTAGAACACAAATTAATCGGTAATTTCAGAAGGAGTAATTTTATATTTGATACTTTTCTAAACTTGTTTATTTAGTGATTTCTGTAGAAAGAAATGTTTTACTATGATTGGTCATTGAAGTAAAGTGCGGGTTAGCGCGGGATAATACTGCAAGCTAATTTGCTGTTTGTGATATCAGCCAATCAGAAAAATGCAGGCTCGTGCCAGTCTATGCTGGGAACAAAGCATTTGGTGTGATCTAGGGGGGTCGGGGCTGAGGTTTCGAACTAGTAACATCTTGTTGAAAGCAGCTCCGACGAAAGTACTGTAAAATCGCGGAAAAATGCTAATTACGAGTTCGCGAAGTAGTACAAAGTGTATTTAAGTGAACAGTATAGTGGAAGTCGTGTGGAATTTCGGACGGAATATCAAAATTATTGCTTTTGATTGTTAGTTAAAACGGCGTGGGGTGTTGTGCGATCTAAACTGGAACAGGTATTACGTGTAGAGCAGAGTGCACAACATTTGAGCAAGCATTTTCATAACTAAACGATCCGGTGAACTCTATTAACTTCGGTAACGGCTGTAAATACCATAAACTGGCTACGTGTGTGATTGTGGTGTGCGTGTGAACTTTACATTGTGTTGCCACTTAGTACGGACTTGGCAGTATTAACCGTGATCTTTATCGTAAAAATACACCTGAAAATTTACATTGCCAAGTGAAAACTTTTATTTCAGTAGCTAGCCACATCCCGTTTACCGGGCAATTCTATGTATGTTGCGATTTTCAATAGACAGTAGTGGTCTAGTGTTTTCTACTACAGCTTTTAGTTAGACAAATGAACATTGCTGGACGCTGGCAGAGCGGTAAAAAGGTAGCGTGCCGCGCCACAGACCGTCTTCAGATATTTGGAGAAGGAAACACATAATTCACCCAGGAGCATTGTCGAACATAGTCGTTTTGGTGGTCCACGTGCTGTGATGTGAGCATAGGTGCACTGCTCTCCAAATTTTTGAACACTGTACACTCAATGATCAACGCTATTGCGACAATCTACTCCTTCTCCACGCGCATCATTTCAAGAATGTATTTGCGCCTGACTTCATTTTTACGAATTTAAATGCTCTACCGCGTAGAACAGGGTACGTGGACCAGCTTTGAAACTAGAGGTTTTGCGGCAAATGGACTGGTCTGTCCGTTTCACCGACTAAAATTCCCTCAGGATCAGTTGGAGGGAAGTATTCCATCACGTCTACATACACCAAAGACCATCCAGCAATTGTCAATCGCACAGGTGAAGGATTGGAACGCCCTGCTGCAAGACTCCCATTGCAACCTTGTGGTTAGCATGGGAGCATATTATAGAGCATGCACTGCCGGCCGTGGTGATCGCACATCCTATCAAGAACCACGTTCCGTCTTTTGTGGTGTCCCGGATACCATGGTAAATCGCTGTGACTTCAGCGTAATTACTGTCTTTGAATAAATGTGGCATCTTCATCTCATCGGGTGTTCCTTTTCTTCAGCGACCTTCTGTACTGTACTACAACAGTTATTTCTACGTACGGTTCAAGTTTCATGGAGCTTTGCTATTTTGCAGTGACACATCAAGCGAAAGATACTTTTTTCGTACATCCATAATTGAAACGGACGACTTGGGACGTCAGCCAGTATAATATATGTTAAAAAATGACGAAATTCTTCCAGCTGTATTAAAGTGTTAGTTTTATTGGCAACTAGTTTCGATGTTGTTACAGCATCATCTTCAGGCCCATACTTGTTGACAGTAACCGTATGTGTCTAACACTAGTAGCCAGCGGTAAGATAGGCGTGTTCCATTCCTATCACACTACTGACTACTAGTGTTAGACACATACGGTTACTGTCAACAAGTATGGGCCTGAAGATGATGATGTAACAACATCGAAACTAGTTGCCAATAAAACTAACACTTTAATACAGCTGGAAGAATTTCGTCATTTTTTAACATAAAGATACTTTCGTCCTTACCTTTTGCACACCACACTAGGGGAGACCAGGTATGGTAGTCACATTTTTTTGTTTCAGTTTTTTTACGTGTCCACCAACACAAATATTCGCACTTTTATTTAGATAATTTGTAGTTTATATTTCTAATGACTTTTTCTGCTATGCGATGTTTGTGACTAAAGTCACCGCGACTGAGATAATTATCGCAGGGCTCGTGATTGCTTGTCATGTGTTGACACTGCGTGAAAAATACAGGTGTTTGAAGAAACTAAATCCTTCCTGTATTCACATAAATTACTTCAAGCCAAAGGAACATTCAAGTTTAAAATATAACTATCCTATTTAACACTAATAACATAAAGACAAACAAAATAATTCTGATGATTGTATACAAACAGTTACGCAATACAACATACAGAAGGGAAAAAAAAGATTTAAAATCTAATGTCACAGGCATACAACCATTAACTACAGTGAAAATTGTCCAATAACAACAGCCCTACAATAAAAATTGTTAGGACTGTACAAAATTTATCTGAAAAATCAGTCTGGCAATTTTGAAAACCAAAATGGGCACCTCCTGACATGCATTTCTCAAGCGCCCATTTCTTGCAGTCTATAAACTGTATCGACATTTCCATTGAGCTGCTATTGGACAATTAATAAAAAACAGTTATCGCCTTCACTGTCACTGCTCTAAGATTTCTTTTGGTGTTTCTGCTTTTTAGTTTTATTTTTTTCAGCTGGAAAAAGGCTCTTCTTGACATCCATAGAACTTTGCTTTTTCTTTTTTCCTTTCGAGTTCCTCTTTCACAGGGGTGTCCGTGAGGACAATCGAGCATCTCTTTCGGTTGTTGTTGTTCCTTCGTTGTTTTCTTTCTCCAGTTTTAAGAAAAATTCTTATGGTTTTTGGAGAAACAATAATGGGCCTCGACTGAACGTTCTCCAACCCACCGCAAGAAAAACGGGACCCAGTCAGTTTTCCTGTGTCATTAATTTGGTTCATGAAGACCTCCAACGTTTGAAATTGAGTATTTCCTTCTTCTACCGTGTCAGCACTCAGAGCAGTGAGCCTATCAGGATATGGTCTACATGTTACGAAACCAGGAGCAAATTTACTGTCGCAAATACGTCTCTATCGAGGGACAAACGCCGTAAGTCTTGAATTCTGCTTGGAAATTTCATGGCGTAAACGCAAGAGGACATGCAGAAGTCACTTTTCCTGGAATGCCACATATTATCATCGTGGGACTTGGATGATTCGACATCCGCGAATCACTTATAGTATTCACGTACTTCTTCTGTGGTCCGTACATTGTCCGACCTAATGGTTACAGTCGGTGAGAACAGTGAGGAAGAAATGGCACTAAAACAATGCCGTTATCTTTCGCATTGTTGAGCCGTTTAAACGACAGATGAGAACTATGATTATCAAGGAGAAGACACGGACTATGTTTAGATCACTTTGCGTCAGCAACGGAGTGTTTCAAAAATTCGCAGAAATGTTCTTCCATCATCCATCCCGAAAGGTCCCTCTATCCACGGCAGCCCACTAGCCCACCACGAATCACATGTCCTTTGAAGTGCACCCGGCGAAAAATGGAGCATAGTGGAATAGAGTTGCCACTAGCAGCTAATGTAACTAGGCTACTCGTTCTGCAGATGTGATCTACTCCATTTGCTTGAAACCTTTCCGTGACACAATTCGATTTGGCTTTTCGGTTCAAAGTTGCAGAGTTTGTTTACAGTAACCAGGTAATCGAAAAAGGCGTCAACGTTTGTTTTATTGTAGCTAGAACGCGAGCAAAGTTGGTAGCTTCAGGAGTCCTAATTGACAAATATTTGCGTCTCTTCGTGAAACCAGAAAACCGTCAGCCCCCACCTTGTCGAGTTTCAGTCCATTTTGCATAATTAACTCATAACACAATTTTCGCACTTGTTTTGGACACAGCTCGATATACTCTGCCAACTCAATTTCAAGAGCAACTGTCAGAACAAGTCTATTAGTATAGCAGCCTACGTGCAGTGAAGGACAGGTCACGTCATTTCTTATATCCTCATCAGAAAACGTTTTACACTAACGAGTCAAAGGCCGGTAATTTAAATTGTAATTTTGGCAACACTGTGTGTTAATTTATTTTTTAATGTCACAGTTCGAGGCGCTTTCAGCATAGTGTCAACGGGTGCTAAACCTTTATGTTTTCCTTTCGAAATTTCTAGGTATCTTGATACTGAAAACAACAAAGGATACGATGGTATCAAAAACTGAAACTCAAATACTTTCGGCCGCGTGACAGTCATCCCTATTGGTTTTCTGGCAAGCAAACCAGAAACACCATTTCGAAAACTTTAGCTAGTATCCAACATTGTGTACTTCACAACGATTTAGAAAGACCTCACATAATATATTGAAGTATACGCTATATGGTTCTAGAATCCTATCACCAGTGCAGAAAAAAGTTCTGCAGTTAAATCGAACAATAATAATACCCTAAATATTACTCACCAGAACTAGTAGCGGGGAAGATATGGACAGGTCCTCACTCACTCGACGGAAACAGCTGGAACTTGACACAACAGATGCAGATAGTGCTGCCACTCTTAACAAAGTCATTCAGGTACAGTGCGACATCTGGTGGCCGAGTCATTAACTATATCACAACCAACCCGTGAGACTACCATAACCGATCACCCATAGTATGTTCAAATGCGTATGAAATCTTATGGGACTTAACTGCTAAGGTCATCAGTCCCTAAGCTTACACACTACTTAACCTAAATTATCCTAAGGACAAAGACACACACCCATTCCCGAGGGAGGACTCCAACCTCCCCTGGGACCAATCGCACAGCCGCTGCAGCGCCTGAGACCCGTCGGCTAATCCCGCGTGGCCCCTAGTACGTAAAGGCAACACAGCTTGCATACTACCGACAAACGAATGCCACACAAGTTATATGCCATTGATTCTGAGATGTGTATCTTGTATCCTTATCACTGAGCCACATGTCGCAATATTGAAATGACGCTCCATAGTGTGAGCTATATGGATGTGGGTCCTGAAACTCCCTCCGCAACAATAGCATACGTAGAAACAAACAGCTCCTAATAGTTGGAAAGCCAAAAAGTGAGGTCTTTTCTATTTCAGAATGCGATAGTAAAAATCGAATCTGATGCTCTAGTCGAATATTTCTGCCATATATCGGAAAACCCTTTCGTTGGAGTCATCTGAATGTATGCAGTGGGCCACTTGCTGACGCCTGAGTAATCCAAGGCGTGTGTGTGTGATTCTCAGAACTCTGGCGGCGGGGTGAATTTGCCCTCTCAGGGCTGCAAGACAAATCAAACGTCAGAGTTGCAACATTGGTTGTAGTTTTGAGGTGAGCGAATCGGTAGCGGTCTCAACGAAAATGACTGTAAGCAGGTTGTTTTATAACTCTTTTATCATTTCAGTTCATCGCCTTTTGTAGGTGAAAGTGGACTGGCTGCAGTGTAATTTGCCATCAATCATCCAGAAGGTTCCTTAGAAGAAGATATACTTCTTAAACTGTGGAAAGAGTAAACTACTGACAAGTCATTAATATACAGACAAACAGCCACACCTACAGTATCATTTGCTTTTTTATTAGATTCGCTCTCAGTTGAGCTTTGAACCTTTAACGTGTTCCTGTAAGGGCAATGAATATCTAAAGGTGTTCTCGTTTGTAGAACGAAACAAGTAATAAAGTAAAACGTGACATGTGGCGCTTTCTTCTACATTAATTACTAACAGACGCTGCTTTCCCTGCAGGGGAGGTATCCATTTGCTATATTCACGCATCTCTAATGTTATCAAAGATATTAAAAATTACACAATGCTAATATTGCATTTTAAAGCGATGCCATAATATGGTGGAGATGATACATGATGATGTTTGGTTCGTGGGGCGCTCAACTGCGCGATTATCAACGCCCGTACAAATTCCCAACCTTTGCTCAGTCCAAACTCGCCACTTTCATGTAAGATGATGAAATAATGAGGACAACGCAGACACCCAGTCATCTCGAGGCCGGGAGAATCCCTGACCCCGCCGGCTGGGTGACCGAGAGGAATCATCGTCAAATCATGTGAGGTCATGTGGTGCATCGCAGGGACTCTGAATCGCTGGAAAGGGCTCCTCCTAGTACCACAACACAACTGGAAGAGAGAGTGCCCTCCGTTGTCAAGTGTGGTGGATGCAAGAGTGAACGACGGCGGAAGATATGAGAATGCTGTAGAATTATTGAGGAAACTAACAGTTTTTGACAGAATACTGAAGGCACAGGATCGGCATGACTATTAAATTTCTTTTTTATTTATTTACTTTATTTTAACGAAGTAATGAGTATAGTGAAATAATGTGGTGCAATCAGTGGCAATTATGTACGGCAATAGTTGGTGCCGAAAAACAAGGAGGAAATATGAAGTTATAACTAAGGAGTAACTGCAGGTGTACTATTTCATTTAATCATTTGTCCTACAAATCAACGTCAAGAATAGACCGACGCAGTCAAACGGAACCCACAACCATCTTGAAAGTAACACAGAGAAGATTATATGCAAGTGTAGCAGAACGATTCTCCAGAACAGAAAATACATCGACTTACAGTTCCAAGATAAAGACTCGGAAATTGCAGTTATCAAAGTTAAAGTTTGCATGTCGCATATTCTCTCACTGACAGTTAATTGCAGTCAGATTACGTCATATGAACACATATAAAAATTCTTTGTAAAGATAAAATTTAAAAATTAACACTTTAAAATTCAAAGACAGTAAAAACGCAAGAGCAACCACGTAATCGTACTTGGCGTCCAAGACGGGTTTTTAACAGACAGAAATCTTCGTAGTACAACAAATCGTAACAAAAAGACTAGCATTGATGGAGATGTTCATCTAATTCCAGTGTCAGACACTGCAAGGGAGGCACGGTGTGTCACGACGTGGCTTAGTGGTTACTGTTGCTGCCTCTAGACTGCGAGGTACCGGATTTGATTCCCGGCTGTGTCAGAGAGTTTCTTCGCTCACGACTGGCTGTAAGTGTTGTCCTAATCATTAATCCCGTTTTAGTAGGACTCGCAACTCGCCGAAGTGGTGTCCGATAGGAAGACTTTCACCCGGCAGCCGAACAACACCAAACGGGGACTGCCCACCAACAATCCCACATAATCATTTAATTTCCTTCACTGTTAAAATTCAGAGAGTGCACACTCGAAGAACAGACAACCATTATATTGCTCCTCCCTATGCACACCGTCAGAATAAAATTAAAGAGATTTAAACTCACCCAGAGGCTAACAGATTATTCGTTGTTCACGAATACCATTCACGAATGGAACCGTAGGGGGGGGGGGGGGGGGAGGGGGGAGGGGGATGGGGGGCGGAGCGAGCGGCGAGCGACAGTGGTACATACAGTACCCTCTGCCACACACCATAAGGTGGCTTATGGAATAGGATGCAGTTTGTCCTGTTGACGACTTAATCACTGCCGGCCGCGGTGGTCTCGCGGTTCTAGGCGCGCAGTCCAGAACCGTGCGACTGCTACGGTCGCAGGTTCGAATCCTGCCTCGGGCATGGATGTGTGTGATGTCCTTAGGTTAGTTAGGTTTAAGTAGTTCTAAGTTCTAGGGGACTGATGACCACAGCAGTTGAGTCCCATAGTGCTCAGAGCCATTTGAACCATTTGACTTAAGCACTGAAAGCGAGGCGCAAGCTCGAAAGGATGAGAAAAGCAAGCGAGTGTGTCTTTTTGAAACAAACCATTCTGGCATTTATCTAAATCTTTTTCGGGAAATGTAAATGTGAATGGCTTCGCATTTTCTAAACGTGAGCTCAGTGTGTTAACTACTGTATCATCTCTCTCGGTGCCCTGATATAGGAAGATAGGGAGGTGCGAGTACCTGCTTCATTGCGAGCTGGTCCACAATTGGAAAGCAATATAGAACAGAATTTGAGTGCTGACAAGTTCTTGGTAGATATTCGGAAGTATGACGCACCAGATTTCTGCGCACAGCTCATAAAATACCCATAAATTACGGGCCAGTGGTTTCTGGGTAGTGTGCTGGCGGCCAGTAGCGTCCAAGGAGTATTCCATCGAGTTCATATTAGATGCGTTTCTTGGCCGAGACATCAACATCACTTCACTATCATGCTCCTCACACCCCTGCACCACTATTCTGGCCTTGTGACACAAACAGTTAAGCTGCTGAAATATGCCATCGCCGTCTGGGGAAGACATCAAGCATGAAGGCATTCAAAAGGTCCATAATAATGTTCACAGCTGTTATGGTGTGTTCTATTACTATCACAGGTTCCAGGTGAATGTCACCCATAGCACAATCCTGCTCCCACCGGCCTGCTCCCGTTGGGAAGTGCATGTTCCGAGCTGCCGTGACTGCATGTCCGGACGCGATCCACAATCAGGAGTAACAAGGAAAGTGATTCATCCGAGCAGGATACACGTTTCCATTGATCCACAGTTCAGTCTCTATAGCGCCGAGGCCGCTGCAGTCGTAACTGACGATGTCGTTGCATCGGCATGTGAACAAATACGGCTCATCTGCTGCGGAACCACAGTTCGGCAATGTGTCATAAACGGTATGCTCCGAAACACTTGTGACTGCACTAGCATTGTACTCTGACGTCATATCTGTCATAGGTCGAGAACGTCGAGGACATTTGTAAACTGCTCGTGGTTTCGCCATCCTTCAACCATTTTCCATAGACGCTCACGACAATAGCATGCGAAAAGCAGAACAGTTTCGCCGCTTCTGAAATGTCCATTCGTAGGTTCCAGGTCTTAACGAACTGCCCTTTGTCAGAGTCACTCTTGGGGCAGTGGATTTCCGCATTTGCGACTCGTATCGTCGCCAGAATGATTCCCCATTCGTCTCTGCTCTGCTTATACACTTTCCTTGCCGCGCCAGTGTGCGCAACGCCACCAGGCAGCAATAAACTTCGCAATAACTTCGCGGTGGCCAGAGCTGATAATGATTGTACATAGCGGCAATGTACCAGGGATGAAAGGTAGGACGGCACGATTGGAGATAAGCTTGTGGGACCAGTGGTAAAGACAGAATATATGCTAAAAGAAAGCAACAGGGGGAGTTTGGGGGATTTGGGGGAAGGGGGGGGGGGGGGACGCGAACGCAAACTGGCTCTTCCTCTCAGCCGGCGGGCGAGAAAGCCTTCTGCCTCTTTCAGAGGTCTCCGTCCCAGTTGGTTTAATTATCAGACAAAGTTTGTCGCGGCTGCATCGAATAACCGTCGTCACTCGGCATATTATACGTTAATATCGCCATCTGCGTATTCAGAGTACGCCGCTGCGAATTAACGGCCTCATTAAGATAAGGCGGCCTCGCTCGCTCTGTTTATTTTGCCGTTCTTTCCTCCTACTTGCCCCCCCGAGGCGCAGTCGTCAGAAGAATTTCTCCTGCGGGACTGTGGTTCCGTAATGCTTTGCGCAATACTGGAAGTGCATGGATTACAAGGGAGTTGGGTTGGTTTATTATGCTGTACATTCCGATCCGCTGTTCTTCTTCTTGCTTATTTTGTGTTGCTCTACGTGGCTCGAATACACATACGAGGGATAAAGCTTTAATTTTGTAATGCGTCCTCTGTGCAAAGCGTAATGTCTTCCGATCACAGAGACCTGTTTCACAATAACTGCTGAATTGTTGCTTTATTACGAAACGAGAAACTTAGCACCACCTACAGACTCTATGGAACGATATAATATCCATCGATCTTCCTTAAGAGACTGCTAGACGTAGGAGAATTTTGTTTTGTGGACATTAGGTCGCAGTGCAAGGAATATTTCTGCACGTAACTTTTTATCTCCTGATGCTGGAGATATCGTCAGAAGATATAAAGACTCAAGACAGCAGTTTCAAACGCAAAAAGGCTCAGCAAGCCCAACTGTTTATACGTATCCAAGCAACCGTTTGGACCTGACGTCTTCAGATAGCGACTTAAAGCGTGTGCAGATCATGCAATATAATCTTGGAATCGCCAAATTCATGTCTCCAGTACTACAGTTATATCAGTATCGAATCATTACTGTGACAGGATGTACAGGATGTACACAAAAGCATACAAACAGCTTAAACAGAAAAGAAAAAGGTCCGAAATTAGACAAGTTGCGGGGTTTAGTGCTACTTGAGACAAACAGCGCCAACTCTTCCCCATTACAAGCTCAATAATAGAGTTCGGCACGAATCGGCGATCCTAGTCTGATGACGTTATGACCCGACCGTTGCGTGGATTGATGCAAACAGTTCGGCTTTCTGAGCTTGTTTATGTTTGTAGCTACTATCTCAGTCTTTTTAGCTTCTTACGAAGTCTCCAGGCACAGAAATATGTCTTGAACCGAGGCCCAACGCCCATAAAACAAGGGCGCAAATACAGGCCGTTAAAAGCCCGGATTCTTGTTGGCTAACTGGCTACATACCATAAGGTTGGGATGAAACATTTATCATACCATCATTAAAGAAAAAGGATATTGAAGTTGTGTGAGAATTACGAAGGTTCAAATGGTTCAAATGGCTCTGAGCACTATGGGACTTAACTTCTGAGGTCACCAGTCCCCTAGAACTTAAGACTACTTAAACCTAACTAACCTAAGGATATCACACACAACTATGCCCGAGGCAGGATTCGAACCTGCGACCGTAGCGGTCGCGCGGCCCCAGACTGCACCGCCTAGAACCGCTCGGCCACTCCGGCCGGCAATTAAGAAGGTATCACTTCCTTAACTGAGACACAAAATCAGCACCAAAATATAAATAAGAAGTGTAAGTGTCATAACCAGAGACCGGATTACATGCATTTGCACGTTGCATATGCTCTGGCTCTGAGCACTATGGGACTTAACTTCTATGGTCATCAGTCCCCTAGAACGTAGAACTACTTAGGCCTAACTAACCTAAGGACATCACATAACAACCAGTCATCACGAGGCAGAGAAAATCCCTGACCCCGCCGGGAATCGAACCCGGGAACCCGGACGCTGGAAGCGAGAACGCTACCGCACGACCAAGAACCGTTGCATATGCGTTTGCATATTTGGTTCCTTTTCACTGGTTATTGCATATTTTAACTAAAAAAATACAGTGATGCATATTTTCACTCTACGTTGACAATATTTTAAAAATTGAGACGGGCGGTCTCTAGCTCGCTCTAGTTTTGATGTCTCACAGATTGACCGCGACCGAGAACTGCGTGCAATCCCTAACCGAGAGGCCGCTGACTAGCGAAATCATTACAGAAGAGGAACAGGAACAGGCAGACAGAGCCAATGCTCCTGTGCCCGCGACCCCGGTTAATCCCCTCCCATGTCATACCATACGAGTCGGCAACAATTAAATTAAACTACGCAAGCTTACAGACGCACGTCCATTGTTTCAGTTTAGCTTTCTATTTACTTGCACGCAGTTGAACGTGTTTACGACGTGGACTGTGTAACGTATTGTGCGCCATGCCGCCCGACAAACGAAACGTTGTTTCGCGGATAGCTGACCATCCTGGAACATATACATATGACGGGATTATTTTATAATGTCGAGTTTGCAAGAAAAACGGTGCGTGCAAAAAAAAAATTCAAATAAACCAGCATGGTAGGACAAGTCTTCATATCGCACGAATGCAGAAGAAAGAACCACGGCAACTTCTGACAACAACAAGTTGCAGTAGCACGGATTTGTCCAAAGGTAACCAAAAAAGTCGGTTTAACATGAAGCACTCATTGCAAGCAATACTCCTCTGCACAAACTTACAAGCCCTATCCTCAAAGGCTTCCTGCGCAAATATTGCTTAAATCAAAATATACCAGATGAATCAACATCGCGTAAAAATTACATACCAACAACTTTCGTAAATGTTCTAAAAGAAACACGCAATGAACTCAACGAAAGCTTTATCTGTATTTTAGCTGACGAAACTAAACACTTGTGGCCGTTACATTGCAAATTTAATTGTTGGTGATTTAAAAGAAGAGACTTATTCTTCCTGTTTAGCGACCTGCAAAGAACTTGAGAAAGTAAATCATCCTACGATAACCAGATTTGTGAATGAGGGTATTAGAAAAATATTTCCAGCATCTGAAATGAAAAAAAAAAGAAAATGTGAACTCGCGAAAATCTACTATGGTGGCACACGGGAATGAGATATTCGTATTAATCATTTTCCTCATAAACTGAACTTAGTTAGGGTCTAGGCTGCTAAGAGGTCGCTGCCTTATCTTTTTCCTTAGGAATCACTCAGTGGCAGTAGTCGAAAGCCACATGGTGCAGTATACAACACTCCCAGCCGATAATGTCGTCTTTCGAAACCGACCCACTGCATCTCTTTCCGACAGCCCGTTAGTTGTACTTGAAAGGTATTCATAGGCCCTGTTCCAATCTGGAGCAGTTCTTTGCCCTAATGAGGATCAAATCAGGGTTTAAAACGCAGCAGCCAGATCCCCTGACTGCGTATTTACGGAGGAGGATCTTCTATTCTTTGTTCTCAGCAATTTTATACCAAATACAAGCAGAGACAACACATTCGCAGACCACCCAATGTTCTTCTGTTTAAGATGCAGGCCTTGAGCCCGCGTTCTCAGTTTTCTCTTTCTTTCTACAACGCTTAATAAAAGAAATTCATGCGCTGTTAAGACGCAACGCGAAGCCGGCAAGCAAGCAAGACGAAACTGAAATACAGCTTTCTGCCTCGCACTCCGTGCTGTGTCGAGACGCGCTAGCACTGCCATATTTTTCAGCTTAATAGCTTAATCCGCTGCGCTAAAGCTCATAAACGTCCTTCCGAAAGGTCGTAGAATGAAAAATTTTCCATTCTTCCCTTTCGTAGCTCGGTGGTGTTAGCCGTTGTGAGACATGCACAAAATCCAGGAAGGAGATGCCAGTAACGAAATCCGGCCGTGAGTGTCTCTTACGTAAAACTTTTGACGCCCCATCTACTTTTTATTTCCGCTACTATTGCCCTGAAGTGCCGACATGCTCCTGCAAATACCGCTCTAAGGATGTCGTTGGGATGCTCCACTGCGTGCGACTTGAAGGAGGTAAGTTTTCTGGTCACAGGAGACTGAACGTTAGCTACGTTGGTTTCGGTTGTGAAGAACATCGGCCGATGGCCCTCTTGTTAGAATCTTCTTACCATTGGTCTAAAATTGTGCGAGGAACCCACGGAAAAATTAAATCAAGAAAAACGAAAAATGATTACAACCTCTCTCCTCAACACGAATGCATGAAGCACTGAGCCACCTTGTTCCCTGTTTATCGTGCAAAGTCCCGCCACTACTAATATCATTGGAAGGAAACAGAAGAATACGGTTTACCTGTTGTGCAAGAGTATGTCAGTAGAAGCAGAGTCCACGTTAGGGCAGTACTAGGATCAAGAATGGAAGGGGTCGCATACTCTTTAAATGAATTACGGCATCCGTCTTAAGCGATTAATGAAAACCACAGGGAACTCGAAACTGGATGATTGAACAGGGATTTCCAGGCGACTCCTCCATAATGTTCAGACCTTAACCATTGCGATATGTAAAACGGTTCAAGAATATTAGACATGGCAGGCTGACTCGTCGGGTAAGGTAGGAGAGAAATATGGGCTTATTCTAGGTGTAGTCTTCCCCCGAGCAGAGTTACAGTCTGCGGTTCTGGAACATTTCTAGGAAATTCTAGAACATTCTGTGTTACTCCCACATTGAATTTCGCTTATGTACCTCCCGAAATCGACATCTACAGACCAGAATTTCCGATCCAAAAATACTCCTAAAAATTATAGGACTTTCTAGAACAGTCTGTCTTAATGGCACACCTGACTTTGGCTTTTATACCTCTCAGCATCTAAATTTGTAGAACATAGCGTCTAGAACTTTCCATTCGAGAAACAAGTACTAGAACATTCTGTCGTACTCGCACATCGTCTGTTTTCGTCCCGCTCTAATGTCTCCGTTACTCACTGGCGTATTCCGCTACCCGAAATATTCCTATAAGAAAATAAATGTTAAAAAGAGATAGATTCCACTTCGCCACACCTTTCTGTCACCAGCACACAGTCACCGCTACTAAACTTTCTTATTATCAATGGGAGACCAGGACTTGTCTATTCACTGAAACCGTAAGTGGGGGAGGGGGCGGGGGGAGGGGGGGGGGGGGAGAGCAGTGGATGGTTATAGAGACATTCATAAAGTTCAAAAGACATTTATAAATATGAAATGGCATTGCTACATTGCACGAACGCAGATACTAGAACTTTTTGTCTTTGATAGATCCATGTAGCCCAATAGTGACCATTTCATAAGTGTACATTACGAGTGCTGTTCGAATTAAATGTATGGTAAAGGTAATAACTATACGTACTTTGTCCTACATCTGCGTTTCATTGAACCAGCGCTGTCTTCGTTTTTGTGGGGGTTAATTAATTAATATTTTTTGCTACTTTAGTTGAGTTCTCTGACGGCCATAGTTAAATGTAAAGGTGACCTATTTATGCTTGCAGACCTCATCTGCGTTGTTGGGATTGCGACGCTATTAACAGATTAGGCATACCAGTACATTAGGGTGAAGACTGATACGTATGTCTCGTGTTCCATTTCCTAATAGAGATATTTTGTGACAAGAGTTTCCCTACTAAGCTGGGCACACTGCGACATGCCTACAGGGTGAAAAGGTCGTATTCGTCATCGTTTCTATTGGGTTAATGATTTAAGCAGTCTCTTCACGCTAAATGCTCTGAGAGCTAGCAACCAGTGCTTTCGCGATGTGCGGACGACGGAAAACGGACCGATAAATAGCTGCAACCAAATCCAGAACTGTCGCCAAGACAAGAAAGAAAAAATGAAATTAGTCCAGGTCATTTTTCCCTCAATCGCCCTAGTAGGGAGTGAACAGAGATCTCATGATAAACACGCAAAACGTTGCTGGCGAAAGTCGTGCCTACGTATGCCCACAGTGCTTGCATGAATTATTAATGACCGGCCGCTGTGATCGAGAGGTTCTAAGCGCCACAGTCCGGAACCGCTCTGCTGCTACGGTCGCAGGTTCGAATCCTACCTCGGGCACGGATGTGTGTGTTGTCTTTAGGTTAGTTAGGTTTAAGTAGTTCTAAGTCTAGGTGACTGATGACCTCAGATGTTAAGTCCCATAGTGCTTAGAGCCATTTGAAACATTTTTTGAATTATTAATATTTGTCTCAAATAAGGCATTTTTCGTGTTGTTTTCTCTGTATCGCTTCACATATTATCTGCGGCAGTCAAGAAATTCTTGCGAGTTATTTGTAGCGGGTGCCTGTTGCGTCGACTGCTCGCCAGTTAGAAAGCTGCATCTGCAAGTGCCTCGAGTCCCTACCGTGTCTGAAGTGTTGTCGCAGCTCCGGGACAGCCGGAGGAACTGAAATAAAAGTTTCGAGTACTGGGTCCTCCTGCTGCCCGTTTGTCAATAGCAAGGCTGCTGCGGGCAGGACGCGCTGGGGGAGGGGGGCAGGCGTAGGAGAGAAAGGACTGCTTGCAGTAAGAAAGAAAGCAAACCGTCCCAAGTCCCGTCTGCCTGACAAGAGGAAGAGCTGAGCGAGCTGACGCAGCGGGAATCGCAGCGCCTGGGCAGCGACAGAAGGGAAACAACCAGCAACAGGCAGCTTTGCGTACCACTGCGACGCGCCAGTTAGAGTGACGAGACACGAATCAGACTAGGTGGACTTATTTCAGTTTACAATTACACAGTTTTCTCCTTTTGTTCAAAATGTGCCATCTGTAGACTGAGATCGTCTCTAAGTAACTCAGTCAGTTTTAAGCAAATTGTGACGGGCAGTTGAGTAATGACATAGTCTTCGAATTAATCGGTTTTTAAATGTAAATTATGCTGTATAAAATAGCATATACAAAGAGTAGGTAAGGCAATGTACAGAAACCAGATTACAGTTACCAGAGTCCGAGAATGTGAAAGGAAAGCACTACTCAAGAACGGAGCGACATAGGGCTGCAGCCTGTCCTCGATGTTATCAGTCCGTACATTGAGCAAGCTAGGAAGGGAACGAAAGAGAAATTTGGAAAGGGAATTAAGGTTCAGGACGAAGAATAACTCTAAGCTTATCCTTTGCGGATGTTTTAGAACCCGTGACTGTTAACTCAATGTAAAACATAAAACTGCAACCTGTCACTTTTTTTTAATAGTTATATATTATTGCATGAACCGGTTTTCGAACTTTTTTCCGGTTCATCTTCAGATAGTTTTCTGGAAGTTACGCCACTATTTCTATCATACTGCTCTGTGCTGGCTCTGTGACAAGCAGATGGAACTTGTACCGCCGTGAGTATTGTTTATCTGTCGATGTGGACGCAATTTTTTTTCAATTTTTACTTACTGCGACAGTATGGACGGTTTTTTCCATTAGTGTCCATCTGTCTGCTTCCAGTTGGACGGCCACGTGGAGTTGCCGTGCAGTTAGAGGCGCCATGTCACGGAGTGCGATGCCCCTCCCGTCGGAGGTTCGAGTCCTCCCTCGGTCATGTGCGTGTGTGTGTGAGCGTGTGTGTGTGTGTTTTGTTCTTAGCATAAGTTAGCTTAAGCTAGTTTAAGTAATGTGTAAGTCTAGGGAGCGATGACCTCATCAGTTTGGTCCCTTGGGAATTCACACACATTTGAACATTTTGAACCAGTTCGACGGACGGTTGGTGCCTCACTTCACACATTTTACAATATCTGTATGCGTTTATACTGCGATAGCGAAACTTTGCCAGCATCCAGCATGTGCTATACAACTGTTGCTAGTTAACAAAGATCCAGCATGTGCTATACAACGGTTCCTTGTTAACAAAAACCTTTGTAACAAGCAACAGTTGTATAGCACATATGGACGCAGGCAAAGTTTCGCTATCGCAGTATAAATGCATACAGATTGTGTAAAAGCTTGTGAAGTTATGCACCAACTGTCCATCAAAATGGAAGCAGCCAGATGGACACTAACGTAAAAAAAGCCGCCCATACTGTCGCAGTAAGTACAAAACTAAAAAATTTTGCATCCATATTGACAGATAAACAATACTCGCGACGATACATTAAAGCATGTTACATCTTCTTGTCACAGAGCCAGCACTCACCATTATGCTAGAAATAATGATGTAACTTCTAGAAAACCTCTGAAAAGAAACCTGAAAAGGTTCGAAAACCGGTTCGTGGAATAATAAATAATTATCCAAAAAAGTGACTGGTTGCAGTTGTGTGTATACAGAAGAATAAGAACTTTGAAGTTTTTCTGATAACACGATAATTCTGTCAGAGATACCACAGGGATTGGAAAAACAGCTGAACGGAATGGATAGCAGCTCAAATGACGTAATAAGGTGAACGTCAACAAAATCAAGACAAGGGAAATAAATGTAGTAGTCGAGTTACATCACGCGATGGTGAGGGTATCACCTTAAGAAATGAGGTGCTAAATGCACATGAATTTTGTTATTTGGGCAGGATATAAAATGCAGACTGGCAATAGCAAGTAAAGCATTTCTGAAAAAGAGAAATTTGTTAACATGTAATACAAATTGAAAATTTTTGTGATGAATAATTCCGCTCAGTTGTACTTGCAACTCCTTTGTTTTTTGTTTTGATAAAATCGTACGCATGGTCCGGTTTCCAGGATATAAATCTCATCTTCAGGCGCTACAAAAACCAAGGGAAACTAAGAGGCATACTATAATATAAATTAACATTACAAATGTCCATACAAATGTGGTCGTGGCACAAAGATTGCAGATGCCCCACCAAGAGTACATTAAAAATTACATGTTATAAAGTATTTTCTGAAGGAATTCGTCTGAACAGTAGCCCTGTATGGAAGTGAAACAGTTCAGACAAGAAGAAAATTGAAGCTTTAGAAATCTTACCTTGAATGGGCTGCAGAAAATCGTACCAGTCATGTAAAAAATCGATTAAATTTATCAAGTAGCATGGGAGATCCCGTACGGGTGAGGCATGAAAAGATCCTTCTCGTCGACGAGGACCACACTGGGTAAACGCTCCTAACAGGAAAACGACGAATGAATCGACAAACAAGCGCTCATTGCCTGACTAATGTAAACTGCGAACCAACTTCGTCCAGCCAGACATTTGGCATAAGTTTAAGAAAGTAAAATGAAGGTATCAATGCTGTAGAATTCCAATTTGTGAATCTCCATAAGAACTCTCCATCAAGTGCCCTGCTCGCGGCATGTCGTGCACGCCCAGCAAGACCAGCCAACAGACTACCGCAACGAGACGCCTTGGTACAATTGAACGGATTTGTTCGTCATGAAAAAATTTAGCAACAGTTGTGGTCGTGGCACAAAGATTGCAGATGCCCCACAAAGAGTACATTAAAAATTACATGTTATAAAGTATTTTCTGAAGGAATTCGTCTGAACAGTAGCCCTGTATGGAAGTGAAACAGTTCAGACAAGAAGAAAATTGAAGCTTTAGAAATGTTTTGATACAGAAGAATGCTAAGGGTTACATGGGTAGATCGCAAAACTAATGGTAAGTGTAAAGTTCTGCATTCTTGCTCTAAATAGGAAAATCGGACCCGACCGGCAACCATGTCATCCTCTGCCAATGTCGTCATTGGATGCGGCACGGAGCAGCGTGTCGTCAGCACACCGCTTTCCCTGTAATTGATGGGTTTCTTGACCTTGGAAACACCACTAATCGGTCAAGTAGTTCCTCAGTTGGCCTCACGAAGATGAGTGCGCCCCTTACTAGTCCTCCCACCCAGCAAAAATCCACAGCAGTACCGGGAACCGGGAATCGAACCCGAATCCTCTGCTTGCAAGACAGCCGCTCTGATCACTCACCTACGGAGGCAGAATAACTAATAATTAATTAGGACGTACTAAATCGGATTAGGGGAAAGAAATACAACCTGGTTAAAAGGGTGGTTATGATAGAGAAGGCGAATGATCGACTTGGGTTTATTGGGAGAATTCTAAGAAAGTGTGGTTCATCAGTAAAGGAGGCCGCAGCTACCGCTAGTGCGACCTATTCTTGAGTACTGCTCTAGTGTTTGGGATCCACACCAAGTCGGACTGAAAGAATACATCGAAGAAACTCAGAGGCGAGCTGCTAGGTTTGTTACCGGTAGGTTCGATCAGCATGCAAGTGTTACAGATAAGCTTCTGGAGCTCAAGTGGGAATACCTGGAGGCAAGAAGACATTCGTTTCGAAAAACACTACTGAGAAAGTTTAGACAAACGGCATTTCAAACTGACTGCAGAACGATCCTATTGCCACCAACATATATTTCCCGTAGGGACCACGAAGGTAACTTACGAGAAAATAGGACTCGTACGGAGACATATAGACAGTCGTTTTTCCCTCGTTCTACCTGCGAGTGGAAAATAAAAGAAACGACTAGTTCTACTAGGAACCCCTTTGCCATGCACTGTGCAGTGGCTTACGAAGTATGTATGTAGCTGTATATGTAGAAAAAAATGGATCACTTGATAGGACACATGCTGAAGCATCAGAGAATTGTGAAACGAGGCCGAGACTTGCAGGCAGTAAGCAGTTTCACATGGATGCAGGCACAATAGTTACGCAGAGATGAAGACACTTGCACAGAATAAATTACTGTGGAGATCTACATCAAACCAGCCTTCCGACTATAGACCACAATAGATAACAGAGAAGTTATATGAGCCAGTCGCCAATTTCGCGAAGTAAGTACTTTTTTTTTTTTTTTTTTTAACCATCTGATTGGTTTCATGCGACCCGCCAAGATTTCGTCTCCTGCGCCAACCTCTCCATCTCAAAGTACCAGTTACACCCCACGTCCTCACTTATTTGTTCGAATATTCCAATCTCTATCTTCCCCTGCAGTTTTTACTCTCTACGGGGTATCAAAAAAGCATAAGGTTCACACACTGTGTGGCAAGCACGGCCTCACTAACAAATATCCACACATCCACGCTATAGCTGTTGGTATCTTTATGAACATTTTAACGTCCACGTTACTGCTGGATTGGTTTCGACTGCGACGGTAGTTGCTAAGAACGGTTTCTGGACTTGAGTCGCTTCAAATGTTGCTCAGGTTCCCGCAGTAGGGGTCAGGTCGAGCAACAATAAGGATTTTGTAAAACTTGCTGGCAGGTTAAAATCGAGACTTGAACCAGGAACCTTTAGCTTTTGCGAGAAATGCTGTTCCCGGCTGACCTATCCATGCGTGACCCAGTCTTATAGCTCAGTCAGACGACAAGACAAGCGCTGTACTTCACGGAGAGGCTGACAGAATTCCGAGAGTAAGTTCCAACAAGAGTCAGACAACATACACTTTGTGATCCAAGGTATCCGGACACCCCCAAAGATATACATGTTTCATATTAGGTGCATTTTGCTGCCACCTACTACCAGGTACTCCATATCAGCGGCTTCAGTAGTCATTAGACATCGTGAGAGAGCAGAATGGGGCGCTCCGTGGAACTCACGGACTTCGAACGTGGTCAGCTAACTGGTTGTCATACGTCTGTACGGAGATTTCCACACTCCTGAACATCCGTAAGTCCACTGTATCCGATGTGATAGTGAAGTGGAAACATGAAGGGACACGTACAGCATAAAATCGTACAAGCCGACCTCGCCTGTTGATTGACAGAGATCGTCGGAAGTTGAAGAGGATCGTAATGTGTAATTGGCACACATCTATCCAGACCATCACACAGGAATTACAAACTGCATCAGGATCCACTGCAAGTACTATGACACTTAGGCAGGAGATGAGAAAACTTGGATTTCACGGTCGAGCGGCTGCTCACAAGCCACACATCACGCAGGTAAATGACAAACGACGCCTCGCTTAGTGTAAGGAGCGTAAACATTGGACGATTGAACAGTGGAAAAACGTTGTGTGGAGTGACGAATCACGGTACACAATGTGGCGATCCGATGACAGGGTGTGGGTATGGCGAATGTTCAGTGGACGTCATCTGCCAGCGTGTGTAGTGCCAACAGTAAAATTCGGAGGCGGTGATTTTATGGTGTGGTCGTGTTTTTCATGGAGGGGACTTGCACCCCTTGTTGTTTTGTGTGTCACTATCACAGCACAGGCCTACACTGATGTTTTAAGCACCTTCTTGCTTCCCACTGTTGAAGAACAATTCGGAGAAGACTGCATCTTTCAACACGCTCGAACTCCTGTTCAAAATGCACGGCCTGTGGTTACACGACAATAACATCCCTGTAATGGACTCTCCTGCAGAGAGTCCTGGTCTGAATCCCATAAAACACCTTTGGGATGTTTTGGAGCGCCAACTTCGTGCCAGGCCTCACCGACCGACATCGATACCTCTCCTCAGTGCTGCACTCCGTGAAGAATTAGTTGCTCTTCCCCAAGGACACTTTCCAACACCTGATTGAACGTATGCCTGCGAGAGATGAAGCTCTCATCAAGGCTAAGGGTGGGCCAACACCTTATCGAATTCCAGCATTACCGATGGAGGGCGCCACGAACTTGTAAGTCATTTTCAGCCAGGTGTCCGGATACTTTTGATCACATAGTGTATTACTCCTTCACACATACTTCTCGCGAAATCATTATGGCGCTGACATCGGAGAATTTTGAGGTCTTTTTGAAGTTTATCGACAGCGTACTGTTAGTGACCGTAACAGGAAAAATGTTGATCATTTCGGTACGAGGAATACCCTCTCCGTACACCGTAAGATTGATTTCGATGTATAAAATCAGATGAAAATATAGGTGCATCAATGCTTTACCAAGTGAAGAGCGTTACTCCTTATTCCGTCTCGTCTTTATCGAACGAGGTCACTTTGTGATGTGTGTTTAGGATGCCTATAAGCATTGTTAAAACGAGAAGTGTATTATACACAACCGCTCGCTCGACGAAAGCTACGAACCTAAAGACTGGAAAGTTGCAGAGATCACACCAGTAGAAGTAGTTCACTATATTACAGACCTATATCATTAACGTCGATATGCACTTTTGGACATATATTGTGTTCGAACATTATGAATTACCTTGAAGAGAACTATATATTCACGCATAGTCAACAAGGATTTAGAAAACATCGTTCTTGTGAAATACACTAACTATCGAATCACACGAAGTACAGACAAGGGATTTCAAATTGGCTCCGCATTGCTAAATTTTCAGCAGGCTTTTGACACCATACCTCTCAAAGGGCTTCTAATCAAATTGCTTTCTTGTGTATGCGACTAGGTTCGTGATTCACTATCAGAGAGGTCACAGTTCGTAGTAACTGACTGAAAGTCATCGAGTACAAGAGAAATGATTTCTGGCGTTCCCTAACGTAATGTTATAGGCTCTCTGCTGTTCCTCGTCTATATAAATGATTTAGGAGACAATCTGAGCACCCATATTAGGTTGTTTGGAGATGATACTGTCGTTTATCGTCTAGTAAAGGAATCAGGAGATCAAAACCAATTGCAATACGATTTAGATAAGATATCTCTATCTTGCAAAAATTGGCAATTGACCATAATAATGAAAAGTGTGAGGTCGTCCATCTAAGTGCTAAAAGGGAATCCGTTAAACTCCGGTTGCACGATAAATCAGTCAAACCTAAAAGCTGAAAATTTAACTAAATATCTAAGAATTACTGTTATGAACAACTTAAATTGGAAGTACACAGGAAATATGGCGAAGACTAACCAGAGACTTAGAAAATGCAACAGATCTTCTAGAGAGACAGCCCACAATACGCTTGTTCGTCCTATTTTGGAGTACTGCTCCGCGGTGGGGATGCTTACCCGATAGAATTTACGGAGTACATAGAGAAAGTTCAAAGAAGATAGCAGCACGTCTTGAATTACCAAGAAATAGGGAAGAGAGTGCCACGGACATGATACAGGATGTGGGGTGGACAGCACTAAAGCGAAAGCGTATCTCGTTGCTGCGGGATCTTCTCATGCAGTTACAATGTCTAACTTTCTCCTTGAATGCGTAAATATGTTGAAGACGCCGACCTACATAGGGAGAAACAATCATCATACCAAAATAAGGGAAATCAGAGTTCGCACCGGAAGCTACAGGTGTTCGTTATCTTCCGCGCGGTGTTCGACAGGGTAATAATAGAAAATAAGTGTGAAGGTGGTTCGATGAAGTCTCTGCCAGGCACTTAAATAAGATTTTGAGAGTAGTCTTGTAGATGTAGACGTAGAATGCAGATTTAGATGCAGATGGCGCTTCAAATTTTGTTTCAGTAAGAGGTTGAAGAAGAGAAAATTAAGCAAGAAAAAAATACAATTTCTGCTGCTCTGGACGTAATATATGATAGTTGGGATATTTGAAGTATCGAAATGTCAAACGTTCTAAGACTCAAATGTCGCGTTTGTCAGGCGAATAAAGAATCAAAAAACTATGTATTTTCATGTAACTTATTTGCATTCCTAATATTAAGAAAGTTTTTCTGATGCCACAGCACTGTACTGCTTAACTCATCAGTGCAAAAAATAACGAGACAAACTGGAAAGTAAATAATTTATTAAGAACATTGTAGGTGCCATACCACGAAACTGACTTGTTCTAATTGACAACAAGAAAGCTTTTGTGCCATTCCCATTAATAAAAGGCACTGCGTTTTATTTGTAATAATACAAGTAAAGAAATACATCAGTAATATTGTAATTTCTCATTTCATTCCATTTTAAAAGGGAATAACCAAGTCAAATCATCAAAAAAAAAATTCTCAGTATTGACTTCTATATCTTAGGCAACTACATGCTTGGGATGAGATGTTGCAAAGTTTACTGCAAAACTCTCTGTGAAGTAGAAGAAATGCCATCATCGTCAATAGGTTTCCTGTTTTGCAACTGAGAAAAACATGGTTGGTCTTTCACGTGAAGTATAGCTTGCGTACATCAGCCATGGTCTTTTCTCTCACTGGAATACATTGATGTTTTCGTCTGTTACAGAGGAATAATTTTTAATGGCTGTTAGAGATGGATGAGTATGAGACATTTTGATCATACTGCATTTGGAGACTTTACATGCCTGTATTGACAACAATGTTGCAGCGGCATCTTTAAAAGCAAAGAAATCAGTTGTACACATTTGGAATTACATGGAATCAGTTCGTAGCTTTAGCTGACTCAACAATACTGTGTAAATTTTGTGGAGCAACGGCCTTGTTTATCTTTCTTCATTTCTCTTTAGTTACAAAATCTCTTTTGCAGCTCGGAAAGCTATGCCCGCTGACTAAAAGATTTGTATGCTATCTTTTTAAATCATCCCAGGCTTACCAGAGACGTCATCATGACCGCATGGCCCTTCTCGGCAGAAACACTATGCGTTATCTCGAAACGAATGTTCAAAACATTTTCTCCACGATTTGGCACTTGGAGCAAGTCTAGGGACATACCAACAGAGGACAATGAACACAAAAGCACTGAAAATGCATTTTGTGAAAAAATGGCACTTTAGACGTTTGACATTTCCAATCTTCATGTGTCTGCTGCTTATTGAAATTTAAAGTCCTGTAACGATGAAACCTCAGTCTCTCTTAATGTTTGGTCTAGTAGTATAATGATGAACCACTGCTAGATAGTTAGTAGCATTGTTTTGCTTTAACATCCAATATGGAAGTCTATAAAAAGAATTAAGTAAGTTTTCCATCCATGCAATATACGTTGTAGCTATCAGTCCGCTCACACAGAAATTTATATATTGATAAATATCCCTTACTGAAATAAAACTGCAATAAATCTTTGTCGTTCTGGAACACGATAGGAGTCAGCATTTTTACTTTCCCTTCACAGTGAAAAAGGAAGGACGGAAGATTAGAGTTTACCATCCCGTCGGTAACAAAATCATTAGAGACGTAGTGCAAGCTGGAAATGGGAAAACATAAGGAAGGAAATAGGCCAAGCTCTTTCATAGGAACCATCCCGGTGCAGGGAAACCATGGTGAAGCTAAATGTGGATGGCCTGATGGGATTTAAACGGTCGTCCTGCACGCTAGCCCAACGACTTACCACTGCACCATCTCGATGTGTTAATTTTTTTTTTTTTCAGAGTGAAGAAAGAATAAATAGATCACAGTGAAATTTACTGTAACCGCATTTTTGCTGCTGTGATTCCACCAAAAGAAAAATTTGTTACGATAATGATTATTAGATATTGAATTTTCTGTGTTTTTACAAATGTTATCAGATTAGATTAGATTAGTACTTGTTCCATAGATCATGAATACGACACTTCGTAATGATGTGGGACGTGTCAGGTTAAAAAAAGGTGTCTATACAAGATATTACATTACACAAAATATTACATGACACTCAATATTCTTAATTTTTTGTGGGTCTTGGGGAAATTATCCACTTAGTATATCCAAAAATTCATCTGATGAGTAGAAGGAGATGCCATACAGAAATTCTTTTAATTTTCTTTTAAATGCTATATGGCTATCTGTCAGACTTTTGATGCTATTAGGTAAGTGACTAAAGACTTTTGTGGCAGCATAATTTATCCCCTTCTGAGCCAACGTTACATTTAACCTTGAGTAGTGAAGATCATCCTTTCTCCTAGTTTTGTAGCCATATTCACTGCTATTACTTTTGAATTCGTTCGGATTGTTAACGACAAATTTCATAAGTGAATATATATATATTGTGAGGCTACAGTGAAGATCACTAGCTCTTTAAATAAGTGTCTGCAGGATGATCTTGGATGAGCTCCAGCAATTATTCTGACTACACGCTTTTATGCAATGAATACTCTTTTACTCAATGATGAGTTACCCCAGAATATGATGCCATACAAAAGCAGAGAATGAAAATTGGCGTGATAAGCTAATTTACTCAGATGTATATCTCCAAAATTTGCAATGACCCTAAAAGCATAAGTATCTGAAATCAAACGTTTCAGCAGATCCTCAGTGTGTTTTTTCCAGTTCAACCCCTCATCAATTTTGAATATTCAAGAAATTTTGAATATTCTACCTTAGCTACCGATTTCTGATCGAAGTCTATATTTATTAATGGTGTCATTCCATTTACTCTGTGAAGCTGTATATACTGCGATTTGTTAAAGTGTAATGAGAGCTCACTTGCAGAGAACCACTTAATGATTTTCTGAAAAACATCGTTTACAATTTCAGCAGTTAATTCACCAACGCTGTTCAGTGACCTATGTTAATACCTAAAGCGACTGACTCGAAACCGTGGACGACTAATTGATTACTAATGACATTTGCCTCCGCCATTAATCAGAAGGTTGACTGGCCCCATTTGGCTGATAACCTGACCACCGTCAAAGCCAATGCACAGCCGAATGGCTCTATTTGCACACACTCGTCCCCGAACAGCGGCATAGCGTCGTCCATTCAGTGTCCTGCTACACCAACTGCCCAAGAAGTTCCGAGGCTAATTTCACTACCGGCGTATAAGCGGCGTTAATGCAGTGACTACGGTGGCAGTTTCAACTAACAACTGTAAACGACAGACGTGCCTTCTACCAGTCTGTTGCTGAGCAAGCAGAGTTAAGCTGTAGACGTGCTGCCGTAGTGTGTCAACATTGCTGTATCAAACATGGCAGTGGAACAACTTCTCTAAATCAAGTGTTCAAGACACTCTCCAGACTGTTTTGCAGAAATGAAAAGTGACTTCAAAGTTTGTCTTGCACATCTTGACATCCCCGCCCCTAACAAAAATCACGACATGTGGATACCTCCAGCGACTTGACTGAAATACAAAACACAAACAGTTCTTTCCTGGAAAAAATCTTCGGGCGTGGCGAGGCTTGGTTTTACCTGTATGAATTCTCCACATAACGACAAATTGCAAAAGTGCACATAAAGGATCATCGCTTTGACGCTTAATCGACATTCAAACTAAAGGCAAATGCGAGTTGAAAATCCGAAAGAAGGATTCTTCCGACAGTTTCACGGGTTTGTGTGAACGTTTTGTTTGTTGTACTCAAGTGGGGGAGACTTACGTAGAACACCTGAAGCATTAAAACCGCCATCTTAACGTCTCTCTGTTTTTTCTTGATCTAGTCTAGAAACTTTTGGACTGACGTGGTATACGTGCTGTATACTCTACAGGCGAATGGTCACTTTTTCCAGTTAAAAATGTGCTTCAGATGAATTAAATTCAATTCGTCGCAGCTATTAGAATTAGTTTTATTAATTTTTAGCAGGCAGTAAAGGCCAAGTGGTTGTCTCTTTCTGTGAAAACGAAGTAAAATTGGAATTCATGTCCGTCATTGTCAACGCTATACAGACAATGCACCAACTCAGACGGAGTATGTCAGCGATAGATTGCAGTCGTGACTACTAATTTATACTAGCAATCGCGTTTGATATTTAAGAACATTTTTGAAAAACGTACGCCACGACAGCAGGAGGCGGATTTCAAACCCGCTACTCCCAAATATGAACTCAGCGTTTGAATCAACTAAAGTAAGAACTGGTCATGCAAATGTCGTCCTTCTGAAAGCATGCAAAAAAGAAAAAAATCCTAATTTTACTAAGATTGCGGTGAGTAAATTAAATAATTTTCCATTCAAATTGGTCTTCTTCCTCGTTATAAGCAGAAGAATAATAAAGAATCACGATTTCTAGTCGTCTTCCATCAGCAGCGTTAGGAATCCCTGAAAAACTTTTAGAACCTCTCGAGTCAATTGGAAAGAGGGCCGGCCTTTTACGAGGGGCACAGATTTTTTTCGGAATGCACTACGTTTTTCTTGTGGCCAGGAAGATCAAGGTTCAGGGATGTACTTGCACACACAGCCTTCATTGTGATTCGGTAGAGTTTCTGTTGGCATGCTCAATGCTCCGACGTGGGGGTAGTCCTCACGATATAAGGCCTGTCAGTTACCTTCAATTCACTTATCTCGTCCCTGCGCTTCCACGCGCACGCCACCCATCCCCCCTCCTCCACCCGCGAGCCACGATCACCCCTCCCTCCCCCCCGTCTCCCCCCTCCACCCACCACTGCCCCATCCCCCCCCCCCCCAGATATTAATAGATTTTCCTTTGTTTCTGACCTTCTCGTGGCAGTCTACCTGTGCCAGAGTAACAAAATGACACACAGCTAATTGTTTACAGGATACCAGCAACTAATGAGCGCACTTGTTTGGTCGCACCTTCTGTTCCGTCCTCCACAGTCAAATCGCTCTGCTATCGCAGCTACGAACGACAGCTGTGGCGTTTAACGGGAATTATAATGATCTATTCTTAAATACTTTGTTTCTCTGTGTGGTATGTCTTTCTCACGGATTGCGTGATGCTACTGGCGAAAAGGTATAGCGGAGTGATAAGACTCTCAAGAGCTTGCAAACCGAACTCTATAGGGCACGTATGAACGCATCAGAAGGGGAGTGCACAGTTGTTGCTACGGCAACCATAGAGCGTTTGTGGGCAGCAACGAACCGACAAGGTCCCCTCTTCCCATGCTCCAAAGTCAAGCACTTTGTTATTCTGATCGATGGATACCTTGGAGTATATCTACGTAGTACTATTAAAGCAGCAGTTCAACGTGTTGAACTGAACATAAATTCTTTTTGTGAGTAGAACAGTTTAGCTTTGGATGTTATTACTTGATTCGGGCTTGTATATCAAGACAGCTGTGTCCATTTCTCTCAAAATGATGGAATAAACAGTTCCGAAGCTAAATAGGCCAATAGGTCTAATTCCTGAAGTCGACCTCGATGATAATTTTACTCATTGCCTATTTAATGAGGATAGAAATCTTGTTCTTTGCGTAGTTTGTGTGTCATCTAATTTTCGTTTCGATAGAGCCGAAAAAAAATTCTGTGTCGTAATTCCAGTTCGTCTGCAGGGATACGACGTCGACAGCTGACATTGAACAAACTGTTAGTAACGGTCACTAATGGGAGAGCAGATGCCATGCGCATTGTGCTAACGAGTGATATTAGGCTGCATCCAGAGACAAGCGCTATTGCATCACAGAGATCGATGAAAGAGAAAAATTGAAGTAGCGACTAAGATTATTGAGAACTCCATGTGCAGTATGTAACTATTGTTAAGTTTTACCTATGACTGGAATGAGTAGAAGGCTTCGTCAGTTAACTTCAAATAATAATTAATAACGAAAAATAAATTTTGTTTTTGATACGCCTGTACTGACGGATAATACAACAAAGAAGTTCGTATAGTCTTATAGCGACTACTGCATGTTTCTCAACACCAATAACATTGTTAACCTCACATTCGCGTCAGTTTTTGTTGCAGACTGATATTTCAATGATCCTAGTCAAGTACAGGACATGGCGAAAAAATTTTTACATGGCATCAGTATCGATGAAATTTGTTACTTGTAGGCCAGTAACGTAAGTCAACTACCAACACGATACGGGATAGTTCGTTTACAACTCTTTTATTGGTCGTGTTATGTGCGTCTCGACAAATCGATAAACTTGCCTTCATATAATTCATTGTGTTGGTTGGTTTACTCCGAACGGCAATATATTCAAAGTTTATGATATAACGAACCTCTTCCTGCCTACCCTGTCAACTCCTCGGTGTGAAAACGCCGGTGAAGGGGGCTGACTGCGAAATTTATTTAATCCTCCTAGTACCACTGGTGTCAATATGACTTCATATTCACATTGGAAACACATATCTCCCTTTTTTCAAAATATCAGACGTTTTTCTCTCTAACTCACCTGTATTCAGTAATGTTTTGTTAATTGTTATATTTACAATACATTAAAATTTATTCATGGTTTTTGCACTGATTGCTACAGGATCAATATGGCACCAGTTTAAATTGTTTGTTTCTTGAATGTAACATTTTTGAAAATAGAATAGTGACTTACGTATGAACAGGTGTCATATGGAACATCTGCAACAATCAAAATATTACTTCCAGCTCATTTTGGTACTCATCGTTACGGTACCTTACCTCAGCTATCGTGTTCTTCCTAGTACAACGAGGGCCGGTATGATCCAACAAGCACACTGGAGATATACATATCCCTCGTTTTCGAAGGTATAATTTTCAAAATAGATGACTTTCTCCCTTTGAGTCACATGTATTACTTCTGCTTTGTTCGGATTTATACTTACAACGCATTAAAATGTAATCACGGTTTTTTCACTGAGTACTACAATCTACACTTCTTTTCTATTTCCTGAATGTAACATTTATGAAAATACAGTGATGATTGTTGTGCTTAACAGCTCTAATGTACACTTTTATATTAGTTCGTTAAAATACTTCCAATGTACACCGAATAAATTATTTGGGGTTTTTATGGCCACAATGTGGCCCAGTCAAACAAAAAAATCGTAGCAGTAGAAGGGATTATTTTGTTTTCGACTAAAAACTATCTGAGTGAGCAGGAGTGAGGTGGTAGTAAAGTCAACTCTTTTGATTAGCACAGTGGAGACCGTGTCTTGTGCTCCGCCTAGCGCTGTCTTTTTAGCACTTCTTCCCGTACTCCACACGCCTCTGGTGTGGGAAGATACTCTAATAGGTGTTAAAACTGAAAGTTATCTCCGCCACGCACTTCGCAATTGGGTAGCGAGAATTCTCGTCAAGTTGACGCATCCTGTGTCACTGGAACAACAGTTTCCGTCGGCCGCAGGTAACGCGAGAGTACAGCCAGTGCAATTCCGGCCAAGTAGCCGGCGATTCAAGTTGCTGCCAGGAACAGTAAAGGGGAGCGATCGGGCGGGGACGGCGCCGTGAAAGTAAGGGGTGGGGGAAGGGCGAGGGGAGGGGGGGGGGGGGGGGGAAAGGAGGCGACGGAGCGCGCGCGGCCACGGACGCTCGAGGGCAGCGGCGGCGGCGGCGTCACTCTGACGGCTCCCCTCGACAGGCGACCCTGGTCGATCCGGTCGATACGGCCAGTCCACCGTCTCCACCGTGCCCCACCCACGTCTCGGCCGAACAGGTCTCTTCCTGGTCTCTCGTGGCAATGCCCTGCCCATGTGTATGGTGACCACTTCAAGCAGTTTAGCGCAACACCCTCAGGAACTCCTCTCGATGACTCACTGCCACCTCCCTCCATCTCATTCATTCCCCAGCACTCTCGCATCCTCGACATCAGCACCTTCTGATATTGTCCAGAAGTCTAGAGAGTTTCGCTGCAGATACCCCATCTAGTGGACACTAATTTGATGTGGGTCTACACTTGGCCAGCTGTTTGAACTCTGCTAGAGACATTTTCAGTTGTTGTTGTTGTTGCGGTCTTCAGTCCTGAGACTGGTTTGATGCAGCTCTCCATGCTACTCTATCCTGTGCAAGCTTCTTCATCTCCCAGTACCTACTGCAACCTACATCCTTCTGAATCTACTTAGTGTACTCATCTCTTGGTCTCCCTCTAAGATTTTTACCCTCAATGCTGCCCTCCAATGCTAAATTGGTGATCCCTTGATGCCTCAGAATATGTCCTACCAACCGATCCCTTCTTCTAGTCAAGTTGTGCCACAAACTTCTCTTCTCCCCAATCCTATTCAATACCTCCTCATTAGTTACGTGATCTACCCATCTAATCTTCAGCATTCTTCTGTAGCACCACATTTCGAAAACTTCTATTCTCTTCTTGTCCAAACTATTTATCGTCCATGTTTCACTTCCATACATGCCTACACTCCATACAAATACTTTCAGAAATGACTTCCTGACACTTAAATCTATACTCGATGTTAACAAATTTCTCTTCTTCGGAAACGCTTTCCTTCCCATTGCCAGTCTACATTTTATATCCTCTCTACTTCGACCATCATCAGTTATTTTGCTCCCCAAATAGCAGAACTCCTTTACTACTTTAAGTGTCTCATTTCCTAATCTAATTCTCTCAGCATCACCCGACTTAATTCGACTACATTCCATTATCCTCGTTTTGCTTTTGTTGATGTTCATCTTATATCCTCTTTTCAAGACACTATCCATTCCATTCAACTGCTCTTCCAAGTCCTTTGCTGTCTCTGACAGAATTACGATGTCATCGGCGAACCTCAAAGTTTTTATTTCTTCTCCATGGATTTTAAATACCTACTCCGAATTTTTCTTTTGTTTCCTTCATTGCTTGCTCAATATACAGATTGAATAACATCGGGGAGAGACTACAACCCTGTCTCACTCCCTTCCCAACCTCTGCTTCCCTTTCATGTCCCTCGACTCTTATAACTGCCATCTGGTTTCTGTACAAATTATAAATAGCCTTTCGCTCCCTGTATTTTACCCCTGCCACCTTCAGAATTTGAAAGAGAATATTCCAGTCAACATTGTCAAAAGCTTTCTCTAAGTCTACAAATGCTAGAAACGTAGGTTTGCCCTTCCTTAATCTAGCTTCTAAGATAAGTCGTAGGGTCAGTATTGCCTCACGTGTTCCAACATTTCTACGGAATCCAAACTGATCTTCCCCGACGTCGGCTTCTACCACTTTTTCCATTCGTCTGTAAATAATTCGCGTTAGAATTTTGCAGCTGTGACTTATTAAACTGATAGTTCGGTAATTTTCACATCTGTCAACATCTGCTTTCTTTGGGGTTGGACTTGTTATATTCGTCTTGAAGTCTGAGGGTATTTCGCCTGTCTCGTACATCTTGCTCACAAGATGGTAGAGTTTTGTCAGGACTGGCTCTCCCAAGGCCGTCAGTAGTTCCAATGGAATGTTGTCTACTCCGGGGGCCTTGTTTCGACTCAGGTCTTTCAGTGCTCTGTCAAACTCTTCACGCAGTATCATATCTCCCATTTCATCTTCATCTTCATCCTCTTCCATTTCCATAATATTGTCCTCAAGTACATCGCTCTTCTATAGACCCTCTATATACTCCTTCCACCTTTCTGCTTTCCCTTATTTGCTTAGAACTGGGTTTCCATCTGAGCTCTTGATGTTCATACAAGTGGTCCTCTTATCTCCAAAGGTCTCTTTAAGTTTCCTGTAGGCAGTATCTATCTTACCCCAGTAAGATAAGCCTCCACATCCTTACATCTGTCCTCTAGCCATGCCTGTTTAGCCATTTTGCGCTTCCTGTCAATCTCATTTTTGAGACCTTTGTATTCCTTTTTGCCTACTTCATTTACTGCATTGTTATATTTTCTCCTTTCATCAATTAAATTCAATATTTCTTTTGTTACTCAAGGATTTCTACTAGCCCTCGTCTTTTTACCTACTTGATCCTCTGCTGCATTCACTACTTCATCCCTCAAAGCTACCCATTCTTCTTCTACTGTATTTCTTTCCCCCATTCCTGTCATTTGCTCCCTTATGCTTTCCCTGAAACTCTGTACAACCTATGGTTCTTTTAGTTTATCCACGTCCCATCTCCTTAAATTCCCACCTTTTTCCAGTTTCTTCAGTTTTAATCTACAGATCATAACCAACAGATTGTGGTCAGAGTCCACATCTGCCCCTGGAAATGTCTTACAATTTAAAACCTGGTTCCTAAATCTCTGTCTTACCATTATATAATCTATCTGAAACCTGTCAGTATCTCCAAGCTTCTTCCATGTATACAGCCTTCTTTTATGATTCTTGAACCAAGTGTTAGCTATGATTAAGTTGTGCTCTGTGCAAAATTCTACCAGGCGGCTTCCTCTGTCATTTCTTTGCCCCAATCCATATTCACCTACTATGTTTCCTTCTCTCCCTTTTCCTACTACCGAATTCCAGTCACCCATGACTATTAAATTTTCGTCACCCTTCACTATCTGAATAATTTATGTTATTTCATCATACATTTCTTCAATTTCTTCGTCATCTCCAGAGCTAGTTGCCATATAAACTTGTACTACTGTAGTAGGTGTGGGCTTCGTATCTGTCTTGGCCACAATAATGCGTTCACTATGCTGTTTGTAGTAGCTTACCCGCATTCCTATTTTCCTATTCATTATTAAACCTACTCCTGCATTACCCCTATTTGATTTTGTGTTTATAACCCTGTAGTCACGTGACCAGAAGTCTTGTTCCTCCTGCCACCGAACTCCACTAATTCCCACTATATCTAACTTTAACCTATCCATTTCCCTTTTTAAATTTTCTAACCTACCTGCCCGATTAAGGGATCTGACATTCCATGCTCCGATCCGTAGAATGCCAGTTTTCTTTCTCCTGATATGACATCCTCTTGAGTAGTCCCCGCCCGGAGATCCGAATGGGGGACTATTTTACCTCCGGAATATTTTACCCAAGAGGACGCCATCATCATTTAATCATACAGTAAAGCTGCATGCCCTCGGGAAAAATTACGGCCGTAGTTTCCCCTTGCTTTCAGCCTTTCGCAGTACCAGCACAGCAAGGCCGTTTCGGTTATTGTTACAAGGCCAGATCAGTCAATCATCCAGACTGTTGCCCCTGCAACTACTGAAAAGGCTGCTGCCCCTCTTCAGGAACCACACGTTTGTCTGGCCTCTCAACAGATACCCCTCCATTGTGGTTGCACCTACGGTACGGCTATCTGTATCGCTGAGGCACGCAAGCCTCCCCACCAACGGCAAGGTCCATGGTTCATGGGGGGGGGGGGGGGGGGGACACATTTTCAGATTTTCAGTAAGGTGTCTGAATGTCGGGACGAATAGCTGTCCATCCTTCATCAAGAGTCGAAACCAGAGAAGGCAGAGATGTTGGACTCTGAGGTCTGGAGTGATGTCAATATTCTGACTCATCCCAAAAGTATTCCATGGGGTTCAGGTCGGAACTCTGGGCGAGCCAGTCGGTTTTCATCGGGGAAAAAAAAAATTGTCACTCTACGTGTCGGAGCAATAATATTAGATCCCTTCATCGGGTAGATAGGTTGGAGAATTTGAAATGGGAAATGAACAGGTTCAAGTTAGATATAGTGGGAATTAGTAACGTGCGGTGGCAGGAAGATTAGGACTTCTGATTAAATCAGTACAGGGTTATCAACACGAAATCACAGGGCCAATACTGTAGGCCAAATAATGAATAAAAAATAGGAACGCAACTAAGCTACTGCGAACAGCATAGTGAGTACATTATCGTATTAGGTCTACAGCTTCTCATCCGAAGTTTTTACTCGAAGTGCGTGGCTTTTGTTGTGAACAACTTACAAAAATGTGCTATTCAAATTGTTGGCCACCACTGGCCACTACTTCGTCTCATCTTTCGGACAGCATGCGAATCCCGTGGCAGAAAAGGTGGGTGTCTTTTGAGGAGGTCTATGAATCGATACAATTTTGCACTTGTTCATATGACCAGAAGTGCTGGTAAGCTGGGCCGCGTGCCATTGATAGAAAAATATGGTAGTCAGAGGGCGCGATGTCTGGACAATACGATACGGCGGGTGGGCTAGGATTTCTCATTTCAAGGTTTCCATGTATGTTTTGACGGGTTTTCGGACATGTGTTCGAGCATTGTCATGCTGCAGAATGACGTTTTCATGTATTGTGGCCGTTTGCCTTTCTATGCTCGGTTCAAATTGATCAAATTTTTGATAACGATCTCTTGCGATTCTTTCCGACGATTTCAGTAGTTTAGAAAACCTTCTCTCTTCCGACGCCACGCCGGTCTTTAACGTCAAAATCAGCGTTCTTCAAGCGTTGAAGCCATTCGCTGTAAGTTCGTTCACCAACAGGTGCCTCACCAAAGGTCTAAACCAGCATTGTAAGAGCCTCACCAGCAGATTTCTTCATGTTAAAGCAGAAAATTAAAACTTCCCGCGAACAATGAAAATTGGTCTCGTAAGTTTACATAATCAACCGAGATTAGTTTTATAATGCAATCACAAATCAATAATATTTTGATGGCGTCGTGTTCAGAAGTGCCTTGGCTTATTGTATAACATTTAGGACCTACTACCTTCACTACAGCAAAACTGCTTAAGCAAAGATGGAGACGAAGTTAGTAGTTCGAGTTTATACGACAACTTGCTACGCAAATGACGAAGACACTGAAAGAATGTATGAAGAGATAAAATACATTATTTATATAGTTAAAGGAGATGAACATTTAATTCTGATGGGTGGCTGAAAATCGATAGTAACGAATGGAAGATAAGAAAATCTAGTAGAAGTACGTGTACTGGAAGAAAAGAATGAAAGAGGAAGCCACCTGGTTCAATTTTTCACAGAGGATAATTTAACCACCGCTAACCCTTGGTTTACGTATCATGAAAGATGATCGTACTCGTGGAAGAAACTTGGAGACTTTAGACGGTTTCAGATTGATTATATAACAAGACAGAAACTTCGAAACCATATTTTAAACTGGAATACATTTTGAGGTCACGTGTAAACTCTAACCATAATTTATTGGTTATGAATTACAGGCTGAAACTGAAGAAATTGCAAAAGGCTGGAAATTTAAGAGGTGGACTCAGGATACATTGAAGTTTCAGAGGCAGTATTAGGCAATGTTGGACTGAAACGGGGGAATGGAATACAATGGCAGATGAACGGGTAAATTGCAAAAGGCTGGAAATTTAAGAGGTGGACTCTGGATACATTGAAGTTTCAGAGGCAGTATTAGACAATGTTGGACTGAAACGGGGGAATGGAATACAATGGCAGCTGAACGGGTAATTTTCAGAGATGAAATTGGGAAGGCAGCAGAGGATCACTTAGATGAAAGGAGAAGGGCTTCTAGAAATTCCTGGGAAATATAGAAGATACTGAATTTAATTGACAGAATGAGAAAACACAATAATGCAAAAAAATGAACAAGATGAAAGGGAATAGAGATGTCTAAGAACAAGATTAAAAGAAAAAGCGAAAGGGCTAAGCAGGAATTGCTAGCGAACAAGTACATAGCTAGAGAAAAAACAAATGCTGCTGATAGGAAAATTAAAGAAGCCAGTGGAGATAATAGATGCAACTGAATAAATATCAAGTACTCAGATGGTAAGACAGTACTAAGCAAAGATGGGAAAGTTGACAGGTAGAAGGAGTATACAGAGAGTTTATATAAGACGAAATAACTTCATGTCAATATTATATAAAGAGAAGATGAAGTACAGGGTGTTTCAAAAATGACCGGTATATTTGAAACGGCAATAAAAACTAAACGAGCAGCGATAGAAATACACCGTTCGTTGCAATATGCTTGGGACAACAGTACATTTTCAGGAGGCCAAACTTTCGAAATTACAGCAGTTACAATTTTCAACAACAGATGGCGCTGCAAGTGATGTGAAAGATATAGAAGACAACGCAGTCTGAGGGGGCGCCATTCTGTACGTCGTCTTTCTGCTGTAAGTGTGTGCTGTTCACAACGTGCAAGTGTGCTGTGGACAACATGGTTTATTCCTTAGAACAGAGGATTTTTCTGGTGTTGGAATTCCACCGCCTAGAACACAGTGTTGTTGCAACAAAACGAAGTTTTCAACGGAGGTTTAATGTAACCAAAGGACCGAAAAGCGATACAATAAAGGACCTGTTTGAAAAATTTCAACAGACTGGGAACGTGACGGATGAATGTGCTGGAAAGGTAGGGTGACCGCGTACGGCAACCACAGAGGGCAACGCGCAGCTAGTGCAGCAGGTGATCCAATAGCGGCCTCGGGTTTCCGTTCGCCGTGTTGCAGCTGCGGTCCAAATGACGCTAACGTCCACGTATCGTCTCATGCGCCATAGTTTACACCTCTATCCATACAAAATTCAAACGCGGCAACCCCTCAGCGCCGCTACCATTGCTGCACGAGAGACATTCGCTAACGATATAGTGCACAGGATTGATGACGGCGATATGCATGTGGGCAGCATTTGGTTTACTGACGAAGCTTATTTTTACCTGGACGGCTTCGTCAATAAACAGAACTGGCGCATATGGGGAACCGAAAAGCCCCAAGTTGCAGTCCCATCGTCCCTGAATCCTCAAAAAGTACTGGTCTGGGCCGCCATTTCTTCCAAAGGAATCATTGGCCCATTTTTCAGATCCGAAACGATTACTGCATCACGCTATCTGGACATTCTTCGTGAATTTGTGGCGGTACAAACTGCCTTAGACGACACTGCGAACACCTCGTGGTTTATGCAAGATGGTGCCCGGCCAAATCGCACGGCCGACGTCTTTAATTTCCTGAATGAATATTTCGATGATCGTGTGATTGCTTTGGGCTATCCGAAACATACAGGAGGCGGCGTGGATTGGCCTCCCTATTCGCCAGACATGAACCCCTGTGACTTCTTTCTGTGGGGACACTTGAAAGACCAGGTGTACCGCCAGAATCCAGAAACAATTGAACAGCTCAAGCAGTACATCTCATCTTCATGTGAAGCCATTCCGCCAGACACGTTGTCAAAGGTTTCGGGTAATTTCACTCAAAGACTACGCCATATTATTGCTACGCATGGTGGATATGTGGAAAATATCGTACTATAGAGTTTCCCAGACCGCAGCGCCATCTGTTGTTGACAATTGTAACTACTGTAATCTCGAAAGTTTGTCTGCCTGAAAATGTGCTGTTGTTCCAAGCATATTGCAACAAACGGTGTATTTCTATCGCTGCTCGTTTAGTTTGTATTGCCGTTTAAAATATACCGGTCATTTTTGAAACACCCTGTAGGTGATGATGAGATAGGAGATATGATACTGGGAGAAGAATTTGACAGAGCGCTGAAAGGCCTGAATGGGAAAAGGTCACTTCAGTCGACCTCAATCTCTCAGAATTATTGATAATCGTGGGAGAGTCAACCATGAAAAAACTATTCTACCTGACGTGCACGATATATGAGACAGGCAAATACCATCAGTCTTCAGGAAAAATATAATAATTCAAATTCCAAAGAAGAAAGATGCTGACAGGTGTGAATACTACCGAACCCACGATTTAATAATTTGTGGTTTCACAATATTGACACGAATTATTTATAGAAGAATGTAAGTCTGATCGAAGCTAACTTCGGTAAAGATCTCTTTGGGTTCTGGAGAAATATAAGACCTCGCGGTGCAATATTTACCCTACGAAATGTCTTCCACACTGTTTGAACAGAGGCAAACCTACATTTACAGCACTTGTAGATTTCGAGAAAGCTTTTTAAGAAGTGGACTGGACTACATACTTTGAAATTTTGAAAATAGCTGAGATAAAATATACAGGGAAAGATAGGATATTTACAACTTGTACAAAAAGTGTTGAAGGGATTGAGGCACGGTTGTAGCCTATCCCTAACGTTATTTTATCTGTACACTGAGTAAGCAGAAAGGAACCCGGAAATAGCAAGCTGAAAGGAAATCAAGGAGAAATTTGATAAAGGAGTTAATGCTTAGAAAGTAGAAATAAAAACTTTGCGGGATACCAACGAAAATGTAATTTTTTCCGAGATGACTAACGATTTAGATAAGCAGTTTAACGGGATGGATAGTGTTTTAGTAAGAGGTTTTGAGATGAACATCATTAAAACAAGGGTAATGGAATGTACTCGAAAAAATAGGCTGATACCGAGGGAAATAGATCCTGAAAAGAGACGTTAAAAGTAGGAGATGAGGTTTGCCAGCTGGGTACCTAAATAACTTACGACAGCCGAGGTAGAGGAGCCACAAAATGCCAACTGGAAATAGCAAGAAAACCTTCTCTGATAAAGAGTAGTTTCTTAATACGTAATGTAAATTTAAATGTTAAGAAGCATTTTCTGAAAGTACTTGTCTGCAGTGCATCCTTAAATGGAAGTGAAACATGGACGACAGCCAAGGGAATAGAAGCTTTTGAAATGTGGTGCTATAGAAGAATGCTGATGATAAGGTGGGTAGATCGAATAACAAATGTGAAGATACTGAATCGAATGGGGAAAAAAAGAAATTTTCTGCTTACTTTGATTAAAAGAAGTTATCGGGTGATAGGACACATCCTCTGACATCAAGGAACTGTCAAGTTGTTAATGGGAGGAAGTGGGAAGGGAGAGTAAAAATAGTTACGGGAGGCCAAGGCTTCAACGTAGTAAGCAGATTCAAAGGGATGCAGGTTGCGGTAGTTATGTAGAAATGAAGAAAGAAGGAAGAAAGATTTGGGTTTAACGTCGCGTCGACATCGAGAGATGAAGAGGTTTGCACACATTAGACTAGCATAGAGAGCTCCATCAAATAAGTCTTCATAATGAAGATAACCACAACACCGGGTACATTCATCTGTTTTAGTTTTCCCTATTATTTATGAACACCCTGTTGTTCCCCATCTTCAGTCATCGGCGATTAGCCAGTCGCATGTCTGTGAAATACAACCACCAAATGAAACAGGACGGCTTATCTCGACATTAATAGAATTTCGTATTGACTTCTTGATTTGTATTGTATTTTATTGTATGTTAACAGTGGGCCTAGAAACGACGGAGAGGCTCCGTCCCCGCCGCAGCCGCAGTGGTCCACAACCCCACGACGACTACCGCAGTCCACTTCACCCCTCCGCCGCCCCACACCGAGCTACTCTTTCAGGGCTGTTGTGTGGTTCGAGCCCCGGTGCCCCTCCTCCAGAGAACGTCTCACGCCAGACAAGTGCAACCCCTACGTTTGCGTGGTAGAGTAATGGTGGTGAACGCGTACGTGAAGAACTGACTTCTTGATTTACATGTTTCATAACACCATCAGTCTTTCCGGAAGAAGTACAGTACATATCTCAGCATCACTATATCTGTTGCTGGTGCCTTATTACTTACATGGCCATGAAATTGGCTTGTACGTTGTATTTTCTACATTTGTGCTCTTTCGTTGCTCTTTGTACCTCAGAGTCGACTGACTCGACAGCCATAGGTATGGCTGAAGTTGGAGTTACAGGGCTCTGAAACCAATTACATGTTCTACCTACAAACATCAAAATAAACACAGTTGACTGAACTACGTCACACGTGAATATATTATTAATAAAGATGCCTGAACGCCCAAGAATTCCATTTAACAAAATGGATGCTTACAAATGTATTTATTGTATTTTCTGTAAGGTAAGTATGAAATCCACCTGTGTTCAACATAAAAGACAGTCAAGAAAGATGCATGTACCACGTATCTGTAGCGAAGAACTGAAACTACGCCAGTAAAGATCATAAATTTTACAAAATAGTAGCACTCCAAGGACAGCCCGAAATTATTCTTCCAGGCCACGTGCTCGTTCGACCTGAAGAATTAAGTGCCATGGGCAAAAATATAACTGCCTACGTGGTGTGAGACGCCTGTTGTAGTTCAACGTTAATAATCAGGTATGGACAGATTAGTTCTCAATCAAAGAACGCTTCGATACTCAGGGAATTCTAACTCCCTTAGATTCCCTGGTCCTGATCATTCGCAATTCAATATTCATGTAATGCTTGGCAGTTTGATTTAACAAATTTTAGAAAATTCGACTCTACAAAGATTAGATTGCAGAATGAGTAAACGGCAACAGCAAAATGAATAGAGTGAAACACCTTTTTGCATGATAGTTCGAGCTCATAGCTCTCTGCGATTCAGCAAGCCTTTTGCTCCTGGTCTACCGAAATCTGGAAACCAGCTGGGCTAATAAGCACGCACACAACGCTACCCAAATCATTAGTCGCCGAAGGCGCGCCTGACAGAGATCACTTCACAGCCGCGAACGACTCTTGCGTCCAAGAACATAGTTGCCGGAAAGCTTAGACTGGTAGACAGGGATCTGGCTTCATTTGTGCATGCGAGCGTTGGTTAAAGGAGGGAAGATTCAATACACTCCTTTCAGCACTCTGTAAACCCACTCCAATTTGTGTGGCACAGGATACCTGTCGCTGCAACGTGGAAAATGAAGTATGAACACTTCTAAAGACGTGAGAGAAGAACTTCTGATTTCCAAAGGGAACTTACTGAGGGGCAATTCGGGAAATGATTTTACACGATCGAATCACATTAATGTGACCAACGCCTATGTTCAACGTCAACATGCAATAACCACTCATAGACGGTATGTGACAGCACTAGCTATGGAGGGTATAGAAAGCGCGTTGAAGGTATGTGGAGAACAGTGCAGTCATCGTCGTAATCCGGAAAAGGAACAGTTCATCTGACGTCCAAAAAGGGCATGATCATTGACTTCTGGGCGACGGGTGAAAGCATTTCCGAAACGGCGAAGTCTGCAAACTGCTCTAGTACCGCCGTGGTTAAAGTATACCGCACACGGCAGAATGGCACTATTCAGAACAGGCAACGAGGCAATCGTGGTGTACCACGAACCATAGATGACAGGGATTAATGGCAGCTGCGTACATGTGTACAAACGAATAGGCGAGAAATTGTTGAGCAACTGACCGCTCAGATGGACCAAGGGGCTGCCAACAGTGTCTGCTCAAGGAACGTTCAGCGGACGTCGCTTTATACGGATCCTGCAGCAGGCACCTGGTTCATGCAGTCATGCTGACTGCCGTTCATCGGAGACGAAGGCAGGGATTTGCACGCCAGTACCACAAATGGACGTCCAGTGAGTGGAGACAGGTGGTCCTTCAAGATGCTCCATCGGACAGGTGACCTTGGCGTGTACGGCGTTTAACGTCCTAAAGCAAACAACCTGCGTTAATCGTGGATAGGGCCCAAGCGGGAGAAGGAGCGTTATGGTCCGGGGAATATTTTCGTGGCATTCCCTGGGTGATCTCGTCATTCTGGAAGGCACAGTGGATTGATTCAAGTGTAGACCTATCATTGCGGACCATATGCATCCATACATGCAGTTTGTTTTTCCTCAGCACGACTGGATATGCCAGCAGGATATGTCACACAGCCTTCCAGTGTACGTGAGTGATTCGAAGAGCGCCAAGATGAGTCCACCATACTCCTCCCATGGCCACTCAACTCCCCGGATTTAAACCTAATCGAGAGTCTGTGGGACCACAGGTTTCTTGGTTTACGATCCATGGCGTGTACATCCTGACTGATCAGGCTGTTAGCGCCGTGATCGTCAACCAAAAAACCTAGGGTAGCTGGCCACGGCACTGGAGTCGACATGGCTCCACATCGCCTTCCAGAACCTCATTCACTCTCTTCCTACACATCTCGCAGCAGTCCACATTTCAAAGTATAGTTACTGGGGCTCTTGACAGGCTGTCACATTAATGTGCGTGGACAATGTGAATCGACATCATATAGAAGAATGATAAATACCTATTAAAATGGAAAAATTCTGCCAACAACAAGCATTGGAATACTCATAGCATGTCCTCCACTTTTTACCCGGTGGACAGATTGAAACCTGTTAAACCCCGGAAACTGCATTCCACGGGTCGGATTACCACTATGTGGTTCTTCTTGTCCATTCCGCCCAAGACTGTCAGCCGAAAGCGGTATAGCCAATGTAACCCCTGTGGCATATGCCACGCTCTCCGCTTTGTCAAGAGCCCCACATCGCTCTATCTAATTTTTTATGGGGGAAATCAGCAGTTAGTAGTTTTGATTTTAAAATAACAATACTGTTTAGCGTTATGCGTGCGTGATTGTGAATCGGTTTTAAAGCACTGGAAATAACAGATCAGTACCACAAATTAGTGTGTTTTTTGAACATGAGAGAAATACAGAATCCACTATCTGGTCAAAAGTATCTGATAACCTGTTAGCGGACATTAATATGGGAAGTGTCATGACAGCTTGAACACCGATGGACACACTTCCATAGGGGTTTCTCACAGTTTGTGGAGGAATGGTAGCCCATTCTTCTCCAAGAACGGAAACCAGAGGAGGTAATGATGTTGGACGCTGGGGTCTGGAGTTAAGTTGACGTGTTAACACATTTCAGACGTATGCCAGTCCCTTTCAGGAGTGTTATTTTCCACAAATCATTGTCTCACAGATGCTTCCCTATATAACAGGGTGCACTGTCATGCTGATACAATCATCGTCTCCGAGACTTTCCTCTGTTGTGCGCAGTACACAATACTGTAATATATGTTCATAATCGGTCCGTTTTCTGTAAAATATGTTCACATTCGGTCGCATTTGCCGTTTTCTTAACGGCAATAAGGGTACCACATCCTAATCACGAAAACACTCTCGTACCGGAACGTCAAATTCTCCGCACTCTACTGTTGGCACTACACATGAGACAGATAACTTTCTCCAGGAATTCGCCAAACCCAAACCACTGCATATAATTGCCACAGGGTATACCGTGATTCCTCACCCAAATTCCTTCGTTTGCAGTCATCTCGTGTCCACTACCATAGCTCTTTACTCTATTTCAAGCGTCGCTCAGCACTGTCTATAGAAACGTGTGGTTTATGAGGAGCTGCTCCAACATTCCACCCCTGGATTTTTAAGTCCCCACGCATAGTCATTCAGCTGGAGCACTGCTGGCAATACTTTGGAACTCACGAGTGTGTCTTTCATTGATTTCATGCATTTTTTACAGTCAGCTTCCGCAATGCTAGACAGTACTTCTATGTCTGTGCATGAAGTTTGTCTGGTCTTAGTTCAGCTTTGATTGTGCCTTCGTGTTTTCACTTCTCAGTCACATCTCCAACAGTCGACTTTGGCAGCTTATATTGTATTGTATTGTATTGAACTGGAGACCTAGAAACGACGGAGAGGCTTCGTCCCTGCCGTAGCCCTCAGTGGTTCACAACTCCACAACAGGCTACAGCGGTCCACTCACCCCACCGCCACCCCACACCGAACACCGGGGTATTGTGCGATTCGGCCCCCGATGGACCGCCCCCCCCCCCCCCCCCTCCGGGAACGTCTCACACCAGACGAGTGTAACACCAAATGTTTGCGTGGTAGAGTAATTATGGTGTACGCGTACGTGGAGATCTTGTTTGCGCAGCAATCGCCGACGTAGTGCAACTGAGGCGGAATAAGTGGAACAAGCCTGCATTCGCTGAGGCAGATAAAAACCATCCACAGGTTGCAGATGACGGCATAGCAGATCCCACGAGCGACGCGCTGTCTTGTGCACTGGTAGTAGACGACTGGTTGGTGGAAAGAACGGTTAGGGACTCTTATTCAAGCTTCCAGATCTGACATCCAAAGGACACGCATAATTTATAACATTCTGACACAGAAATTCCAGTTCCCTAACCTCACTGCCGTTAAAGAGACCGCTAGGCTTAAAGAAATCACTGCGACCATGAATGAATTACGAGGTTAGTTTCCTAAACGTTTTGAGGACACTGAATGTTACATCCGTTTTCCAGACAGTTTGCCGTGTTACTTTAAAGTGACTTTTTGCATATGAAAATGTAACCAATTGGCCTCCAAAGTAATTCCTGTTTTAATGACAAATCTGTTTACGGTAAAACTTTTTCCAGACGTCTGCATTGCTTTCCTCAGGTAAAGTTTACACCTCTCCGTGGTGAGGTAGGAAAAGTTCTACAATACTTCTATCGACATATTTGATGAAAGAACATTTTTCGATTATGAAACTAAATAAGTCACAATTACGTGGCAACTTGATTACGAAAATCTGAGAAACTTTCTGCGTCTGTCCGTATGCCGACTGTTTGTACCAGATAAAAATTATATTATGTCTTCAGGTCACCGAAAATAATTAAACAACTCTGAAAATTTGCTTTGTTTGTGACCTATGTTGTTGAGAAATTTAAATATAAAACCAAGTTGGATGAACTGCGACAGCACTGCCACTTTAATGTGGTGCGATAGCAGTTTCCCCATTTCCCCCTCGTCGCACTCAGACAGCGGGTCGTAGCCGTGGGGGGAAATATGTAGCTATGAGATTTATGCCAGGGCACAGCCTGTGAGTCGAAATCTTGGCTGCCCATGCTCTAAACCAACTTTTTCCCTACCGTATCACCATAAACTGCGAAAATTGGTTGTACTATATGGGACCAGACGAAAAACGAAAGACACAAGGTCTGACTACATCCCAGTTATAATATACCCCAGTTATCAGTATGTAACTGATCGATCTATTACAACTAAGGTAGCGACAGGAACGTTCTCTTTCCAACACGGCAACTCACTCTCTCTGATTAATTGTTTATTAAACATTTTCACCTCGATTAGTGAAAGTGCTTTAATGCTCTTATGTACAGCTGCTGACTATGTGCAGAGAAATACTGAAAAAGTGCTAACATCTGAAGAAGTGACAGATGTCCAAAACCTCTTCAAAAAGTCAGCTATCCATAATTCAGTTACTTCACGCCAGTGATTACGTTCGTGGGTATAGACGAGTCTAAGCCAGGCTGTTTTCAGCTTCACTGAAGATTAGGGCTGTTGACTGATTTTACAATACTTTACTCAAGATACGTATAGTTCCAAACAGTGCTATATATTGTATTTCACTGTCTTTCACTACATCCTGGGATACTAGACAGTGTTTTCTTCAAGTTACGTAATGCTGATCCCAGAATACCTATGACGAAAGGATGACATCACTCTGTACACCCCACATTCAAGTGACCTCGATGTTCGTCACATCCTCCTATTTCAGTTGTTTCTGAGGCGCCTTATCATTAATGTTTCCATCACAGGAAAATGAAATTCAATTAAGAGGCATGGCCTTTTTATATGAGTGAGGTGCTCCAAAGTCGGACTTATTAGGAGCTTCCGTTCAATCGTACAGTGCTGCGTTACGACGAGCTGACGTAACCGCTTTATGAGTGGGCTCGTGTCATAGATTCGAAGATGTGATACTCTTGGAGCTCTGCATGTTTGCCAGTTGGTTGTGCCCTTTCAGATGTTCATTCTTCACCAAGACAGTGTAACCTAATATTGCCTGGTTCGTTGTCTCAGAGTGCGGTCCACAAATCCGACATCTGTCCCATTAAGTGGTTTTCGTAATTACTTTTCCAAACTTGTAACTTTTCATCTATTAGACTGTGCCCTCATGTTTCCTCGTGTAAGCCACAGATGCGTCTGATCTCAGTAAATGTTAAAGCAGTACAGAAGGTTTGGACACTGACCACGCGGAGATTGTTGTCTGCAGGTTTGTTTTAGCTTCTTCTTGTTAAGTTGTAAAATCGCGTCAGCATCAGTACTTTTTAAATTCTCTAGGAGGTTTCTAGCAACCATCTTAGTCTGGGCGGTAATTTCGCTGTTTCCATTTGCCATCTCAGGCAGTATTATTTGACTCATTAGCTGATCATTTGCGTGCCGGGTCACATACCTGCCACATTCAACTACAACATTATGCTCGTTATACGCACCACTATTTGCCTCATACCTCGTCCTCCTTCCTTATGTGTCACGTGTAGTCTGTCGATGTCGTCACTCAAACCTATTGTTATTATTTGTTATTGCAAACGCGTTGATTATAAGCTAGGTAATCTACAGTTCCGCCGCCGTCACATAAAGCATTCTTCGACTGAAATTTTGGATGTGGCAGAATTTCTAAAGAGTTAGTTTGATGTTTCGTAACACTCGAATTGCACCTGTACTTAAATACGTAACATATTGAACTTCGGAAGAACGATGTGTTGCACAGGTGTAGTGGGATACAGAGCTGAATTTCGAAAGACGAGGACGTTTGTAGCCATGCCAGTATGTGGACCGAAAAGCAAGCACTTCTACCAGATGAATGTGGGGAAAGGACAAGTGGATTCGTTGTGAGGATGTCACGCATGGCTGGAGCCATACGGAGAGCCACTGCCGGCGGCTGGCGATGCGCCAGCATGCCCCAGAGAGTGCACACTTTACTGAAGTAAAAGTAAAGCTAAAATTTTGCCTCATCGCAACAACCTAAAGGACATCAAAACTTGGATAAAATACGAAGGACGTTCCGTATAGATTTACATTGTTTTCATCGTTCACGATACATCATTTGACTCATCAGTACAACTGTAAATACTTAGCACTTAAGTCTAACCGTAAGAGGCGGGCTAATCACTAGAAGTGTACTCTCTGCACAGTACAACCAGGTTTCTCAACTGCTGCCTACGTAAGAGTACAATATGGAGTGTGATCATCAACAACAGCGCAAGATGGCGTGGTTCCTGGGAAGGAGGCTGCAAATACTGCGGATATTCATAGGCAATTGGTGGCAGTGTGTGGAGCGTTTGCACCGTCACGGCAAGTGCTCTTGCAACACGACGACGTCATACGAGTTGGAAAACCAATGCTGCTGTCGCTATGATTGGTATCCGTGTACTACTACACGCATCGCATTATTTTGACTTGGTCCCCTTACACTTATGTAGACTATCCTAGAACCATTTTTCTGTCGCACCCAATGCAGGGCACCTGCTCGCTGTTGCTGGAAATATGCGAAATGACGCCCGCGCAAAGGTTTCTTCACACCTCCGATAGGACATAATTAGAAGGGGCCACATCAGGAGAAGTCGGTGGGTGTAGCAGTACCTGGAATCCACTTCACTTATGGTAATCGTGGTTTTCCGACTCCTATGGAAATGAGAGTTGTCGTGTTGCAAGAGCATTTCTCGTGATTTTGCACACTCTACACACACTGCCACCAATCAATTCCGAACATCTGTAGCTTTTACACCCTCTTTCCACAAAAGTACGTCGTCCAACACTGTCATTAAAGTCACACTCCATGTTGTCCGCATACGTAATGACAGCAGCTGGCAAAATTGAATGCACTGTGAAAGTATTACACTTCTAGTACTCGTAATTGTCCTGTCACCTACGATTACACCAAAGTACTACATACTTGCTACTGTAATGATGAGTCAAATGGTGCATCGTAAATGACAGAAATGTAAATCAGTAATTCAATATGGCACGCCCCCCCCCCCCCCGTACATTTCGTATAACTTTTCCAAGTCCAAGGACGTGAGAGATAGGCACTAATTAAGAAGGGAGTGAGATAGGGTTTTAGCGTGCACCCCATGTTATTCAAAAAATGTTCAAAAATCAAATGTGTGTGAATTCTTTTGGGACTTAACTGCTAAGGTCATCAGTCCCTAAGCTTACACACTACTTAACCTAAATTATCCTAAGGACAAACACACACACCCATGCCCGAGGGAGGACTCGAACCTCCGCCGGAACCAGCCGCACAGTTCATGACTGCAGCGCCCTAGACCGCTCGGCTAATCCACCGGTCTCAAAAAAATTGTTCCAATGGCTCTAATCACTAGGGGACTTAACATCTGAGGTCATCAGTCGCCTAGAACTTAGAACTACTTAAACCTAACTAACCTAAGGACATCACACACATCCATGCCCGAAGCAGGATTCGAACCTGTGACCGCAGCACCAGCGCGGTTCCGGACTGAAGCACCTAGAAGCGCTCGGTCACAGCGGCCGGCCCATGTTATTCAATCCTTGCATTGAGCAACCAGTAAATAAAACCAAAGATAAATTTTGAAATGGAATAAATATTCCGGAAGAATATAAAAAAGCTTTGAGGCTTTGCTGACTAGGTGGTAATTCTGTCAGAGGTCGGCTGAATGAATGTTATATGATGGACATCAACAAACACAGTACGAGTATAAAGGTAATGGAGTGTAATTGAATTAAGTCAAGTAATGCTGAGGCAATTAGACCAGGAAATGATACACTGGAAGTGGCAAATGACTTTTGCTGTTTCGCCAGAAAATTATTGACAATGGCGGAAGTAAAGAGAATATAAATTACAAACTTGCAATAATAAAAAAAACTTTTCTCAAAAAGATAAATATTTTAAGAACTAATAAAATACTGACTGTATTACGAACTATTGTCTATTAGTACTTCTCTGTACTACAGCCTCATATGGACGTCAAACGTGGGCGATAAACACCTCTTGAAACTCGTACTACAGAAAATCCCAAGGATTAGATAGATGCCGAACGAAGAAAAGTTACGGTACAACTTGATTAACGGAAGTGATTCGTTGACAGAACACAGACTGAGACATCAAGTGATCACTAATCTGGCAATGGAGGGAAATGGCTAGAGGCAAAATTCGTGGGGCTTTTTTTTCTTTATTGTTATTTCATTCCCCCGATCCGTGCGGACAGACGTGGGTTGGCAGTGGTGCAGTTCACCGCTCTTCAGCCAAGAGACTACATAAAATATCACAAGAGAAAGGAACATACATAAAATATGGGGATAAAATATGAAGTTTACACATGAGAAGGGGAAACAATTGAAGTTGAAATATACAAAAAAGGGTAGTTTCAGGAGGCATAAAATCCATAACTAAAATGGCACTCGATGAAGATGTAGCACATAAACACTGGCGGCACGAAGAGCTCAATTATAAACGGCGTTCACACTATGGCAGCCACAATGACACTGAACACACATTGCACTTATGTAACATACAGGACGAGCACCTATGCTCGGAGAAACACTAACTGCCAGAATGAGATTTTCACTCTGCAGCGGAGTGTGCGCTGATGTGAAACTTCCTGGCAGATTAAAACTGTGACGAGGTACTGGCAGAAGTAAAGCTGTGAGGACGGGGCGTGAGTCGTGCTTGGGTACCTCAGTTGGTAGAGCACTTGCCCGCGAAAGGCAAAGGTCCCGAGTTCGAGTCTCGGTCCGGCACACAGTTTTAATCTGCCAGGAAGTTTCAAACATTAACTGGATTAAAACTTGAAGGACCTGTCAAAGGAGAGGAGATCAGAGAGGAAGGAGAGAGGAAAGAGAGAAGGGGAAGTCAGTGGAGGAGAGAGGTCAGGAAGGGGCAGAAAGGGGGCAGTCGGCAGTACACCAGCGGACAGGAGATGGGGTGGGTGGGGATGGAGCTGCCCAGGAAGGAGTGTAAGAACTGAGAAAGGAGAAGTGAGAAGGACAGAGGGTAGAAGGGTGAAACAGCAGAGGGGGAGGGGAAAGAGAGGGAGCCCTATGGAAGAGGGGAGAGGAAGAGTAGGGTCAGAGTTGGAAGGAAGGATAGATATTGGGGCAGAGCACATCATCTGTAATGGGGAGATGCTGGAAATCTCTTTGGGAGAGGAAGTGGAGGATGTGGAGATGGAGAGAGGGTGGGAAATGTTAGTAGAGGCGCAGAAATGGTAGAGGAAAGGAGACACCAGAAGGTGAGGGGGATCAAGGCAGCAGTTGGTGTATAGGATGCAGATGTGTTCAGGGAAAAGGAGGACGTGTGGGTAAGGGATGAAGTCGTGGAGGATTCTCATGGGGGATGGGAGATGGATACAGAAAGTGAGGTGGAGCACATGGCGTTCAAGGATTTGGAGGGCTTTACAGAGTTTAGGATGGACAGAAATCCAGGTGACACTGTAGTAACAAAGGATGGGATGGACCAAGGATTTGTAGGTATGATAGATGGTAGAAGGATGCAGACCCCATGTCCAGCCAGACAGGAGTTTCAGGAGTTGGGGTCTATTGTGGACTTTGCATTGGATGGTATGGAAATGGGGAGTCCAGGTGAGGTGACAGACAAGGGTGAGGTCAAGGTATTTCGAGGTGGGAGTAAGCTGGATAGGGGGGTCATACATGGTGAGGTAGAAATCTTGGAGCCAGAAGGAGGGGCTGGTACATTCTATAACAGTTGCCTGGGTTTTGAAAGGATTGATTTGAAGGCACCACTTCTTGCACCAAGCAGTAAACTGGTTTAGGTGGGTTTGGAGGGAGCTCTCGGACCATTGAAGGGCAACATAGAGGGTAAGTAAGGCAGTGTCCTCAGAGTATTGAAGGAAATGAATTGGTGGGCGTGGTTTGGGCATAGCTGCGGCGTACAGGAGGTATAGGAGAGGAGAAAGGACAGAGACCTGGGGAACACCTGTCATAGGGTAGAAGATACGGGAATTGATATTATCAGTGGTGACACAGGAAGGATGGGGGGAGAGGAATGAGGCAATGAGAGTAATGAAGTTGACAGGAAAGGCACAGGTCTGGAGCTTGAAAAGGAGCCCAGAATGCCATATGGTCAAGGGAAATAAAAATAGCAGAACAACGAAGTTAAGTTGGTGGGAGAGGAGATGGGTAAGGTTAAGGAGATGCTCATCAATGAAGAAGGAGGGCTCGAAACCACGCTGAGTAAGAGGGGTGAAATGGTGTTTAGCTAGGTGGTGAAGGACACGGCGGGAAGGGATGGACTCGAAGACCTTACTGAACACAGAGGTGAGGCGTAAGGGCGATTGGAGGGGGTGTCGGAAGGGAGTCTGTTGGGTTTAAGGAAGAACAGGATGTGGGAGGTCTTCCACAGGTCAGGAGAGCATGGACTTGCACAGGTTGGTAACAGCAGCGAGAAAGGAGAGAGGGCATTCCTTGTGGTGGCAGTAGGCGATGCAATCGCGACCAGGGGCAGGGTTAGTTTTCGAGTGAAGGATGAGTTTAATGTTTTGTGCTGAGATAGCAGTGTTCAATTCTGAGGGCAGCAATTGGTCAAAGTACTGGAAGCTGGGAGCAAGTGGTGGGACAGTGGTATCGGTGCGGTAAAGGACATCAAGAAAGAGAAAGTAATCAAAGTGAGGGTCATAGAGTATGGAGAAGACTTCGGAAAGATGGGAAGCAAAATTGTTAGCTTACTGAGGTTGTCAGGGAACGGGTGAGTGTCATGGAGAAGTGGATAATGCGGGGCGGGATGGCTACCAGTAAGGCGGTGGATGGTGGACCAGTACTTGGAGGAATTGACAAGGACGTTGGCGTTAAGTCGTGTGCATGTATGACGACAGTTCCGGCGTTTCTTTGCTGTCAGAAGATTTCGAAGTTATCTTTGTAACTGCCAGTGGCAGATGAGTGTGTCTCGGTCACAAGTGCAGAGGAAGGAATGGTGGAGCCGGCGGGATTCACGGAGGAGTACGGCCTGTGGAGGAAGGGTAGGATGGTGGCGATGCATAGGTTTGATGAGAACGTGAGCCGCCACAGCATCAGAGATTGTATTCTGTAGGAGGGACGAGGCGTGAGCGATGTCATCAGGATGGTGGAAGGGAAGGGGGAATTTGTGGAGCGGGACCAAGGCTCGAATACAGTAAACAGATTCAAGTGGATGTCGGTTGGAGCAGCTATACAGATATAAAGCGGCTTATGCACGACAGACTAGCGCGGAGAGGTGCTAAAGAACGGCCTTCAGACTGAAGAACATAACAACAACAGTAAATTATGAAAAGTAAGTTGGCTTTTCTTCCCTGGGATGTATCTTTCTTTCATTTATTTCAAGACTAGCGAGCCACCCGAGCCTAGACGCACGACTTATCTGGCATAGCAGTAAATTTGTTTAGAGAGCTGCGTGAGAACTACGGGTAGAGTTACGATTAAAAATTCAGAGAACAAAGCCAGGTAACTGAATATCATAATTTGCTTTGAATTCAAACAGTTTAAGCAGCACACACAAGGACAGTTCTCAGTAGGCACGAACGTTATCTGTTCCATATTTAATTAGAGTTTGGAATGCCATCTTGGGCACTGAGGGGAGCCGCGAGCTGCCATGGCCCTCAGTCATCATAGCTGCATCGCCAGTTGCACACATTCTATGGACATTTGCCAGCCACCTAACTGTAGTGTCATTATGGTACTGTCCACCTGACCGAAGTGGAATTTGCCATGAGCTATGTCACTTGTCGGCTGCTAAACTCCAACGCCATTCCGGCACGAGATAAATTTTCTGTGTTAGGTTTTCTCGCAGTTCCCAATGTAAACCACTGCAAAGCACCCTCTGCCATGCAAAATCGGTAGGATGTACTCTCTGGCACAAAATATTGGTGTGAAGCACCCTCTGTCATGAAACATCAGTTTGAAACATGCTCTGCTATGGTGCATAGGTGCTAAGTACCTTCTACCACACTCGTCCAGGAGACAGTACCACTCGTTTCACAACATGGTACGAAGCATCCCTCTGCCACGCAATATTGGTAAAAAGCACTCTCTGCCATACAACGTTGGTATGAAGTACCCTCCACCATGTAACTACGGTACACAGTACCCTCTACAACACAACGTTGGTACAAAGAATCCTCTGCCCTGTAATGTTTGTAAAAAGCACTCTTCACCATACAGCATTGATACGAAGCACCCTTCACCGCACAACGTTGCTACGAAGCACCGGCTGCCATGTAACACCAACAAAATGTACCCTCTGTTGTACAAGGTGCAAATAGAATACCTAATTCATAGGATAAAATGAAAACCATATGGTCAGCTGTGAAGGAATTTCTGGTCAGCAGCCCAAGATCGACGAAATAAAGTCAGTTCGTAGTAAAAATATTTTTGTTACTGATAAATCAGATATATGTACAATATTTAACAATCATTTTCTGAGCATTGTAGATGAATTAAATAAAAATTTAGTTTCTGCAGGGAATCATACGACTTTCTTGGCGAATGCCTTTCCGAGATTGGTGTCTAAAATACTTCTCTGTGATACAGACAGTTGTGAGATTGAGTCAATAATTAAATCACTGAAGACTAATGACTCTTATGCAAATGATGGAGTGCTTATCAGAATATTAAAAGTACTTTTCTGCACATATTAGCTCTGTATTTAGCCATATTTGTAATTTTTCCTTTAGGAGTGGTCAGTTTCCCGAACGATTAAAGTACTCACTAGTAAAACCGCTCTACAAACAGGTATAGAGGGATAATGGAGACTATTTTTAGAGCTATTTCTATGCCATCAGTGTTTGCTAAAGTTACGGTATTGAAAAGGCTGTGTGTATAAGGATAATTATCATTTTATTTCACACGATTTCCTATCAAATGTACAGTTCAGCTTTATAAGTCGTTTAACAACTGAAAGTGCTATATTCTCTTTTCTCTGTGAGCTACTGGACAGGTTAAACAAAAAGTTTCGAACGCTAGGCATATTTTCTTATTTAACTAAGGCGTTTGACAGTGTTGATCACAAAATATTCCTTCAGAAGTTGGACCATTACGGAATACAGGGAGTAGCTCACAATTGGTTCACCTCTTACTTTAGCAACAGACAGCAAAAGGTCATTATTCACAATGTTGAGAATGGCTGTGATGTGGGATCTGAATGGGGTACAGTCAAGTGGGGGGTGCACCTGGGATCAGTGTTGGGGCCACTCCTGTTCCTTAATTATATAAATGATATACCTCTAGTATTATGGGTAACTCTAAAATATTTCTGTTTGCTGATTACACTAGCTTGGCAGTAAATGATGTTGTTTGCAACATTGGCTCTGTTTCAAATAGTGCAGTTCATGACCTAAGGTCATGGCTTGTAGAAAATAAACTACTGCTAAACACAGTAAGACTCAGTTTTTACAGTTTATAACACACAGTTCAACAAAACCTGACGTTTTAATTTCACAGAAGGGGCATATGATTAGTGAAACTGAACAGTCCTAATTTCTAGGTGTTCAGATAGACAGTAAACTGTCGTGGAATGTCCATGTTCAGGATCATGTTCAAAGACTTAATGCTGCTATTTTTACTATTCGGACGGTATCTGAAGTGAGTGATCGTTCGACACGAAAATTATTCTGCTTTTCTTATTTTCATTCGCTTATGCCGTATGATATTATATTTTGGGGTAACTCTTCCCAGTCTGGCAACGGCCTTTCCGCAGTGGATACACCGGTTCCCGTCAGATCACCGACGGTTAAGCGCCGTCGGGCGTGGCCGGCACTTGGATGGGTGACCATCCGGGCCGCCATGTGCTGTTGCCATTTTTCGGGGTGCACTCAGCCTCGTGATACCAATTGAGGGGCTACTCGACCGAATAGTAGCGGCTCCGGTCATAGGAAACCATCGTCACGACCGGGTGAGCAGTGTGCTAACCACACGCCCCTCCTATCCTCATCCTCATCTGAGGATGACACGGCGGTCGGATGGTCCCGATGGATCACTTGTGGCCTAATGATGGAGTGCTATCTTCCCAGTCTAAAAGGATATTTTTGGCTCAGGAACGGGCGGTTAGAACAATAAGTGGTGTAACTTCACGAACCTCTTGTCGATCCTTGTTCACAAGTCTGGGTATTTTGAGATTGGCCTCTCAATATATATATTCCTTACTGTCATTTCTTGTTAACAATATTAGCTTATTCCCAAGAATAAGCAACATTCACTCAGTTAATACTCGGCAGAAATTAAACCTGCATTTGGATCGGACTTCCTTAACTCTTGTGCAGAAAGGTGTGCAGTGTACTGCGTCATCCATTTTCAATAAGCTAATGCTTGAATTCAAAAATCTACAATAATCCACGCGCTTTCAAATCAAAACTGAGAAGTTTCCTGGTGAGTCACTCCTTCTATTCTGTTGAGCAGTTCCTTGAAACATTAAGCTGATTCTTGTTGTAATGTTGATTGCGATTACTTAAACTTATGGCTTGACATTTTTCGGGTTGATAAATATTTCACTTTTATCTGTTATTACTTTTATGTTGTAATTTCATGTACTGACACGTTCTATGACGTTGAAGATTTGCTCCTCAATTTGGTCCTACGGAACTTGACGTGTAAATAAAAAATGAAATGGAATGGACGCATAGACTGATTCATAGGTAAACCAAGCGGCAGATTTCGGTTCGTTGGTAGCATACCGTAGAAATACAGTCGGCTCACAGACGATATTACTTGCAAAATACTTCTTGCGATCCATCCCCGTATATGACTCAAGTGTGTAGGACCTGTGCCAAACACGACAAAATAGGATACTTTGCTGTCTCATGCGACGAAACCGCCGAAGAATCGGGTCACGCAATGATGTTAATTTTGTGATAAAACCGTACTCACTGATATGTATTCTCATGAGCACATCACGTAAAGTTAACGGTGGTTCACTAAACGTATAACATTGATAGAACCGCGAGAAATACGAGTTAATTCCAGAGTGCATCTCCCACGCCAGGTGAATGGATAGATTGGATTACTCACATTACCACGAACGATGCCTTGATCGATTGCAGCGAATGGATGTGAATGTGATCTCAAGAAATATTGTGATTTAGTATGCATACAGTGTAGCTGTGTAAAGTGCACAAGTCAATAATATTACTAAGTTCTGTCGGACTCATGTTATGTGAAGCGCTAGCGTAACATCTCCTTTATTTCCCCTGCAGTTATGCGTTATCGTAGTAATATTTCAGCTTCATCGCAGTTCAGTACTGCGGAGGAGGAAGTTAACGAGAACTGTACAGGACAGACAAGTGGGACAAGCACGTGGTAATTAAATATACAGCTTCCTTCACCCATGACAACCAAATTAGTTCGCTTACAAAATGGCAGCACGAGTGGTGAAAGGTTCGTTGGACTCATGAGAGTGTGTCGCGTGGACACTGTAAATACTGGAGGGGCAGACAGTTCAAGACAGACGCGAACTGTCCCATGAAAGCCTACTTAGGCCATTTCAAGAACTAGTTTTAAGTGGTGTACCTTGCAATGTACTACAATATCTTATGCAACGCTCCCGTAGGGACCGCAAAGACAACATTAGTATGACGGAGGCGCTGACAGAGGAGTTTCAGCAATCACTCATCTATCTCTCCATCCACAGATGTAAAAAAAAAAGAAACTCTAATAACTGGTATAGTGAGAATTAGCTTCTCCCTTACCCTTCACCGTGTCTGGTAAAGCATTAATGTAGATTTGTATGTAATACAGAGGTCGACGTAAATATAATTTTGAACATAATGTAGCTTGAAACTTCCTGCCTAACAGGTGTAGGAAAACCATTGACATTCAAAACGGCTTCCAGTCTTCTAGAAATGGATAGATGAGTATCCTGTGAGATCTTAAAGGGAATTTTGTACCATTCTTCCTGGAAAAAAGGGGCACTTTCAGGTAACAATGACGGAGTTGGACAGGGATCGCGCACACTTTTGTTCAAACCAAACCACATAGGCTCAATAATACTGAGATTCGGTGACTACGGTTGTCATGATAAATGAAACAGTTTATCTTCGTGCTCACAAAAGCAGTCTTTGACGATGCGAGTGTGTGAACAGGGGCCCTGCCGTCTCGGAACACAGCTTCATCACTGGGAAACAAGCATTGTATCATGAGGCGGACGTGATCAGCCGAAATTGGCACATAATCCGTGTCAGTAAAACGATCTCCCAGAGTAACCATGGGGAGCCTGGAATATCACGATGTGGCTACCCAGATCATCACCAAACTCCTGCCATATTTCTCTGGCGGGACGTAAACTCGACAAGAAGTTAGAAACAATGCGAAACAAGACTCATCTACCAAACCACTTTCTTACATTGCTCCATAGTCCAAGCTTTATGGCTTCAGTACCACGTTTTCCCGTTACCGGCATTTGTATCACAGATTCCAGCTCGCTCTGCAGTTCCTTACCTTTGGAGCTCCCTTTGGTTTTTAGTGCTGACAAGGTTCGCGGGAGTTGCAACTGCCGTCCTCTTACTTTTCGTCACAATCCTCTTCAATGGCCGTCGGCCACGATCACTCAACACACACTTTCTTCCGTGTTGTGACTTGACGGATGAGGTTTTTTCACATTCCCTGTGTGCGGTACAAATCTTCGATACGGTGCCTCTTGAAATACAATACATTTCGGATACCTTGGTTATCGAAGCACCCACCATACAAGTACTAACAATTTCCCCGCGCTCGAACGCGCTTAACTGCGACTCGCCCTTGCTACCTATTGAGGACGTTGCACAAGTGTCATTCGTAGTCGAATACAACAGCGCAAACTGCAAGCCTTCCATATTTCCGTAAAACGTCTATTTACAATGGAAAATGCCGCATAGGATAACGGTAGCAACTGTATCTCTAGCTCGAATTAGCCCGGTGGTGCGTTTGTCGGAAACGCGTGACCGCAGCTGCAGCTACGGTAAGCAGGCTAACGATCTGGGGCACACGTGGGCCGTCTGCTTTAAGCGTGCCACGCCGGCTGTCCCACTTGCCGGGGCGGGGCGTGTCCGGTTTCAGCGCATCGAGAGCCGCGCCTGTCACCCAAGAGGCGATGCTTCACGTGGAACCTTCACGAAACGCCACGAGCGCCAAGCGAACTGACCACTGTCCCGCTACTGCTAAAAACATCAGCGTGGTCCACAAACATTTCTTCACTGGAATGGTAAAGTATAAACTAGCAACAAAACTTAACACCCGAAGGAAACAAACAGCGATAGTACCTGTATGTGCGATCAGTTTGGTTCCGTCGGATGATCTGTGAAGCATTTCGTGGACTTTGCTGTTGTCAACAGAAAAACTGCAACCCCAGACGACTGCAGCCAAACACAGAAAGACATACAGAAGTTCGGCGATATTTGCAGGGACTGGCAGTTGAACCTGCAAGGAAATACATCTACATGGAGACTCTGTAAATCACTTCAGTGCCTGGCAGAGGGATCATCGAACCACCTTCACAATAATTCTCTATTATTCCACTCTCGAACAGCGCGTGGAAAAAACTAACACCTTAATCTTTGCCGGCCGCTAATGGCCGTGCGGTTCTAGGCGTTTCAGTCTGGAACCGCATGACCGCTACGGTCGCAGGTTCGAATCCTGCCTCGGGCGTGCATATGTGTGATGTCCTTAGGTTAGTTAGGTTTAAGTAGTTCTAAGTTCTAGGTGACTGATGACCTGAAATATTAAGTCCCATAGTGCTCAGAGTCATTTTGAACCTTAATCTTTCCGTGCGAGATCTGATTCCCCTAATTTTCTCCCTATGTAGGTCGGCGTCATCAAAATATTTTCGCATTCGGAGAAGAAAATTGGTGATTGAAATTTCGTGAGAGGAACCCGCAGCAACGAGAAACACCTTCGTTTTAATTATGTCCACCCCAAATCAGGGATCATGTCCGTGACACTCCCTCCCTTATTTCTCAATAATACAAAACATACTGAATTCCTTTGAACTTTGTTGATGTACTCCTTTAGCCCTATCTAGTGAGCATCCCACACCACGCAGCAGTAGACCAAAAGAAAACGAACAAGCGTAATGTAGGCAGCCTCTTTAGTAGATTTGTTGAATCTTCCATGAGTTCTGCCAATAAAACGCAGTCTTTGGTTCTCCTTCCCCACATTTTCTATGCGTTCCTTCCCATTGAAGTTGAGCGTAATTCTATTCAGTTAAATATACTGCCTTTAGATCTCACTGATTTATCTTGTAACCGAAGTTCAACGAGGTCCTTTTAGCACGCGTGTGGATGACTTCACACTTTTCATTACATAAGGTCAACTGCCAATTTTCATACCACACAGATATCTCATCTACATCGTTTTGCAAATTGGTTTTGTTTTGATCTTCTGATGAATTTACAAAACGATAAACGATAGCATCAGGTGCAAACAACCTAAGACGGCAGCTCGGTTTGTTTCCTAAATCGTTTACATAGATAAGGAACAACAGAGGGTCTATAACACTACCTGTGGCCTCTCTCATAGGAAATCAAGAATCCAGTCACATAACTGAGACGATATTCCATAGGCACGCAGTTTGGTTAGAAGACGCTTGTGAGCTACGGCGTCAACAGAATTCTGGAAATCTAGAAATACAAATCAATCTGTGATCCCTTGTCGGTAGCAATCAACACTTCGTCTGAACAAGGAGATAGCTGTATTTCACAGGAACGATGTTTCCTAAATCCGTGTTGACTTTGTGTCAATAGACCTTTCTCTTTGAGGTAATTCATAATTTTCGAACACAATATATGTTCCAAAATCCTGCTCCATATCGACGTGACTGACATGAGTCTGTAATTTAGGGGATTACTCCTGTTGCCTATCTTGAATATTGGTGTGATCTGTGCAGCTGCAGCCTTTCGTACGAATCTTTCGGCGAGCGAGCGGTTTATACGACGGTAAGTAAGGAGCTATTGCATCAGCACGCTCTCAAAAGAACCTAGCTGATATACAGTCTGGACCGAAAGACTTGCTTTTATTAAGTGATTTAAGTTGCTTCACTAGTCCGAGGATATTTGCTTCTAAGTTACTTATGTCGACAACTGTTGCTTACTCGATTTCTGGAATATTTACTTGATCTTCTTTGGTGAAGAAATTTCGGAAGGCTATCTTTAATAACTGCTTTAGCAGCACAGTCAACATAGTACTTCCATTGCTATCGCGCAGAGAAGGCATTGATTGTGTCTTGGATTTTCTGTCAGGTTTCGAAACAGAGTTTCGTTGCGGAAACTATTATAACCATGTCGAACTGAAGCCCGGGCTAAAGTTCAGCTTCTGTATAAAAATCCGTTCGTTTAAATTTGACATGCTTGTTCCGTTGTTTCTGCAACACTGTTTCGACCTGTTTTGCGTACCATGGGGAATCAGCTCCCTCTTTTGTTAATTTATTTAGCATAAATCTCTCAATTTCTGTAGAAACTATTTCTTTGGTCTCAAGTCCTATGTGGTCTGCACTTCTTCATTTTTACTTTGGAATGAGTGGAGATTGCCACTCAGGAAAGCGTGATGCGAGTTTTTATCTGCTTTCTTGAATAGATACATTTTCCATTTATTTTTGGAGGATTTGGGAGTTACGGTATTCAGTCTCGCTAAGATAACCCTGTGTTCACTAACCCCTGTATCCGTTTTGAAGCTCCTTGTTAGATCAGGATTATTTGTTGCTAAGAGATGAAATGTGTTTTCAAAACGGTTTACTATTCGAGTGGGCTCATGAACTAACTGCTCGAAATAATTTTCAGAAAATTGGTTTAGCACAGTTTCGGATGTTGTTTTATGCGTACCTCCGGATTTAAACATGTATTTTTCCCAACAGATTGAGGGGAAATTAAAGTCCCTACCGCCTATAATTGTATGAGTAGGGTGAATGTTTGAAAGTAGACTCAATTTTTGTTTAAACTTTTCAACAGCTGTATCATATGATTTGGGAGGTCGATAAAAGGACCCAATTATTATTTTACCCCTGTTGCCAAGAATGACCTCTATCCATACTAACTTGCAGCAGCTATCTACTTCAGTGTCGGTACAAGATAAACTGCTCCCAACTGCAACAAACACGCCACCGCCAACTGTATTTAGCCTACTTTCTAAACACCGTTAGGTCCTTCGCAAAAATTGCGGATGAACTTATCTCCGTCTTGAGCCAGCTTTCAGTGTCTATAAAGATTTGAGCACCAGTTCTTTCTATTAGCGCTTGAAGCTCTGGTACTTTCCCAACATAGCTACGACAATCTACAACTGTTACACCGATGGTTCCTACACCTACGTTCTTCCTGTGTTCGATCTGCACCCTTCGAGACTGAAACCCCTTTTTTTGTTCCCCCGAGACCCTCTAAGCTATTACACCGCACAGTCCACGCCACACAGCCCCTGCTACCCGTGTAACCGCCTCCTGACCTATTTAGCAAAACCAGAAACCACATTACCGTATGGCACAAGTCGAGGAATCTACAGCCTACCCGTTCACAGAGCAATCTGAGCCTCTGATTCAGATCTACAGCAGTAACCTGAAGTCATAACCAATGTGTCCCAACACCGTGACGTCCAGAGTAACAGCGATGTGCCTCTCCAAAACAAGGGAAGAATAAGATCTCTCCACTAGTCACGGTCATACTCGACGACGATGGTCTTCCGGTGTAGTGCAGGACCACAATTCTTCGCTAAGCACTGTGCGACGCAATTTATCAACATTCCATGCTTCCCGATCATGGCACATTCTAAATGCAGAGTTTGATCATGGGAAGATACTTATGAGTGTAATAACAATAATAATAATTCAATCCGAAAAGTCTTCGGAAGGCGCAGTGGGACCAACCAACTAACGTGTTATCCTCAGCCGACAGGCGTTAGTGGATGCGGATATGAAAGGGCATGTGGTCAGCACACCACTCTTGTAAGCTTTCGTAATCGGAGCCGTTCCTTGTCAGCCAAGCAGCTCCTCAACTGGCCTCACAAGTGATGAGAGTGCATCCCGCTTGCCAACAGCGCTCGGCACACCCGGACGATCACTCATCCATGCGCTAATGAAGCCCGACAATTTCGATGGTCTGATGGGAACCGGTCTTACCACTCTGATAGGCTGTTTGCCAACAATAATAATAATAAAAATTAAATATATAAAACAGAAGAAAAGTAAGTAAGAAAAGAAGGGTAAGAAGAAGGAATGTAAAAACATCATAACTGGGAGAAAAAGAGGATAATCTAAGAATTGGCTGGTTGGATGTTGCCGATGATTTTGCCAGTTAGGTGAATCTACAGTTCATGCAACAATACAGATAAATACGCTACAAGAGACATCTTCAAAAGTAGGCCTATGTATATCTCTTGAAAAAATAGTGTATGTGACACGTGCGCAAACTGATTACGGATAAATAAGAAACGCTGCAAATTTTAAATATCTAAAGCAAATAATACAACTGAATGCTTTGACACAGAAGTTAACTTAGCAAGAGCAAGGCAAGTGGAAGTTGCTTTTCAGTTAACAGAAAACTTGTACAACAAAAAATCCTTATTCATAAGTGAAAATTTCTAGCACTGCGACACTGTCTTTAGGCCAGACTGCCTCTGAGCTTCGGAATGCCTTTCGGTAAATACAACCGAACATTTAGAAGCAATACAAAAAAGGAAAAGAAAATGGGCAGGAAAATATTGGGACCAAAATGTGAAACTGGAAATTAAGGTACAATAAAGAAGTATATGAAAGAACAGAATAAATATGGATACAGTGAGGAAGAGAACAGTTGTATTCTATGGCCACTTAAAAATATCAGATAATAAAAAAATAGCGTTTTTGACAGAAACCCGAAAACACCAATGAGGTGGCTCAGAGGCTTTAAAAGAGACCTGAGGGAAATGAAAATAGTGGAGGAAGAAATGAAAAAAGAGAAAAGTTTAGAGTAAGAGCAAAAAGTTTCAGTGGCTTTCAGTAGAAACCAAAGAAAAAGGCAAGTGGAATATGGAACGAAGAAAGGAGAGAACAAAACGGAGAAAGTGTAAAAAACTACTGGAAAGGAAAAAAGGAGACAAGAAAGAAGACAGAAGTTATTTCATACGGTCTTCAGTTGACCACACATGTACAAAACACGTTTAAAAAATTAATATAATAAGAACTGTAACTTCTTTAGATCAGTGCTTAGTACTTTACTATAGCAGAGCGTCCCCGAAGCTGCAGTTCAGAGAAATACAGCACTGCAGAATCATACGTCCGCCAAATTTGCTGTACATGCATCATTCACTTAATTTAAAACCTATAACACAAACACTCTCACAACTTTAACAACGTCGTCAGTTATACAATATAAATCAGCATTTCAGTAAGCACTGCGATTGTACACACTGGTCTGCAGGCTGTGGCTATGGGAATCTGTAAACGTGAAGAACATTGTTTCTTTCAGTAATTTGTGCCTACGGTCCAGACCCACCCGGATAGCCGAGCCCGTTGACACGATTCCGGGCTTCGGGGAGGGCGTGCCGCCTCGGAATAGAATCCTCCCGGGAAGGTCAACGACGAGTGTCAGTATGCCGCGCTGCCTGGATGCGGTATCTAGGCGGTTTCCCACACATGAATAAGTGAATACAGGGCTGGTACCCACGTACTGCCTCATTTACAGATTCGTAAACATTTCGGAAACGTCTCCCGCTTTCGCATGGTTAACACAACACGCACATAGATGTGGTACAAAAACTCCGTGAGAGTGGGGAATGGGAGGCAAGTGGAAAGTGCATCCGGTCACTTTGCTCCACTAACATTGCCAAATCCAGATTAACATGCCGAGCCTCGAAAGACAGGGTATAAGGCCAGGAAAAAGACGTTTTCTGCCTACGTTCAGATAGATTGTGTTTTTTAAATGGCTCGGTCTACGGCTTCTGTCCTGTGTTGTTCAACTTCCTGTGGTTTGTCGATTCTAACAGTGGACTCAATAACCCCGTCGGATTTGTTGTTGGCCGGCCGGAGTGGCCGTGCGGTTCTAGGGGCTACAGTCTGGAGCCGAGCGACCGCTACGGTCGCAAGTTCGAATCCTGCCTCGGGCATGGATGTGTGTGATGTCTTTAGATTAGGTAGGTTTAATCAGTTCTAAGTTCTAGGTGATTGATGACCTCAGAAGTTAAGTCGCATAGTGCTCAGAGCCATTTGAACCATTTGTTGTTGACAGCAGGTATGACCAGGCCACAAATTTGAGCCTTTGCCAGGCTAGTGTGTGACTAGTAAGTTACGAATTGTGTATGACGTTCCTGTAGAGCATATGATAAGAGAAAGAGGCCATACGTTGATCTTTGTTGGAAGACATTTGGCAACGAACTTTACAAACTCAGAATGAGGGCTTCTGTCCCAAATTTGGGCTTCCAAGTTCTGAAAGAACAACCAGTGCTTGTGACGCATTTCACAGTACACAACCAAGTTTGTATGATATTGCTGACGGTATCTTTCGAACTCAGATAAACTACCTACATTGAAATGTACGTATGACACATATAGTCCCCATTGATATAACAACGAACTTCAAAACTGGTTTCAAAGTACAGAAATGGAACTATGAGTTTTTTATAAAGTGAATCCTATTATTAACAGAATGAATGAAAAGAATTTCAGTGCCTCTTTAAATATCTCGTGGATGCCACATTATGGGCATGAGTGTTTTGCCAAGCATTTTTAACCACACCTTTGGTTGATATAGCTTAGCAGTCATAGACAGTCCTGTTGTTGTCTTCAGTCCTGAGACTGGTTTGATGCAGCTCTCCATGCTACTCTATCCTGTCAAGCTTCTTGATCTCCCAGTACCTACTGCAACCTACATACTTCTGAATCTGCTTAGTGTATTCATCTTTTGGTCTCCCTCTACGATTTTTACCCTCCACGCTGCCCTCCAATGCTAAATTTGTGATCCCTTGATGCCTCAAAACATGTCCTACCAACCGATCCCTTCTTCTAGTCATGTTGTGCCACAAACTTCTCTTCTCCCCAGTCCTATTCAATACCTCCTCATTAGTTACGTGATCTATCCACCTTATCTTCAGCATTCTTCTGTAGCACCACATTTCGAAAGCTTCTATTCTCTTCTTGTCCAAACTATTTATCGTCCATGTCTCACTTCCATACATGGCTACTCTCCAAACAAATACTTTCAGAAACGACTTCCTGATACATAAATCTATATTCGATATTAACAACTTTCTCTTCTTCAGAAACGCTTTCCTTGCCATTGCCAGTCTACGTTTTATATCCTCTCTACTTCGACCATCATCAGTTATTTTACTTCCTAAATAGCAAAACTCCTGTACTACTTTAAGTGTCTCATTTCCTAATCTAATTCCCTCAGCATCACCCGATTTAATTTGACTGCATTCCATTATCCTCGTTTTGCTTTTGTTGATGTTCATCTTATATCCTCATTTTAAGACACTGTCCATTCCGTTCAACTGCTCTTCCAAGTCCTTTGCCGTCTTTGACAGAATTACAATGTCATCGGCGAACCTCAAAGTTTTTACTTCTTCTCCATGAATTTTAATACCTACTCCAAATTTTTCTTTTGTTTCCTTTACTGCTTGCTCAATATACAGATTGAATAACATCGGGGAGAGGCTACAACCCTGTCTCACTCCGTTCCCAACGACTGCTTCCCTTCCATGCCCCTCGACTCTTATGACTGCCATCTGGATTCTGTACAAATTGTAAATAGCCTTTCGCTCCCTGTATTTTACCCCTGCCACCTTTAGAATTTGAAAGAGAGTATTCCAGTCAACATTGTCAAAAGCTTTCTCTATGTCTACAAATGCTAGAAACGTAGGTTTGCCTTTCCTTAATCTTTCTTCTAAGTAAGTCGTAAGGTTAGTATTTCTACGGAATCCAAACTGATCCTCCCCGAGGTCCGCATCTACTAGTTTTTCCATTCGTCTGTAAAGAATTCGCATTAGTATTTTGCAGCTGTGACAAATTAAACTGATAGTTCGGTAATTTTCACATCTGTCAGCACCTCCTTTCTTTGGGATTGGAATTATTATATTCTTCATGAAGTCTGAGGGTATTTCGCCTGTCTCATACATCTTGCTCACCAAGTCTCTGGAAACGCGAAGGAAAATGCTGTAGTGCCAAATTAACCTATATTTTCCTCCACGTACAGTTGATTTGATTCAAATATTGACTGCTAAGCGCAGCATATCTATTTAAAAAAAAAAAAAAGGGACCTCGTGCGCCGTTGACCACATCATGAGCAGGCAAATTCTGGGTCTGTGCGCAGCCTGAATCACCTGTCTGAAAAGTACCGTGTGTTAACGGCAGTTCGTAATACACTACTGGCCATTAAAATTGCTACACAACGAAGATGTCCTACAGACGCGAAATTTAACCGACAGTAAGAACATTCTGTGATATGCAAATGATTAGCTTTGCAGAACATTCACACAAGGTTGGCGCCGGTGGCGACACCTACAACGTGCTGACATGAGCAAAGTTTCCAACCGAATTCTCATACACAAACAGCAGTTGGCCGACGTTGCCTGGTGAAACGTTGTGATGTCTCGTGTAAGGAGGAGAAATCCGTACCATCACGTTTCCGACTTTGATAAAGGTCGGATTGTAGCCTATCGCGATTGCGGTTTATCGTATCGCGACATTGCTGCTCGCGTTGGTCGAGCTCCAATGACTGTTAGCAGAATATCGAATCGGTGGGCTCAGGAGGGTAATACGGAACGCCGTGCTGGATCCCAACGGCCTCGTATCACCAGCAGTGGGGATGACAGGCATCTTCTCCGCATGGCTGTAACGGATCGTGCAGCCACGTCTCAATCCCTGAGTCAACAGATGGGGACGTTTGCAAGACAACAACCATCTGCACGAACAGTTCGACGACGTTTGCAGCAGCATGGACTATCAGCTCGGAGACCATGGCTGCGGTTACCCTTGACGCTGCATCACAGACAGGAGCGCCTGCGATGGTGTACTCAGCGACGAGCCTGGGTGCACGAATGGCAAAACGTAATTTTTTTAGGATGAATCCAGGTTCTGTTTACAGCATCATGATGGTCGCATCCGTGTTTTCCGAGATCGCGGTGAACGCACATTGGAAGCGTGTATTCGTCATCGCCATACTGGCGTATCACCTGGTGTGATGGTATGGGTTGCCATTGGTTACACGTCTCGGTCAGCTCTTGTTCGCATTGAGGGCACTCTGGATAGTGGACGTTACATTTCAGATGTGTTACGACTCGTGGCTCTACCCTTCATTCGATCCCTGCGAGACTCTACATTTCAGCAGGATAATGCACGACCGCATGTTTCAGGTCCTGTACGGGCCTTTCTGGACACAGAAAATATTCGACTGCTGCCGTGGCCAGCACATTCTCCAGATCTCTCACCAAGTGAAAACGTCTGGTCAATGGTGGCCGAGCAACTGGCTCATCACAATACGCCAGTCACTACTCTTGATAAACTGCGGCATCGTGTTGAAGCTGCATGGGCAGCTGTACCTGTACATGCCATCCAAGCTGTGTTAGACTCAATGCCCAGGCGTATCAAGTCCGTTACTACGGGCAGAGGTGGTTGTTCTGGGTACCGATTTCTCAGGATCTATGCACCCAAATAGTGTGAAAATGTAATCACATGTCAGTTCTAGTATAATATATATGTGCAATGAATACCCGTTTATCAACTGCATTTTAATGGCCTGTAGTATAGTAGCCCGGTTAACAACGCCTGTTAACGCGACCATTTCCGCGACGGGGAGGTACAGTCAGTTACGAATCGAAGCCCCCCGGCGGATCAGCGACGAGGCTTCGCTGTGCCGGCCAGTCTGGATGTTGCTTTTAGGGAGTTTCACACAAAACACTGATGACTGCCGGCCTGGTTCTCGTGTTCCGCCTCAGATTACACTCTACGCAAACGTTGATAACACTTTCTCGCTCTTGCACACAAAATTTACTCTACATGCAGACATAACAGGCATACTCTTTCCGTACTGTGTGGTGAACAACAGACTGATAACCTTCCCTGTTTGGTCTCCTTAAACAATGAACCATCCATACGCAGGTTGTAGTTTCTAGAATTCCTTGTCGTGTTCAACGCTCTTAGTTTTCATGCCTCATTATTCCCCTAAACCGAGCGGGGTGGCGCAGTGGTTGGACACTGGACTCGCATTTCGGGAGGACGACGGTTCAATCCCGCGTCCGGCTACCCTGATTTAGGTTTTCCATGATTCCCCTAAATCACTCCAGGCAATTGCCGAGATGGTTCCTCTGAAAGGGCACGGCCGACTTCCTTCCCCATCCTTTCCTAATCCGATGAGAGCGATGACCACGCTGTCTGGTATCCTTCCCCGAACAACCAAACCAAACCTATTCCCCTAAAGTAAGCTACAAAATTTGGAAATTGATACACGTAAAAATATAAACACTTCTACATAATCGTTTTTACTGAGGGGAAGGAGCGGGAGGAGGGGGGGGGGGGGGGAGTGATCATAATCCCCACCACCACCGTGACTCCCAATCCACTCGCATCTGCACCTGTTGCTCTGTTACCTCTGACACTGTCAAGCTTCTGGATGTCAGTCGAAAGGCTGATGATCCGAGAACTGAAGAAGTGACACTCAGCAGGGGTGTTCGGTCGGGCGGCGAAGCGCAAAATGAAGCCTATTGGCGGGTGGGCTTCCTGCAGCAGAGAACAGTGGCCGGCCGGCGCTGCCTTATCTGACAGCGCAGGGCACCGCGCTGCACTGCTGGGCTAGCAGCAGACATCCGCTCCCGAGGGACGCGCCGCTAAACCGCCCACCTGCCCCGCGCCACGTCAACCGCATCCGGACAGGCCGGACCACCCCTGCACAGATCCCCCCGCTGTCTCCTAGCAACACTGCTCCGTCTCGTCACCGCTAGCGATCTAGTCAGGCTCATTTCGGTGCCGACAAACTAGGCACCGCCTGAGCCGTAGTTAATAAGTTGAAAGCAGCAGCGCTCTCCCCAGATTATGGGCGATCGAACCTCTGTTACAGAAGGCACGTTTATCAACGTAAATGCAGATTGCGGAGCAAAAGGAGGCTACGGGACAGATGAGTGTCCAGATAGAATAGCACAAGAGTGCAGTTTACCATACTGTCGACAACAACATCGAAATCACCGGGGAAGAGGCACCAAATCAGTTGGAGAATGAGGGGGAACGAATTTGCTGTACTGTTATTCAAGATGCAGTTCTCTCCTTTTCCTTAAATGATTTAGAGAAAATGACGAGGAACAGGCAATGATCAGCATAAACAATGCGACAAGTGCCCATAGTGAAATTATACTCCGCATGGAGATGTTGCACGGGCGTGACGCACTAAGCGAAATACATAAAGTGGACAAAAATATGGAACAGCCAAAAACACAACACATTACTGTACCTTTAGGTGCAGTGTTGGCATTCAAAACAGCTTCCAATCGTCTCAGAATCGATAAATACAGAGCCTGTATCGTTTTAAAAGGATTCGTATACCATTTTACCCGCAAAATAGTGGTAACGATGAGGGAGCTGGATGGCGATCACGCACGCGGCTTCCCTGCAAAAAAGCCACAGTGACTCAGTAATACTGAGACCTGGTGACGGTGCTGCCCACGGGAGATATGACAGTTCATCCTCCTGCTTACAAAATCAGTTGTGGACAATGAGCGTTGTGTGAACACGAGCGCTGTCCTCTTGGAAGAAAGCAGCATCATTGAAGAACAAGCATTGTAGCATGGGGTGGACCTGATCAGCCAGAATAGTCGGATATTCCATGGTACTGATGCAACGTAGGAGTAATCACGCAGCCTATCGACTATCACGTTATGGCTGTCTAAATCGTCACCGAATCCACTCTGTGTTTCACTCTTGGGACGTAAACTGGACCTGAAGTTGGGAACTGTGTGAAATAAGACTCATCCGTCCAAATGACCTTCTTCCATTGCTCCACAGCCCAGGATTTATGGCTTTGTCACCACGTTCTCTTGTTACGGGCATTTGTGTCATGACTGCATTTGGAATTCCACCTCGCTCTGCAAATCCCCTCTTACGGAGGTACCTCTGTGTTTGACAGAGTTCGCGAGTACAACACTCAGCTCTGCAGTGACTTTTGCTGCTGTCGTTCCTTATTTTTAGTCACTATCCTCTTCCTAAACCACTCAACACACACTTTCGTCCGCACTGTGATTTAGCGGATGGTGTTTGTCCACTTTCCCTTTCAAATGGTTCAAATGGCTCTAAGCACTATGAGACTTAGCATCTGAGATCATCAATATCCTAGACTTAAACCGAGCTAACCTAAGGACATGACACACATCCATGCCCGAGGCAGGATTCGAACCTGCGATAGTAGCAGCCACGTGGTTCCGGACTGAAGCGCCTAGAACCGCTCGGCCACAGCGGCCGGCTCCACTTTCCCTTTATGTGATATAAATCTTCTTGGGGAAAAAAATGTGTGTGAAATCTTATGGGACTTAACTGCTGAGGTCGTCAGTTCCTAAGCTTACACACTACTTAAACTAAATTACCCTAAAGACAAACACACACACCCATGCCCGAGGGAGGACTCGTACCTCCGCCGGGACCAGCCGCACAGTCCATGACTGCAGCGCAGACCGCTCGGCTAATCCCGCGCGGCTTCTTGGAAAACTAAACATTTCGGCTGCCTTCTGGTTACGGAAGCAGGCGTCATGCGAGCAGCAACAGTTTACAGTCGATCGAATTCACTTGTCTCCTGAGGACATCGCACAGGCGCTATTCGTGGTCAGATACAACAACGCGACCTGTAGGCTTGGCCAACGCAACCTGCAGGCTTGGCTAACATCAGCATTCACGTTCAAGCAAGCATTCCTCGCGGTGTTTACGTCTTCTTGTCCAACCTCTGTATACTATAAGGAGAGCAGAGACGAATGTGGAATCATTCTAGCAAATTTACGAGCCACAAGTGAAGAAATGTACTGATATAAGCGAGTCTGACAAAGGGCAGATCGCTGTGGCCCGGCGCCTGGGAACGAGCACCTCGGGAACAGCGAAGCTGGTCTGCTGTTCGCGTGCTGTTGTCTTGAGCATTTATGAGAAGTGGCTGAAGGACGGTGACATCCCGAATAGGTGAGAAGGTGTTGGACGTCCACCCCTCATCACAGAACGTGGAGTTCAGAGGCTTGCCCTCTCTATAAAGCAGGATAGGCGTGATTTGTGGCACATCTGACATTAAGGTGCAATGCTGGTGTAGGCGGAAGTGTTTCGGAACACACAGTTCAGCTTATATTGTTGAACAAGGGACTCCGCATCAGACGACCCTAGGTGTAGCGCTTAGCAGCTTAGCAACACCACGCAGGAGCTCACAGCGTCGACTCCAGACGCAGACAGCCTCGACTCATGTGTCCGTCGATGCCAAATTCTCGCGACACGACGGACTTAACAGAAATTAAGACTCCAAGGTAATGGAGAAGAGAGCGTGTTGTTATCTCGCATGGCACCAACTGTTCTGCCAGGGTTCACGTTAACAAAGAACGAGTAAGCCACGATAAACGAACGAGGCTCGTACGAACGAGGCACGATCGAGCAACGAATGAGGCTGAGCAACCCGTCTCCAGCCGCTTACAACGCGAGTAGTGCGACTGCATGGTTAAAAACGTGATACGCATTGCCATTCCTAAAGGGTAGCTGCACTTTATTATACATGTTACGTCTTTACAGGGGAAGCAAGTACTTTTTCAGTTCTAGGGTTGTCCTCTCGACATGCTAACACCGCGATGAAAAGTAACAAACCATCTCCTTCCGCGACCGTACGGACTACGAACAAGTTTTGAACGCAAACAGCTCTTCCTAATTGTCAACAGCATGTGGAGATTTTTAGTAAAAATGATTTATGGAAATTACACAATTATTTTGGCATCACTATATGATTGTCCTATTCTTCCACAAAACTTCTGCACTTTCAGAATTAAACGAATTATTAATTTATCGGGAGATATCTGAATTTTAAGTTAATGCACTTGCTTATTATACACCTAATCGAACAGTGATCGCGGTAATTCGATTCGTCATGTCATCAGTTGTCAGAATCTGTTAACGGAATTCAGTTGCTCTGTTTCGTAACATGCTGTTCCTTTGTGTGGACTGGATGTAATGGTTCACTTGGCTTCGTAAACGTGAGCATGACTCGCTCTGGAAAAGTATATGACCTACACCCGGATAAAGATATTATACAAATTAGTGCAACAGACGAGTAAAATTGGCTGTAGGACTGTCGAAAAGCTCCTCTGAGACAGAAGGCGTACATCAGGAACCCCAATTTTTTCTTTAACTGTTTATTCTTTTCGTGGACTCTATCACACATGACTACAGGAAGTCCCATTGCTTTACCGGTAAGCTTACGTCGACGTGCTTGCTACCGCTACCAGGAACAACATGCAACAATTAACTGAAAATTGCATCTTCGATCTGCAGAACATGGTTTGTGCACACAGGCCAACACGTCCAGATACTTATAAGTCATACAAACCCGTGGTTCCATTACATAAAGTTGTACCGCACAAGAAAGGGTTGAAAGTTTTCGTTACTTGGGCTATTGAGCAGCACAAATCATGATCCATGGGCCAAAGTCAACGCAACATGGATTCAGATATGTAAAATGACTGGGGATCTGTGTGACACCAAATCTCCTGTCCCAAATAAAGTCCAGTGTGTCGAACAGTCTTACTCCTGCCGCTGTGTATGACTGAGAACGTCGGCTAACGCCGAAAACTGCGAAAACTGCAGAGTAGTCCTTCCATGTTATGGATATGCTGATGACTGTAGGATAAGAGGAGCACCTCTGTCAGACCACATACGGTGTATAATTTATTCAATGAATATCTAACAGATAGAACCCAGTACATTATACTGGACGGAGAATGTTCAACAAAAAGGAAAGTAACATGAGGCGTGCAGCAAAGAACAGCAATAGGACATCTAACATTACATAAATGAGTTATCAAACAGAATCAACAACACTATCAGGTTTACTGCTAACAATGCTGCTGTGTGTGGTTGGAAAGAGAAGCAGGAAGACTTGAACAAAATTTTTAGCTCGCTTTAAATGTAGATAAATGGAAGATAATGGCGATCACAAAGGGAAATAACTCAACAGTATTCAATTACAAGATTAGTAGTGAAGATCTTGAGCATGGCACATCATACAACAGAAATGACAAAAAAAAAAGGGTCAAGGCATATAGCGATACGCACATAAACAGATGACGGTAGTATCGCGTACACAAGATATAAAAAGGCAGTTCATGTCAAAGCTTTCGTTTGTACTCAGGTAATTCTTGTGAAGAGGTTTCCGACGTGATTGTGGCCACACTCGTGAATTAACAGAGTTTGAACGCGAAATGGTATATGGAGCTAGACGCATGGGACATTCAATTTCAAAAATCGTTAGGGAATTGAATATTCCGAGACACACAGTGTAAATCCTGTGCCGGGAATACCAAATTTTAGGCATTGCCTACCACCACGGACAGCCCAGTGGCTGACGGTTTGCACTAAACGACTGAGAGCAGCGGCGTTTGTGTAGAGTTGTCAATGCTAACAGGCGAGCAACAATAACCGCTGAATCAATGAGGGACACACCACGAACGTATCCGTTAGGACAGCGCTGCGAACATTGGCGCTGATTGGCTGTTGCGGCAGACGACCGACGCGACTGCCATTGTTAAAAAAATGGCTCAAATGTCTCTGAGCACTATGGGACTTAACATATGTGGTCATCAGTCCCCTAGAACTTAGAACTACTTCAGCCTAACTAACCTAAGGACATCACACACATCCATACCCGAGGCAGGATTCGAACCTGCGACCGTAGCAGCCACGTGGTTCCGGACTGAAGCGCCTAGAACCACGGTGGCGCCAATGTTAACAGCTCGACTTCGGCAGCGGTGCCTCTCCTGGATTCGTGACCATATGGGTTGGGACCTAAAGGACTGAAAAACCGTGACCTAATCACGTGAGTCCTGATTTCAATTGGTAAGAGCTAATGGTAGGGTTCGAGTGTGACGCGGATCTCACGAAGCCACGGATGGACCCAGTACGCCAACAGGGCACTGTGCAGGCTTGAGGTGACTCCATAATGATGTGGACTGTCTTTACATGGATGGAAAGGGTTCTCTGGTTACGTTCGGCTACTTGGAGATCATTTGCAGCCATTCATGGACTTCATGTTCCTAAACAAAGATGTAATTTTTATCGATGATACTCCTTGGCACCAGCTCAGAATTTTTCGCGACTGGTTTTAAGAACATTCTGGACAATTCGAGCGAGTGATTTAGCCACCCAGATCGCCCAACATGAACCCCTTCGAGCACTTATGGGACATAACAGAGAGGTCCGTTAGTGCACAAAATCCTGCACCGGCGACACTTTCGCACTTACGAGCGGCTGTGGAGGCAGCGTAGCTCAGTATATCTGCAGTGGACTTGCAACGACTTGCTGAGTCCGTGCCACGACGAGTTTCTGCACTGCAGACATCCCTCCAAGCACCTTTGTGTTGCAAGTTGCGTACCCCGCAGGTGAGACCACCACCACCACCACCACCACCACAAGCCTCGGTAGCTTTCACCGATCCCTCCTACAGCGGACAGACTACTTTGCCACGCCTACTACCAACACCAACCAGACACTACGACAACAACATGCTGCTAGGAGAGCCAATGGACGAGCAGCTCATTATCTCCAACAGTGCCAGCCACTCGCATGGTTCGGAAGCAGTGATCTTCATGGTGTTGCCGCCCGCGGCAGAGGCAGTTGCAGTTCTGTTCCGGATCGAGCTCTAGTCGCAGTTACGAAGTTACCATAATCTATCGTAGACTGTTGATCGATGCCTCACTGGGATATACCATTTAGTAAACAGCCACAGTGCAGCATCTCAGATACAAACTTAGTCTCTGGAGGATCTTTACACTAGAAGTGAATACTTGTCAAAGACTAAGTTTTCGTCTGTACTGAAAACTTATGTACTACAGTTCATTCAAGGTAGTTTGTGAATTGTGATAAATAAGAGTTATTGTATCTGGACTGATTTATTTGTGTAGTAGTTTCAGAAAAGCTACACTGGCGGAATTGTTGATATGAATCATGCAGTACAACAGTAGCTAGATCAACAGTGGCACACTGAGTAAAAGTGACTATGTAATAGTTATGTGTCTCAACTGTAGAGGGGTGCACTTTAAAACAAGAAGCTATTTGATTTGGGACGACCTAATAAAATCAGCATTAGGGACGACGAATGAAAGATTTGTTGGATGAGTTCTGGAAAAGTGTAGTGTATTCTATAGAGAACTTTTACCAGCCTTTGGAGACACTATAAAGTAGGCGTAACAGGAGACATCGTACGAAATCAGAGACGCTCTGCTGTATTCGCAGCACGTCGGTATAGCACACATAAAAGTATAAGAGGAAAGGCGTCGTAGTTGTCGTGAAACCCTGTTGGGTCAATTTAGAGTAATCGTAATCGAGGATGACTGGGCGTCGAATATGCTAATACCAGTGTATATCCCGAGACGTTATGACGAGAATTAAAAAAAAGGAGATTACTGGGTGCACAGAGGCATACAGTGAGTTATATTTTCGTCGCTCAATAACTAAATATAAAGGAGCCGAAAATAGCCACTACTGGTACGAAGCACCCTGCGTCATCCATTGTACAATGGCTTCCGGAGTATACGGCGTGCTAAAAAACAGGGGGTCACGTATTCCTGCAGGAGGTAGTATTGGTGAGAACTAGAAGGAAAGTCCCTGTGGTGATACGTCCGGATACCAATAACTGTTGAGATATGGGCCAATCTGTCCTCTGTTTCACGTCTGTTACGTAGAAGATGACATTATAAGCAGTGCTGCATGCGGGTTACCACTCATCTTGACACAGCCTTCAGTCCTTCTTCGTAGTGAATCACTCCCTCTTTCAAGTACCCGTACACCTGCCTACATTCAGTTTGCGTTAGGTGCATTTGTCACACGCTCCAGTAAGGTCTGCACATTGCCAATGGGTTGGGCATACGCCGCTGGCCTTAAATGTCCCCATATTCGTAAATCCAATGGATTCAGGTTCGGTGAACGGGAAGGCCATGCCACCGGACCTTTTCGACCTTTCAATCATCAATGAAAAGTTGCGATGAGATACTGTCGCACGATATGTAGAAAATGGGGTGGTGCCCGGTGGTGCATGAATCACACTCTTTGATTTTCTGCAAGAGTAACGTCGTCCAGAAGTCCTGGTAATTCATCGGGCAGAAATCGATGGTACACAGTACTTGTTAATCCGTTGGTAAACTGTGTGACCCTGTGAGTCTGTCACTGAGAATTCCTGCCCACTTTTTTAAAAACGTTGTATACGATGCTACAGAGAAATAGCAGTACCGATTACAGAGCAGCTCGAAGTCAATGGCCGAGAAAATGCCGCTTACTTGGAGCAGGCACTACTAGAGAACAATTCAGGTCGCAGTGACGAGGTCAGCATATCAGCTCAGTGTAGACGCACGAAGACGACGCGGAAGACAAATGAAAGAACGGTCCTATACACAATAAAAATTCCGTATATTACCACTCATATCAAAAGGACACCTTGAACTGAACAGATTATGTTGATCCACTAGCAAGAACACCAGAAGGAAGAGGAAGAAGAAGATGATGCCACTGATAGTTGACCAAGTAGCCAGCATTTCAGAAAATTCACACTTTTTATTATAAGACGGTTCAACATCTACAGAAGGCGGCAAGTGAGTAGTTCCTCACTGACATTCACCGTAATCAAACTGTGCTGCATTGGGAAGACAGATGCGTCTGAGCATAACTTCCTCTGTAGGCTACGACATGGAATATGCTCCCCTTCCCCCCCCCCCCCCTCTACCTCGACGTGTGTCCTTGTACTATCAGACTACTTGATATAGAGCGTACATAAAGTATTTCTGAACCTCACAATTCCTTAAATTCAATACTCGTCCACACCAATTAACCAGAATTAGTTTTCCAAAACATATGAGAGCGTCATACACTCTGTAAAATGAAAAATAGCCTATTACAGGTAAGACGGATAGAATCGTAAACCGTCATTACCATACGATATTCCAGTGACGATACTGAGTGTGGATCGCAATAACGCCAAGACTGGGCAACCGGACGCCGACGCTGCAGATTCCGGCATTCGCCTGGCGCTGACCCACGAACGGTGCGCGGCACCATCGCCGCGTCCAGCACAGGGTCGGTTGTGAACTTTAAATACAATAAAGTCAATGATACACTTCCTGTGTTTCTCTGCACGCTTCGGCGCGAGTCATCCCTTTCTCCCAAACCATACCTTCCGGTCCTTCTGACATACTACAACCCCAGAGCTCATGGGGTTGTAACAGTATCTCGGCTGCAGAGGGGTCAGCACTTCGATCCCGGCGTGAGCATTCTAATATTGTAATCTTACCGGCAGATAAAGGCAATGCAGCTCTTATCCTCTCCAAACATATGTACTTAAAGAAGACGAACCAGTTACTGGACGATTTCGACTATCGCCTTCCAAACAAGGACCTCGTGACCAAAACACAACGGAGAACTTTAGAACTTCTCAAGAAGAGCACGATCATGGAGGTTGTGGCCAAGAGACTCCGTATACAAGCACCTATCGCCCCACGCTATACGGATTGTCTAAGACTGGCAAAGATCCTGTGCCTCTCCGACCATTAGTTAGTAATACTGGGGCGCCAACATACAACCTGGCTAAACATACAGCAACGCAATTGGGCCGTTCAGTGGGAAAATATGAGCACCACATTCGTAAGTCCACATTCGGCTTAAGAACCTGCGACTTGCAACATCAGATATTTCGTTAATTTCAATGATGTCTCACTTTTCACTGAAGTGCCGTTACAGGAATCACTGTTGTTCATTGACGAGAAGCTGGAAAAGGAACTTATTGATTTCTTTAAGAATTTGCTTATCTCGACTCACTTTTTATTCAGTGACAAATACTTTGAACAGACTGATGGTATCGCAATGGTTAGTCTCTTGTCACCTATTGTTGCGAATCTTTTTAGAATATTTCGAGGAGACATTCTTAAGTCCACATTCGGCATAAGAACCTGCGACTTGCAACATCAATTATTTTGTTAATTTCAATGCAGTCTCACTTTTCACTGAAGTGCTGTTACAAGAATCACTGTTGTTCATTGACGAGAAGCTGGAATGGGAACTTATCGATTTCTTTAAGAATGTGCTTATCTCGACTCACTTTTTATTCAGTGACAAATACTTTGAACAGACTGATGGTATCGCAATGGTTAGTCTCTTGTCACCTATTGTTGCGAATCTTTTCAGAAGATTTCGAGGAGACATTCTTAAGTCCACATTCGGCATAAGAACCTGCGACTTGCAACATCAATTGTTTTGTTAATTTCAATGCAGTCTCACTTTTCACTGAAGTGCCATTACAGGAATCACTGTTGTTCATTGACGAGAAGCTGGAAGGGGAACTTATCGATTTCTTTAAGAATGTGCTTATCTCGACTCACTTTTTATTCAGTGACAAATACTTTGTTCAGACTGATGGTATCGCAATGGTTAGTCTCTTGTCACCTATTGTTGCGAATCTTTTCAGAAGATTTCGAGGAGACACTCTTAAGTCCACATTCGGCATAAGAACCTGCGACTTGCAACATCAATTATTTTGTTAATTTCAATGCAGTCTCACTTTTCACTGAAGTGCCATTACAGGAATCACTGTTGTTCATTGACGAGAAGCTGGAAGGGGAACTTATCGATTTCTTTAAGAATGTGCTTATCTCGACTCACTTTTTATTCAGTGACAAATACCTTGAACAGACTGATGCTGTCGCAATGGTTAGTCTCTTGTCTCCAATTGTTGCGAATCTTTTTAGAAGATTTCGAGGAGACATTCTTAAGTCCACATTCGGCATAAGAACCTGCGACTTGCAACATCAATTATTTTGTTAATTTCAATGCAGTCTCACTTTTCACTGAAGTGCCATTACAGGAATCACTGTTGTTCATTGACGAGAAGCTGGAAGGGGAACTTATCGATTTCTTTAAGAATGTGCTTATCTCGACTCACTTTTTATTCAGTGACAAATACTTTGAACAGACTGATGGTATCGCAATGGCTAGTCCCTTGTCACCTATTATAGCGAATCTTTTTAGAAGATTTCGAGGAGACATTCTTAAGTCCACATTCGGCTTAAGAACCTGCGACTTGCAACATCAATTATTTTGTTAATTTCAATGCAGTCTCACTTTTCACTGAAGTGCCATTACAGGAATCACTGTTGTTCATTGACGAGAAGCTGGAAGGGGAACTTATCGATTTCTTTAAGAATGTGCTTATCTCGACTCACTTTTTATTCAGTGACAAATGCTTTGAACAGACTGATGGTATCGCAATGGTTAGTCTCTTGTCACCTATTGTTTCGAATCTTTTTAGAAGATTTCGAGGAGACATTCTTAAGTCCACATTCGGCATAAGAACCTGCGACTTGCAACATCAATTATTTTGTTAATTTCAATGCAGTCTCACTTTTCACTGAAGTGCCGTTACAGGAATCACTGTTGTTCATTGACGAGAAGCTGGAATGGGAACTTATCGATTTCTTTAAGAATGTGCTTATCTCGACTCACTTTTTATTCAGTGGCAAATACTTTGAACAGACTGATGGTGTCGCAATGGCTAGTCCCTTGTCACCTATTATAGCGAATCTTTTTAGAAGATTTCGAGGAGACATTCTTAAGTCCACATTCGGCATAAGAACCTGCGACTTGCAACATCAATTATTTTGTTAATTTCAATGCAGTCTCACTTTTCACTGAAGTGCCGTTACAGGAATCACTGTTGTTCATTGACGAGAAGCTGGAATGGGAACTTATCGATTTCTTTAAGAATGTGCTTATCTCGACTCACTTTTTATTCAGTGACAAATACCTTGAACAGACTGATGGTGTCGCAATGGTTAGTCTCTTGTCACCTATTGTTGCGAATCTTTTTAGAAGATTTCGAGGAGACATTCTTAAGTCCACATTCGGCATAAGAACCTGCGACTTGCAACATCAATTATTTTGTTAATTTCAATGCAGTCTCACTTTTCACTGAAGTGCCATTACAGGAATCACTGTTGTTCATTGACGAGAAGCTGGAATGGGAACTTATCGATTTCTTTAAGAATGTGCTTATCTCGACTCACTTTTTATTCAGTGGCAAATACTTTGAACAGACTGATGGTACCGCAATGGCTAGTCCCTTGTCACCTATTATAGCGAATCTTTTTAGAAGATTTCGAGGAGACATTCTTAAGTCCACATTCGGCTTAAGAACCTGCGACTTGCAACATCAATTATTTTGTTAATTTCAATGCAGTCTCACTTTTCACTGAAGTGCCATTACAGGAATCACTGTTGTTCATTGACGAGAAGCTGGAAGGGGAACTTATCGATTTCTTTAAGAATGTGCTTATCTCGACTCACTTTTTATTCAGTGACAAATACCTTGAACAGACTGGTGGTGTCGCAATGGTTAGTCTCTTGTCACCTATTGTTGCGAATCTTTTTAGAAGATTTCGAGGAGACATTCTTAAGTCCACATTCGGCATAAGAACCTGCGACTTGCAACATCAATTATTTTGTTAATTTCAATGCAGTCTCACTTTTCACTGAAGTGCCATTACAGGAATCACTGTTGTTCATTGACGAGAAGCTGGAAGGGGAACTTATCGATTTCTTTAAGAATGTGCTTATCTCGACTCACTTTTTATTCAGTGGCAAATACTTTGAACAGACTGATGGTACCGCAATGGCTAGTCCCTTGTCACCTATTATAGCGAATCTTTTTAGAAGATTTCGAGGAGACATTCTTAAGTCCACATTCGGCATAAGAACCTGCGACTTGCAACATTAATTATGTTGTTAATTTCAATGCAGTCTCACTTTTCACTGAAGTGCCATTACAGGAATCACTGTTGTTCATTGACGAGAAGCTGGAATGCGAACTTATCGATTTCTTTAAGAATGTGCTTATCTCGACTCACTTTTTATTCAGTGGCAAATACTTTGAACAGACTGATGGTGTCGCAATGGCTAGTCCCTTGTCACCTATTGTTGCGAATCTTTTTAGAAGATTTCGAGGAGGCAGCACTCCAGCCAGCGAAGTTGAAACCGGCGTACTACTGGCGACATGTGGATGGCACCTTTGTCACCTGACCCCGCGGCACTGCGTCACTGGATTCATTCTTGCAACACCTAAATTCTCTTCATTCAAACATCAAGTTCACGGTGAAGATGGAGAGAAACGGTGAACTACCGTTTCTGGACATGCTGGTGCACAGAAAAGAAGATGGCACTTTAGGTGCCACTGTGTACTGTAAACCTACACACACGGACTTGATCTTACAGGCCACCAGCTGTTACCATCCTGCACAACGAAGTGGCGTGCTTAGGACGTTCGTCCACAGAGCATGGGCCATATCAGACTCTCACAGCTTGACTGATGAGCTACACCACCTCCGTACCATGTTTTTAGAAAATGGATATTCTGAACGGGAGATTCACCGTACCTTACGTCCAGCGCATCCTAAAGAACGTGAGGAACTAGAAGAAAGTAATGAAGAAAGAGGAATGGTCGTTTTGTTATATGACAGCGGTGTTTCTTCGAAAATAGGGAGATTAGTGGAGTGACCTATAGTTAAATGTGTCTTTCGTCCGCCAACGAAACTCAAAGCTGTTTTGGGCTCAGTAAAAGATGATGTTTTAAGGCCTGATATCTATAAGATTCGCTGTATCTGCGAGATGTCATATATTGGACAAACCTGTCGCACCATGGGGGATAGATGTGTCGAACATCGACGGCACACATGTCTGGATCAGTCAGAGTAATATGCAGTGGCCGAGCATTGCCTCAGTACAGCACATTGCATGAAAAACAAAAACAATGAAATTCTGTAGTCTACGTCTTCGTACTGGGACAGTGCTATTAAAGAAGCAGTGGAAATTCGCAGCTCGAGTAATTTGCTTAACAGAGGCACAGGATACCAGCATAGCATGACGTTGGATCCAGCGTCGGCCATGTTAAAATAACAGCGAACCCAAAAAAAGAAAAAGAAACTGTTCGTCGCACGAGGGATGACGCTTCTGTGGCGACATACATATTTGGTTGACAAAGGCGGGGACGGGCACACGCCAGCGCGGAAACGCGTTCCGGCAGGTGGTTCCTGGAAGAGCGCGCTGGGGCGGCCGACGTCAGCGCGCAGTATGATTGACAGCCTCTGTGCGTGCGTTCATCGTCCGACAGCTGACGTAGCTGTCTCTCTCGCTACAGATCTGCACATCTGCGCTATTGCTCGCCGAAATTTCGCGCGTTCACGCCGTGTAGTTTCTTCTCTGAGTGCCATAAATAGGAGGCTTCTGTCGCAGCCTGAGCAGTGTGTTTGCCGCACCTAAAGATGTCATTCGACTGCGCGGACGAAATAAGGGAATTTTCAAAACGACCTCCCACGTCTCGCCCCTGAATCATATTTATAACTAGCCCGTCAGAAAACCTTCAAGTCTGAAAGCAACACCACCCCCGACGTCATACTATCATCTCCCAATCTCCTTGGACGCCCCACTACAGAAGTCCTCGATCATATTGGCAGTGTCCACCTACCTGTACTCCTCACCATCTCCTTCACACAACTTCATGCCCGTGCACCCCATCTGAATCTCCAACCAAGAGCTACCGCAGACTACTCCCACACTAACTGTAATGCCTACTAGGAATCCACAGAAACCCGATTCGAAGACACTCTCTGGGGACCTACTCCATACGCTCGTAACTTTGTTAACAGCCTTCAGTAACGCATCGTGTCAAGCCGTTCCCGGAAATCTATAAATATGTAAACAGCTTGTTGCCCTTCATCCATCGTTCGCAGTATATCATTTGACAAAAGGTCAAGCTGAGTTTCCCAAGAGCGATGCTTCCTAAAACTGTGCTGATTCGTGGGCATAAGCTTCTCGGTCTCAAGAAGATTCATTGTGTTCGGACTGAGAACGTGTTCAAGGATTCTGTAGCAAACCTATTTTAGAGATATTGGTCTGTAATTTTGCGGCTTTGTTTTTTTGCCCTTCTTATATTCAGGAGTCACCTCCAACTTTTTTTCAATCACTTGAGACTTTGGGCTGAGCGAGAGATTCGTTATAAGCGCAAGGTAAGTAAAGGGCGATTGCCGTAGAGTACTCTTAGTAAAACCGATTTGGGACTCCATCCGCACCTGGCGACTTGTCTGTGTTCATTCTTACAGTTGTTTCTCTACACCTGGAAAGCTTATGACACAGCAGGGTACCGGAAGTAAGTGTCAAGAGTGGCCAGAGATGGCATAGGTAATGCTTTCTCGTAAGTGACACTCGATGAAGAAATTAATGCCGAATGAGGTACGAGGGATAAGAGCACGAATGGCCAAGCACGTTAACACTTCGCTTCCGGCACGCGGGGAAGTGAGCTTGTCCTGGATAGAATCTGCCTAGTGTGTTAATCTTTATCTCGTGCTCCACAAACCACTGTATGGCGCCTGGCGGAAGGTACCTTATACCACTACTAGTCATTTCCTTTCCTGTTCCACTACCAAATAAAGCGAGGGGAAAACTATTGTCTATATACCTCTATACGGGCTCTAATTTCTTATATCTTTGAGGTCCTTACGCTAAATGTACGTTGGCTGCAGTAGGACCGTTTTCATCTCCGCTTAAAACAGCAGTTCTCAAAAATTTTTTAGTATTATTCCTCGAAAAGCAAGTGCCAAGTTCCTGCTCACCGTGTCGGTCAGCTCATTTGTGTATACACATAAAATAAGAGCAGTATGATCAGGATTTCCTGAGGTACATCGGACAATACCGTTGTCTTTGATGAACACCCGCTAACAAGGACAACACACTGCGTTCTATTACTTAAGAAGACTTCTATCCACTTACATATCGGGGAGTCTAATACGTGTGCTCGAACCTTCGTTAACAGTCTGCAGCGAGGCACCGTGTCAAACGCTTTTCGGGAATCTAGGACTACGCAATTTGCCTGTTGTACTTAAACTATGATTCGCTGGATTTGATACAATATGAGGGCAAGATGAGCTTCGCACGAGCTAATTTTAGAACAGAACCTCTTCCGCCTCATGGAAATATATTATATTCGAAGTGGGAATATGTTCAAGAATTCTGAAACATGTAACCGTTATTGATCTGTGATTTTGCGGTTCCGTTCTTTTATCTCTGTTATGCACAGGATTCGCTTGCACTTTTTTTCCCAATCGCTTGGCACTTTGCGCTGGGCGAGAGATTCGCGATAAACTCACGTAGAGTACTCTATGTAAAATCAGATTGGGATTCCGTCCGTTCCTGGTGGCTTACTTATTTTCATCTCTTTCCATTGCTCCTCTACGTCAGCTATTACGCTCACAAAATATTCTGTTTGGGCGTCAAAAGACGGTACATTTGTACGATCGTCCTGCATGATTGATTTCACGCGAAATTTAGAACTTTGACATTCCTTTTGCTGCGATCTATTGCCGCACCGGGCAGGTCAACGAGAGAGTGAATGGATAGAAGCCTTTGACGCGTTTAGCGATTTAATATAGGACCAGAATTTCCTTGTGTTATCGGCAAGATGTTTTGCTAAGGTATGGCGGTGGTAGTTATTGTATGTATCGAAGGTCGATCTTTTTACTGACGCACGAATCTCTATTCATGATAGCAGATAAGCCGCCCAGCCTGTATGTGGTTTTTAGACGGTTTCCCATCTCTACCTAGTGGTATATCTGGTTGGTTCCCCTTTCCGCCTCAGATACAAGCAATAGAAACATTCACTCACTTAGAAAACATTCTCACACTTGAGCATGGGATTTACTCTAAACACAGATGGGGTACACAGATTTCGTCCCTGGAGGAATGGTGGCTTCAGAAACAGCATCCGCCCATTAAGTGTCACTGAAACTGCCACGACCCATATAACAATGCCGACCCCATAGAGAAACGGTAGAGGGCAAGGAAGAAGAAGAAAGTCGCCGAGTATAACGAAAGCGATATCCGGCATTCCCCCAAGGAAGTGTTACAGGCCCTCTGCTGTTCCTCATCTTTATAAATGATTTAGGAGACAATATGAGCATCCCACTCAGAGCGTGCACCCCATTCGAATCTCCAATCAAGAGTTAACCCAGACTACTCCCACACTAACTGGAATGCCTACTAGGAATCCACAGAAACCCGATTCGAAGCCACTCTCTGTTCTTTCAGCAACCTGGCGATATCCCTCATGCTGCGTCCTTCCTGCTGCAGACCTTGTCAGATTCTATATCTGCTCTCTTTCCTATCAAGACCATGTATCCCCACCGCCCTTCTTCCCCCCACCCCACCCCCCCACAACCCTACAAGTCCTACTCCTCCTCCGAGAATCTGTTGTATGTACTTTTTGCCGACTCGTGACCGTGATACCCTCACACGTCACCGGCAAATACAGAGACATATCAGGAATTTATTAAATGCAGAAATACGCCGGTACTGGCGCCAGACATGTGTCATAGTCAACGCTACACTCTCCATTAATTCATACAAGCACTGGAAAGCATTCCATCGACTCAATCGCTCTAACCCTATACCATACTAACCGCGTCTCGACGATAACCATCCCTTACCTCACAATCTGAGCACACCTAACCATTTCGCATCCTATCTGTCTAACATTTTCTCCATCCCTGATGACCAACATTTTGATTGTTCTGTTTTTCCTACCGTCCATGACCGTAAATATACTGATCTCCCACCCCTGGATCCCAGCTCACAGTGCTTGGACAACATACCATACTCAGAAATAAATATACCAACTACGCAGGCGACGTAAAGCGCAACAATTCATCCATCATGACAGCATTGCCTATCGACGTCTCAAAGAATGCCCTCTCTCCTTTCTCATCACTCTTGCAACCCTTTACACTACCATCCTCTCTACACGTCACAATCCTCAACAATGAAAAACATCTAAAATCCTACATTTCCTCAAACGGCAAAAATTCTCCTATTGATGCCTCCCCCTACTTCCCCATCTGCCTCACTTCATTGTTTAGCAAGGTCTTTGAATCCATCCTCTCCCTGCACATCCATCAACACTAGAACCAACACCATCTTCCTCCCATTAATAAATGTGGCTTCCGTCCCAATTTCTCCTTTCGTAACCCGTTGCTGCACCTCACTCTTCTCCTATCCCAACAACTCAACTCCCATAAATCCGTTATTTTTGTCTCCCTCGGCCTAGAAAACCCTATGGTCGTGTATGGCATTCCGGTCTTCTTTTCAGTCTCCAGACATACGCACTTCCAGTTATCTATGTATGCCTTATTGCATCCTTCCTGTTTAATTTCCCATCCTTTGACACTATTAACAATGGCGATTTTCGTACCTTCCACCCCACTGCAGGAGTTCCTAAGGTTCTGCTCTCTCTCCTCTCCTTTGTCTCCTCTACACATGGTTGTGCCGTCTCTCCTCTCCTCTATCTGCTCGACACTGCTGATACGCCCAAGCCACTACATCAGTCCACCTCCTTCAGTATGCTGATGACACTGGTTTCCTTGCCCTCTAGCGACACTCCAGAAATCCTAACGATCGCTCCAAATTCACTTCAATCAGTTACCTACTGGTGTAACGAATGGCTTCTGAAGATCAGCCCCTCCAATACCCAGCTAATAATTATAAGAATTACAACTGCCCTATCCAGCTAACTAACACATTAAAATGCCTTGGACTAACCTTTGACCGGCAACTAACATAGAACCCCACTTACTAATCATCAAACAGAAAGCCCACAATAGACTAGAACTATTAAAAGTACTAACAGGCCGACATGGAAATTACACTCCTCCGCTATTCTCCCCACCCACGAAACTCTGATCTGACCCATCGTTTGTTACGCAAGTCTTGCGTGGATCTTCACCCCATTAAAGTTGTTTAAATCCCTCCAAAACCTCGAACACCATGCACCCCGTCTAGCTGAATCCTCTACCATCTCATCAAAGTCCCACCCGTCCTCACCCGCATTGAACACCTATGCTTCCTCGACTGACCGCAAACTAAGCTCCAATAACTCTATTTTCTCCCCTCTGATTGCCAACCCTGGTCTGCTGCCCTGCCTTCACTAACACATCTCTCCGTCCCTATGTGCTCACAAACTCTGCATCCTATCCCAACGTAACATCGACCAACTCGTTTTCCCAGACAATGAGATCCGCTGTGACATTTATCCCTCCTACCAACTTTAATCCTTCCCCACCTACCCCACTCCACATCAGGCCTCCTCACTCCTTTTCCCTCTACACCCACCTCTCCCTTTCTTCCTGTGCCATTACTCTCCTCACATGCTATTACTCCTCCTCCCATCCCCCCCCACCCTCCCCGTCCTTCCCAGTGTCTGTATTCTAACTATCTGCTTCGCCAATCCCGCCTAACAGACCCTTGTCTCCTTACCTCCCCCCTCCCCCCGCCCCTGCCTGAACCTCTATGGATGATGATGGCTTGTGGAGCGCCTAACTGCTCAGTCTTCAGCGCCTGTACAAAGTCCAAATTTTTACACAGTCCATTTCCTTACACAGTCCAATCAAGCCACTGTCACGAATGATGATGATGATGATGATGATGATGATGATGATGATGACGAAATGATGAGGACAACACAAACACCCAGTCCCTGGGAAGAGAAAGAATCTCTATGGAACATATTCTCTCTGCCCTGAATACTTTTTCATCCTGTGTAGGTCCTTCAGATGTTAAGTGAAAGTGCAGTGCTGCAGTGTTTTTTCTTTGAAGAATTTCACCTCATCGCAACTACGTTTTTAAATTATATATATTCTTCGACCTTTTAGCTGTTTGTCATTAAACTTTTAACTTAAAATGTAATCAGTCGTCATATTTTTATTTTTCTATGACTGTTGTTCTCTTTTTATGAGCACTCTTGAAAGAGCGAAGTATTGTACCGATGACAGCCCACCTCCCGCCCATATGGGGCGTGGGGGGATGAAATAATAATAAAGAAAAAAAGAGCCTCAATCAAGGCATCTTCTAAGTTCACGTTTGTAAGTTCACTAATCACGAGGGCGTAGAGTTACTCCACACTTGTTGTTCCACAGTGAAGGCACTACGATCAACTGACGGGTTAAAGCAAGGTGAGTGTTGACTTGTGACAAATCTGTCCGAGCCTATGGTGAGATCGATCTCTGGAATGGATGAATAACACCGAGTTAACATTTTTCTAACAAATCTCAGCCCTGTTGTTTGGCTTCTCCGCGCCTACATTTCTTTGTTAGTTCCGCTGTAAACTATATCGGATACATACAGGATGCAATTAAAATGTATGTCCAAAACTTACAGAAAACATACTCACGCACAGAGGAATACATTCTGTTATATAAACATGGGTCCAGAAACGCTTTATTTTTACGTTAGCAATTGATGTGTCCTCGTCCTTCTAGACCTCCCCCAGTCAAAAGTAGTAGTCTTAAACATCCCACGCTTCCTAAGACGACGATTAATTGCTTCAGATGTCCTCCTATGGGGGCACTGTCGTTTTGGAAACCACTCCCGAGACAAACGTTGAACGCCACGGCCATTACTCCCTGCTAATCCAAACAGCAAATGGGCACCTACCTACTGAGCATTTGCGTATACTTGAAATGCACTGTACGGGAAACCAAGTCCGTGATGAACACTAAATGGTTGATGTTACGTGCTTAAAGCTAACAGAGCAATGAAGTAAGTCATCCGTCCACTAGGCAATGAAGTGGACCAAATGCCAACATTATCTTCGTTCAATTGGAACAGCATACACTGCCGATGAACCTAAGAATTATAAATAACTAAATTTCTAACCAAACCTAACTGAGCGGATTTCCTGAACACTTCATGTGAGAAAACGTTTCATGTAATGGTGGTGCATTCTGTTTCTGTGTGTTTCCCATGAATAATGTGATTATGAAGAAAAGCAAAAAATTAGCTCTAACATGAAAATAAACCGTTTCCGGACTCATGCCCATGCGACATATTTTCTTCCTGAAAGTTTCGCCATACATTTTTGTTGCATCCTGTACTTCTAGTCGATGTTTGTGACTAATGACAGCGACTGAACGTTGTTCTTTTAGTTAAATGACATCGTGCGTTTCCGCCAATCAGCGCGCACTACATCACATTTATTTATGTAGTGTGCCACATGTTAGTCTTTGTACCAGTCACAGACGATTCTCCAGTGTTGCAGTATTTCGTGAAAATTTTCATTTTTCATGCAAACCAATATCTACATAGCTGTATCACACAAATAACTGCTCGGAAGAGCATGAAACTAATTCTTGCCTAGAAGATCACATTGTAGAGATTTCACGGAGCTGCTTCATCTAAACAAAGCACGTTGGCCGCACAATACACGAAAAGAAGGATCCTTTATGGTATGATTATATGATAGCGGAACAAACACTGGTAGCAGTTACTTCTGTAAAATATCTGGGAGTATGCGTGAGGAACGATTTGAAGTGGAATGATCATATAAAATTAATTGTTGGTAAGGCGGGCACCAGGTTGAGATTCATTGGGAGAGTCCTTAGAAAATGTAGTCCATCAACAAAGGAGGTTGCTTACAAAACATTCGTTCGACCTATACTTGAGTATTGCTCATCAGTGTGGGATCCGTACCAGATAGGGTTGACGGAGGAGATAGAGAAGATCCAAAGAAGAGCGGCGCGTTTCGTCACAGGGTTATTTGGTAACCGTGATAGCGTTACGGAGATGTTTAACAAACTCAAGTGGCAGACTCTGCAAGAGAGGCGCTCTGTATCACGGTGCAGCTTGGCTCTGAGAACTATGGGACTCAACTGCTGTGGTCATTAGTCCCCTAGAACTTAGAACTACTTAAACCTAACTAACCTAAGGACATCACACACATCCATGCCCGAGGCAGGATTCGAACCTGCGACCGTAGCAGTCCCACGGTTCCGGACTGCGCGCCTAGAACCGCGAGACCACCGCGGCCGGCGCGGTGTAGCTTGCTCGCCAGGTTTCGAGAGGGTGCGTTTCTGGATCAGGTATCGAATATATTGCTTCCCCCTACTTATACCTCCCGATGAGATCACGAATGTAAAATTAGGGAGATTAGAGCGCACACGGAGGCTTTCAGACAGTCGTTCTTCCCGCGAACCATACGCGACTGGAACAGGAAAGGGAGGTAATGACAGTGGCACGTAAAGTGCCCTCCGCCACACACCGTTGAGTGGCTTGCGGAGTATAAATGTAGATGTAGATGTAGATGTAGAAAAGTTTCAGTGGGGAACCATGCAAGAGAGAGCAAACCATACTGTCTTCTCGCTTGGCTGGTAGCGCAAATTGGCAAGTGTTATCGAGCAAATGGGCACACTTTCCGTTACACATATTCTCCAAATATTGTCATCAGAAAACTGTGTGGGTGCTTCTTCCAACACCTGCGGACTGCCTATTTATTGAAAAAGTTTAAGCAGATTGTAAATCTTGGTCTGGAGAGTTATGTGCCTAGTAAGTGGATTAAGTATAGAAAAGACCCATATTGGTTTAGTAAGGAAATTCGGAGGATGTTGAGGAAGCAGAGGTTGTTGCACCTTCGGTTCAAAAGGGAACGCACAAATGTCGGCAAGCAAAGATTAATACAGATTCGTGCGTTTGTAAAAATTCCTACGCGCAAAGCATACAGCTACCATCGGCACATCTTAGCAAAAGATTTGGCACAGAACCCGAGAAAATTTTGGTCTTTCGTCTGAGGCTTCCATTCAGTGCCTCGTTGACCAGTCTGCTGTGGCAATTGAAGATAGCGAAACGAAATCCGAAGTGTAAGTTTCACGTTCTAGAAATCGTTCACACAGGAGAATGGAAAAAACATACCGTCATTTGACCATCGCATCGACTCCCGTATGGACGACACAGTAATAAACAATGGAACGAGCAGGCGAGAACTGTGGTAGGGAAGCCGAATGGTAGTCTTCGGTTATTGGGAGAATTTTAGGAAGAAGTAGTTCACCTGTAAAGGGGACAGCATATAGGACTCTGGTGCGACCTATTTTTGAGTACTGCTCGACTGCTTGGTATCCGTACCAGCTCTGATTGAAGGAAAACATCGAATCAATTCAAAGACTCTCTGCTAGATTTGTTACCGATAGGTTCGAAAAACCCGTAAGTGTTGCGGAGATTCTTCGCGAACTCAAGTGGGAATCCCTGGAGGGAACGCTATGTTCTTTTCGAGAAACACAACTGAGAAAATGTAGAGAAACGGCATTTGAAGCTGACTGCCGAACGATTCTACTGCCTTACTTTGCGCGTAAGTACCACGAAGATAAGATAAGAGAAATTACGGTTCGTACAGAGGCATACAGACAGTCGTTTTTGTATTGCTCTATTTGCGAGTGGAAAAGGAAAGAAAAGGAAATGACAAGTATAGGCTAACTTCCGCCACCCACCGTACAGTGGCTTGTAGAGTTGTAGATGTAGGTCTGACGGCATTCAACGAGCACTTTTTGGTGTTGGCGATCCAGAATACTTTCACTGACACAGTTGAGCATTAGTTTCGATGTCACATACCCAGGCTTCATCACCTGTTGTGACACGTTTCAGCAATTTTGCATCGTTGTTGACTTCATCTAGCGACTCCTGAGCAACGTGCATTCTCCGCTGTTTTTAAACACAATTTGCTCTCGCACATTCCATACGCAGAACATCCGAAAAAGCCATGGAATGAACCAGTCGATATGCCAACATCAAAAGCAGTTCCTCTGATTTTTACGCGGGAATTGTTTATAACTATTTTTTCCACAACTGCGTGGGATGGTGCGTCTAGGGTGCTAGTCATCTTCAACATTGTCAAGGCCTTCTAGGAAACGATTGTAACATTCGTGAACCCTTGTTTTTCTCATAGCAGACTCGCCAAGTGCAATATTTAACTTTTCTAAAACTTTGCTTTTCTCTCATTCATTTTTATACAAAATAAATTCTCGCCTATAATACGAAATTATATGTAACTTTTTGACAGCTGAAAACAGGCTAAGTATCCTATGTGGCTAACACTGTAAGTATGTTATACTTTCCAGATATGTTTACCAAAACAACAACGATAAAAATATAGGATGTGATGAGTAGCGCATCAGGTGGAAGTGGACTATTTGTATCGAACCTCTTCAAATACTAGTTTATTTTTGTGCTCCGTTATTGCTGTATCTTTCTTATTTCACCCTGTATGAGGACCAGAATTATGAATAGCAAACAAAGAGACCGAAAAAGAAACGGCTATATTTCTGCTAACCAGTTCGTAAATCCTTCGATCACACCATCAGCAGAATAAGTTGCTGTTATTCCCTCCTGCGACAAACAATTCACAGTTCTATTCTTTTTTTTAAAAAAACAAACGCAATGTCTGTGTGGTTGCACAGACAATCACGATAGTTTTTTTATCAAAGAATTCCTGTGCTTTATATGCTCTGGAGCTCTTACACTGAAAATTTAAACATTGCTTTGTCGTTGTTTTGTTGTTGTGCCTAAAAGATACACAAAAATTTAGGATTCTCCTTCCCTCAGGCGTTCAGACAACCCTCCAAATTCGCGCCTTTAGCTGTTCCATTATGTATGCAGTAGTGGTAAATAGTACGAGTGCCTAGTGGGGTAAAATGAACAAGCATGAACAAGTGAGACACGTAAATATAAGAGCCGTTTATTCCTATTTCTAAGCTTCTCTCTACACCGACAGTCTTTTGTGCTTCTACAAGGCATACTATGTCATCAATTCAATCATCAACCTTCACGGAATTAGTCAATATGCAGCAGAATTCTTTCATTTCTTCAACAGTGACTATCGTAGTATGATAACAGTGTTGAATACGCTGCTAATTTCATGGTGTGATGCTTGTAATAACTTTTTTTGCGTGTAATTGTGATCAGTCCCTTAAGCTTTATTTAGTAAGAGTGCATTACGATATGCGAAATTACAAATTACTATTTCCTCCCCATGTACTGAATTATTGCTTCATCCTTCCTTTCACTTCATTCACTATTATCTGAAGAAATAGCTCTTTAGAGAAATTCTAAAGGAGCTTTACGACTTCGTGAAATGTACTCCCCTCCTCTCTCTTCTCTCTCTCTCTCTCTCTCTCTCTCTCTCTCTCTCTCTCTCTCTCTCTTCTCTTCTCTTCTCTTCCTTCCTCTCCCTATCTCTCCCTCAAAAAATGGTTCAAATGGTTCTGAGCACTATGGGACTTAACATCTGTGGTCATCAGTCCCCTATAACTTCGAACTACTTAAACCTAACTAACCTAAGGACATCACTGACATCCAGGCCCGAGGCAGGATTCGAACCTGCGACCGTAGCAGTCGCCCTCTCCCTCCCTCTCTCTCTCTCTCTCTCTCTCTCTCTCTCTCTCTCTCTCTCTCCTGTGTCAAATTATCATCAGTCTATGTAGCTTTCTTCCTGTCAGCCGAAATGTAAGCCTGTATCTATCCGAGATTATACTGCTGAGAACTATTGAACACGTACACCTCGAATCTGACAAAGACATAGAATTGAAAAACAAATTCGTCTCTCTCTGTCCTAACATTCATCCCGGTGATAACCTGAAGGTAATCAGGTAAATCACCTAACATGAAACGTATGAGCCCCAAAGACTTTTTCCTTTGTTGCTTGGCTGGAATTGCTTCCATTGCGATGTTAGAAAATGCACAGCATTCGTAAAAAGTGTGTGACAAGTGTTAGAAAAATAGGAAGGCATGAGGATGCGTTAACGAGGAAGTTGGAGTTGCCTTTATATTACCGTATCTTTTTTTCTCTTATTCTAACCCAGCAACTATAAATTTTTTTTCAGAAATCCATAGATCGAAAATTAATTGACAAATATCTCAGAAGACAGAATATGGTTTCAAATCAATGACGAAATTATCATTAAAAGGAATAGCACGTTACGATGCTGGTGTTGTGTAAGGCGAGAGTATAAAAGCCATGTCGCCAGCTGCAATAAAATGAATTATCTTCGTACTACCCGTTTTAAGATCTAGTACCTCCTTTTTATGCATAGGATAATGAAGTATTAAATTGCGAAAATGATTCAGATGTCACTAGAAATTAAACTGTGACTAGGTAGGGTGTTTCTTTTCACTTTTAAAACAGATCGGCCATCTACTTTCCCTTCTCAAAATACATATCGATAGCAGTCCAACTCCAACACTTTGTAACAAGAACTTTTCAGTCTGCAAAGATGCCACGAGGATAATTTCTAATAGCTAATTTAATATCCCCACGCTGTCGAGGAACAGGACCCATGCATTCAGAATAACGAAAAATAAAAAAATAAAAAAGACTCCTCTTGCTGGACCGAGTTTTGAATGGAAACGACCTCCGTAGCAAATTAGCATCCTCCCTTAATATTCATGAATAGGCTGCCCGGAGCGACCGGCCCATTGCTTAATGGCACTTCAAAAAAGCTCACCTTTATCCAGGAGACAGGAAGGGTTGGGACGAGGCCCCGCGCAGCGGTGTCTGACAAAAGGGGGTTTTCAAATATGCATCCAGATAAGGTCCTTTATACAGTACCCGGACGCATGATTTCGACCCCATTGTGCGCGACAGAAATCTGTTCCGATTACCGGGAACAGCTGAATGGGGGCCTAACGACACAGTATCGGCGCCCAGATCAGGTAGCATCAATCATTAGCTCTCTATTTTAATACTACACCGGTGCGCCACAATGCGCTGAGCCGCCACTTTTTTCAATACTTCCCGCGTCACCCAGGACCAAGTAATTAACTACGGGCACGGGGCAGTCACTTCCGCGATGTGTGTGTGTGTGTGTGTGTGTGTGTGTGTGTGTGTGTATGTGAGTGCATGTGCATCTGCATGTGTACGTGTGTTGCCTGCGCCGATGTCACTGCATTACATTGCCTTTTTTTCGCAGCCAGTTCGTTAATCCCCCCGAAATACGTCCCAATTTAGGGAGCGGGAAATTAATTCGTTCGCAACGCCAACGACTTTGTGCGGTCCGAGTGCTGCGGCGTTAATTTATTGCAGCTCTGCGCAGAGCGCGGGGGGCGGGGTGTGTTTCTGGGTCGTGCCTCTTCTTGCTGGACAATCCGTGGCTTTCAGCTCGAATTATTAAGAGGCGGTGAGAGCGGGCTACCACTGCCTAATTACTGCACTTGACGCCCGGAGCTGAGTGCGCCATAATCTGTACTGACTTTTGCGGAAATCGCAACGCCCAGAAAGAGTAGTTCGTATAAGGCCAAATTCTGGAGATGAGTGCATCTACATCTACACTACTGGCCATTAAAATTGCTACACCACGAAGGTGACGTGTTACAGACGCGAAATTTTACCGACAGGAAGAACATGCTGTGATATGCAAATGATTAGATTTTCAGAGCATTCACACAAGGTTGGCGCCAGTGGCGACACCTACAACGTGCTGACATGAGGGAAGATTCCAACCGATTTCTCATACACAAACAGCAGATGACCGGCGTTGCCTGGTGAAATGTTGTTGTGATGCCTCGTGTAAGGAGGAGAAATGCGTACCATCACGTTTCCGACTTTCATAAAGGTCGGATTGTAGCCTATCGCGACTGCGGTTCACCGTATCGCGATATTGCTGCTCGCGTTGGTCCATATCCAATGGCTGTTAGCAGAGTATGGAATCGGTGGGTTCAGGAGGGTAATACGGAACGCCGTGCTGGATCCCAACGGCCTCGTATCACTAGCAGTGGGGATAAAAGGCATCTTCTCCGCATGGCTGTAACGGATCGTGCAGCCACGTCTCAATCCCTGAGTCAACAGATGGGGACGTTTACAAGACAACAATAATCTACACGAACAGTTCGACGACGTTTGCAGCAGCATGGACTACCAGCTCGGAGACCATGGCTGCGGTTACCCTTGACGCTGCATCACAGACAGGAGCGCCTACGGTGGTGTACTCAGCGACGAACCTGGGTGCACGAATGGCAAAACGTAATTTTTTTCGAATGAATCCAGGTTCTGTTTACAGCATCATGATGGTCGCATCCGTGTTTTCCGAGATCGCGGTGAACGCACATTGGAAGCGTGTATTCGTCATCGCCATGCTGGCGTATCACCTGGCGTGATGGTATGGGTTGCCATTGGTTACACGTCTCGGTCAGCTCTTGTTCGCATTGACGGAACTCTGAACAGTGGACGTTACATTTCAGATGTGTTACGACCCGTGGCTCTACCCTTCATTCGATCCCTGCGAGACTCTACATTTCAGCAGGATAATGCACGACCGCACGTTTCAGGTCCTGTACAGGCCTTTCTGGACACAGAAAATATTCGACTGCTGCCCTGGCCAGCACATTCTCCAGATCTCCCACCAAGTGAAAACGTCTGGTCAATGGTGGCCGAGCAACTGGCTCATCACAATACGCCAGTCACTACTCTTGATAAACTGCGGTATCGTGTTGAAGCTGCATGGGCAGCTGTACCTGTACACGCCATCCAAGCTGTGTTAGACTCAATGCCCAGGCGTATCAAGCCCGTTACTACGGGCAGAGGTGGTTGTTCTGGTTTCTGATTTCTCAGGATCTATGCACCCAAATGTAATCAGATGTTAGTTCTAGTATAATATATTTGTCGAATGAATACCAGTTCATCATCTGCGTTTCTTCTTGGTGTAGCAATTTTAATGGCCAGTAGTGTACGTACATATTCCCGCAAGCTACTGTACGGTGCGTGGCAGAGGATGCTCTATACGACCTCTTTTCATTTTCTTTCCTGTTCCACTCGCAAATTGCGGAAGGGAGAAACGACTATCTAAGGCGTTCGTAAGAGCAGCAATTTCTCGTATCTCATCTTCGTGATCCTCACGCGAAACGTACATTGGCAGTCAACTTCAAGCGCCAATTCTCTAAATTTTCTCTATAGCTGTCCTCGAAAATAACATCGCCTCCTCTGCGGGGATTCCCATTTGAGTTCTCGAAACATCCCCGTAATGCTTACGCGTTGTTCGATCCTACCGGTAACAATTCTGGCAGCTTACCTCTGTATTGCTTCGATATCTTCATTTAATCCAATCTGGCAAGGATGCCAAACACTCGAGCGGTACTCAAGAATAGGTCGTACCAGCGTTCTATATGCGGTATCCTTTACAGATGAACGACTTTCCCGAAATTCTCCCAATAAACCGAAGACGACCATCCGGCTTCCCTACCGCAGTTCTCACAGGCTCGTTCCATTTCATATCGTTTTTCAACGTTAAGATCAGATATAAAACCACGTGACTGTGTCAAGGAGGACACTACCAGCGCTGTCTCTAAACATTACAGGTTTGTCTTTCCTTCTCATCCGCATTAACTTACATTTTTGAGAACAACCTGCCTCTCATCACATTGACTAGACATTTTGTCTAGTATGCTCCTACAGTGACTCTACTTCGTCACCTTGTCGTAGTTTTTCACAGCACCATCAGCATACAACCACAGATAGTTGCTCACATTTATATAAACACAAGGTGTTTGGTGAGAAAAGGTCAATATTTTACACAGTAAAATTACATAAGTAATTCTGAACAAAAAATGTTATGTGAACATAGGTCCGCAAATGCCTCGTTAGAGAGGATGGGTATTCAAAGGAACTTTAATTCTGCAAAACTGATGTGGACAACGTGAACGTATACGCAATACAACTGAAACGTAGAGTGATTTTCTTGAAAACAATGTCACAGAGAAGTACAGTTATGTTACACATTTTTACATAATGTTTATTTACTTTGCATTTAATACATAATGCATTGCAACATGCATATTACATGTATTCAGTTGAAAAAGACGTACCACTTCTTTTAGAAACGGATTTAACACTTATCGTATAGATGTTGTATAGGTCACAGAACAACTTCGAATATCCCACCATGAACGTCAATGCACTTTTGCGCTCTAGCGATAAAACGTTGTGTTGCTTGTTTAATTGCCTGTGGTTGGTTCCTAATCAATTCAGCAGCGTCCATGATGCGACGAAGCAGTTCATCTCGTGTATTTACCTTCACTTCGTGCACCTCTGATAAACAGAAATCTAAAGGTGTAAGGTGAGGTGATCTTCGAGGCCAGTTAACAGCACGCCACGGCCAATCCAGCGATTAGGGTAGGCGCGGTTGAGATGGTCCCTCACACGTAAGGTAACATGTGGAGGGGCACCGTCACGTTGAAAGTACATTCCAGTTCTCTTGGCTAAAGGAACGTCTTCCAATAGTTCCACAAACGAATTTTCCAAAAAATGCAGATACCTCTCTCCCGTCAGTCGGTGATTGATAATAAATTGACCTATCAAAAGGTTACCGATCATGCCGCACCAAACATTTATGGCAAAACGAATGTACGGAAGCAAATGACTATTTTCAATCGCCCAGCGAAAGAATTGAAGTCGTTGGGCATTGTCGCCAACGTGGATATTTTGTACACGCTGTATGTGAAATGAATACAGGTTTACCGCATTTAATGTTTCCCATACACGTGTCTGTGGAGCATTCATAAGCAGCGACATTCTTCGCATCGTGGTACCGGGACTTCGCTCAACACTTGCGATAATTTCCCCCTGTTCTTGCAAAGTTTGTTGACGTACATGCTTGGACGAAAAATGTCTACTTGGAAGAGAGCCTGTTGCACGCAAAGTGAAACACACTTCGGTACTTCAGTAAACACACTGCTATCGGGTAATCGTCGAGTCGGAAAGCGCCTGTTTTATTCTCCTCTTGCAGCGGTAGCACTACCGTCGCAGAAGCCATAAACGTACTCCATATCTACGTATTCCTGATTACTGTAGACATGTCGCATTGTTAGCAGCGCTTGTACGAACACAGAACACCATACACTACACAGCTAACCGATCCGTCGCCGGTACGCTACACAATGCGGCTTACAGGGCACAACTGCGCAAACAATGGGTGATTGTACTACGTACATCACATGACTATAATACGTGGTAGGTTGCATAGCGTAAACATGGCATGTACCTGTACATTGTTTTCAAGAAAATCACTTTACGTTTCAGTTGTATTGCGAGTACGTTCACGTTGTCCACATCAGTTTTGCAGAATTAAAGTTCCTTTAAATATCCATACCTCCCTAATGAAACATTTGCGGACCCATGTTCATATAACATGTTTTGTTCAGAGATACTTATACAATCACTGTTTAAAATATTGACCTTTTCTCCCCAAACACCTTGTATAGAAAATAACACAGGTCCTACTACACTTTCCTGTGGTACTCCCGACGATACCCGTTACTTTGATGAACGCTCGACGTTGAGGACAGCATACTGGGTTCTGTTATTTAAAAAGTCTTCGAGCCACTCACGTATTTGGGAAAATATTCCATACGCTCGTACCTTCGTTAATAGCCTTCAGTGAGGCATCGTGTCAAGCCGTTTCCGGAAATAAAGAAATATGTAAACGGCCTGTTGCCCTCCGGCCAAGGTTCGCAGTATATCATTTGACAAAAGGTCAAGCTGAGTTTCACACGAGCGGTACTTTGTAAAACTGTGCTGATTCATAGACCTAAGCTTCTCGGTCTCAAGAAGATTTATTGTACTCGGACTGAGAATGTGTTCAAGGATTCTGTAGCAAACTGATGTTAGAGATTTTGATCTCTAATTTTACCGCTTCGTTCTTTTGCCCTTCTTATATTCAGGAGTCATCTGCCCTTTTTTTCAATCTCTTGAGACTTTGCGCTGACCGAGAGATTCGTGATAAATGCAAGCTAAGTTGGGAACTCCTAGTAAAACCGATTTGGGATTCCATCCGGACCTGGCGACTTATCTGTTTTAATTCTTTCAGTTGTTTCCTACACCAGGGAAGCTTATTAGACAGCAGCGTACCGACAGTAAGTGTCAAGAGTGACCAGAGATGGCATAGGTAATGCTTTCTCGTAAGTGACACTCGATGAAGAAATTAATGCCGAATGAAGTACGAGGGATAAGAGCACGAACGGCCAAGCGCGTTAACACTTCGCTTCCGGCACGCGGGGAAGCGAGCTTGTCCTGGATAGAATCTGTCTACTGTGTTAATCTGTATCTCGTGCTCCACATACCACTGCATGGCGCCTGGCGGAAGGTACCTTACACCGCTACTAGTCATTTCCTTTCCTGTTCCACTACCAAATAAAGCGAGGGGAAAACGACTGTCTACATGCCTTCATACGGGCCCTAATTTCTCATATCTTTGAGGTCCTTACGCTAAATGTACGTGGGGCTGCTGTAGGACCGTTTCATCTCCGCTTAAAACAGCAGTTCTCAAAATTTTTTTAGTAGTATTCCTCGAAAAGCAAGTGCCAAGTTCCTGCTCACCGTGTCGGTCAGCTCATTTATGTATACACAGAAAATAAGAGCAGTATGATCAGGCTTTCCTGGGGCACATCGGACAATACCCTTGTCTTTGATGAACACCCGCCAACAAGGACAACACACTGCGTTCTATTACTTAAGAAGACTTCTATCCACTTACATATCGGGGAGTCTAATCCGTGTGCTCGAACCTTCGTTAACAGTGTGCAGCGAGGCACCGTGTCAAACGCGTTCCGGAAATCTAGGACTACGCAATTTGCCTGTTGTACTTCAACTATGATTCGCTGGATTTGATACAATATAAGGGCAAGATGAGCTTCGCACGAGCTGATTTCAGAACAGAACCTTTTCCGGCTCATGAAAATTTATTATATTCGAAGTGGGAATATGTTCAAGAATTCTGAAACTTGTAAACGTTACTGATCTGTGATTTTGCGGTTCCGTTCTTTTATCTCTGTTATGCACAGGATTCGCTTGCACTTTTTTTCCCAATCGCTTGGCACTTTGCGCTGGGCGAGAGATTCGCGATAAACTCAAGCTAAGTCGAATGCCGTAGAGTACTCTATGTAAAACCGGATTGGGATTCCGTCCGTTCCTGGTGGCTTACTTATTTTCATCTCTTTCCATTGCTCCTCTACGTCAGCTATTACGCTCACAAAATAGTCTGTATGGGCGTCAAAAGACGGTACATTTGTACGATCGTCCTGCATGATTGATTTCACGCGAAATTTAGAACTTTGACATTCCTTTTGCTGCGATCTATTGCCGCACCGGGCAGGTCAACGAGAGAGTGAATGGATAGAAGCCTTTGACGTGTTTAGCGATTTAATATAGGACCAGAATTTCCTCGTGTTATCGGCAAGATGTTTTGCTAAGGTATGGCGGTGGTAGTTGTATGCTTTGCACGTCGCTCTTGGTACTGACTCACGAATCTCTGTTCATGACAGCAGATAAGCCACCCAGCCCGTATGTGGTTTTATGCGGCTTCCAATCTCTGGCTAGTGGTATATCGGGCTGGTTCCCCTTTCCGCCTCGGATACAAGCAATAGAAACATTCACTCACTTAGAAAACATTCCCACACTTCAGCATGGGAATTACTCTAAACATAGATGGGGTACTCAGATTTCGTCCCTGGAGGAATGGTGGCTTCAGAAACAGCATCCGTCCATTAAGTGTCACTGAAGCTGCCACAACCCATGTAACAATGTTGACCCCCCTAGGGAAACGGGAAAGGGCAAGGATGAAGAAGAAAGTTATCGAGTATAACGGAAGCGATACCCGGCGTTCACCGTGGAAGTGTTATAGGCCCTCTGCTGTTCCTCATCTATATAAACGATTTAGGAGACAAAATGAGCATTCCTCTTACATCGTTTGCAGATGATGCTGTCGTTTACTGTCTAGCAGAGTAACCAGAAGAGTAAAACCAATTGCAGAATGATTTAGACAAGATACCTGTATGTTGCGAAAAGCGAACTATGACTCTAAACAACAAAAAGTGTGAGGTCATCTAAGTGAGTGCTAAAAGAATTCCGTTAAATTTCAGTTGCACGATAAATCGTAGAAATGTAAGGGCTGTCAGTACAGCTAATTACCTAGGTACCACTGCTACGAACAACTTAAACTGGAACGATCAGATGGATAATGTTGTGGGAAAGCATACCAACGCTGCGTTTTATTTCGAGACCACTCACAAGATACACCAGACTGCCTGCACTAGGCTTGTCCGACATCTTGTGGAGTGCTGCTGCGCGGTTTGGGAGCGGTACCAGATAGAATTGACGATGAACATTGAAAAAGTTCAAAGAAGGGCAGCTCGTTTTGTATTATCGCGAAATAAGGGAGAAAGTCTCACAGATATGATAGTGTGGCAACCTTTAAAATGAAGGCGTTTTTTTGTTGTGGTGAAATCTCTCAACGACATTTCAGTCACCAGCTTTCTCCTCTTTACCATTTCTTGTTGTGTTCCCAGTATGATTTTTATGTCATACTACCTCTGTGCATCCTGTTTTACATTTTCGCCTTGTATACTCGTTTCAGTAAACTCTGGATCTAAAACTTGTTTTATGTCGGAATCTGTCCTTTGTTAAGCCTGCGTAAACTCGTGCCAGGATACGACTTAAACTACGTATCCTTTGAACTATCAAGACAAAGTGTTGTATAACATTTCCATTGTTGAGCTGACTGTAAGGTCACATTCCGAAAGCCAATAAATTTAAAAACAAAAAACAAAAAAATACAAGTTTTTTCCTCCGAATGTCAAAACCTTTTGTTTACTCCCACTTACACAGAGAGAAATGACTATCGTAATAAAATAAGAGAAATCAGAGTTCGCACGGCAAGATTTATGTGTTCAGTTTTTCAGAGTGCTATTCGAGCGAGGGACGGTCGACAACTATTATGAACCCTCTGCCAAATATTAGCCATTTGCGGAGCTATCATGTGGCTGTAGATGGAGGCATCATACAGATAGATTACACAGACCGTTGGTTTTACTACAAGAACCGCATAACTAGTGGTGACAATGTGGATTCAGGATAACAGTGAGGCAGAAAAAGCAAGGCACAGGTCCTTGCAGAAGGGCTTCACCACGTGAAGATGGTAGGATTGTTCGATGGGCTCTGATAAATAGACGGATGAGAACAGCTGCAATCTGGACAGTGGTTACATGCAATGTGTAGCAACAGAACGCAATACAGGAATCTGAGTTGAGACTTCGAGTTGTCATACACTGTTTTTCGGTGTCGCCACACCGCAGGAACACAGACTTGCACGCTGCAGAGCCGGGATCAACTGGGAAATTGAGCGGCATTCTGTGGCGCTCGGCGAAGAGTTTCGCTTCAGTTCACGGTTATTAGATCGATGCCGACGTGTCCACAGATGATCAGGCGAAAGATCACAGGAAGCAACAACTCTAGAGGCCTATATCTTTGCAGCTCCTCGAATCATGATGCAAGGAGTCGTTGGATCTGACAACGGATGATTTAGTAACTGTTGAAGGAAGGCTAAATACCAGTATGTGGCAAGAAAGCTAAATCCTGTTACTATTTTATCAATAATGGTTTGAAATGGATGTTTTATTTTTTGTGTCTGTTTACTTTCGCCGTAACTAGTTTCGGACAAGAGCTCACCGTCAGGTGACAGTGAAGATTACTTATACAAATTTCAAATTGCTGTGATCCTATAATATAGCAGAATATCCATGATGTCCTCGCTTTAAAATGCTTGCACATTACATACAAGACCTTTACATTTTGCTTGGTTGAAGAAAGGTTTTCCTTATAGACTCCACCATAGAGGCCAGCATAAATTTTATGGAGCTTTCTGAAAACGAGTTTGAATGAAGACAAAATGGCGAACACGTGCATTTACATCTGACGTAATGTCAACTAGTGATTTGATTGGTTGTGCCAAAGAACAAAATGGTGCAGTAGTGCCATACTTCTACATGTATGAAGTATACGAGTATTGCAAAGAGTCTTAGCCTAGATTGCGATGAGCGCTACACATTTAACTATTTTAAAATAGTTGCAATGTAAACTGAAAGTATTTCATATTAAATATTTATACAATCTATGCTAGCATACATAATATTCCCTCTTATTCACCAAGTGCAATATATATAAATTTTAGATTATGTTAATGCTTCTGTCAAAACAGAACATCACAACATCTCACGAAGACAAAAGAAAAAATCATAAGGTCTAATTTAAAACATGAAGTAATGTAATAATCCACCATTTGTAAAACAATTTTTCTTTGATAGAGAGATAAATTCAACATTTGTTTATTTCATTGCCGCTGGATTAAGTTTGTTGAACAAGGGCCTAAAACATAACATTGAAGGTGTGCTAGAAAAAAAATATTATTAAATAAGTAATTGTTAAAACCACAGTTCTGTGCCATTTGGCTAAACTAAATAATGTGTAAGAAAATGTAGTAAATGATAAAATAGTTCAGAAACATGCAGATAGAAATATGGCAAAAGACAAAGTTTAAGTTGAGTCAGTTGTGCTCACAAAAATAAACGAGGAACTTGAAGACAATAAAACATTGTATTTAAAACTGTCGAAGGAAACTCTGCAGTAATTATGTACGAAAATGATTACCTTAATAAGGAACTAGGTTTTTCAAAAATAACAACGTAAGACAAATTCATTCTGATCCAACCATTAAATTACAGGCAAAACTTAAAACACTGCTGAAATAGTAGCTTCCTCTTATCCTCAAATTAAAAATCTGAATGCACGCTGATGAACTCCTCGATTCCAAAACTATAGCCGCAACCTAAGATTCATAAATCAAACTGTCAACTCACAAAGGAAGTATTTCTATATTAGTAAATAACGGAATGAGATTCTCTCTAAAGCATATACATTTGAAGGTAATTTTATGTAAATTGCTGTTAACTCACAGAACGCATAAAACAGATTTCCCTTCCAAATACTGCTCGATTCGCATCTTTCGATATAGTTAACTTGTACACAGCTATACTGGTAAACAAAATTAATTTAAAGTAATCTGCTTAAACTTAAAAATTTAAAAACTGCTTGAAAGAAATCCATGAACTTCTGGAAGTATTAACATTGGTGCTATCGCACAACTACTTTCATATTTAATGAACCATTTTATATACAAGAAGATGGGTTAGCAAGGAGGAGCTGCCTTGCTAGCCTTCTGGCCAGCATCTACATAAACCATTTATAAACATCTTTCTTCAAAGCTAGCAAAAAAAAAAAAAGAAAAAAATTAAATATTTTAAATAATGTCCAGATAATGCACTTATCCCATATGATGGAACAGAAGAGGAATTAGATTATTTTGCAAAAGAACTTTATAAACAACACCATAATGTAAAATTCACAGTAGAAAATGAATTTGACAGTGCCTTAAACTTCCTTGATTCAAATATTAGAGACAATAGTGGCAAACATAAATTTCAAATATATGGAAAAATCACTACGACTTACGTCACAATTAATAGCACTTCATGTCATCCCAAGCAACATAAACTGGCTTACCATAGGCTTGGCTTGGAAAAAATTCTAGTCGATGCTAAAGATGTAAAACTTATCAGAATAAAGTTGACAGCTCACAATAGTGGTTATAAATCTACCACCACCAATAAGCTTCAAAGCAACATTCAAACGAATAAGAAAAATAACTCAACACCTACGACAAATAGCACTTAAGTACGGCCACCCTTCCACAGCTCTGTGAGTTGTGACTGCATACCATTCACTGGAAAAGTGTCGCATCAAATAGCAAAATCGTTCCATGTTAAAAACTCCAGGTTAGTTTCTCCACAAATAATAAAATAATAGATAAACTAATTCATAAACTGAATCGGAAAAATTAGTCATACAACAAAGCTAGTATTTATAAACTGAATTGCTCTGTGTGCCCTAAATTTTGTATTGGCCATTATGATAGGACTTTGAACAGAGAAAACATTGATGCATTCTGGCTAAAAGCTTAAATAAGTCATTATATTAAACCTAGCTGCACAACAGCAAATTTATTCTTGGCTTATAAGTTTCATACTTTTCTAATGTAAGCTACGATGTTCATTGCCCTTAGGTTACCTTCTGAAGAAGACAAATTTATATTTGTCGAAACCTAGGTAAAGAATTTCTTTATCCCTTGCAACTGGTCGGCTGTTCATAATTTTATTAAATAAGTCAACTTTTTCTGTTCCTTTGGGCCGACATAGCACCGTAGAAATTCCAGAAAACTAATAAATGCTAAACATTATTGAGAAAGGTGTACAGGTGAATTCGTTCAAGGAATTACAAATATTCAGCCTCATTCAAAGCAAACCTAATTGTATCTTGAATGACCAAATGTATCGCTGATGGAGGGATTACCATGCCATGGTTGGCTTGGTAGTATAAAAAACTATCAGTCTGAATTACTGCTATTTTTAAGTAGTTAAATGTGTAACGTCTATAACAGTGTAGGCTAAGAGACTTTGCAATAATATACACATATCTGTAGTAGTATGCCATTATTGCACAATATTCTTCTTTGGTACAACCAATCAGATCACTAGCTGTTGTGGCATCAGACTGAAATACATGTGTCCGTCTTTAGTGAAACTCAGGTTCAGCGTGCTCCGTAAAATTAATACACACTATGTTCCAATGAATACAGGAAAACCCTGCCTCAAGTAGGTAAAGACACTGTATGTGACGGATAAGCTTTTGTGAACTAGAAAATTGTGAATATTCTTTTCTATAATCGGACGAAAATAAGGTGGAATTTGTATAAGAAATCATTGTTGCCATCTGACGATGACCTCTGGCCCAGAACTAGTAATGGAAAAACAAATTATTCATCAAAACATGTGGCTGGTTGTAGTATGGACGTAGTTAGAGGAGGGGGGCGGGGGTTCAAACACAGCCCTCCCACAGAAATGTCGACAAAGCTAAGAAAAGAAAAGGGAGAAGTGACATTAAAATAGATTGCAATGAAATGTTTACTTTAAAATTACAGCGTTTTCAAAGCGCGGCTATTTGCCAGCTAGGCACAGTGCGCGAGGAGTTATCGGTAGCAATCAGCCAGAGTTAGTAGCAATATTGACATCAGTCTGTGCACTAGGCCTCAAAGGAGTGTGATTTGTCTGGAGTCCTGGTGGGTCCGGGTAGCGCAGTCCCCGCTTGAGGTCTACCCTATTGGCACAGTTGTTGAGGCTGGGCGCAGTGAGAACATATTCCATTCACACGGCAGCAACTTAGAAATAACGTCATCGGCGTGCTTCCTGGAAACTGCGGAAACTGCCACTCTCGTGACGAACATTTTTTAAATGTTTATTTTAAGTAACGTTACGGAGAAGAGAGGAACGACTAGTGTGTGCAGTATGATAATCTTTCTGATTCTTAAGTTTACTTTTCTAAATTGCAGGATTCATGAAATATATGATAATTGATCAGATTGACGCAAATTAAGTCACAGAAAAGTTGTGGAGCATCAAGCTGGATTTTCAAAAAGTCTAAGAAAGTGACGGAAAACCTACCTGGTAAGTAAATATTGCCATTTATCAATTTAATAGAACTTGTCTGAATCAAGATAATAGGTTTGGAAACAATAAAATTTACAGAGTAACATCAAATAAAGGATGAAAAGTTTGTTTACTACTGGTTATGTTCTTTTAATAGTATTACCAGTATGGTCGCCCACAATGTTGTACGCAAACTGGATAAAAGAATTGCCTTGAGGCAAATTATTGTTTCTTGCCGTACTGGATACTTCAAACTGACTGTAAGCATTGAAGGGTTAATGCAAAAGGTGATAGCACATCCACAAACTCTCTTGTTCATATTTTTATATACTATTTTCTCAAGACCTAGTTTTGTATTAGAAACGAAGGATCTCGATTTCCAGCTGAAATAACAGACTGTGAAAGGCAATAGATTGTCGTCTTTACCTTCGAGCGGTCTCCTTTCTTTCTTGGAAGTAAGAAGTAATTTCAGTAATTCTGGATGTCACCTTCAGCTTTATTTAAGAACATATCTGAAGGGGGATGCGTCTTTACTTCATAAACTCGTCATCTAATGTCCTCCAGTGCCACAGCAGCAGTTTCAAAACTTCAGATGCGTTCCTCTTGTTGGTCTTTGTTTCTGATCTCATACGTCAGATAAGATGAAATAGCCTGTCTCTCGAAGCGTATCATGGTTTTCTTGTACTGATTTATTTTTCCAACGAATAACAAATTTCATAGATCGTTTAGAATAGTCGCTTTTGAATCGCCTCGATCTTGGGAAGTACAGACCATAATTCCTCAGAATGTCAGAATACGAACTGTCATTCATCTTTATTTGCTTCCGAATGCTCACAAATAAGATTCACTCAGGCAGATACCTCATCACCTTTTGGTCGTCCAAGGCTACTGTGAGCTTGAACATCAGATATGAAAAACTTTTTCGCACAATTACATGGGATCTACCTTCAAAAAGGAAGAAGATCTTCAACGTGCCCTCCTCGAAATTTTACTTGGGTTCCTCAATTATTACTCCGTTTTGTCTCCATCTCCATTAATGAGTTTGAACAAAATTTTTAAAAAAACAATCTGTTTCTTCAAAATCTATTTTCGGTTTTAATCATATTTCGATAGATTAAAGTTTTATTTAAGTACTCTGAAAAGCATTTCGCTGAAAAAAATTTTTTCGAGCATTTAAAGAGCATTTTCCTACCACTTGTGTTTATGTGCCACGCCCACTTTTCTGTCACCCACTTTTCTGCTTATGTTTTAGATTTTTATATCCCCTACATTGCACGTTAGGCATTTTTCTTACTCCCGAGTGTGTTGGCTATCCTTGGAATACAACGGTCGGTATTCTTTTGTTTCTGCTATTTATAAACAACACGCTTTCACATGTGCGGTTAGTTTTTTTCAAGTGTGATTGCGAGTAGTTGTTATACTTATGTTGCAGTGCTTGTTTACGTGTGTTTTGTTGTGTTTATTAAAGATAACGAAACGTAAAGGCATTTTCAAGAAACTACAATTTAAAGGAAATTAGTTTAGAAAGCTTTCTGGACAAGAGGTTATGTCGCCTGGCAACGATGTTTCTAATTTTAATTCTTCAACAAGTGTATCATCAAAGAAGCTCTCACCATTCCAAGAGAGTTACAAAAAAAATTAACTGTAAGTGACAAGGGGTGCAGTAACATTATTATAAATCTGAGAATATTATCAGATGTAATTTCCAAATTTGTACAATGTAGACAGTGTGGTGAGTCACAGAGTGTGAAAACTTGTGAGAGTGCCAGAGGGAGAAAAGGCCTAGCAATTGCTTTGGATTTAATTTGCACTAAATGCTCAGCTGTGATTTCATTTATGAGTTCTTCAAAACCAGATGCAAGTGGCCCTTATGAAATCAATACTAGATTAGTTTATGCCTTACGATCCATTGGCAAGGGCATGGCTGCAAGGAGAACATTTTGTTCAGTGATGAACTTAGATCAACCACCAAATAAATTTGAAAAACTGACTGCAATGTTAGAGAAAGCTGTATGTGAGGTCAGTGAGGAAAGCATGAAACTGGCTGCTAGGGAATTAGTGGAAGAAAATGATGGATGTTCGGATATTGCAGTTGCACTTGATGGAAGTTGGCAGAAAAGAGGACATACTTCTCTGAATGGAGTAGTGACTGCCATAAGTGTAACACCGGTAAAGTGTTAGATGTGGAGATGTCTATATATTGCATATGTTGTAAAGTCAATGAACATAAAGAACACAACTGTGTGGCTAATTTTAGAGGAACAAGTGGTGGTATGAAATTTCATGGAGTACAACAAATATTTGATCACTCCGTAGAAACAAGAGGTGTACGGTACACTAACTATTTGGGCAGTGATGACAATAAGGCAAACAACAATGTGGTGAACTCTAAGCCATATGGAGATGTCATTATTAGCAAAATAGAATGTTTAGGCCACGTTCAAAAACGTTTTGGAACAAGGATGAGAAAACTAACTGTTGATATGAGTGGAAAAAAATTAGAAGATGGAAAATTGTTGACCGGACAAGGTCGGTTAACTAAAACTGAAATAGAAAACTTACAGGTATACTGAGGGCAGGCAATTAGGAGAAATGAAGAAAATCTGGAGGCAGTGAAGAGAGATTTTTGGGCCACATTCTTCCATAAGTCCTCTACTGATGATAATCCATGTCATGAATTGTGTCCAACAGGAGAAAATTCGTGGTGCAAGTACGATTGGCCTCAGTCAACTGGAGAATCTTATTCTCACCAGTATTCTCTTCCTGCTGCCGTTATTACAGTAATTAAACCTATTTTTAGAAACTTGGCTCATCCTGACCTTCTAAGGAAATGTCTGCATGGGCAGACACAGAACCCAAATGAATGTTTCAACAGCATAATTTGGAACCGCCTTCCTAAAACTGTATTTGTAGGCATGCATACAATGAAATTAGGAGTTCATGATGCTGTTATTACATTAGATTGTGGTAATATTTGAAAGTGTTGGGTACTGAAAAAGCTGGGAATTAATCCTTGTGAAAATATGATCACTGGGCTGCAACACTGCGATAAAATGAGGATAGCCGATGCAGACAGGTCTGCATCTAATATGACCAAGAAAGCAAGACAAACAAACATTTAGCGGTGCGGGATTAGCCGAGCGGTCTACGGTGCTGCAGTCATGGACTGCGCAGCTGATCCCGGCGGAGGTTCGAGTCCTCCCTCGGGCAAAGGTGTGTGTGTTTGTCCTTAGGATAATTTAGGTCAAGCAGTGTGTAAGCTTAGGGATTGATGACCTTAGCAGTTAAGTCCCATAAGATTTCACACACAACAACAAAAAACAAGGAAGGTGAAAAAGAAGCTGGGAGACCTGCTAGAGGCCAAAGAAGGGCCATCATATGCAGCAGGACAGTTTTAATTAACCGTAAGTAACAAATTTCAAAAGTTTTTTCTTTAAAGTCTATTTCCCGCAAACTAAAATTTTCAGTACATATGCACCATTATATCAGAAACTATCATAAATAACTGAATGAAATTTTCGGAGACTCTGCATAACATAAAAAGCCACCTCTGGTATTACATTCATTAATATTCCCCCATTAGGAAGCTCACAAAAAACTATTTTCTGCCAAAAAACCTAATTTTCTTTATTAATAAATTTAAAAAAGTATTTCTTAAAAACTATAAAATAGATGAAGTAGATTTTAGTACAGTTTACTCTATTACCATCATGTAACCTACAGTAAAAATATTAAGGTCCTGCATCAAATAGTTTTTTTTTCAGAAACGGGTCAAATACTTCCTAAATTAGCATGGGTTAGGTAGGCAGGGTGTAGTCCACTTAAAGTAAAATTCTTGATCTGATCGGTAAATGTGAGACTCATTTTCCACAGTAGCCATTCTACCACAATAATCCTTCTAACAAGAATTCCTGAACTCTTTGTTAACAATAACGGCGGCATACTTCATCAAAACAACGATCTTTACTTACACCACTTAGCAAACATCTGTACATCTTTTTCCTTCACTATGTCAGATCTACACCGTCTGTAACACTTTCCCCACAAATGACACATTCAGACGACACGCTAAGTTCCACTGACGAATGTAACTAAACAATAATCAGTCGACGACTGATACCTCCTACACTGCCAGATCTAGCAGTGGTCAGTATAAGACCCAGCACAGCGCACGCGTTTTTGACAGAGGATCAGCAGAATCCAGAGAATAATTGTACTGCTACTGGAAAACAAACCATTGAATAAAAAGTCAGAAGTTGACGCTCATTAATCACGCGATTCACATAAAACTGATAAATAGCGATATTTACAGATGAATTAGGTTGTCGACACTTGGACTGACTTTTAGAAAATCCATTTTAATCTTCTACAGCTTTTCTCCCAGAAATTTTCCGTCAAATTGGCCAGCTCTCAGATACTGCACGATTTATGGCGACAAAATAAATGTTTATCTAATGGTGAAAACCTAGAGTTTTCTAGTGTAGCGTGGAAAACGTGAAAGTAACAGTGTTTCGTAAAAGCTCATTACACGTACGTTCACTGCCAGAATGTGGTGTTTATTAGTGGTAATGAGGATCACATTAATTGATACTGTTCTAATAAATCTTTCAGTTTATTGCTGACGGACCTCAAACAGAACACAAACGGCACGACGAGTTCCGACTTCTACCGGTAAGTAGAGATCACAAATAGGAGGCTAAATTGCCAAGAAAACTTTTTCTAACTGTAATACAAATCACTACGGCTATGTGATGGCGTAATTTGGTAAACTTCGTGCAGGATCCGGTCATTGACAACGTTAATGATCTGACAGTGTTACAACATGCTTAATTTAATTTCATTTTCATTACTATTAATAAGTCCTGTATTTGAATATGAACATTCATATTCTGCCCTTCCGTAAAACCTTGTAAGTTTAATCTGTCATTTCTAGCATAGCACTGAGCGGATTCGTGTAGCGCCTAATTCAGTAGTCTCGTATTCAGGCGTGGGTTCAATCCCAGTCTCAACCATATTAGGGTTTTCCGTGCTTTGCCAGTTCACTCTAGGCGAATTCTGGCATGATTCTTTGAAAAGATCATCTTCTTCCTTCCCTCCAACATTAATAAGCGCTAGTAATGTTCTTTCTCTGATGATCTTAGCCATCAGTGACACATAAAACACTAAACTTACTTCCTTATTTCTACCAAAGCAGACGATCCATGGGCCTACGAAGTGAAAGCCTTGCGTGTACTCGTATTGTCTGTCATCAGCACTGAGCAAGATGAAAATTTCTTTTCCATGTACCACCGCTCCTTTCATCGTGGTCATTTTGCCGCTCACTAATTCATTATTGTCTGAGACTATACTACTTGTTAAAAAGACATGGATTGCCAGCATGCATGCGAAAATGTTCACTGCCATTTCTAAACAACGTTTACTGCCATACAGAAATGGTATGGAGATACCATCGCAAAAGAGTTTTACCGATTGATTTCTATTTGATGATGATTTTTTTTTATTTATTACCTAAATGACCCACAATGATTTAAATTTCATATCCGCCCAGTACAAAGAGTATTCATCTTCATCTTTTCTTCAGGTATTAAGCAGGAATTGCCTGTTACGGTACCCATCTCTGTCGCTGTCTTCTTCTGTCTCTTCTCCCATGGCACTTATAATTTCTTGCCTTTAAGGGATGTCTCTCGCTCTCCATTCTTTGCAGATGTTCGTTCCATTTTCTTCTGTAATGTCGAATTTTATCTATGAGGCTAAAGATTTTCAGTTTTTCTCCAATATATCTTGATTTCTTAGCCTGCCTTCTCTTGAGCAACCTTTAACACCTCTAAGGAATTTCATTTCTTATGCATGAATCCGGTTTTCTTGCTTCCAGGTAATCACCCAGGTCTCACTTCAGTAGAGCAGCGTGGGAACTGCAGTAGATTTATAAAATTTAATTTCAGTGTCTTCTCTGATTTTGTTTTTAAGGTTCCTGTTGATTGTTCCACATACCCGACTGAATTTACTAAGCTTCAATATATCTGCTGTAGGCGTATGTCATTTCACATCCGAGGTAACTGAAATGCTCTAAAATCTTCTGATCTGCGACCATTTTGCTTCTGATTGGTTCTTTTCCCATGAAGGCCATTGTCTTTTCTTTTGAAATTTCCTGTTAAATTTTGCACTTATTTGTTTTAGCAAGTAGATTCCTTTCTGAAGGTCATCTTCCTTATCTGCTTCTGAAGGTCATCTTCTTTGTCTGCTAGGATCACTGCATCATCAGCATATAGTAAATTATTTAAAAGAATGATCCTGTCAAGGTATATGCCTTTCTGAAATTCTGGTTTCCATGTATGTATTATTTCATTACCGTAGATGTTGAACAAAACTGGAGAGATGTAGCAACCTTGTCGTACCACTTTGTTAGTTGGTATCTTATTAGTTGTTTTTACCATTGCGATCTAGAGTGATATTTGTGTCCTGATATAAACTTTTTGTCGCATTTACTAGATGCTTTGGATATCCGCGATTCGTCATTATTTCCCAAAGTTCCTGTCTACTGACATTGTCAAAAGCTTTTTTAAAGTCAATAAAATTAATGTGTGTTTCTTTATTATACTCTGTCCGTTTTTCTATTATTTGCTGTATAATAAAAACTGCATCTATTGTGGAGGGTCCTTTCCTAAAATCTGTTTGTTTCTCATGCAGTACTGCTTCTGCTATGTTTTTAAATCTTGTTTTTAAAATCTTAGCTCACATCTTGTATGCTGAGTCCAGTAAACTTATTCCTCTGCAATCACTGCATAGGCTTTTATCTCCTTTTTTAAAAATCTATATCACTCTAGTTGTTTCCCAGTTCTTTGGGAATATTCTTCTTCTTCCATCATTCGTTGAAGAGATGTAGCAGTTGTTGGTGTAGCATCATTCCACCATATTTTAATAATTCAGTATTAATGCCGTCTTTTCCTGTTGCTTTTCTGTTCTTAAGTGATGTTAGTGCAGATGTTAATTCGTCAGAATGCTTTCTCGTCTAGTCATATAATTTGAGTTTCTTGTGCTGTATGATCATACCACAATTCGCTGTTCTCCACTGTTCTCCAATACTATTTATCTGTATCTTCTCTCTTTCTGTTGTGTTTAAGGTTTTTAAAAATTTATATGCCATTCACCCAAACGTGTTACGACGCTTATATGCGAGTCAGATTTATTTTAGTGAAGTATAATATATAAAGTTTACATTAATTTATCTATTGTAGGTCTTTTTTCACAGCATGCCATTTGCAAAGCATTTATGAAGAAAATTCTTTGTGAATTTCTGAAGTACTATTTCGTCGGTACGGGTATTTACGTTACTATACTTCGATTTCCGTCCCGTTGCGTATCTCTGTTGCATGCCTCCATCTATTGCTACTGAGTACACTGTTTCCAAACTGTTATTTATAAAATTTCGCTCATAACTTTGCTTCACACATATTTTATACAAAACGTGATTTTAGCACTCACTTCTGTCTCCATACTTATTGAGACGTGGCTATAGTGTTCTCCGTCATACAAGATGCAAAAGTTATAATTTTTAGGCCCACAATAGATAAATGATTGTAACTTTATATTATACTTTATAGAAATAAAATTTGATCCGCAGAAAATCATGCATAGGCGTCTAAACGTGCCTGGGTGAATAGAAAGAAGTAAATTGCATTTGAATGAAGCGGATTTTTGAAACAACGCAAACTTTAAATCACAATTGTGGCAAAAACCATATATATAAAAGCCCCTCTTGAAGTTAATATATACGGTAACTTATATATAGGTGTAGTACCAACTGCATTAGACTCGCATTCGGGAGACAAGAGCTCAAACGCAGACCCTCCTTCCACATGTATATTGCCAGTCAAGGATATGAACATTTCTCAAGGCGTTTGTGGTGTGATTTGGCGTCTAGAGTCTTCTGTTATTCTTCAGCAATATGTCATTTGCTGCCTCATCACAAAGGGTAGGACAACAAGGTTTACATCACTGAAGGAAACCATAGGCGTAGCAAGGATTTGATATCTGGGGGTATATATAAGTAGCGCAGTTTTGTGTTCAATTTCAAGTCCACTTTGTTTCGATGTCTATTTCTTGACAACCCCAATCCCCCAGAAATCAAGTCGTAGCTACAACTGTGGGTTACAGCGTTTTCCTTCACCGATGCAAATCCTGTTATTCTGGTCTTTATGACCACGGCACCAAACGCCATATTCCAACAGGATAACACAAGACCCCATTCTGCAGATCACACCACAAACGCCTTGAGAAATGTACAGATCCTTGACCGGAGCGTACAATCCCCCGATCTCTCATTCACAGAGCGTGTCCAGGATATGATGATATTACCTATACTTTCAGAGCAGCCTTTATCCAACAACCTTCATCAACTTAAGACGCCATGTGTTTCAGAAATGAGAAGAAATTCCTCAAGATGGCTTTCACAGACTGTTTTGTTCCATGTCACAAAGAATACCAGACAGTATTCGTGCCTGTATTCATTACACCTTACATTTATGTTGATGATGGACATCAAGCCATAATGGAATGAAAGTTTAATAATATCATACCTGTTATTTGAAAAACATCCCTACAAATTTTGCTACATATCGGACTGCTGCACCGTGGTATAACACTTTCCATTTCTGTCAGAGCAATAGATGTATTGCAATTTTCACAAATGTCACTTCAAGAACGAAAGAGGAAAGTCATAACTTTCGTGTATGTTCCGTAGATGTACTGCCTCTAGCTGATGGTTACTATTTCGACAACCATTATGCCAGGCTTTGGTTTTGACCATAAATTATCGTTGGAGATGGAATAACTGAATCTAATGGAAGAAAGTAACGTCAACACTTATTGTACAGGAAAAAGTAGAGGCACCTGCAAAAGCTCTTGGAGCGAGATTGTATATTTTGGAAATAAACTCAGTATTCTTTCGGTGGAAGTCAAATATCACAAAAATTGTATTTAGGGTTTTCTATGAATTCATATTAAGTCGGTTACCTTCTCAATTTGTGCTTCAGATCTAGAAGCAGGAAATTAACAACTGAATATGGTCATTTGTGTACAGATCGATCTGATACTTTTGAATCTACATAATGGTCTTATTATTTAGTAAATATCCCATTCCAAAAGCTAAAATTATTGAAAGAGACAATTATTTCAGTTTCCTTAAAACAGTATTACCAAATCGTTCAATAATTTTGTGGGAAATATTATAAAAATTTTCAACAGAGAAATTTTATACTTGTTCGTGCAGTCGTTAAGAAAGTATTTCATCTTGTTACCTTACATTCGGAAAGCGGTCGCTCTCAGTGATTGTTACATTGACTTGTAAATTATAGATTGCAGCAATTAGTCGTCCTTTGTAAATTTTAATATGCAGATCCAGATTTCGGCTAGAAGCTATCTATTCTCAATGCACTTTTTTTTCGCTCAGTGCAAGAAAGTCCCTGTTGATGGGGCTTCACCCACAGTTCATTGAATACTATTCAATCTTTCCTTTGAAAGAACACAGACAAATACCTTCTCCATCCTTCCACAATCTGAAACTCATCTCATCTCTGATGACCTCGCCATCAGCGGGGCGTTACCCTCCAATCCCTTCCGGCTAGAGTCTAGACCAGTGACAGCGGTAGCCACGGTGGGGCCTATCTACCGCTCAAAATTTTGCAACGCGTCAGTTTTGTGTAGCTAATGGGATGATACGTTCACGTAACCCAGAGAAGAGCTGAAAGGCCGTGTATTTCTAGCACCGAAATTGAAATCATTCTCTGACAGCATTCCTGCACAAAACTTGTAAGTACGCCACTGGCCCTGTTTTAGACTGTTACCTTTCCTTCTTTGAAGAAGAAGAAGAATTCCTTTTGTTACTCATCATTTCTTTCCCTGCCTGATTGACTGTGCATAAATATATCCGTACATTCGATGAACAAACAAAAAGAAAAAATAATTATTCAAAAATCAGTTTGCAGGGTGTTCTCATATTTCAAAATAATACAAGGACTGAGATAAATTCTGCTCAAATTTAGGCAGATTTCGTGACTAGAAGCGTTTTTGCATGAAATTCATAACACTGGCTTCATTTTCAGAATAAGAGCGAGGTAACAACCTCAAAAACATAACGAGGCAAACATTTAAAATTTACAGCCATGATGTCGACCGAAATCAAAGTAATTCTGGCTCATCATTTTATTTTAGGTGTCGTGCTTTATCTGTAAAACTTTAGTTCCATATTCATTTGCTTCGATCATCATATGGAATGTGTAAACAGTGGCCGGCTGGGTTGGCCCAATGGTTGTAGGCGCTACAGTCTGGAAGCGCGCAGGTTCGAATCCTGCCTCGGGCATGGATGTGTGTGATGTCCTTAGGTTAGTTAGGTTTAAGTAGTTCTAAGTTCTATGGGACTGCTGACCTCAGAAGTTAAGTCCCATAGTGCTCAGAGCCATCTGAACCATTTGTAAACAGTGAGAAGGTGGGAAATTAAAACACATTGGGGCAAAAAGAATCATCAAATATTGCAAACAGATCGCTTCCGGTCTGGCCATATAAATATGACCTGGGACACCAACCGCCATCTAACGACGAACTATATCGCATTCCGTAGTCCACACATAACTTCACAGCTGGATGTACCGAAACTACAGAAACGTCGACGAATAATAATCAATGATTTCCGAAGGTACGCTGCGACACTCATCGTTAATCTCTTGATAACCATGTTGCTGTAACAATACAAATTTCAGCGCAACATAAATATTCGAAATAATTGATACTGGAAATAGAAACATTACGAAACACGGAAAAGGTGCACCGAGATTCGATCTCAAAATAAATCGAGATTTTATCTTATTGGTCTTCCAACGCTACGTTTCAGCTAATTCCTTGAACTCTTAGAAGTTTTTGTATAAAACAACAATTGTAAAACTTCATATCTAATTCATTATCTACTTCATTAACTGAACATTGCGAACTGATTCCAGAGTCATCTTGTCTTTTTTTGCATTGTTTCTTTGATCTGCCTTCTCTGATATCTGTAAATACGTTCTGTCGAAGGTGTGACTTTCATTTGTTCCATAATCTGCCTCTAATTTCGATGACAGTTCATGATTTTGTCTTTTGGAATGTACAAATTGTTTGACGGCTTCCATTCAACTTGTGACTTTCCTATTTATGGCCAATAATTCTACTCAAATCCTAGTACGGGGCCTGCGTTGTTTAGTGGAGTTAGATGTCAGTCCCTTGTTTTCCATTTTATGTAGAATTATGCTTACTGTGCAACAGATTCTGTTAATTTTTAAAATTTCAGTTTAATGGTGGATTTTCAAAAGGCGAAAATTTGTAACAAATTTAAGTGAGAAGTTTTATTCGACAGTCTTGGTTGCTGAAGCCTTGGTAATCTTTTCGGCTGTTTGGAGAATCTATTAAGACAATGAGACTTTTTATTCAACAGTCTTGATTGCTAAAAAAACAGCTACTTTCTTTTCTGTATTTATACCGTATTCAGCCTTATAAGGCAGTAATGAGAAATACGAGGTGTGATCAAAAAGTAACGGGACTTTTTGTTTTTCTTAAGGAAACTTTATTTATTTATCATCATCACTTTTCTCCCCTTCAAAGTAATCCACCTGATGTCAGCATTTTTTCCAATCTTGGAAGCACTTCTGGAACTCACTTTTCATTACGATGTTCAGCTCCTTGGGCGATTCTGCTTTTATCTCATCAGCGGTAGCAAAGCGCCGTTCTTTCATTATTGCGGTAAGCCTTAGGAATAGAAAGAAGTCGCAGGGGGACCATGTCGGGCGAATACGGTGGCTGAGGCAAAATAACAGTTTTGTTTTTTACCAAAGATTCGTGAACAAGCATTGAAATGTGAGCGGGGCCAATGGTTCACGCAAATGGCGTATAACTTTCAGGTACTATTTCTTATTGACCGGTAAACCAGGAACTCATGAAGCACCGTCCCAGTGTAATCGAAAAAACACTGAGAAGAACCTTCACATGTAATCGAACTTGTCTAATTTTTTTTCGGTCTTTGCTCTTCAGGCAGTTTCCACTGGGACTATCAGGCCTTGGTTTCGACAAAGTATATCCATATTTCGTCAGTTGTTATAACCTTCTTTAGAAGTTCTGGATCGTTTTCGAGTTAAATCAGTAATTTCTGTGCAATGTCTACACGACCCGTTCTTGGTTGAAACTCGACAAATTCGAAACAAACCTTGTTGCTACAAGTGTCATGTCCAAATATCCGAACAAATTGCTTGGTATGAGCTCAAGAACACGCCGACATCATCAGCAACCTATCTGATGATGATTCGGTGATTTTCTGGAACTATTTCCTTTCCTCATTCAACATTCTCGTCAGTAATTGATGTGCTAAGGCGTCCAGGACAGTTTTCGTCCTCAGCGTCTTCACGACTTTCTTTGAAACTTTTATACCACTCGTATACTCTCGTCTTACTCGTAGTAGATTCGTAAAAAGCCACAGTCAGCATTTCAAATGTAGTGCAGCACTTCATTCCTCTCTTCAAGCAATATTTAATGCAAACCTTTGATATATCGTTTTCGAAAGAAAGAAATCGCCGAGCACTCAAAACACTTATAACCGTTTCGACTGTCAACAGTAACCTAAATATTCAAAACACCTGAAAATGCAAACATACATCAGGAACATGTGTACCAATAAGGTAAAAAAAATTAAAATCGGACGTATAAAGCCCGCGAAATTAAAAAGTTCCCGTCACTTTTTGATCACCCCTCGTAAGTGCCTGACAAAAAGAGCTAAGCACCCAGAAGACACTGTCTGCTGTCATTGTAACGCCGTAGACGTACACACCGACAGCGGGTATGTAAATGATTAGAGTTGCAACTGTCTGCGACAGGTGGAAACGACACCAGATTGCGAGAGTGTTGTTCGTACGTAGTGTTGTTGTCAGGCGTCCTAGAGTATATAAGGGTCGTGAACAGCGTCAAAAGCCGAGTGATCACTGTGAAACACAAGTGGGGCCTCGTCAGACAGGACGTGTTTATACAGAATGCTCAGAAACAGTCTGAAAAGCTTGTAAGGGTGTTACAAGGTAGGTTGTGCTGCGAAATAATTGTTAAGAAAATATTCGATGTGCTGCGCAGTTTCCGAGTTAATTAGTATTGAAGACAGCGGGCGCAACTTCAAGATGACCCTGAGAGACGGTGTCGCCAAACGAGATTTTCGCTTGGTCTCCTAAAACCGAACAAGAGAGCGATACAAAAATTTGACAGGGGACGGTTTTAAGGATAGAGCCCGAGCCGAAGGTTGAGCAGTCATCTGCGCTGTCATCTATGCTACGGGAACAAGTAATCACATCTGGTGAGGCGCTTGAGTTTGCGCGAGCAACGGTCTGATTGGCTAACTATAATGCTAGTTAAGACGGAAACGGCATAACATTTCGAAGTTGTTTTTTTTTCTTTTTTTAGCGATTATTTCTCAGCACAACCTACCCTACAACACCGCTAAAAGCCTTTCAGACCATTTCTGACCACACTGTATACATCTTAAACGGGGTCAACTGTGGGAGATAGATCTATAATCCAGCATCGGTTACTCTCATTTCTATTTGTGTGTCATGTTTCCGTTTATGTCTTCCTAAACGTATGCAGCCCTACTACAGGGTACTAAGAAGCAAGTTGTCAATTCAACTTGTCAAGGGGCACAACCGACAAACGACGCAGTGTGAAGCTTGGGGAGTAGTAGTCCAGGTGGAAAATACACGACACGTATTTCTTTTTAGTAATGCTGCACAACTGTTAGTGACAATGTAAATGTTACTTTTCACTATGTTACATGCTGTAATTGCAAGTCTGACTGACGAGCGCACTAGGTTGTTTTATTTTATTGGCCGCTTGGTACACCAATACGATCAGTCCAAACGTACAGGGATGTCTATCCTTTGCACATATCAGTCTATATTTTCTGAAGTTTCTGAGGAATTTAAAATACAAATCTCACTGACACGGATAATAGCACAAATGATAAATACAGTAGCCTCATAAGTAATCAGTGGTCAAGAGAAAAATTCGTGATTAATATGGGCCAGTTGTGTAAGCATCAAATGTGATTATCTTCTGTATCCAGAGCAGCCAATGCATAATTGTTTGACGTCCCTAATCTCCCGTCAGTAGCAGTATGGAAATGATATGACGTGAATTTTATAAAAGTGTTGACGGTAGCAGCTATGGCGGAATTTCGACCTGGCACTAGCGAAAAGCCTCTTGTTCCCTAAGCCACTTCAGTTACACTTCATATTCCGCTTTTTAACGTAACATTGGGCCTTTGTTAAATATTGGTGGATTTGTTTGTACAAAATGACCTGGCGCAAATCTTCAGTCTCCTACTGGTTACTCCATTCGTTTTTGGTTATGCTTCCGACTCCCTCTATTAGCTCATCCGTAGCAAAACATCGCTCTTGTATCCCATTCTTTGCCACCCACCTTTCTCGTTCCTCACAATCCCAGTAAGCAGCTTGGCCCATACAAATGGTACCTCCACCCCGTTTCTTCACAGCTCTGATATTGCAGCAGCTGTTGGTATGGTAAATAGCAATCCCATTATCTTTACCAATTAGTGTAAGTTTTTGCACTGTGGGGAGCTAGTCCCTTATTATCACGATAGGCCCCTATGGTTAGCTGTGATGGTCATACTGCATCTTAGTGTCCTTTCAATAGCTAGGACTTCAACTGTGTAAACCGACGACTCTTTCTGTAGTTTAAGTAGTACACTCTTTTTGTTTTTGATGTCTACGTAACCACAGCCGACGCAGCTATCGTTTTTAGACCAGTTGGTGTACGCACACGGAGCACTTGGCTGCTGTTGGAGAAGGGTTTCTAAACTGCTGTTATTAATTACTGGGCTTTCCGTGTAGTCTGTATTAATATGAACGTCAGTACCTATTTACAACTCTTTACTCTTTCTCAGAGCAGCATACGAGGCGTGTTCTTGGAATGACGTTCTGGTATTTGCATACTGTTGAAAATTCTTCCACAAGTGGTGGTGTTGATTTATGTACTCCAATGCGTTGTTGGTGTTTCAAAATAAATTTTCTGCTGAAATATTTTCGACATATTGATAAGGATGCTGCCATTGTTTCGGCAAACAGCTGTCACGGCAATGTATCCTGGAGCTCCTGCCGAGTGTCTGCAGCAACTGCCTGAAAACTGTGCCATACAACAAGCACACGTAATGCAGGTGAAGTCGCAGAAGCGCGCGATACATACATAAAGCTATTACAGATTCCATGCTCCCTGAGTTTCCCACTGTTGCACGAAGTATATTCAAAGCGCTTTCGCATTTTACTTATTGTCTACATTAGGGTCCAGATATTTGCATTCCCTCTAAATGGATAGCCGCACCATGTGGAAGACGTACTGTGTCGTGTTCCACGTTTTACGTCGTTTTTATGAGATATACTGACGCTGCAGTGTTCATCTTTGGCACACCAGTGCAAAAGATAGCACGAAGCCAGCTAAATGCAACATTCGGGAAATTTTCATGTTTATTAACTTTATAAGACGAGTCCAGTACGTCATTTTTGTTTACGTAAAATCACTTTTGTCAGATAAATTAGCCTCGAAAACGTCACGTACAATTTAAACGTTTTTTTCGCGTAGAACTTATTAGACGAAAACTCGAGCGTATTTGTCGTGATATATTGAATACGTTTTCGTACTTTGTTTGCTGCAAAAAAACGTATTTTGTGCTAAAACATCAATTATAATCAACATGAATGTTTTTTGAAATTTTAGTAGAAGTATCGTCGTTCAAAGAAACGGTCATCTCGAACCTGAGTGCACATCGAGGTGACTGAATGAACCTCTTTCAAAATTTTCGGAATTTATGACTGGTGTGAATAATGTGTTTCGTAGTTAATCAACACTTCTGATTAACTTACAACAGCACGTAGCATAACTATCATACAGTGTTACATTTAGTTTCTCCTTTCAGTGGGAGTGTATATTCCTTCATTTATAGTAAATTTTGTAAATCCTGTTTTCTAATTTTTAGTTACTATAACATCTAAAAAACTTTCAGGAAATTACTAATTTTTTGCCTAGGTTTTCTGTGTTGCCTTAATGAAAATCACGTTTTGTGTACTAATTGCTTGAGCTCTTAACGCGAATCAGTAATGCTTTTAGCTCAACAGCTCCAGAAATGCAGGAAGATCTGCAGCGGATAGGCACTTGGTAAGGGAGTGACAACTGACCCATAACATAGACAAATGTAACGTATTGCGAATACATAGAAAGAAGGATCCTTTATTGTATGATTATATGATAGCAGAACAAACACTGGTAGCAGTTACTTCTGTAAAATATCTGAAGTAGAATGAACATATAAAATTAATTATTCGTAAGGCGGGTGCCAGGTTGAGATTCATTGGGAGAGTCCTTAGAAAATGTAGTCCATCAACAAAGGAGGTGGCTTACAAAACACTCGTGCGACCTATACTTGAGTATTGCTCATCAGTGTGGGATCCGTACCAGGTCGGGTTGACAAAGGAGATAGAGAAGATCCAAAGAAAAGCGGCGCGTTTCGTCACAGGGTTATTTGGTAACCGTGATAGCGTTACGGAGATGTTTAGCAAACTCAAGTGGCAGACTCTGCAAGGGAGGCACTCTGTACCGCGGTGTAGCTTGCTGTCCAGGTTTCGAGAGGGCGCGTTTGTGGATGAGGTATCGAATATATTGCTTCCCCTTACTTACACCTCCCGAGGAGATCACGAATGTAGAATTAGAGAGATTCGAGCGCGCACGGAGGCTTTCAGACAGTCGTTCTTCCCGCGAACCATACGCGACTGGAACAGGAAAGGGAGGTAATGACAGTGGAACGTAAAGTGCCCTCCACCACACACCGTTGGGTGGCTTGCGGAGTAGAAATGTAGATGTAGATGTAGAATTAAGAGATAATCAGTAGCCATATTTTAAAGTTACTTGTTTACTGTTCTGTAAAACGATGCACCTGCCACACTGCAAATGCAGGGGACGAGTTAGTTGATGTTCGTAAGTAGCTAGAAATTGCCTTAATTGTGGTATCATAGATAGATACCACCCTCACCGGCGTCAATGGAAACGCGAACTTCCGACAACGGCGATAGTGGTCGTGCGGAACCAAGGATGCGCGCCACGCCCTCAGCGGCTCTGACTACGAGCGCCTTCTGCGGCCGCGATATAAGATGGCCGACAGCAGCTACACGCCGAGTCTCAGAGGCAGTTGTCAACAGTCTTCACTCTTAGACAGCCTTCGACAGATAGTTTGTGCATTAGTAGCGGGAGCCTCACACTGCAAGATGCTTTAGTTTGCTTTTTGTAGTAACTGAACTTTATAGCTGTTTTTTCTTTTGTAAAGTTTCTTTGCAATGCATGGAGGAAGCTACAAGTTAAGTAAAACTTCCGTTTACTGAATTTATGTGTTCGCTAATCGTTTCTGTTCCTGTCCAGCTTCTGCCCACCACTTTGTAGCCCACATCTCCTTACCATTTTGTACGAAGCAGTACACAACACTGGCTACTGCCAAACCTCTGGAAGCTACTGTGAATGGGTGCGTCGAGACAGTTCCCGAGAGCTGTGTATCAGGGATGCGAAAGGTCCCTCTCTTGTGGATGCTACCAACTTTACAGGAAGTATTGGATCAATCACTTCTCGTCCAGCCTGACTGCCTGGCGTGTCAAGCAAGGTGCTGCATCGATTCCTGTCTTCCACTGAAACTGAAACTGAGCCAGTGAGATTCGCTTCAGCTGATGGAAAAATTCCTGTGACCTACGTCAAGAGGAACCAAACGCAAAAAGGTGGGAGTCAACTAATCGTTGGCAGTTCAAATGTATGGAAAATACAGGTACCCCTTTGGTAAATGGCAGCAATGGATGGGAAGGAAAACCAGGTGCACTTCGTGTGTATGACTAGGGCCTTATTCAATATGTTGAAGAGACTTTTCCAGCAAAACACGGTGCAACCAGCTGCCATATCTGGCGTTAGCTGGAAAACACATTGCCACTCCTCTAGGCCTGCAGTCATACTTAGATCTTTCCAGAGACTGGCATAGAAGGTTAAGAACAGCAGCTTTGCGCACAGAGTTTCAACGAAGCTCATAGTTCACAACACTCTCCCCAGAACTCATTGTGGCCTCCTAGTTCTGAGTCGAGTGGAAGGATTGAACGCGACTTCCTGGATGTACGCCATAAGGTTGAAAACTGTAGGGACCCACTAAATGAGCCAGATGTGGACTATACTTCAGAGGCTGCTACCCAGGTAGCTGGCTGAGTGTGGGGTATACACAAGGGCTTTTACATTAAACGACTCTCCATCCAGTCCAGATAACGGCACCTGTAGAGGACATGGAAGTGTCAGTAAAAGTCTGAAGAAATGTCCCCTACAGGTGAGAGTATTAAAACCCTAGTAATTAACTGCCTAAAAAGACGTGGAACTCACATTATACTAGGTAGAGAAAGTTGATCAAGATCCAAAATTGCTACCAGAGGGATATTTGGGGGAGATATAAGTGTGTATCAAAAGGGTAGGGAAACGGTAAATGGGGTTAGTGTATTTGTTGCAGTGGGTAAGAAACTCAAATTCATCCAAAAGTCAATTGGAAAATTCAGAGTTTGTAAGCGGGGACGTAAAATGATGTCCAGCGAAACCTTACTAAATGTGTCTCTTGGAACTGGCTACAAGAGATTGTTCGGTAGCCCACTCACGAAGGAAGATTATTGGATCTAATAGCACCAAATGGACCTAACATATTTGAGGACGTCCAGATAGAAATTGGAATCATGACGAAGACGCAGTATTTATCCGAATACAACAGGCAAATAAAAAAAATTGAAGGATTTATATTTTCCGCAAACTTCAACGCTAGACAAAGAAAGCGAAGTTGAAGCAGCAGAAGGCAAGGAGGAAACGAAATGAAACTGCATGAGTTCAGACCTTGTAGCTAGAAACAGAACTGACGTTATGGACAGTGCCAGTATAGAGACAGGGATTAATGATCGTGATGTCATCAAACAACAGTGCTTACTACTGTCAATAAATCAACCAAGAAGTATAGGAGAGTATTTATGCAGGAAAGAGCAAGCAGTTGTTAGCATCCTACTTAGACTGCGGGCCGGCCGCGGTGGTCTAGCGGTTCTAGGGGCGCAGTCCGGAACCGCGCGACTGCTACGGTCGCAGGTTGGAATCCTGCCTCGGGCATGGATGTGTGTTATGTCCTTAGGTTAGTTGCGTTTAAGTAGTTCTAAGTCTAGGGGACTGATGACTACAGATGTTAAGTTCCATAGTGCTCAGAGCCATTTGAACCATTTGATTTAGACTGCGAATGAGCATCATTTAGCTTCACTATGATGGACGAAGAGGAATTATTGGCAAAGTTTAAACTGACTGTAAATCGCGCTCTGGACAACTATGTGGCGAGTAAGTGGGTATAGGATGGAAAAGACCCATCGTGGTTTAATAACACAATTCGGAAAACCCTGAGGAAGCAAAGACTGCATCACCCTCCGGTCAAAAAAAGTGTGGAAATGTCGACAGGCAAAAGTTAGTAGAAATACGCGCGTGTGTAAAGACATAGATTCGCGAAGCACACAGCCGCGGGCTTCTACCGTCATACCTTATCCCGGACCTTGCTTAGAACCGGAGAAAACTCATTCATACGTAACATCACTTAGCGGACCGCAGATTTCTACCCAGTCTGGTGGCACTACATGAGACACAAAAAGAAAAGATGTTTTAAATTTCGCGTTTGAAAAATCGTTCACCCGGTAAATCGTGCAGACATGTCACCGTTTGACCATCGCACAGACTCCCTTAGGGAGGACATATAAATAGGCGCCCCTGGCGTTGAGAAGCAGCAGAGTTGAAGATAAATAAGTCGCCAGGTTGGGACGGAATCCCAATTCGGTGTTACACAGAGTACTCTACAGCAAATGCCGTTTAGTTGCATTTATACCAGATCTCTCACACAATGCACAGTCCCAAGCGGCTGGAAAAAAATCGCAGGGGACTGCTGTATATAAGGAGGATAAAATGACAGACCCGCATAGTCACAGACCCATATACTTAGCGTCGGTATGGTGCGGAATTCGTGAAGATATCTCAAATATGATAAATTTTCTTGAGACAGAAAAGCTTTTGTTCACAAATCGGCACGAATATAAGAGGCATCGCTCGTATGAAACTCAGTTTTCCCTTTTCTCGCGAGATACGTTGCGAAAAATGGATGAAGATTTCCAGGAGGCGTTTGACACTGTGTTCCACTGCAGACTGTTAACGAAGGTCCTACCATACGGAATAGTTTCCCACATATGAGGGTGACACGAAGACTTGTTAAGTAGTACTATCCAGGAGTTTGTTCTCGACGACCGGTGTTCATCAGAGACAAACGTATCGATAGGAGTGTCCCAAGAGAGTGCTATACATATGAAGGCTTGACAGATAGGGTAAACAGCACTCTGTGACAGTTTGCTGTGATACTGTAGTATACGCGAGATTATCGTCGTTGAGTGACTATACAAGGAAACAGGGTGGCTTACGCAGAATTTCTATTTGCTATAATGAATGACAGCTTGATCTAAACGCAGAAAAATGTAAGTTAATGCAGATGAATAGGAAAAACAATCCTGTAATGTCCGAATTGCAGCCTCGGTGGCGTGCTGCTTGACGTCGATTAAATACCTTCGCGTAATGTTGGAAAGCGATATAAAATCGAACGAGCACACAAGTGTGGTAAGTACGAAAGTGATGGTCGACTTCAGTTTATTGGGAGGGTTTCAAGAAAGTGTAGCTCATTTACAAAAGAGACAGTGTATGTGACACTTGTGCGATTCATTTTTGAGTACTATTCGATTGCTTGGATTCCCGCAACGTCGGATTAAAGAAAGATATCGAAACAAGTCAGGAGCCTGCTGCTAGATTTGCTTCCGTTACGTTCGTGAGCACAAATAGGAATCTCTGGATGGTTGACGACGTCCTTTTTGGAAAACACTGTTGGTTGTTTGGTTAACTGGGGGGGGGGGGGGGGGGGGAAGGAACCAAACAGCTAGGTCATCGGTCCCATCGGATTATGGAACGATGGGGAAGGAAGTCGGCCGTGCTCCTTCAAAGGATCCAACCCGACATTTGCCTGGAACGCTTTAGAGAAATCATGGAAAACCTATATCAGGAAGGCCGGATGCGGGTTTGAACCGTCGTCCTCCCGAATGTGAGTCCAGAGTGCTAACCACTGTGCCACCTCGATCGGTGGAAAACATTGTTCAGAAAATTTAGAGAACAGGCATTTTCAGCTGACTGCAGAACGATTCCGTTGCCGCCACGTACATTTAGCATAAGGTTTACGAATACAGAGAGTACAACTCAAACAGGGGCATACAAAGAGTCGTTTTTCCCTCACTCCAATTGCGAATGTACACTCTATGGTGGCTTGCGGTGTATGAATGTAGATTTAGATAAGAGGGTATGTGATATTATTTCAGTGATTACAAAATCGAGTAAAATTTATGAAGAACTTGACAGTGTGAACTCATTTATCAATATGATGTTGCTCCCCTCTGGCCTGGATGCATGCACAGATTTGGTTGAGAAAGGTATCATAAAGGCAAGACAAGGCAAGCTGACCCACAACTGTTGTACCTTGTCACTGATATACCGCATTCTGTCGCTGATGTGGAGCTGACGTACGAGACGGTCCTAAGCTTGTTCTATCGGGGATATATCTGAGGATGTTGTTGGCCACAGGAGTGTCTCAACATCACCCAGACATTTCATAGGGACGACACGTGCCGTGTGTGGACCAGCATCGTCGTGTTTAAAAATGGCACCACTATACTGTCACATGAGTAGTTAACACACCATGGCGCAGGAAGTCCCTGACGTACTATTGTATCACCAGAGTTCCCTCAATCACCACCAGAACCGACCAGAAGTCATACCCTATGGTTCACCACACAATGTAGCCAGGAGTAACACACCTGTGCCCCTCCAAAACATTGTACGATTGGGATCTCTCGTCAGGTCGCCGCCATATTCACTGAAAATGGTCGTCAGGGATGGTGAAGAGCCACGTTTCATCGCTGAACACAGTGCTACGACATTGATCAGTAGTCCATTTTTTCTGGGCACGGAACCACTCTAAATGCAGCCGTTTCTGTGGTGGTTTTAATGGCAGCCTATGCATGGGACTTCGAATCCTTTGTCCAGCAGCTGCAGGTCACCGACCAATGGTGTAGGAAGACACAGAATGTTGCAAGGAGGGCATTACTTGTTCTCGGATGGCAGGTGCAGATTGGTTACGATTTGCTTGGTGCACAATACGGCGGTCCTCCCACGCGGTGGACAGATGTGATTGACCTGAACCTTAACGACGAATACGCCCACCTCACATTTCTAATCAGTCCACAACTGAATGCAACACGAAATTGAAAATCATCAGATTTTAGCCGAAGTGGGTTGCATCATGGCCACAGATTTCACTGAAATTTGGTACACTAAATTAAGTTCATATCTCAGGTACTGAAATGTGAACCCCTTGAGGGGCCGAGCTAGGCTCTCCCAAAGTTACAATTTTAGTCGTTTTTTCAAGAAAAACATGCCACCATGTGTGACGTCCTAGCTCCTGTACTAAACCAGATACAGCCAAAAGGTTGGTCTCATTTGGAAGGTAACAGCTCTCCCTTGTAGGAGAAAGCAGTGATTCATGGTTCTGAAGTAATACATAGACAAACAGCTACACAAGTACCACATTTTTGCAAGTTTCCAATATTTTCATCTAATTTGTGAACGATTGAACTGAAACAATATTTGATGTGTATAGAGAAGTGGTAAGACTGAAATCATAAAGCAAATTTGGTTATGTTACTTGCATGCACACAATGACTTTCTGGATTTTGAAAATTCCGAAATTGTCGGAAATCACTATTTGGGACCTCCCCAAATGCAATGTGTGCAAGGTCACAAAATGCTGCAAATTGCTTCATTATGTAGCTCGTATCTAATTCTAATTACCCCCAAAATATCTTTGTGTTACTCCAATGCATAACTTTTTTTTATTGTACTCTTTAACAGTGTGTACGTGTCGATGAGGACAATATTGTAAGTGCCACAGAATTTGACACAAGAGACCCATTATTCTGCAACATATTCAGCCAGAATGAGCAGAAATAATACGTTTCACACACTCTGAACACATCAGTCACTATCTAAACAGAAAGTAACATAGGAAGCATGCTTCGAAGAGCGGTTAAAAAGGTTCAAATGGCTCTGGGCACTATGAGACTTAACATCTTAGGTCATCAGTCCCCTAGAACTTAGAACTACTTAAACCTAACTAACGTAAGGACATCACACACATCCATGGCCGAGGCAGGATTCGAACCTGCGACCGCAGCACCAGCGCGGTTCCAGACTGAAGCACCTAGGAGCGCTCTGTCACAGCGGCCGGTCCATGTTATTCAATCCTTGTATTGAGCAACCAGTAAATAAAACCAAAGATAAATTTTGAAAGGGAATAATTATTACGCAAGAATAAAAAAAGCTTTGAGGCTTTGCTGACTAGGTGGTAATTCTGTCAGAGGTCGGCTGAATGGATATTATATGATGAACATCAACAAAACAGTACGAGTACAAAGGTAATGGAGTGTAGAAAAATTGAATACTCTTTATCTCTTGTAATGCAAATTCGAAAAGTGCTTGTGCAGCGCGGCTTGGGTGATGTTCTTGAAGATTCCCCCTGGCAGCCAGTCTGTTGACTGTTCCCCCCAACTCCATCAAAGGCACTCTTCCCATGGCCAGTGGCAACGAAATGCCCCTCAGCATCATTTCCAAAGTCCTCAGAACGCAGTGACAGGTTTTTTAAATTTTTCCGGTTTTTACGTCGAGGTGATGCTCCATCTGGAAAGTAGTGAATTTTTTCCTAAGTGTAGCATTGCATATTTTATATGGGGAATGTTGGTTTTCTGATAATAATGTACTGGAGCAGGTGAATGAATGACAGTCACTTATTACGCACATTGTCTTCACAATTGATGATACTGACCCTGATTTCGGCAGGTAAACTACAAACGGAGGCACTGTGACTTGGGATTGCTGCCAGTGAAATCCTGTGCTGCAGCTTGTACAACAAACGAGTAATTCTCAGAAAAATCTCCAATCACAATACACTCTGTTGGGCCGAGCGTTTCTTTGAGTGAAGCTAGATAACGGGATTTCTGTTTTGTCATAAAATGATGACATTTCAGCAGTTCCAGTTTGTTGCTAAAATTGTGTATGAAATCATCAACTGTTTCCACCACTGATATCAATATACATCGATCTGTTGTGATTCACTGCATATGCTGGACATCTTCAGCCAAACACAGTGCTTCAGATTCTGCAAGAGGAGCTGAAATGCGTTGCACTCCAGGGCACTTATCACACTTACATAACATATAGTCCTCGCTTTCTGTAGAGAAGACAATCTTCTCAAGTAACTCTGTAGTTGTCTCACTAAGCTTGGCGACATCTGTCATCAGCTTCACGTTCTGGTGATGAACACAAACACACACAGCATGGGTCCCAAGAGCACCCGCGAGTACACCCCATTTGGGACGCAACCGAGCAAATTTCGAGAAACCAATTTTGTAAGTGGGAAACTCCTCTTTGAAGGCTGCATACAGCTCCTTCAAATCCACTAAAACAAGGTGTTTCTGCTTGTGTTCTATAACACCACATTCCGACCGGACAGATACAAAGTCTTTCATACCTGGACACAAACGACTGTACTCATTATCCTCGTAAAATATACAAACAGCATGTTGTACATTATCACATAAAGACTTACGTCCATGATGAGTAACATCAGGCAAGATTCCTCGTTTCTCCTTCAACGCCCTGGCCTTCCGAACCAAATATTCTGACACCCCGAATTCCCTAGCACAAAACACAATTGCCCACTTCGAAGGAAGGAGGCTGAAAATCTTGATTTTTATTTCATGGGTAACCGTTTATATATTTTTCTTTCAGCTGTTCAATAAGATCAGCGAAGTCTGTCTGGGTAAAAGTTGAAGGGATAAGATACTCATCGTTAGGTATTTCCAAGTGCTTAAGAGCAGCAGAGCAGATTTTCTTGTACTTCGTTTTACCATGTGAGACTTTTTAACTACTACTCAGATGCCGTTTCTTAAGTAGTGACACACTGAGAGCACTACAGGCCGTATTCACTGCAGCTAAAAATTCTTCAGCTGGCCTAAAACTGTCACTTGTATCTATTGAACATTCATTCTCGTGGTTGCCTCTTATACTGGTGTTAATCATACAATAACACTTTGAGCACAGAGATTTGCAAGGTGTAAGATTAACATTATCAGAAAGCTGCCTTTTGACCACAGTCTTGTGACGAGTGCTTGGGTCACAACATACATGACCAAACATTTGTGTGTAAAATTGTCCAAGTATACCTTCTCATGATGGTAACAAAGTTTCCTCATCATCAATTTGCAATCCTGTACGAATAGCCAATAGATGTTTTTCTTGATGCAATAATTTACCAACAGCTGTATGTATTGTAGAAATTTATTTTATGAACTTCTTATGTGCTACCAGTTTCGGCATTAAATTGACGCCATCTTCAGGCCCCACACGTCATAGTCGTAAAATCGCTATACACGGAAGGAGCCATATAACTGGATCTGGTAATCAAATCGCTATGCAACAGCTCTAGGTAGCCAGGCGACACAGACTGGTAAATTATTGCATCAAGAAATACATGCCAGCCGTTGTCCCACAGTCCATAATGGATCAACAAAGATTAAGAATAGGTGTTTTGTCTCATTATTGCAGTCACACACATGTTTGAGTCCTGATTGTCTACAGTAAGATAGTTTATGATACTCCTGTCCTAATGCTGTACCAAGAAAACATTTCTCCATGTCGTCCACACACTGACCATGCACTTCACGAATCACTCCCATGCTGAACTGTACTGTCAGGCACACTCCTCATGTGCACAATGACAGCACTGCTGTGATTGTATATTGGTGGTGGACCAACTAGGATTCTTGGGCTGACAGAACTGTATTACAGGTGGTGTGTTAGGTTGCTATCTGTATGTAAGGACAACAGATTATTATTACATGTATCAGGCTTTCCACAAGTGATGGATGGGACATTTGCAGTTTGAGAAATCAAAATAAAATGTTTAATTTAAATCCTTGATTTCTATAGCTGGAATTCAAACATTTATAATTTGATAGACAAGATTAATGGGCAATTTCAGCAATTCACCACTATTTTTGTCTGCAGTTTTGACTAATAGTTCTGGATTAACACCATAAAAATAAAACAGAGAGAAAAATCAAAAATTTTATATTGAATTTAACTTAATGCACTTTGGACACTTCAGAAAACATCCCAGAGAGATAGCAGTGTCATGGTTTGATGCTTTAGGGCATAGGTTTTAACTTAATTATTTCAAATTAATTGTCCCATCCATCACAAATAGCATGTGCCATCCATCACAGTGTCCATCCATCTCAGTGTTTATGTATGAAAAAACAATTTGAATTAAAATATAACTTACAGAATTCAGTAGATCCTGAGCATGACTCAATCTAATGAGAGTTTTCTTTAGCATTAAAAAGCAATGCATGATTTTAGTGACATATAGGAGAGCTTTCATCGTAAAAAAGAAATTAATGCAAAAGAACGACCATGCCTACTAGTTTCCAGATTTTCTAGCTTTGCTACTGAAAGCAAGCTTAATAATGAACTGTTTGTCAATAAGGTGGACAATCATTGCCAACTTGACAACCTACTATTTACCAGTACCACCACAAGTGTAATTTCTCTAAGACGTTGGTAATAAACGAAAGGTAAAAAAAGGTGCAGAATGTTTCTATTCTCGACATATAATTTCCGTGCCTTTGGATTTCACTGAAACTTTTCACAGTCATGAGATTCACCTTTTTAACTTCCACTCGTAGGCTCATTCACTCATAGAATGCCTGGTATAATATGTGGTGTGACAGTATTAGAACATTGTTAAATGACCTACAATAAATAGGAGTAACACAAAGATATTTTGGGGGTAATTAGACTTAGATACAAGTTGCATAACGAAGCAGTTTACAGCACGCTGTGACTTTGCACATAGTGCATTTGGGAAAGTCCCAAACTAGAAATTTTCGACAATTTCGGAATTTTCAAAATCCAAAAAGGCAGTGTGTGCATGCAAGTAACATAACCAAATTTGTTTTATGAATTCAGCCTTACCACTTCTCTATACACTTCAAATATTGTTTCAGTAAAATAATTCACAAATTAGATAAAAATATTGGAAACTTGCAAAAATGTGATAACTTGTGTAGCTGTTTGTCTATGTATTACTTTCGAACCTTGAGCCATTGCTCTCTCCTACAAGAGAGGGGTGTTACCTTCCAAATGAGTACAAACGTTTGGCTGTATCTGATTTAGTACAGGACCTAGGACGACACACATGGTAGCATGTTTTTTTGAAAAAACGACCAAAATTGTAACTTTGGGAGGGCCTAGCTTGGCCCCCCAAGGGTTCCACATTTCACTACCTTAGATATGAGCTTAATTTAGTGTAGGTATTAACTGTACCAAATTTCACTGAAATCTGTAACCATGATGCATCCCCCCCCCCCCCCCCTCTCCCATCTGACGATTTCTATTGGAATGACCCAAATGTATATTGGACGATTCGACCAGCCGAGCAAAACGAGGCCCACAACGAGGCACCATTTAAGCTTTGTCGGGTGGTGATAACGCTGTCTCATAAAATTTTGCAGTATCTTCGTGTCCTTAACAGTGATCACTCTAGACGCGACGCTGTTCACGTCCCTTTTATACCTGACATCAACACCCAACACAAACAACATGAATGCACACTTATGACCGTTCTACCTGTCACACAGAATTCCAACTCTAATCATTTGTATGTGTACGAAGTTACATTACCCTCTATCACTGTATTTTGGGTGTTAAACCATTTTTTGTCGCACAGTGTAGGTAAACAGACAGTAGTGCCGTATCTCAATACGGAACTCGAAACATTTAGCTCTGGAGAGGAGCATGTACAAGAGCTATGGCTCAGGTTTAGAAAAATAGTTGACCATGCTCTTGATAGATATATAAGCAGTAAAACATCTCATGATGACAGAGATCCTACACGGTATACAGTCCCAATAAATACACTTCTGAGGATACAGAGAATACTGCGTTATAGGTGTAAAAGAAAGCGTAGGGCTATAGAGAGGGAGAAGCTGAATGAAGCAATGTGTGATGCCCTCAATTACTACCGAAGCAGGATATTATCGAAGGATCTCTCACGAAACCCAAAGAAATTCTGGTTGTGTGTAAAGGCTCTTAGCAGTACGAAAGTTAGTGTGCAGACATACCTGGACGAGGCAGGAATTGAAACTGAGAGTAGCAAAGTAACGAAACGCTGAACTTCGTTTTCAAATGAACCATGGACTTTAAACTGAAAAATATTTCCAGGCGCAGATGTGGCCTCTGGCCATGATTTATAGGTTTATTGCAGGTTAAATTTCAGCAACTGGAGGAAGGTAGGAATTTAAGAAGATGGGACCTAGATAAATTGAAAGAACCAGAATAAATTGAGTTTTGCAAAGATTGACTAAAACAGGGAAAAGAAATATAACAGATGGCGCCTGGGTAGTTTTAAGGGATGTAACAGCGTAGGCAACAGATGATCAAATAGCTATAAAGACAATTCCTTGGATGACGACGGTACGTTGAATTTAATTGGCGATAGAAGAAAAGATAAAAATGCAGCACAAGCAGGTAAAAGGAAATACAGAGATCTAAAAATGAGACTGGCAGGAATTGCAAAATAGCTAAATAGGTAGAGGACAAATGCAAGGCTGTCGAAGTGTGCATAACTATGGGAAAGACAGATGCTCCCAATAGGAAAATTAAAGAGGTCTTGATAGAAAAGGGAAGCAGCTGTATGAATGTCGATAGCTCTGATGGGAAGCCAATACTAAGCAATGCTGGGAAAGCTGAAGTATGTGAGAAATATAACAGGTGTTTCTGGAGGATGTGATAATGTAAACTAACTGGAGTAAAACATTCCATATCACGTGGGTCCAGTTTATATTTCGTACAGATTTACAGAGATACGTTTTCATTTTGTGTGTTGGTAGTTCAGCTGCTATGGGTTTATTTATCAATTATAATTGATGCTTTGAAGTTGAAGTTGTGACGTTGTACAGCTGAACACACTCCAAGACGAAAAACCGTTGACCACAATGGAATTATCCGAATGGGACGAAAATCGGTAGATGTGATGTACGTCAGTTTCAGAAAAATTGGATGATTTATTCAAGTGAAAGAGTTTCGCAAACTGAGTAAATAAGTACCGCATTTGTCCACTTCTGGCCCTCATGCATGCAGACTTGGCAACGATTAACAGAATTGTTGGATATTCTGAGAAATATTGTGCCAAGTTCTGTCTTGGCAACGATTAACAGAATTGTTGGATATTCTGAGAAATATTGTGCCAAGTTCTGTCCAATTGGCGCTATATGTATTCAAAATCCCAAGATGGTTCGAGGGCCCTGTCCATAATGCTCCAAACATTCTCAGCTGGGGAGAGATCCGGCGACCTTGCTAGCCAAGGCAGGGTTTGACTAGCACGAAGACAAGCAGAGAAACTCTCACCGTGTGCGGGTGTGTTATCTTGCTGAAATATAAGTCCAGGATAGCTCGCCTTGTTGCGCAACAAAACAGAGTACCGTCGACCTACCGCTGTGCTGTGAGAGAGGCGCGGATGACGTCCAAAGGAGTCCTGCTGTGAAGAGAAGTAGCACCCCAGACCATCATTCCTAGTTGTCGGGCCGTATGGCGGGCGACAGTCAGGTTCGCATTCCACTGCTGTCCGGAGCGTCCCCATGTACCGTCTTCGCTGGCCATCAGGGCTCATTTCAAAGCGGGACTGAAGACAATTCTACTCCGGTCAATGAGGTTCCAAACCGAAGACGTGTCTGGAGACGGCTTGGACAATGGTGGGATACCAACCTTACTGTCGCTCACCATACAGCCCAAAAACTGGAGTGATGGTCTGTGGTGCCATTTCTTTTCATAGCAGGATCCCTTTGGTTGTCCCCCGCGGCACCTTTACAATACAGCAATACGTCGAAGATATTCTACACCCCGTTTTGCTGCCCTTCATGGTAAGCCATCCGGGGCTTACCTTTCAGCAAAAAATGCACGCCCATAACCACTGAAAGTTTCTGTTGCTCGTTTTCGTGCTTGCCAAATCCTACCTTGACCAGCAAGGTCAACGGATTAAGAACAATCGGAGCATTACGTGCAGGGCCTTCCAACCAGCTCGGGATTTTAACAATGTAATGCGACAATTGGACAGAATTTGGCACGCTATCTCTCAGGAGGACATCCAACAATTCCATCAATCAACGTCAAGTCGAATAACTGTTTGCGTGTAGGCTAGAGATGGACCAAAGTGTTATTGACTTGCTCAGCTTGTAAATCTGTTTCTCTTGAATAAATCATCCAGTTTTCTGAAATTGTAATTATTTGTTTGTGTGTACACGTACATCACATGTACCGATTTTCGCCACATTCGGGTAATTAATTTGGCGCGATTTTAGAGTGTATTTCAACTGTGATGTGTTGGCCAGTTCTACTGTACCTTTGAAGCATGCTGAGTATGTCGATATGGCATATGTTGTATGGGTTTTGAGCTGGAAATGTTGCAGCTGCTTGTAGAGAGCACGGTTGACGATTTCAGAACCCCTGAGTACCAGATTCAGGAGTGTTTATTCGTATTTTCTTTAAACTGCATGAGACTACTGTAGTAGTCAGCAGTCATGTTTCATCTGAACATGCAATGAACAGTGTGTGAATGACGTAGACGACATCATTCAACCGCTAAAACGCAGTCGTTCGACTAGCACGCGCAGAGCTTATACAAGTATCGGTGTTCCATATACAATTCCAAAAAAAAAAAAACAGATGCTGGCAAATGTGAATATTACCGAATTACGAGTTTAATAAGACACGGTTGCATAACAAGGCCCACCTAGTGAAAGATCGGTTTGGCTTCCAGAGAAATGTTGGAACAAACGAGACAGTACTGACCATACAGCTTATCTTACAAGCAGACCTCGTCTACTCGTCATCGCCAGTTTCATCCCAATTTATGGTATGTACAGCACTTGGCCAGAAACTAAAGTGACAGAAGAAAGGGCTCAAGATGACCAGGTGTTTAGAAAAACTGCGTTTTTGGAGCAGGTCGGGCGGGATATGAGCCTTCCATGTTAGCGCAGTTTTGAGGTAGCATTTGACGCAGCAGGAAGACTTCAGAATGGTGACCCGAGCGTCTTTATTTATTTTTTTGATTAATTTTTTTCGTAACTTATACTGCAAGTAAACCGAAATTATGCTCAATATCTTTTATTTATTAATATTTTCAGTAACATCCCCTTCATCTACGTACAGCTTCCCGCAGAGGGCATCCTTCATTGAGCCAAATAGATGGAACTCGGAAAGTGCGAGATGGGGAAGAACTGTCCAGTGAAGTTTTTTGAGCTCCTTACGGGTGCCCAGATCTGTGCGAGGTTTTGCGTTATCATAGAGAAGGAGAAATTTGTTCGGGTTTTTGTGGCGACGAAAACGCTGAGACATTTCCACAGTTTTCTGGGTAGCATAATACACTTCAGAGTTGATCGTTCCATCATGAAGGAGGAAACAGAATAAACCCTTCAGACTCCCAGGTGAACGTCGCCATGACTTTACCGGCTGATGGTGCGGCTTTGAATTTTTTCTTCGGCGGAGAGGTGATACTGCGCCACTCCATGGATTGCCATTTTCTTTCCGGAGACGGAGCACAAGCTCGAATTACGGACGAATGGAGAAGAAATTCGGCCGTGCCCTTTAAAAGGAACCACCCCGGCATTTGCTTGGAGCGATTTAGGGAAATCATGGAAAGCCTAAATCTGGATGGCCAGACAGGAATTTGAACCGTGGTCCTGAATGCGAGTCCAATATCCTAACCTCTCTCAGTGGTTCCAGTCCGACAGCTACAACATAGTATCACCATACTGTGCACAAGCATATCGTACCCTCTTCACATCTGCGCCCGCTATTCGAGAATAAGTATTGCTTCCCTGAAATATTCAGTTCCATCCTGCACCATCGGTCAGCAACCAGACTAGGGAATTAACGTCCCATGCACAGGCTTCGTTTATCACCAAAACTCAAACGGCTGTGTTTGAAATGCTGGCATGACCGGGAAGCATGGATTTCTGACAAATGGCGTCGCAGTGAGTTCAGCAATGTATCGCGATTCTGCACTACCGTCGACGAGTATGGCGGCGATATGGAGAGAGCTCCCATTCTTTCAATGTTTTGGAGGGACATAGTGTTGTTACTGCTTGCATTCTCATGTGAGGAGCCATCGGCTATGATTTCAGGCCACGCCTCTTAATGACAGAGGGAACTCTAACGGCACAACTGTACGTCATGGCACCCTGCGTCCTCAGGCGGCATCTCTCAAATGGTTCAAATGGCTCTGAGCACTATGGGACTTAACATCAATGGTCATCAGTCCCCTAGAACTTAGAACTACTTAAACCTAACTAACCTAAGGACAGGCAGAGAAAATCCCTGACCCCGCCGGGAATCGAACCCGGGAACCCGGGCGCAGGAAGCGAGAACGCTACCGCACGACCACGAGATGCGGGCTCGGCATCTTTCATATGATAGTATTAGCGTCCCATTTTTCAACAGTACAACGCTCGTCCATACGTGACACGTATCTCTACAACGTGACTGCGTCACATTGAGGTACTCCGGTGCCCAGCAAGATTCTATTATCTGTCTCTGACAATGCATGCTTCCAGCTGAGAGGTCGAGCGACATTATACTGACAAGTGGGCTCACACTGCCAAGTTCTTAGTAACCTCGATACTGTACTCACTCAAGTAACATCGTATATCCTCTCAATCCAATAAGTTTCATTTCCTTTCCTGTTTCCCTTCTGGGTACTCTGCCTTTTCCCCAGTACATGTATCAGCATCATCATCATCATTATCATCATCATCAGCCATTTCGATCAGTTAGTGATTTCCTGTTTATAAGTTGACCCCGGATACCCATATTCTACGACTTCATGCAGCAGAGGGCCCCTGCAGGTTCTTCCATTTCTGCCTTTCTTCAGCTTCCTGTTGTTAATTCAACCCAGCTGCCTTTCTTGTCTCTGTCCCATCTGTCCGGTAGTCTTCTACTTCGTCTTTATTGGTAAACTGGGCTACACTCTAGCACTTCTTTTGACCGTTTGCCATCTTTTCCTATTATTACTGGCAGTAGACGTTGGTCAAAAACTGTTTTCTTCAGTTCACCCGACATCTTAGACTTCCAAACTAAAGAGTGTCTTCCATAAGCTTGCCAGCCTAATTTAATACGTCTAAAAATTCAGGTTTTAGCTCTCCTTTATTGTTTACAAGTTGATCCCGCATACACATATTCTATGACCCTCTGCAGATGGGTACTTCCAACAGATATACGAGTATTTCCCTCCAGCGTCCATTCATTCACCATGATCTTGTTTTCCTCATGGTTCATTTTTATGCCAACTTGAGAGCAGACTAATGCAAGTTCGCTAAACAGTATTTGAAGTTCTTTCACTCTACTTCCAAGTAGAACAATATCTACGGTATTACATGCATGTCCGAAGGAGCAGGCACTGCAGCGGCTGCCACCATTATGAAGTGCGTGAAATCTATTCCCTGTTGCGAATATCGACAACCATCAGCTGTATAATGGAATGACGACAATGAAAATTTGCGACAACGAAGTCTTTCGCGACGGCACTGTTGTATAAAACATCCTCAGACTTCTTGCCGCGTCGTTGTCAATAAAATTCTTCTTGCCGCGTCAATTACCCTAAACTGACGCGGCAAGAAGCCCGAGAATGTTTTGTACAATGAAAATTTGTGCCAGACCGAGACTCGAACCCATACTTCCCTCTTATCTGCGTTGTGTTCCCACTCCAGCACAAATTTTCACTGCCGTGTTTCCATTATACAGCTGACTGCTATCCATACTCGCAATTGCGAATACATTTCATAGCGGCTGCAGTCGCCGCAGTGCCTGTTGGTTCGGACATGCATGCGTGTCCAAAGCATCACTGCATCTCACTTCTGAACAACGCAGGCACATCGGGCAAGCGACTGTCATTTAAAATGTCTCCCCTGTACGGGAATATACTTACTGGATGTACGAGTGCAGGTTGTAAACACATGGTTAACGCCACATGGAAGTTTGGGGCTAGCTGTGAAGCGTGCACCGGTAGCGTAATGGTAAGGCGACCGCTCGCGATAAGCAGGAAATCCGGGTTCGATTCCCGGACCAGTACAAAATTTAACTATCGTCATTCCATTATACAAACGATGGTTGTTCATATTCGCAACTGCGAATGCATTTCGTGTAGAACAATAACATTAGTAAACCTTTGGTTATCTAACATCTTTCCCAGAATTTGGTATATTGAAGTCAAAAAAAAAAAGCTCCCAACAGATTACATCACATGATCAGATTCACTGGCATGAGGTCTCAAATGGGCTAGACTTCACCTTATTAAAGTTCCAACAGCTGTTACTAACACAAGTCAATTTTTGCTCTGGTTTTATGGCAGTTAGTACTCAATTGAGCAGGCCACTGTGGCCGAGCGGTTCTAGGCGCTTCAGTCAGGAACCGCGCTGCTGCTACGGTCGCAGGTTCAAATCCTGCCTCGGGCATGGATGTATGTGATGTCCTTAGGTTAGTTGCCGGCCGGAGTGGCCGAGTGGTTCTAGGCGCTTCCGTCTGGAACCACGCGACCGCTACGGTCGCAGGTTCGAATCCTGCCTCGGGCATGGATGTGTGTGATGTCCTTAGGTTAGTTAGGTTTAAGTAGGTCTAAGTCTAGAGGACTGATGACGTCGGATGTTAAGTCCCATAGTGCCTAGAGCAATGTTGTCCTTTTTTTTTTAGTAGACCTTGTCCTGTTGTTTAGTGTACAGAAAACACGGTGGTCAAATGTATTCTGTCTCCGTGTGCAGGGAGACAGTGAATACTTTGAGGCTCCACCAGTGTACATTCATTTTACACTCTGTAACTGTTCTCTGCCATGACAATAGGCAGCACTGTGGCATGCTTGACATGGTGAGAAAGTTCTGGTGTGCAATTAATTTCAAAGTTTTTGTACAGGGTGTTTCACAAGTCACGTTCCACATTCATAAAGCTTGTAGAGGAGAGTTGGTAGACCAAGATTTACATAGAAAACCATGACCGCAAATGCCATCCAACGACGCTACAGAGCTTCAGAGTTACAGGCGCTGGCACCTGTACTCCTAAATGTTTATATTTACAGGGTGACTATGTGATGATGTTATAAACTTTCAAGGATGTGGAGATGGATATATGTTTCAACTTGAGATAACAGTGAGCGAGTCGAAAGTTATCAGCGAAAATCGTTCTGATACCTTTGACAGTAAAATACTTGTACCAGTACTTTGTTGCTAAGAATGTAGGTTACACAACTTTCAGAGGTGGTTGAATGGACCAAGACAAGATGTCTAGTAAACATGGGTTCTAAAATGAACACCTGAGGAGGTGAGAGTAGTTGTTCATCTTCGATAGTGAGAAACACTTCTCCTCTATTGAACAAGTGCTCATAGCTCTTATGGTAGAGTCTGTGCGGGGTAAGGTGGCCGATGCGCAGTGGCCAATTTTAGTCCAAAGCGCTGGGCGAGTTCATTCATTTGCTCAGAAGGAGAGGCCGACATCGTTTTCAGCCATTGGGCCGGTCGCCGATGTCAGAATCTAGGCGCACGCTCTGCAATCTGTCTCAAACTATTTTTCAGAAACTATTCGGTAAAAAAATTCATTTTTGCATTACTTATAGCTTTATATGTGAGGTTCATCACGGTGTGCCCATCATTTCGTTAATGGTCATAGTGATTGTGATATTTACATGGAAGTAACACACTGCGTGAAATTCGAAAATGGGGTCGCTATGATTTTGCTGTTGGTGCAAATTACATAATATGTCGCTCCATTTGAAATTTAGCTAACAAATCGAATTTTTATTTCGACTTGAATGAAGGTCTCTATCTGTCACCAATCTTGAGAAAATTGATCTCATATAGCAAATTCATTTGTAATGGTGTCACACCGGCAATAAAACCAGAATGAAATATCCACAGCATTCCTCAAATTCCGTAAACGGTTTGAGATACCGAAATGAGATTCTGGCGAATGATAGCACACAAAGAGGAGATTATCTTATCACATGGTTATTATGCAGAACTTCATTATCTACCATGTTTTTCTACTAATTACAGACTTTTGCATTAAAAAATGTAATTGTTAGGGGCCGTCGATAGCTGGTGAAATGAGAGCAACATCGGTGAAGCCATTACACGGTTGTTTTGTACCGAGGAAGTGGTTTTTTAATAAGCTACTGACCTTAATTTTCCCCAGTTCCTCACTCAAAAAACTTAATAAACCACTGTCTCAGAATTCTCTCACAGTTTCGTCTGCTATACATGTTAGAGAGGTGACGCTGTGTAAACTCCGCTGTTTTGGAAAAAGGAGCAAATTTCAACATGGAAACAAGAGAAAGGTGTAGGTTTTACTCAAAATTCGCAATCATGATGCTTCCCTAAAAGTTACAAATGGTTAACAAGTTAAGCGAAACTAAATCGCTGCATTTTCGGCGGAATTCTTTTTAGATACTAATCAAAACAGAGGTGACAGATCTTTCTGAATGGTCACCATGCAAGAGTGGAAGTGGAGGGGCTCCACTTAATATTCACAAAAAAATGTGAGCGTGGGCTTCAGTTTAGGGTGGCCCTTCCCCTCCAATGCTCGACATTTCCCCTCCAGCGTCTGCCCGCAACCCCTACCACTAACCCCCCCCCCCCCTCCCCTTCCCCGCGTGTGCCATGCTGACTGCCTATCTGCCGGCCATGGTATCCTGTGTAGACTCTATGCCTTTTAGAGCCCATGTTTACTAGACGTTTTTTCTTGTCTTGGTCCATACTACAACCTCTGAAAGTTGCATAGTATTTGCTTATAGCTTTCTACTCATTCGTTTCTGGTACAGGGACCATTACCTCAGATTGATACTTCTATCTTTCGCCATCATTCTCGAAAGTATATAACAGCATCACACAATCACCCACCATTTACAGGTGCCTGCATCTATAACTTTGGCACTCTGTGGCGTCATTGGGTGACGTTTCTGGACGTGGTTCCAATGTAAAACTTGATCTACCAAGTCCCCTCTACAATTTCTAGAGGTGTGTAACATGAATTGTGAAACACCCTGTAGGAATGACATCCAGAATCCAAACATGCTACAATTCCTCTCATGATGGATGCACGCAAGAACATGACTCTGTAAAATAACGAACTAATGTAGATGCATGGTGTATCCTTCGCTACGTTTCAGTAGCTTTTGCTGTTTCTCTCTCTTACACCAGATTTTTCAGGTGGTCCCACAAAGAGCAAGCGAGTGCGACTAGATCTGGGGACTGTGGAAGCAAATCCAGGGATTTACCTCTATCAATTATTGCCAAAAATAAAGTTGTTGCCTCACTTGTCTGCTAATATGAGCAGAAGAGCCCTCTGTTTATATCACACATTCAGTCTTGAAGCCAACTGCACGTATACCAATAATTCTGGCAGTTTCTCTTGTAGGAATCTTAGATAGTCTGCACATGACAACCGAGATCAGATCCTATTAATTTCTTAACAACAATGCAGCACCAGACCTACACTCTCGAATATGGTACCTGATTCTTTCATATGGAACGAGTATTTTCTGTATACCAGATGTGGAGTTATGTATAGTGAATATACCATCACTTGTCGAACATTTTGTATTAATGAAAAGGGCATTTTTCAGGACTTGCCAATCATCAATATAATCTCATCTTATGCACATCTATGCTGTCCTCTGCAAAATACTGTAAAGTACATGGAAGAGGGTACTTCCTACTATACCGGTCATTAGAGCTTCTGCCTGATCCGTTCCCGAATAGACTGAGGGAAGAATGATTCTTTAAATATCTCTGTCCATGCTGTAACTAATCTAAACTTGTCTTCGTGATACCCAAGAGAGCGATATACTGGGAGTTGTATATTCCTGAACTTCTCTCTTAAAGATGATTATTTGTATCAGACTTTCATGAGACAGTTTTCGTGTATCTGCAAGTGTCTGCCAGTCTAGTTTTTCTAGCATCTCTGTGACGCTGTTCCTTGGGTCAGGGCCGGCCGCAGTGGCCGAGCGGTTCTAGGCGCTTCAGTCTGGAACTGCGCGACCGCTACGGTCGCAGGTTCGAATCCTACCTCGGACATGGAAGTGTATGATGCCCTTAGGTTAGTTAGGTTTAAGTAGTTCTAAGTTCTAGGGGACTGATGACCTCAGATGTTAAGTCCCATAGTGCTCAGAGTCATTTGAACCATTTTGAACCTTGAGTCAAGCAAATCTGTGACAATTTATACTCCCCTATTTTGTATATATTCAGTATTCAATGATAGTCATATATCGTATGGGTACCACAAGCTTGAGCAGTACTATAGGGTGGACCATACGATTCCTATAGCTTTTGTAGGCGGATGGCATTATTTAAATAGCCTACCAACGGTCCGAATTCTTCTACCTGCTTTTACCTACAACCGAGCCTGTGAAATCATTCCAGTTCACATTCCTGCAGTTTGTTACATCCATGTGTTTTATGAGTTCCCTGATCTCAGTTCTGACTTACAGACCTCTAGTCATATGACGCAAAGTTTCTGCTTTTTGTAAAGCATAGAGCTTTACGTTTCTGGCCACATAAAGCAAGTCAACAGTCTTTGCACCACTTCGAAATCTGATCATGTTCTCACTGTCACTTGCACACTTTTTTTCCATATAGTGCTTCATTGGAGATCAATGAATCATCTGCAAAAAGTCTGACGTTAATAATAATGTTGAGTGCAAGGTCATTAATATACAGCATTAACACCAAGAGTCCCAGCATATTTCCCCAGGGGACAAGCACGAATCCAAGTACAGTGTGCAGAGGAGGGGGAGAAGGAGAGCTCATAGGAATCATGAATCCCACAGCCCTCTACCTTAAAAAAAAGTCTCTAAAATTCCAGGGATACTACAAAATTAAGAGCTATGTTTAACAAAGGGCACTACCCATTTGCTTGCTAAGTTCCTGCTTGCATGGATAGGATTGCTGCCTGACCAGCTGTAGAGAACATTCTCACCAGGTACAGGCGCACATACATGGGTTGATCATACCTGCTGCCTACAGCAAACTCAACATGCTTTGTCACTCCACAAGTCGAACCAGCAACTAGTAGGAAACTGAGTAAGGCAAGACAATAAAGACCCACTTACACAGGCGAGCCAGACCACCAAATTGTTCGCCGTGCAGGTTTGTCCAGACCCATTCACCTGTGTGTGGGTGATAGTTTCACAATCGGATATGTGATCTCCGTCCATTGGTTTGACCGGCGGACCTCTACTTGCCGTCCCCGACAGCTACCTCCCAGGCCACACTCCATTAGTACAGACAGGTAGGAGCCACCAAGCAGTCACTAGTTTCCACACACAGACAAATGCATCAGCTAGTGAATCAGCAGACAGGTCGGTGAACGGACTGGTGGACCAGTCAGACTGTGAATGGGAGCCTCAAAGGAAATAACCAAAACAGCCCAACTGGCAAGCCAACTTGTTTACTGACCCGCCCAATTTTGTGTGAATACCAGCGACTGCTTAGTGGGGCCGACCTGTTTGCACTGACTGAAGGGGGGCGGACGCTAGCAGGTGGAGGTTCGCTGGTCCAGCACACAGACTTGGACCATGTAACCAACCGCGAGCCGGGGACCTATACAAAGGCGAATGGATTGGGGCAGACCCACTCAGCAGACAAGTTGGCGGACTGATCCGCCTGTATAGGGGTACAAGGAAAAAAATTACGATGACTAACTTTGTCAGCTGTGGATGGAAGTGACTATTCTTTAACAGCACTTCTCTCATTTACACACTTGCCCAGTCATGACCACAGACCTGTGCTAAAATATAGTGAAATACTGAAAGCGAAGAACACACACTTCGATTTTATATCTTGATAATGACTGGAATACTCTCTTTCAAATTCTGAACGTGGCATGGGTAAAATACAGGGAGTGAAAGGCTATTTACAATTTGTACAGTAACCAGATGGCAGTTATAAGAGTCGAGGGACATGAAATGGAAGCAGTGATCGGGAAGGGAGTGAGACAGGGTTGTAGTCTCTCCCCGATGTTATTCAATCTGTGTATTGAGCAAGCAGTGAAGGAAACAAAAGAAAAATTCGGAGTAGGTATTAAAATCCATGGAGAAGAAATAAAAACTTTGAGGTTCGCCGATGACATTGTAATTCTGTCAGAGACAGCAAAGGACTTGGAAGAGCAGTTGAACGGAATGGATAGTGTCTTGAAAGGAGGATATAAGATGAACATCAACAAAAGCAAAACGAGGATAATGGAATGTAGTCGAATTAAGTCGGATGATGCTGAAGGAATTAGATTAGGAAATGAGACACTTAAAGTAGTAAAGGAGTTTTGCTATTTGGGAAGCAAAATAACTGATGATGGTCGAAGTAGCGAGGATATAAAATGTAGACTGGCAATGGCAAGGAAAGCGTTTCTGAAGAAGAGAAATTTGTTAACATCGAGTATAGATTTAAGTGTCAGGAAGTCATTTCTGAAAGTATTTGTATGGAGTGTAGCCATGTATGGAAGTGAAACATGGACGATAAATAGTTTGGACAAGAAGAGAATAGAAGCTTTTGAAATGTGGTGCTACAGAAGAATGCTGAAGATTAGATGGGTAGATCACATAACTAATGAGGGAGTATTGAATATGATTGGGGAGAAGAGAAGTTTGTGGCACAACTTGAACAGAAGAAGGGATCGGTTGGTAGGACATGTTCTGAGGCATCAAGGGATCACCAATTTAGTATTGGAGGGCAGTGTGGAGGGTAAAAATCGTAGAGGGAGACCAAGAGATGAATACACTAAGCAGATTCAGAAGGATGTAGATTGCAGTATGTACTGGGAGATGAAGTAGCTTGCACAGGATAGAGTAGCATGGAGAGCTGCATCAAACCAGTCTCAGGACTGAAGACCACAACAACAACAACAACAACAATTAGGGCATTCTCAAAGTTTTGAGAATTTGTTGCTATTACAGTTTTTAAACCAATAGTATTACAAATCTATATGTCAATATTTGGACGAATAATTTTCAAAATATGTATCTTTCTGAACTGCAGTTTCTTGGAATTTATTTTAAAGCAGTGTGCTAAGCATTTGCCTAAATGCATTTTTAATATCTTAATATATTATTAATAGCTTAATATATTATTACAACCACATTAAAAGAGGAGACAGGGCAATTTTTATTAGGGAGTGAGGGGTGGAGGGGGTGGGAGGGAAGAGACAGGAGTAATTAGGCTGTGGCAACCGGGACATTATCCTGGAGCCCTTAAGAAAGAAACGAAAAACAGCCAAGTGAAGTCTCTCACTATATTAAAATAATCAAAGTTTGTTATGCAAATATTTCTGACCTAAGGAATGTGAATCCTTTAGTCAGCATATGATACTCTGTTCAGTGCATGAGTCTACTTTGAAGAAAACCATTTGTGACACACGTAGTTAAACATCACAGAAACGTTACCGGTACTGAAACAGTTGAATCGGAAGTGACTTAAAAGTGACTTAAATTTGTTGATATGTTCAGTGAAAATACTGTAGGCACACAGTAATGAAAGCTGAGAATGGTAGCGACTAGAAACAAATTAATATCAATCCGAAGTCATAAACGGTCTCCCGAGTTCTATCGAAACAGCAACTTAACTATTGATACGTGATGGCGTAAGAGTTCATGTGCTAAACTGTTACAGATTACTTGTTAGCAAAATGAAACACAGCATTAAACAAAGACGACTATACTGTAGTGTCAGGTCTCTCACACACACTATCATCTGATCGTCGAAGTTGATAGCAACAAGAATCAACATATTAAAAACTTTAATTCAAGCTGCCTCTACCGATTTAGTGCTAGGGAGACGAAAAGCCAAGAAAATATGGGCTCACTATACAGAAACTGAAGATACAAGTTGAAGTGGCACCAAGACGAAGGCTGAACTACCTTATTCAATTACATGTAAACGGAAACGACAGTTTCAAATCCCATTTCATCAATTTACTACACATCTATTACTTAAAAAAATAATTACTTTTCTAAAACAAATATTGACTAATTTTTGAAATTCGTCTATAATCTTCAGAAATTATTATAAAATGTATTACCTTATAATGCGTACATGGAAAACGAGTTTCTCAAAACACCACGGCGATACACTCGACTTGCTGAGCAATGTACATACGAGCCAACACAGGCATCACTTAACACGGAAACTTCGTTGGAGAATGTATAATCTATAGTATTCCCATCTTCCTATAAGTACAAGATTTATAAACTTCATGCTCTTCCAACACAAATTGCCTCAGATAAACACCGGGGATCAGTCTGGATGATAGATTTGCAACATCAAATTACTCTGAATTTAACTGCAGAGTCATACATCTCCACGTTTATTAAATACAGATGTCTGTGAGAATGTTATGTTGATCGTCCGTAGAAAGGTGCAGTTGTTTTGACGCCTGCGTTTTGGATGTCACCGACTGACAGAACTCAGGTGTTTCTTGATGACTTACCTTCTGACTGCTATCTTTACTGCGAGTTCTTACGGCGTTTCACGGTTTTCTTAAGATTTTGCTCAATATGGACACAGACATTCATGTTGCTCGCCAGTTGCCTCATCTGCAACTAATGCTAAGCAACGGCGCGGGCCGCTTCAGAGGGCCCTCTATTGTTGAGAACGTCGCGATGTGTTTGTTTACTCTGAGAGAGTTTGCGGAAAATAATCACTGCTCGGTTAAGGAAAGTATCTATCAATAATGGCAGGGACTAATGGGGCAATACCTACGAAGATAAGGTGCCTCTGGAATTCAAAAATTAAAAAAAAAAAAACGTGGGAAAATGGAAATCGGAGAAAGGACAGTGGAAAATTTAGTAAATTTGATCAGTCAAGACAGATCACAAAAACTACCAACGACTGGGATACCGGTGTGCTGACCCCCCTCCCCCCCCCCCCCCCCCCCCCCCCCAGCCACACCGTACCCCATTCTTCAATGGCCCCACTGGTAGAGGATGACACGGCGGCCGGTCGGTACCGATCGGACCCAAAGGGCGTATGATTGTATTTTACACTTACGACCAGTCAAGAGAAGTCTTTTGCTAAGTTAAAATAATGAAACATTGTTTTGGAAATCATACTGACGTAAAGACATGCATGTCGTTTGCCTCCTTCACCAATGCCAAAGCTCAATCTGCATTAGAATACGAAAATCAGTTACCTGAGTGTACAGAATGTTCGCAGATACCCGTTACAAACTTCCAGGACTTGTAGATGGGAGATTCCTCTTCGAAAATTAAAAAAAAAAATCGATGTTTTTGTTTTGGCTTAAAATGTTCTCTGGAATATCTACGTTATTGTAGTGATAATCCCGTGCCTCTGAAAACCATTCACAGTGGGAAAAACACAGTCGACAAAGCGGCCAGCGTAATTTCAACGACGACCCAAAAGATATGGAGCTTATGAGCGTACTAGAACTCGAGATCGTTCCAGCCTACTCCAACTTCTCCACAAAAGCGGACGCAAAGCGTATCGAGCGACCGGATCAGCGGGTGACAGAAGCAGGAAAAGAGGTCCACAGGACCATCATGGCCAGTTTTGAATCTAAGATCCCAGTATGGTCCAAAGATCGCTGTCTAGAGGTGTATTTAACTACAAAAAATGAAGCCCAAAACTTCAAATGCGTTTTTCTCGAAAACGTATTTTCCATATTGACGGTATACACGATTTTGATCGAAATTGGATGCTGACATTCTAAATTAAGTTCTCTATCAGTGTACATAGCTATTTTGATGCTGTTTATGCTGTCACAAAATATTGTGAAAATAACCAATATAAAATTATTTTGTTATAGGTCCAATCGGGGGGTTTTGGGAATTCCCGCCGACGTTCGGCTGCAAAGGGTCCTCCCATCTGGTGCAGCGATTACAGGGAGTGTCCGATGTGGGGACAAAAATTATTTCCTAAAGACAAATGTGTAAGATATAAAACTATTTCATTATATTTGGCGTTACTTTTTATTTTACTTGAAAAAGTCATCATGAAAAAATCACCTATTTTTCATGGGATCGAAGAGAGATACCCCGTTAAGAGATGGTTTGGTGTCGTACTTTATTAACAGTTATCTTTGGTAGTGTGCATTATTTATTAAGTGCAGTGATGCAGAAAATAACAACTCTTTTATGTATAGATGGAGGTAAATCTTTTAAGATCATATTGCACTTGATCAAAATACTTAAAACAGAGTGGCCTTTTTAAGTTTTTCTCATTTATATCACTCTTTGACTTAGGTGGGAGGAGAGTGACCGACATAATGGTGTAATTTAGTGTGTATGTGGGTGAGGGAAAATAGGGTAGCGGTTGGTTATGAAAGACAATGTGCGGGCGAGGTTTTGTTGAGTTGTAAAAGTGGTGAAGATGCGGTAGACACGTAGGAGGTGTACGGTGTCCTATTTTACATACTTGCTCCAGCACCCTCATGACTGCATTTAACACCCGTGGTGGGGGAACTAATAACAAAATAAGATTCCCATGAATTGGACCCAGGATCTGTGCCTGCCTGGGGTATACCTTACTATGTAGCAACCCTGCGTTACTTCTACATCTGTTGACGACTCTCCATCAAGGATGGCATTCTGTGTCCACCTCACCAAGAAATCCTCAACGTTCTTACAAATGTCGCTCAATACCCTATTTGAGTATACTTTCAATAATAAGCATAGATTTAGTACTGAATCAAGTGTTTTTTTTAGAGTGCATACACTCTTCACAGTTTGCTGACAAAATTTTTTAAACACATAGCTTATACTTCCCAGAATGAATTCCAGTCTGCAGCGGAAAGTTTACTGATTCGAAACTTCCTGGCACATTAATACTTAATGAAGGCTAGAACTTGAACCGGAGACCTTTGCCTTTTGCAGAAAAATGTTCTATCTACTGAGCTATCCAGTCGCAACTCATGACCTGCCCTCACAGCTGCAAAAAGTCAGTTAATGTTGGAAAGTAGCTGACAGGTACTGCCAGAAGTGAAACTGTGAGGGTGGGTTGTGAGTTGTGGTGAGATAGCGCAGTCTTAGACAACTTGCCACGGAAGGCGAAGGTCCCCAGTTCAAGTTCCTGTCCAATATGCAGTTTTAATTTACCACAAAGTTTCAGATACTTTGTTTATCTAAGACTGTGTCAAACAAAGTTGCAACTTATCTATCACATCTTCTCGAGCTCTGGTCCTTCCTCTATCACACATACACATGCTCTGCTTTTAGAAATCATTATTTATTTATTTTTATGACACATTAGTTCAGTGTCACTGTCTGCTAGGCAATAAACGTGGTGTATTTCTAGTATGCTACTCACTTGAAAATTCCCACATAATAAGCCTCTCAGAAAAGAAAAATTCTTGCAGTGCTGGGTACGCTATCTGCCAATACAACAGCACTTCTGAAACTCACGTATGACAGAAAGCATGTGGCATTCACTCACTGACATTCACCAAGTAGTGCTGCCAGCCAAATGAGGAAACCAGCTGTGTACGAAGTTACTACCCTCTTTTGCTGACAGGTTTCTATCTTTTTGTGATCAATGCGCTTTGTCTGGATGAGGCAGTTCCATGAAATCTTTAAGTGAACATATTACATATGACTTTATTATTTGTATTTCTGTTGACTTGTCAATCATGAGCTACAGATAAAGAGCAAAGTTTATTATTATTAGTTTACATGAGAAATAGTAATAACTCTGTTCACCACACTGACCAAAAGGTGAAAACCACAGGCATATGAAACAGTAATATTATTGGATGTTGTCTCGTGTTGTACGCTGTCTCTTCCTCCTTCAACTCACCCCATTATTTGCCTTATTACATGAACGCCACTTTATATCAGGTCATCAAATATAGCATTCCGAGAGTAAGCAAATTTAATGAAGATCTCTGCAATGTAATGGTGGGCTGGCACTCATGATAATTTGTGGCTGCAGAAATGAGTGTAGTGATGGGATCAATTCATTTCTTCACAGTTACAGTATTTATTACACTGCTACATTAATATTAATGACAGCTTTCATGTTCATCATCTACAGTCTAGGCTATGGTTTTACAAAAGTGTGACCTTTTTTCTCCTTATTCTGCCTTCATATTTCATTCAGTGCTACAATATAGTATACTTCAGTCGATGAGAATCAACTCTCTAGTAAAGTGTCACCTTCTCTAAATTTGACTTTCAACATTATAAATTTCCAACAACCACCCTTGAGCCATTGCCAAATCCAATTATGAACTAGCATTAGAAGAAACACCTTCCAGATTGCTCACTGTTCAGCAGATGTTGCCTTCAGACCAGAGCAGCTCTCAAATATGAGAAATGACTGAATCATGTACATTTCTCCAACTGTAGAACACCACAATCACAAAGATGGTTACCAATAACACATAAGGAATGCCTGACTAGCTTACATACTTACATTGTGAAGATTTTCTAAAATATATCTACATCATATGATATTACCAACTTAACATTAAATTCATGTGACCCAGTAGTAGTAATGCAGTTGTAAAGCTGTTTTTGTTTTGCTGTTGCTGTAAGATTTTGGACATGATGTTTTTGTGGAAAACTTTGTGATCTGCAAACCAATTTATTAAGTCTAGAATCTTTGTGTTCTTTTGACTTACCTCATTAAGTCACACCTCAGTTGCAACATTTGTCCTGCTGTACCAATCTAGGTGAATGGTATATTACTTTGAGGATGATGAACCAAGATTCTCCTAATGAAATATACATTAGGTAATCATTTGATCACATTTATAGAACTGTGCAGAAAAATGATGTAGAAAAAGCAGTACAAAGTAGCTGACACAATAGTTCTTACACAATTTTGCTATAGGCCATTCCAACCTGCTTCCAAGAGGTTAAAATATTCAGACCCTTGTTTAATTTTACAGAGAGGTTCATATATAACCTTAGTTGCTCACTCTTTCATAGGTAACCCAACTACAATACTCTAAAATACACACAATTTAACTACCACACTCTAAAAACAATTCAATTTTCATGCACTCAGCCTACTGTCCCACTGATGTTATACAGAAGGTTTACCTGTTTGTACAACAAATTGTCAGCATCTGCAGCAAGATGTTCTTTACAAAGTGCTCCATTTTTCCTTAAAACATCTATAATTATGTAGTAAAAACTGACAATCAGCAAATCCTATCTTGTAAATGAGGATGCATAGCTGCCTGTTTACAAGTACAGAAGAAAAGGCAAACTAAATGTTACACCACAGAAACTGTTTTAATACATTATTAACAGTCAGGGCCTTTACTGAAGTATAACAAAATGGAAGTGGTGGAAGTAGCAGAATTGGTACCACTGACCAAATACCGAAAAACAGAGCTACGAGTTAACCAAACTGCTTAATTATGAACCACTATAGAATAGTTGTGATGTAAACAGAGTAAACAAGGTAAAGAACCAAATAGATAACACACAAAAAAGACAGTTTATGCATGTAAGACTCAATTACTTCCTGCAGGTAAATGCGTCTTTTACTACTGAAGGATCAGCCACTGTGTTTCAGTTACTGCTACCTCTACGCTCCACAGTATGGCATAAAGCCCCCTCACACATGTCAGACATATAGACAGAAGTTCAAAGGTAGGGATATCAGGCTGTGTGTAATGTCATTACTTTCATTTCACAATAGGCATTTGAGAGTTCAGCACTTCTCCCATTGCACATTATCTGCTTGCAACAGAAACCAAAGTACTACTGTCTCCCCTTCTGTCAAACCATCATTTGTGTACACACATGCCAAGTTACACTGCACACATGCTGTCTGGAATTTTTACCCACATAAACAGTCTTGTGAATACAAAAATATTCCTCCAGTGCTCTTTGACACACTTAATTTTATTTATAATTTTACTATGCAATGGTTCTAACCCAAATCTCCAACCAGTCTTCTAATTTAGTTCAGATTAATTTTGTTCATGCCACATTTATACTCATTATTTTCTACATACCCCTTGTTTGTTATAACACTATCATTCCCTTTCATTATTTCATTTGCGCAGAATTATATTTTTATCCCCCCCTTGGAGGACATGTCTCAATTAACACAATGACTACAATTTCCACTTTCATTTCACTTTCATCACATTTCTTTCCTCCCTCTCAAGGTTATTTCAGTAACTGTTATTTCTGTTTCAGCTGGTTAGTACTCCTGTTACCATATGACTCAAATGACCCTTCTTGACACACTGACTGCCAGAAGGCTACCAGCAGCTACAGCAAAGCCTTATACTGTGCACCCACTGACAAATACAGGAGAGTCTTATTCCTGATGCAGTGTCCCAGCTTGGCAGTGATATATCTATCACTGTGTGTGTAACAGTTAATGCATTGACTGAATCCCTACTCCTCATGATTGCAAAGTCTGCAAATTTATCACCCTCCACAAGAATCCAGTTTTTAAATCTTTTCATTTCATCACTCCGTCACAACAGAAGTTTAAATTTTATAGTTATCATATTTCAATAGCAAAAGTTTTTCAAGGACTCCAAGGGATACTGAATATTGTTTAAATCACATTATGCTATAGAGTTCACAGAAATGCATGTCTGCATTACACATTACAGTTCAGTGAAGGCAGCAGAGGATCAAGTAGGTAAAAAGACGAGGACTAGTAGAAATCCTTGGGTAACAGAAGAAAAATTGAATTTAATTGATGAAAGGAGAAAATATGAAAATGCAGTAAATGAAGCAGGCAAAAAGGAATACAGACATCTCAAAACTGAGATCGACAGGAAGTGCAAAATGGCTAAGCACGAATGGCTAGAGGACAAATGTAAGGATGTAGAGGCTTATCTCACTAGGGGTAAAATAGATACTGCCTACAGGAAAATTAGAGAGACCTTTGGAGATAAGAGAGCCACTTGTATGAACATCAAGAGCTCAGATGGAAACCCAGTTCTAAGCAAAGAAGGAAAAGCAGAAAGGTGGAAGGAGTATATAGAGGGTCTATACAAGGGCGATGTACTTGAGGACAATATTATGGAAATGGAAGAGGATGTAGATGAAGATGAAGAGGGAGATACTATACTGCGTGAAGAGTTTGAAAGAGCACTGAAAGACCTGAGTCGAAACAAGGCCCCAGGAGTAGACAACATTCAATTAGAACTACTGACGGCCTTGGGAGAGCCAGTCCTGACAAAACTCTTCCACCTGGTGAGCAAGATGTACGAGGCAGGTGAAATACCCTCAGACTTCAAGAAGAATATAATAATACCAATCCCAAAGAAAGCAGGTGTTGACAGATGTGAAAATTACCGAACTATCAGTTTTATAAGCCACAGCTGCAAAATACTAACGCGAACTTTTTACAGGCGAATGGAAAAACTAGTAGAAGCTGACCTCGGGGAAGATCAGTTTGGATTCCGTAGAAATGTTGGAACACGTGAGGCAATACTGACCCTACGACGTATCTTAGAAGCTAGATTAAGGAAGGGCAAATCTAAGTTTCTAGCATTTGTACACTTAGAGAAAGCTTTTGACAATGTTCACTGGAACGCTCTCTTTCAAATTCTGAAGGAGGCAGGGGTAAAATACAGGGAGTGAAAGGCTATTTGCAATTTGTACAGAAGCCAGATGGCAGTAATAAGAGTCTAGGGACATGAAAGGGAAGCAGTGATCGGGAAGGGAGTGAGACAGGGTTGTAGTCTCTCCCCGATGTTATTCAATTTGTATATTGAGCAAGCAGTGAAGGAAACAAAAGAAAAATTCGGAGTAGGTATTAAAATCCATGGAGAAGAAATAAAAACTTTGAGGTTCACCGATGACATCGTAATTCTGTCAGAGACAGCAAAGGACTTGGAAGAGCAGTTGAATGGAATGGATAGTGTCTTGAAAGGAGGATATAAGATGAACATCAACAAAAGCAAAACGAGGATAATGGAATGTAGTCGAATTAAGTCGGGTGATGCTGAGGGAATTAGATTAGGAAATGAGACACTTGAAGTAGTAAAGGAGTTTTGCTATTTGGAAAGCAAAATAACTGATGATGGTCGAAGTAGCGAGGATATAAAATGTAGACTGGCAATGGCAAGGAAAGCGTTTCTGAAGAAGAGAAATTTGTTAACATCGAGTATAGATTTATGTATCAGGAAGTCGTTTCTGAAATATTTGTTTGGAGTGTAGCCATGTATGGAAGTGAAACATGGACGATAAATAGTTTGGACATGAAGAGAATAGAAGCTTTTGAAATGTGGTGCTACAGAAGAATGCTGAAGATTAGATGGGTAGATCACATAACTAATGAGGAAGCATTGAATCGGATTGGGGAGAAGAGAAGTTTGTGGCACAACTTGACCAGAAGAAGTGATCGGTTGGTAGGACATGTTCTGAGGCATCAAGGGATCACCAATTTAGTATTGGAGGGCAGTGTAGAGGGTAAAAATCATAGAGGGAGACCAAGAGATGAATACACTAAGCAGATTCAGAAGGATGTAGGTTGCAGTAGGTACTGGGAGATGAAGAAGCTTGCACAGGATAGAGTAGCATGGAGAGCTGCATCAAACCAGTCTCAGGACTGAAGACCACAACAACAACAACACTTGAGTTGTATATACTGCATCTCTCTGTACTGTTAATCAGTTTTCAGTCTTCAAATTATTTCTAAGCTCTTACATAAACAAAAAGTTACCATGTCGGCTGTTGTCAAATAAAACTTTGCCTCTTAGTTCATGAACTAAATACTGTTGATCTTAATATTCAGCTGTCTATATTTTAAATGTTAAGTAGCCTTCTTATATTTACGCCTACTAGATGGCACTCTTGGTGTAATGTTCAGTTGTTGATACCTGTGGCTTTATAGGTATGAGCAGCCCATAGTGGCTTGCCTTCCAAGTATTCTTTTTAAATTTTTGTACTAAAGCCTTTCTCACTTGATATTTATCTTATACATGACATGTAAGTAATGTTTCTTTCTTGTAATGTTAGTCAGTACTAACACTTCTACACACACCAAAAAAAATTGAATATTTAATTTCTGATTAAGGCACTCATAGAAGTAAGTGTTGAAACCTGGTCAAAAGACTTAAATTTTGTGACCAAGGACTCTAATTGCTTTAATTTGTAAACAGTCACTGAACTGAGCAACCATGTTTAAATCTTTACGGTAGTCATAATGTTGTGGGTAATCAGTCTACTTGAACTTTGTGATGGTTTGAAATTGTGAGCAAGGTTGAGACTTCTTTCCTGTGTGTGTCAAGTTCCCACTGCCCAAGCTACCTACATTACACCCTGCAGCTCAACTCCAAGCTGCAAATAACCTGAACTTCTCCCTTACACTCCAAATACTATGAAATAGAGCCCCTGCAGCTCATACCCAGAATAATCTTACAGGATTGATTGGATACACATTAAATATAGATTGCATAACTGTAATCTCTTCCACATTTATTCAACAATGAGACTGCCGATTCCGAAAGCATGGTCACTTTACTGTGTAAATAAACATGCAGACTTATAAAAAATGCACTGACCGTATCAAAATGATAAAAAATGCACTGACAGTATCAAAATGAAAGTAATGAGTCAACAGTCACGAAAAAACTATATTCTTTCACTATTGCATCATAAATCATAGCACATAACTAACTGTAGGGCTCGAATTTTTCAGGTTTATCACAGTGTAATAGGCAGATGATTTCCTGGACGCGGTATCCGGAGAGTAACTATCATTAACCAATAAATAAAATGCTGTAGTAGCTACAGTGAATTTATTACAAGTATCTTAATATTTCACCTCTGTATTATCCCTCTGCATAATCACCACTGAAATTTTAGAATTCATTTTATGTCTTAATGATGTGCCAAATTCTCTCCACTTGAAATTCTGCCACTTGAGATTTCAGCCAGCTAGTGCCATTATCTTTAAGTTATTTGTCAGAATAACAGTGTTTACAGCCATGCCACTTTTTATTGTGCCTGAAGAGGTGCAAATCACTTTGAACCACATTTGGGCTGTGGCAGATGTTCCTTTAATGCCTCCCAGTATGCTTTACAAAGTTTTTTCCCTTACATGTTCCCCAAATTTTTAATACTAGTTCTCATCTGCATTTAAAAACCAGTTCTCATAACCTTTCTGGCTGACCAAGTTTGTTGTTTTTTTTGTTGTTGAACAAGGCAGTTTGCCCTTCAATCTGTTGCCCACTGTCTTGTCTCTATGTGAGTATGGGAACTTTACAACAAGTAACCAGTCATGATTCTGTTCAGTAGGCCTTTTCATTTCACATTGTAACAGTTAAGTCCAGAGAAGCAGTCATCTGTTGAGTTTTGTGGTCCTCAGAAATGAGTCCTGGAATCCACTGACCACAAATTACTCCCAAAAATATCTGGAAAATTGTAAAACAACTGAAAGGTCATGATTTTTCTGCTATTTTTGCTCTATTTTGTTACTGACTATAGATGGTCAATACTTTTAGCATGAATATTCATATGAATGTGCAACACCTTCACTAATTACATATGGTCCATATACAGCACATTCAACACAATTAATGTCACAGCTTTACTTTCCAGATAGCTCTCAAATAAGTACAATTAATTGTATGTTTAAAAGGATGGTTCTGGGAAATTATTTCTCTGCCCTACAAATGTATAACATGGAAAAAAAATGATCAATTTAGGGGACATATGGAGGCACACAACCCATTATTTCGTACACAGTACATGTGAATGTGCCCGGATAAGTTATCTGGACAGCACAGCATACAGGTATTTGTGCAGTAGCGGTGGTGGTGGTGGTGGTGGTGGTGGTGGTGGTAGTAGTAGTAGTAGTAGTAGTAGTAAAGAGGATACACTACAGTTATTTTTAAGCCCACACTGTCAGCTCCAAGAATAATCGCAGGTCATGAAATGAAAAACGACCCATTTTCTAGTAGTTATTGCACACCTATCAATCTTCTTAATCTAACTTGCCAGTATCACACCTTGTTATGGAAATGCTAATGATGAACAGCTTGTCTCCATTTATTTATAGCGTGTTTTTTAAGGAAAATTGTACAGATGTTACAAATCCAGTGCACAGCACTTCATAAAATGTGAACTGTACTGATGACATAGGTAAATAAGGCAATTCATCCCAGTTGTAACAAGGGATGAAACTTTTAGTGAGTTGTTTACTTGTGCCTGTATTAACTGTCTCTATCAGACTAATAACACCATCATGAATAACTGTTTAAATCAAGAAGCTCCCACTGCAATTTGTGTATATGATGAGTACTGTTAATGGCACTTTGAGAGGGCCACCTGGTTTACATCACAGCAACTCACAAAAAAAAAAAAAAAACCTGCTGAATGTGAAGTTCCACATGAGGCAGGCAGAATGAAGGGGACTGCTTAAACCATTATTACAATGTTCATTATCACCTCGCCGCCACCACCACCCACCAACAATTTTTTGCTGACTGGAGTAAAGCAGACCTGTCAATTTTACTTTGTGGCATTTAAGAGAAACGAATAAAGAATAAAAACTTCTTCCATACACAAGAAATGACAATCTTTCTCTTAACTACTCAACTTGACATAATTTCAATATGTCATCACAACAATCACTGAGTTTTTGGATTCACTTTATGTGTAAATACTACAAGGAAGAATGTAACAGTACTTCACCTCTCACTACGAACAATTACTTGGTTAATATGATCATAAAATGCCACATTGGGCTACCATGTTTCTGGATGGGTCAAATCAATAATTATTTACAGTCAAAATTGTGTAATGAGAAGAGTTGCAAAGCAATGAAGACTCAAAAATATTTATTATCATGTTATAAGCTAGTAACCAATACTGAACTTATAAAAGCAATGATGTTACAATATTAATACATAAAAATTAATATATTTATTGTGTAAATATTGTACAGTAAAACACTATACAATTATTTGAGTTCTGCTTGTAACACATTATCTTGTAAGCAAAAAACAGCTAAATATTGTTCACTGATAGCACCAAATCAGCAATGAAACAGCATAAATACATGTATTAAAAATAACTGCAAAAGTAAAGTATCAAAATGCTAAAAAATAAAGCACTACAAGCTCATTTATTAGGTAGGTATTCCTTATACTTTGTAATACAGCATGTGGCAGTGAATGTATTTAACATGCTTAATGTATATTAGGAATTTGACTTCAATAACATGCATACAACTGCTACCAACACTAACAGTTCAAAGCTCGGTACTATGTTATACGGAACCAGGATGACAAACACCTGGTAAGGGAAGTCACGCAAATTACTGTTTTTATGCCATTGGCTTACATGATATTCTTATCACTTCCTTTATCAAATTTATTTTGCCAAGATTTTACAAGACCATCGACTCAAATGCACGTTCATTTCACTATTCCAATTTTTATTTAGAATGTTAACTGAGAAACATTTCTGGTAGCTAGTTTTCCATTAAATTTGCATGCTTATACAACCTAAGAACTTCATACTATCAAAATACTTGCAAACCTTTATCCTACTGTCCCAAATTAAAAAAAAAATTTCAAGAACAGTGCAACATTCATACAGATTTTTATACATGTTATTTTTATAGAGGAAATTTGTTTCCAGCGTACATTTACATAAAGATCTGTCCAACAAGGTGTGACCAAACAGTATCAAGGCTGCATAATTTAAAGAAATATTCCCCTGCAAAAAAAAGCTTATAAAGAAGTACTTAGAAGTTCCTGCAGTATTAACAGAGGGTTCTCATGTTGCTCACAGGCACAGTCAACAGCTGTGTTGGCACATTCCCTTTTAATTTATGAATCTTTTGAGTTTCAGAACAAGTCATAACATTTATCAATGCAAATATGATCATCTACATTCAAAGTCATCTTGCACAGGACAAGTGAAAATTCTACAAAATCTTGTGGCATACTTTAATGCTACCTTTCATAAGGCTCATGGGTATGCTACCAGGAAGACAGGCCATTCACAATCAGCCAGGTCTTGTGCTATTTTCATGGCAATCTCCAAGTAGGACTGTGCATTAACCAAAAATAACTCTTCAAAACATAAGTGACAAAATGTTGGCTGTGTGTAATGTTGCCAAATACAACAGCTGAAATCAAGTTGCACAACTTGTCTACAGATAATAGCAGTAACTGTTGCCAGACCTTTAAACAAAGTGCAAAAAACCAATTCTGAACAACTGCACAAAGTGATTTTCTATTTCAACAGCATTATTTATGTTCTGTTAGTTTATCTTCAAGAATCTACCCATCAATTTGTTTTATCACCTGTGCCTTGATTTGAAATGATTGATACTAAAAGCATTAAGACTCTCAAAAGATGGTCGTCATTCGTGTCCAAATAATATCAGCACAAGTTCATTAACCCAACATTTTCTCAGCAATTCCCAAAAGATCTACAACAACCATCCTCACAAACAACATGTAACAATTACACAATGAAGTTTTCTAAAATGAGACTGCTTCATCAGTCAGCAACATTGAAGCAGCTACTACCTCAGTACATTAGTTATTAGCACAATGCCACTACCTGGAACAACTTCAAGTATCAAAATTTATCATGAACCATGATATGTTATGATCACACCTCATATTTCTCACTAAAACTAATAAATAAGTGTTAAGATCTCTTGTCAGTGACATGTAAAACATATCTTGTTCTTTCTTTAGCAAAGTAGACGTCTTGACAGGCTGAGCAATGATGATTCTCGTTTTCACGATTAGCGGCATGGGCTGCACCATACCATTCTATTTGGTGTCACCATTCAACAGCTTTTCCACTCTTTTCCACTTGAGCAATGGACCTATTGGAATCTTGCAAATGGAAAGTTCAGAGAAAAACACTGATCACTAAAGATTCTCTCTTTTACATAATATTATAGAAGAATTATAACCATGTTAACATGACTTATCTAAAACATGAAAGGACAGTATAAGAAGACCAATGAATAAAGAGTGAAAGAGACGGCTGTTAAGTCAGAAAAAGAAAAGTTAAACAGAAGACTCCGAAGAAGAAGAAGAAAAAGAAGAGGAAGAATAAGTCACATGTAAATAGTAATGTACATGGAAAGACAATGCAACAAACAAACTGCACAGCTACCTACTATTAAATGAAATGGACACACACACCAGTGCAGGATACAAAATCAGCTGATCCACTAAGTAACACCTGAGATTTCCTTCCCATCCTATCACATCAAAATAAAAAATTAAAGATGCATATACTGTGTTGGTTCAGCTGTAAGTTTCAAGCCTGCATAACACTTGACTACAAAATGAACCACTGACTGATTACATTAGCAGTAATTAAAATAAATACAGCAAAGACAACAGGACAGAAGAAAGGCCACATCAGCTTCAAGGATCAAAGCAAGACAGTAACAGAACTGAAACGTGAGCATGAAACTTCAAGCATAACAGTATAAAAACTTACACAGGCAGAAGGTAGTTTCCATGTACTCACATTAACAATATCACATTTATTATCAAGCTATAAATATCTATGTGAAGTGAGATAATTAGTAAGGTATGCATAACACGAGTTATAACATAGGCAAATAATAAGAATTATTCTTAGAGATTGAAAGAGCAAATATCTACCAAAAAAACCAACTGCAGTAAAAGAAACATCAGAAATACAAAAAATGATATCCACCAATCCAATGAACACAATTCTAGTCATTGAGATTACTACTGACAAGTAAATAGCATCTAGCTCAAATGTTACCAACATAAAACGTAACTCATTAGAAAGTTTCCATCATGAAAAGATTTTTATTAACTTTCATACTAGTATGTCACTCACTAAAATTAACTATGTGCACACATGACCTACATCAACAGAGTGTAGAAACAGTGGAAGTTGTGCTTTGCAGTGAATGCACTTCAGTAATCTGCTATAGTAAACAGATCTAACCTGTAGGCCATTGATCTTTTCACACAACTGAGTCATCATCACCATACACTCTAAATTAACATCTTTTAGATGAGGTCATGAATAAATACTCCCCTCGGAAAAATTTGGTCTTTAGAAATGATGAGAACTACCACACAGATACCTGCTTTCTGGAAAAATATTAAGCAGATGACATCAACAAAAATCAAATGCAAACAGCTATAGCAATAAATTATTTTGTTACAGCTTAGATGCACTAATGATTGCATATCCCACTACAAATAAATCCCTGGAAGTTGTTCATGTTTGTAATGAACAAACTGCAATAGATTCCCCCCCTACACCAATATTTGCATCTCCACAAACAAATTACTCTACTATCAAATCATATAAAAGCATGAAGTTTTTAAAGACAAAGAAACGGACCCCCAATAATTGTACAAAACTAACAGAAATGATACCAGGTTAAGCAATGGAAGATCCTACGCATGATAATGATTAACAGAAACCAAATTTTGTTACTGTAAACAATGGAAAGTATAACAGGATGGTGACAACAGATTTAATAACAATTTCAATGCCACATCACACTGATTATTTGTTTGAGTGTTTTGTATGCCCATTTACAGCTGCCTTGGCAGTATAGAGCTGATTTAATTACCATTTCTTCCAAGTGATGGGAATATTAGAACAACCAATAAACTATAGCTTTATGGACATCTAACAGGAGCAAATAATCCAACACCTGTACCACATGGCAAACCAATGACAATGTCAAGTTTTTGATTTGTGCACGTAAGCAGACAGTGAGAAGACCTTACATCTGCTCAATAGTTTGCACTGGAGAATAAATCATGAAAACTGTCTTTAACAAACTTTAAGCGCCATAATATTCAGAAAACTGTAAATGTAATCATGTATTTATTCAAACAATAAGCCATTATCAAACATTATTCTTTGAAATAGACATGGAAGGTTCAATACAATTTCCCCTATTTCCGGAATTCCGATTCTTTGGATCACTTACACAATAGAATCACATTCTTAGAAGCTATGTAATGTACACAGAAGAGAAACAACATGCATTTGGAATTTGCAAAGCATGTGCACACAACATGCTCTCTACACCAATTGCTGAGACCAGTACATGAAGTTAATTTATTTCACTTAAAAGATTTAGAATGATAAATAACTCCATCTCTATTTTGTGACACTATATGGGAAAAAAATCCCATTCAAAATTTTCCCATAAAAACCCTGTAGCTCCTAAACACTATTCCCAAATAATAAATTCCTTATAGCGGCTAATAGCAGATAGACAAATGTTTGATATATATAGCTCCAATTTACTGTAATGAAATAGAGTTCATGAACTTCATGTACAGCCCTCTCATTCATACCATACACTATATTACAAACACTATTAACAGTAAAATTACTAAAGAAAGCAATATGTGCACTTCACTTATTAAAACAGCAAATACATGCACCTAAACATCCATATTAACCTTTCAAGCTCATCGTTATATATGAAAGGATAATTTCATTATTAATGGCATTATACGATACGCCACAGCAGAAGAAAGCTGCATATATATATTCTTCACACATACCTCAGTGGCCCACACAAAAGCACCACAGCAACAGATTTCGCCTTCTGTCACACTAATTTGAGGATTGACTTACCTGCAAGAAAAAAAAGGAATTGTGAAAGGACAGTCGCCACATTCCTGTGCTCTCCCTCAGTATGCACTGAATAAACACATTTTAATGACTTAACACATGTCAGCACTGATCACACTCAAAATCATGACCCGATGCCAATATTAACCCATTCCTTCCATCATCCCAATGTAACTTTTATTCTCCCTCGGTTATTGAGAGGCACCAAACATTTACAAGCACCGCGTATTATTCAATGGCCAATGGCAAAAGTTTACAAATAGTACTCCACGTCAACAAGTCCTACTCCCGCAAAGGATGCTACACACTGATGAAAATTCTGAATGTAAAATGACACTTCATCTAGATGAAAACATTTTTGTGTAGTAGATACCGAATAAATATTTTCTTCTCCTCACTTGGCACATTAATTTCGGAATGTTAGCTGCTGTCAAAAGCAAGTAACATATATGTTAATAAAAAATAAATAAATAAGAAGTTTACACTGCTAGACGATCGTAAACAACGTCTTTTGAATGTCATGGTTGACACGCACTTTAGCTGTAGTCTTGTTAAGCAAAACGTTACGTCAATACACCAAAACAGTTAAATTATGCTGACAAAACATCACGGCAAAACTTAAAATGACAGTACACCTTAAGCCTCGTCAATTTTGCCAGTTGAAACATAACCTTAACTACGACAGCTGATACATGAAATCATGCATGCCTAAGTTGTCTTTCTCTGTTTCAACAATATCACGAAATGCTTTTGCGAAGAAGACTCTTTCGTCTCTCGACTTCTTGTGAGAACCTCTGGTAACATATTGTCAGGAGGGATTTACTGAAATTTTGAAAACTATTTAATCGAGAAAAAAAATTCCGGAGCGCTGTTGAAAGCCTTTTCGGCGTCCAAATTCCTACTGCTTGAGGAAAGCCGTGCTAATTACCCGTTCATGGTGAAGATATAGAACAATACTTG